>NC_053391.1:131469511-132199113 GCF_905171765.1 Bufo bufo | reverse complement strand
TTCAGTTATTTTTTTTTTTTATCCAATTACAAACTATACTTTCTAAGCCTATAGACCTTACTTTACCTATTAAACGTCTGAGGGACAGTATCAAAAGCCTTTGCAAAATCCAGAAACACTAAATCCACAGCCGCCCCTCTGTCCAGGCTACTACTACACATCCTCATAAAAACAAATCAGGTTAGTCTGACAACTTCTGTCCTTGGTAAACCCATGTTGGTTATCACTTATAATATTATTAATAGTCACATACTCCTGTATATAGTCCCTTAAGATTCCTTCAAACATTTTTCCCACAACAGAAGTTAAACTAACTGGTCTATAATTACCTATGAAGGACCTTTTTTGAATATGGGCACCATGTTTGCCTTGCTCCAATCACTTGGCACTGTACCAGTCCCTAGAGAATCCTTAAAAATTATAAACAGGGGCACAGCAATGACTGAACAGAGAGCTCTTTAAGCACTCTTGGGTGTAATCCATCTGGACCCGGAGTTTTGTTCACATTTACCTTATATAACTTCTCTTGAACCATATCTACAGTTAGTACATCCAGTGATATACTAAATTGGCCACAACCCCGGCGCCACAGATATCAGCTCCTTTCTCTTCTTTTGTATATACAGAGCTAAAAAAAAACTATTTAGGAACTCTGCCTTTTCCTTATCTTCAGTGACTACCCCCACCCCCCCTTTACAATTATTTAGGGGACCGACCTGCTCAGACCTAGGTTTTTTTTTTTAGCATTCTATATTTAAAAACTTTTGAGATTTGTTTTGCTGTCTTTTGCTACCTGCTGTTCGTTTTGTATCTTTGCTAATTTTATCTACTTTTTGCAGATTTTATTAAGTCCTTTGTAATCTTCAAACGCTCCAGCTGACCCCTCAGATTTGTATTTTTAAATGCCCTCTTTTTGTCTTTTATTGCTCTTTTTACAGTAGTTGTAAGCTGTGGGGGGGTTTAATTTTAGCCGTTTATACTTGTTTACCTAAAGGGATAATTTTTTTTGTGTGCAATTACTCAATGTGGATTTGAAGCTCTCCCATTTATCCTCTGTATTATGTGACAGTAGCTGCACCCAGTCTATGCCCTGAAATTCTGCCTTCAACCCAGGGAAATTAGGCTTTTTGAAATTCAGTATCTCTGCTCTTTCCTGACAGTTTGCTTCTTATAGTTTAGGGGGAATATACTTATCTTGTGGTCACTATTACCTAGTGTTTCTCGAACAGTAACATTACCAACAAGCTCTGCATCATTAGAAATTACCAGATCCAACAAAGCTTTGCCCCTAGTGGGAGCTTCTACAAACTGGCCCATAAAGTGGTCCTGCAGCAAGGTGAGGAATCTTCTCCCCTTTGCAGTTGAGACAGAATCATGTCCCCAGTCAATGTCTGGGAAGTTAAAATCTCCCATTATGACTTCTGTACCAGCCTGTGTCGCCCGCTCTATTTGGTTATACAGTTGCGTTTCTATCTCTTCTGTGATATTAGGGGGGTCTATAGTTTACACCAAGTATTATTATTTTCAGTGTTTTTATAACCCTTTGAAATTCCACCCATAAGGTTTCCACATCCTCACCCACACTTGCCTCTTTCACACTTGTCTTCAGATCACTCCTCACATACAGGCACACGCCGCCACCTTTTCTATTGACCCTATCTTTCCTAAATAGTGTAAAACCCTCAATATTAACAGCCCAGTAATGCGAAGAGTCCAACCATGTCTCAGCCTCACCAACTACATCTATGTGTTCTTCTAGTACCATAGCCTCCAGCTCCCCCATTTTTCTACCCAGACTTCTGGCATTTGTGAAAATACATTTTAAATTACTATTACCTGTAAAGTGATTTATCCAGGATTTTTTGGTTACCTTGGTTAATTTTTGTATGTAACAGGTTCGTGTTACCAGCAGTTCTATTTTTTTATAAATGTATAGTTATGCCCAGTCTTCTCCCTACTTTCCTTGCTAACCCCAGCCCCCCCTGAATCCCCACTGTCCCCTTCTATAACCCACTCTCTATCTACACTATCTACCCCCTAATTAGTAGGACCCCCCCCCCCCCCCCCCCCCCCGATCCTAGTTTAAAAGCTCCTCCAGACATCTAACCATTTTTTTTCCCCCCAGGGCAGTTGCACCCTCCCCATTAGGGTGCAGCCTGTCCCTACTGTAGAGCCTGTAACCGTCCGCGAAGTCGGCCCAGTTCTCCATGAACCCAAACACTCCCTTCCTGCACAAGCTTCTGAGCCACTTATTTTAACTCCCTAAGCTCCCGTTTTCTCTCTAGTGACACTCATGGCACTGGTAGTATTTCTGAAAACACTACTTGGAGGTCCTGGACTTGAGCTTCTCACCTAGCTCCCTAAAATAATTTTTAAGGACCTTCCATCTCCCACTGACTTGTCATTGGTGCCATTGTGTACCATGACTGCCGGTCTTCCGCAGCCCCACCCAGCAATCTGTCAATCCGATCTGCAATATGCTGAACCCAAGCACCCGGCAGACAGCAAGCACATTGTTCGGCATTCACGGTCTCGGCGACAGATGACCCTGTCTGTCCGCCTAATAAGAGTCCCCTACCACCAGCATCTGTCTGACCTTTGCTGCACTCCTTTTCCCATCCTTCCTGCAGCGGTTATCCTCCTGGTTGCTAGGAGAAACTACCTGCTGCAGTGTTGCTGGCCCTGGGCTTTCATTCCTAATATCAGCCAAACCGGCATATTTACTAGGGCGTGCCAGCTCAGGACTAGCCTCCCTGGCACTTTTACCTCTACCCCCTTCTTTCTACATTAACCCAACTGCTGATCTGATAGTCCTGATCTTGCCCTCCTCCTTCCACCTCCATTTCACTGACCCCAGCCAGTGCCTGCACAGTAAGGTCTAAGCCTCTCTCCAGTTTTGCAATGCGCCTAAGTATTTAAAACTGCTTTTCTCGCCCATATTCATTTGGGGACACAGACCGTGGGTATAGCTATGTCCTCTAGGAAGCCTTGACACTAGTAAAAGCTGTTAGCTCCTCCCCTGGCAGCTATACCCCCTCCAGCCTGGAGAGAGAGCTTCAGTTTTTTCTAGTGTCAATAGGAGGCAAGACCTCCCTGCTCTGCAGGGATCTCCTGAAGATTTTTTTTTTTATTTTAGTTTATTTTTTCTTCATTCTTTTTCAGATGGGACAACAGTGGTCGCCTCGCCTCCCTGTTCTCCCGGGGTCGAGTTGCGCCAGTGCCGGTCATCCGCACTGCTGCGTCCCCCACAGAAAAGGTGGACCAGGGCAGCTTCGCTCCCCTGCATCCCGCCAGCCAAGGGGTCACCTAGGTCTGCCAAAGAGAAGATCCTCCCGCCATACCAGACTCCTGCCACTCCGGTGCCAGCTGCTGAGGAGGTGACCCTGCTGGAGAAGGTACCATTATGAGCCCACTTAGGGAGGTTGAAGTGAAGAGGAGGGAGATAGGTGAGTACGGGACTAGGTAAGTATGTTAACCCTCTCCCTCCTTTCCTATTTGAAGGGTTCTACGGAATAGACTTCCTCCTTGGCCAGACAGGTTTTTTTTTTTTGTTTTTTTTTCTCACTGGCCTAGCTCCACAGTCTTTCCTCCCCCTCTGTGCTGTCGCAATTACCAGTGGGCATGTACACGGGCACATAGGGGGTTAATGACCTTAAATCACAGCGGGCGACAGTGCGCCCCACTTTGGTTGGGTGTAGAGAAGATCAGTGGTTCGGTCGCTGCCGTGATTCCGTCGCGGTTTTCCAAGATGGCGTCCGAGGCAGAAAGCAGTACTTGTCGTATGCATTACCCCCTTCCTTAGGCGGAGTATTGCACTACTACTGGATGCAGTACTCCCTTGGATATTACCTCTCTCCATTGGGGTCTAACCGCACTGGAACTGTTTAAGTACCGGCAGTAGGCGTTCCCCCTTTTAGTAGGTGGCGGATCTGCATTCCCACTGGGGTCAGTACTTACTGTATGCATTAGCCTCTTCCATACTGGCGCTATGGCATTATCCCTGGTTTAGGGTTTACTGTATGTCTTACCCCCTTACGTAGGTGGGTATTGATACGGACTTTCCATATGCCTTGCCCTTTCCGTAAGAGGCGTACTCCCTCTCTACTTGGATTCAGTTCCTGCTAGAACTACCGTGGGGAGTGAGTACACATCTTGGATGTTGCACTTCAACTATGCCACGGCTATAGGTGCCTTAGATTCTTCTACATGTGGAGCGTAGCGAGTATCGTTTCACGCTGGCGCCCTGTACTCTTCTTCTTCTAATGATATTTCGGTGCCGCCAGTGGATACTGTGGCTGTTTCCACGTTGTGTATTTTTCCTTCGTGCCGGTTTGGGGCATGAATATAACAACCTCTCCTCTCTCGGGGTTGCTCGGCGTCACTAATGTGTCCTAGCGTCCCCTCTCCTCATGGTCCTCCACTGTTCCAATATGTGTCTTCAACAATATCATGGCACGTAATATTGGGATTACATTCCTGCAAGTCGAGTGTTACACTAACTCTATATTTCTATCCACCATTCCTGATGTGGGAAGTGGTTGTGCTGGCACTCTGGTTTAGCTTTGCAGCGTGTTCTCTTCCGCTGGTGCGGATTTTACGCTGGTACTAGTGTTTGCAGTCGCTGCAGTGGGGCGTTCCCTCAGGTAGGGGTTCTACCCTGACGCTGGCTTGGTGGTTGTTCCTGTTCAACGCCATTCCCAGGTGGAGTGTTTAAGGTTAGCTCTTCTTCCCTGGGGCAGTATGGTACCATGGCCTCTACCGGATACCTCTAGTCTGCCCCTCAGTTTGTGCTGGCGGGCACGCTGCGGGTCCTGGAGTAGCTGTTACATACTCTGGCTCCCCCTGCACGGCTCCTTCGCCAGGTGACTGATTCCTTTAACGCCAAGTTCGGTGGCATTCGCTGCATGGCCTCCTCCTTAGGCGGAGTGGTGGCCACTTCTGTGAGTGCCAGTCTCAGATGGGGAATGGACTTCGCCCTACCACTCTTTCCTTCCGTCTTTTTCCTTCTCGGGGTTCCCGGCCACTCTGCAAACCTGGGTAGCTCCTAACCTTATTACTTCCCCTCATCTATGTTGATGCAGGGTATTGGTTCTGTTTTTTTTTTTTCCTTCCAGTCTTGTTCCGGACCGACTGTTGGGCCTTGACGTTTTTCCCGGTCCTGGGTGTACTACCCATATCTACAACTACCTCTCTCAAGACTTGACTAGTGACTGCCATGTCAGTCCGATGTAGTCATGCCTTTTCACTGCACATTCCGTGGCTAGTCTACGAGACTCACCACGCTAGGCTGAGTGGGGGTGATGTTACGACTGTTCATGGAGTTTCGTTCCTGGAACGGAACACCCCCTTTCTATTCTTCCTTCTTGAGGCAGGAGTCTTTTTCTCTCATCTTGGTCTGGTTGTAATTTTCCTTCTAGCAGTGTTGCTACACCGTTCATACACAGTCGCTGATGGAACTCTACCGCCGATGATTCTCATATCGCCTCTACTTTTACCTATCCAATGTGTTGATTCCTTGGCTTGCAGTTGGACATGCCTCATTCAGGCATTCCTTTCTCGGTAGTTTATCAGCCAGCTTCCCATTCTCTCCACAAGCCTCTTTGGCTCGAGGGACATTGGTGGACCACTTACCGTTTCCGTGGAGCGCTTCCCTTTAGCAGGGGTTGATCCTGGGGTTTCGGTTGGCCATTAGTTCCTTGCTGGGGCAGTTTCGGCACTGTGGCATTTTTGCCAGCATCCTCTGACTCACCCGGGGCCCATAATACCTTCCTTCAGGGAATGGCACATACGGTTCCTCCATACCGTCCTCCTTTACCGCCTTCGGATCTGAACTTGGTGTTTTTTCAGCACTCCGGAATTCTCCCCCTGAACCTTGCGGGAGATGGTCTTTTCTGGTGGCTATCACATCCATCAGATGGGTGTCCGGGTTGGGGCGCTCTCTTGCAGAGAGCCTCCCGGTTCTAACAGGGATAAGCGGTTTCCCGGCCCGTTCATTCCTTTTCTCTGACGTGGTCTCTGATTTCCATTTCAATGAAGAAACTGTCCTTCCATCACTGTGTCCCTCCCCTTCACCCCCTAGGGAAAGGGAGTTGGGTCATTTGGACCTTGTCGGGGCTCTGGCGATTTATTGCTAGCCTCCAGTTCCTTCCAGTGTACGGACTCAACTTTTTTGTCACCCCGGAGGGTCCTCGCAAGGCATTGGCGGCCTCCAGGCTGGCAATTCCACGTCTGCATTTACTTAAGCGTACTGCACCCGGGGCGGAGTCCCGCCCTTCGGCGTCACGGCTCACTCGACCAGGGCGGTGGGCGCTCTTGGGCTCGAAGGATTCAAAGTCCCGCTGTGAAGTTGTGCAGGGCGGCTACTGTCCTTCCGCACATTTACAAAAGTTTGCCAGATGCATGCTTATGCTTCGGCGGGCACCGCCCTTGGACCACTTGGTCTTGCAGGTGGCAGTTCTTAGTTACCTACAAGGGCGCTTGCTCCATGGATCTGTGGTTTTCCCTTCCTGTGGACTGCTCTAGGACGTCCCACGGTCTGTGTCCCCTAATGAATATTGGCGAGAAAACGAGATTTTTGTAAAACTTGCCTGTAAAATCTTTCTCGCTCTTCATTGGGGGACACAGCACCCACCCAGTATTGTTGTTCGGCCACAGTTGTGGCTATTGCTGGTTAGAACCTGGTTCGGTTCTTGGCATTGTTGCTGATCCACGTTTTTCTTTTCCCGTTGGTTTACTTGCTTCTCACAAACTGAAGCTCTCTCTGCAGGCTGGAGGGGGTATAGCTGCCAGGGGAGGAGCTAACGGCTTTTACTAGGGTCAACGCCTCCTAGAGGACATGGCTATACCCACGGTCTCTGTGTCCCCCAATGAAGAGTGAGCAAGAGATTTTACAGGTAAGTTTTACTAAAATCTCATTATTTAGATCCAAGATCTGGGCTTCTAAATATGCAACATGATTGCATCTAGTGCAAATGTATTCACCCTCGAATGGCTCTTCAAGGCATGCATACATTGCACAGGACACACACTTAGTGGCATTGTCCATGGAGCACATGTTTAATGGGGATGAACAGTAAAAAAGTAAAACCGTAAATATGAGTTAGAATTAGACCCTGTCTGCTGTGGTTGAAGGACTAGCTAGAATCAAGCCACCAACACACAAGGAAATTCTATCCAACCTTACTTTCCTGCTCCTTTTCTTTAACTCCACTTAATCAGAATCCCACTTAGTAGAGCACGCCTCAGTCAGGAAGAGCAAGCTCTGGGAGAGTTCAGTGGTTCAATGTATAGCACCTGGTTGCTTAATCAAGCAGAGAAATGAAAAAAAAGGTTTAATGGCAATGCACAGCAGAGAAAAAAAAAAAGTTTAAAGGGAACCTGTCACCGGGATTTTGTGTATAGAGCTGAGGACATGGGTTGCTAGATGGCCGCTAGCACATCCGCAATACCCAGTCCCCATAGCTCTGTGTGCTTTTATTGTGTAATAAAAACGATTTGATACATATGCAAATTAACCTGAGATGAGTCAGGGACAGGACTCATCTCAGGTTAATTTGCATATGTATCAAATCATTTTTATTACACAATAAAAGCACACAGAGCTATGGGGACTGGGTATTGCGGATGTGCTAGCGGCCATCTAGCAACCCATGTCCTCAGCTTTCTACACAAAATCCTGTTGACAGGTTCCCTTTGAATGGCAGTACTAAAATGCAAAATTGTAATTTCAAGGATCTCTGCCACCTGCTATCACTCTCAGCACCAGAAGTCATTTTCTTTAACTCCACTTAGGCCCCATTCACACGTCCACAATTTCTTTCTGCATTTTGCGGAACGGAATTGCGGACCCATTCATTTCTGTGGGGCAGCACGATGTGCTGCCCGGATACGGGATTGCGGACCCGCACTTCCGGGTCTGCAATGCTGTTCCTGAAAAAAATAGAACATGTCCTATTCTTGTCCGCAATTGCGGACAAGAATAGGCAGATTCTACACAGCTCAAAAAAAATAAAGGGAACACAAAAATAACACATCCTAGATCTGAATTAATTAAATATTCTTCTGAAATACTTTTGTTCTTTACATAGTTGAATGTGCTGACAACAAAATCACACAAAAATAAAAAAATGGAAATCAAATTTTTCAACCCATGGAGGTCTGGATTTGGAGTCGCACTCAAAATTAAAGTGGAAAAACACACTACAGGCTGATCCAACTTTGATGTAATGTCCTTAAAACAAGTCAAAATGAGGCTCAGTAGTGTGTGGCCTCCACGTGCCTATATGACCTCCCTACAACGCCTGTGCATGCTCCTTATGAGGTGGCGGACGATCTCCTGAGGAATCTCCTCCCAGACCTGGACTAAAGCATCTGCCAACTCCTGGACAGTCTGTGGTGCAACGTGACGTTGGTGGATAGAGCGAGACATGATGTCCCAGATGTGCTCAATTGGATTCAGGTCTGGGGAACGGGCGGGCCAGTCCATAGCATCAATGCCTTCGTCTTGCAGGAACTGCTGAGACACTCCAGCCACATGAGGTCTAGCATGGTCTTGCATTAGGAGGAACCCAGGGCCAACCGCACCAGCATATGGTCTCACAAGGTGTCTGAGGATCTCATCTCGGTACCTAATGGCAGTCAGGCTGCATATGGAGGGCTGTGCGGCCCTCCAAAGAAATGCCACCCCACACCATTACTGACCCAATGCCAAACCGGTCATGCTGGAGGATGTTGCAGGCAGCAGAACGTTCTCCACGGCGTCTCCAGACTCTGTCACGTCTGTCACATGTGCTCAGTGTGAACCTGCTTTCATCTGTGAAGAGCACAGGGCGCCAGTGGCGAATTTGCCAATCTTGGTGTTCTCTGGCAAATGCCAAACGTCCTGCACGGTTTTGGGCTGTAAGCACAACCCCCACCTGTGGACGTCGGGCCCTCATATCACCCTCATGGAGTCTGTTCCTGACCGTTTGAGCAGACACATGCACATTTGTCGCCTGCTGGAGGTCATTTTGCAGGGCTCTGGCAGTGCTCCTCCTGTTCCTCCTTGCACAAAGGCGGAGGTAGCGGTCCTGCTGTTGGGTTGTTGCCCTCCTACGGCCTCCTCTACGTCTCCTGATGTACTGGCCTGTCTCCTGGTAGCGCCTCCATGCTCTGATCACTACGCTGACAGACACGGCAAACCACCTTGCCACAGCTCGCATTGATGTGCCATCCTGGATAAGCTGCACTACCTGAGCCACTTGTGTGGGTTGTAGACTCCGCCTCATGCTACCACTAGAGTGAAAGCACCGCCAGCATTCAAAAGTGACCAAAACATCAGCCAGGAAGCATAGGAACTGAGAAGTGTTCTGTAGTCACCACCTGCAGAACCACTCCTTTATTGGGGGTATCTTGCTAATTGCCTATAATTTCCACCTGTTGTCTATTCCATTTGCACAACAGCATGTGAAATTGATTGTCACTCAGTGTTGCTTCCTAAGTGGACAGTTTGATTTCACAGAAGTGTGATTGACTTGGAGTTACATTGTGGTGTTTAAGTGTTCCATTAATTTTTTTGAGCAGTGTATTAGTGTCGGAACGCACATTGCCGCTGTCTGTTTTACGGATCCGCTAAACACGCACGGATGTGTGAATGGACCCTTAATCAGAAGCCCACTTAGTACAGCAAGCCTCAGGAAGAGCAAAGGAACTTTTCTTTAAATGGGTTTTCCAGGAGTAAGATACTGATGACATATCCTCAGAATGGTTTATCACTTTCTGGTGGGTTGTTGACACCCAGCACTGCCACCAATCGGCTAACTCCTCAATATCTTATCCTTTGATTGCCCTTTTTTTTTTCTCGTACTTTTTTTCCATTGGTGGACACAGACCATGGGTATAGCTTAGAGGTATTAGTAGGAGGGACACTATGCAAATACAAAAGAGCACCTCCTCCTCGGGCTTTTATGCGGCATGACTTTTCTCTGGCGGCGCCAGCATGACGCGGCTTCTATAACTGCAGCAGCACCCACCAGCGGCGGGTCAGATGGGACCGCTCGCTCCGTTGGAGGCCTCAGACAGAACGAGGATCTTGTGCTGCAACTACATGCAAAGTACCTTCTTTAACCCCCGATACGCTGTGTTCGGCACAGGGGGACATTTTTTCATGTAAGCATAGGGAGTGGAGCGTGCAATTTTTTCGCGCTTCTATGATGCGGCCGGGGGGCGGAGCCTAGCGTTTCGCTCCGGCATCTTCCTCTGCCTGCAAAAAAGGGTTTCCACGCTTCCTGACTGCTCCCCTGCTACTCTGAACAGCTGTCATAGGTGTGTGTGTGTGTGTGGTAAATGCCTTGCTTCTGATGTGAACGATTGCCAGTTCGATTCCCAGAAGACACTTTTAAGGTTTTCTTTCTCTAATTACAACTGTAGATCTTTGCATAGTTATCATGTCTAAGCCAAGTCGCCTTTTCAGGCACCAATGGGGTCCTATATGGAGAGTTTTTTCTAACTTTTTAACCACTTGTTTGTGCCTCCTGCCCTGCCCCTGACAGGATCTCCGTCTTGCCCAATCCAGCTCCTAAGACAAGCTGGTAGCTCAGTGATAATGCTGTTGCCCCAGTCCAGGCTTTGAGTTCAAACCACTTTCAGCCTTTAAAAAAAAGAAAAATGTTTATTTCTGTCCCAGCGGAGCCTGCGGTACCCGCTTGGGCATCTGCCATGTCCAGCGCGGCCGCTGATTGGCCTGAGTCGACAAGGCAGCCATGGCCTTTTTGGACGGTTGCCAATCCAGTGGCCCCTACCACTCCGTCTCCTCGCAGTGGTTCCCCCCCCCCCCCCCCCCCCCCCCAGGGAGCGCAGGTCTGAAGGGGGATTGTCCGGCTCGGACTAGGTCATGGAGTGGGTCCCTCTGCCTAAGCTCTCCACGTGTGGCAGACTTAGTAGCGGCTGCCCGTGACACCTGTAAGCTGCAAGGGAATTCTCCTCTAGGCGGGAGTTCCCCCCTTTTTTCCGTCCAAGAAGCCGTAGGTTGCCGCGTTTTCCTATCTTTGAGGAATTTCCGCGGTCATACCCAGAACCTGGGACAGGATCATACTTTCACGACTGAACGGTGTGGAGGGGTGGTCTTCTCCCCTAGGGTGGATCCCCCAGTGTCCAGGCTATCCAGGATCATGGTCTTTCCTGTCCTTGACGGCTCCTCTTTGCAGGACGTTCTGGACAGGCGCCTAGATAATCTCTCCAGAGCCATTTTATCACTGGCAGGCACATTGGGCCAGTGTTCTCTCAAGAGTGGTTGCACCTCCACCATCTGAACCTGGCAGAACATGATGCGTCTACTGACACACCGGATTTGGTTCTCCAGGTGTCTGTCTTCCAAATTCCTTGCGAGGCTTCCATGGATATTGGTTCCCTCTTTGCCCGCATTGCAGCCCTCTCGGTCATTCAGCACAGAGAGGTCTGGTTGATAGTGTGGGACGCCGACGCTTCTCCAAGTGTCCCCTTACTCACCTCCCCTTTGAGGGTTAAGGGTTTATTTAGGGCTCAGCCGGACGAGTTCTTCTCTACCGCTACAGGGGGCAAGAACTCTCACATTCCACACCTACGTCCAAGCGTCCCTTTCGGGCCAGGTCTTCTGGTTTCTAGTACCAGTCCTTTCACTGCCCCGCAGCTGGGGGGCTACAGGACTCCCGCAGGAACCCCCCTTCAAGCCCCAGCCGTCATGGTGCCCAAGGATGCAGTCGGCCTCCCTGCTACTTCCAAGCAGTCTTCCACAGGATGGGTCGCCACACCCCTCGTGGTGGGGGGCCGTTTGTTCTCCTATCAACAGGTTTGGAGGGCTCATGTTCAGGACGCCTGGGCTCTAAGAATTGTAACGTCGGGTTACAAGATAGTTTACATCCAGCGTTCCAGGGGATCCGGTCCGTGCCTCGGATCTTTGGATGGCAGTCGCTTCCCTTCTGGATCAGGGGGGTTATTACCCTAGTTACTCCAGAGGAACAGGGCACAGGTTTCTATTCAGACCTGTTCATTGTTCCACAGAAGGAGGCGTCTGTGCGTCCGGTCCTGGATCCAAAGCCGCTCAACATTTTCCTGCGGATACGGAGGTTTCGATTGGTATCCCTCCGCTCCGTTATTGTTTCTCTTCTTCAGGGGATTCCTCGCGTCCGTAGACGTCCAGGACGCCTGTCCACATGGCCTGATTGCAGAATCTCACAACGATTCCTGCGCTTGCCATGGGTGGCCGACTCTATCTGTTTGGCGCCCTCCCTTTCGGCTGAGCGACTGCCCCCAGGGACCTAGCGCCTTTCATGGCTCTTCGCACCAAGGACATTTCTTGGCGGCCTTACCTGGAACAGCGTCCGGATCACTGTTAAAACTCTGGAACAGCTCGGATGGTGGATCGACTTCCGCGATCCTTCTCCTCCAGTCCCTGAAGCTCTCCCTCTGGGGATGTTTTTGGATGCCTCGATCGAGAGAAGGTTTCTTTCAGACTCCTAGGCCTTCTAGATCCAATTGACGGTGTCTCTCTCGGGAGTACCTGCGGGTCTTGTGGTGGCGCCTTACCATATGTCCAGTTTTTTAACAGTCGCCACGACAGGAGATCTTTCCTTCGGGACGAGGCCTCTCCTGGTCTGTACGCTTACATCTGCAGGTGGCGCATTCTGTTTTTTTTCTGCGTGTTCAGGAAGCTCTTTTTTTGCGGCTGTTCCCTATGAACCTGACGGCGGGAAGATCGTTACTCCTGTTATTTTCCTGGACCACTGATGCCAGCCTCCGGACTGGGGCGGCGTTCTCCGGTCCCACTCGGTCCTGGGGGTTTGGTCGGCGACGGAATCTCGTCTCCCGATCAACATCCTTGAGCTGAGAATGACTTACTTCAGCCATCGAAGTGGGATCGCAGCCAGACAGTGATGCGGGACGTGAGGAATATTCTGCTGTGGGCAGAGTCACATGTTCCGGTGTTGTCAGCGGAATTCCTTCCAGAAATGGGCATCTGGACTGCAGACTTTCTAAGTCGAAACAAGGAGGATCCAGGCGAGGGTCTCTGCCTCCAGGTGTCTGTGAAGACGTGCGTGGCAGGCAGGGCCGTCCGGATGTGGACCTGATGGCGTCATTGGTTCCACAACAAGCTCCCAGGTTCCTGCCTCGTGCCCGGGGTCCGAAGGCGTATGGGGTGGACGTGCGGGTGTCTCCGTGGCAAGTCTTCAGCCTCCTCTATCTCTTCCTTCCACTTCTCTGCTGTCGAGGGGTCTACGCAAGATTGAGGTGGAAGGGATTCCAACCGTTCTCATCGCCCCAGATTGGCCTCGCCGTGCATGGTTCTCAGACGTGGCTCAGAGAGGATCTACTGTCTCAGGGTCCTCTCTTCCACCGGAATTTACAGTCTCTTCGTTTTTAACGGCGTGGCGGTTGAAACCTCCATCCTGAAGGAGAAAGGGTTCTCGGATCACTGGTTAGGACCATGATCAGAGTGAGAAAGCCGGCTTTACTATCGTACCTGGATGGCTTTCCTGTCTTTTGTGAGAACTCGGGTTTCCCTCCCATTCGTTTTTCCATCTCTGTGGTGCTCTCGTTTCTTCAGTCCGAACCCAAGATGGCTGTCATTTTTCAGAAGTCCCTTGCTCTCCTGGATCCTGTGAGGACTTTTCTTCAGGGGGGTGGCGCATTCGGTCCCTCTGTACGTTCCCCCTTTGCCGCCTTGAGATCTCAATTTGGTCCTTCGCGCCCTCCAGACAGCCCCCTCGGGCCTCTAAGGGAGGTCTCCCTGACTTTTTCTCCCGGTCACTCTCCTGCCAGAAGCCTTTTCTGTTTTTTTTTCTCCAGGATAAGGTGGTGCTCCGTCCGTTTCCCTCCTTTTTGACCAGGGTGTTTTCTCCCTTCCACCTTAACGAGGATCTTGTGCTGCCCTCATTTTGTCCTTCTCCTGCGAACCCCAAGGAAAGCTCTCTCATTCCCTGGATGTCGTCCGAGCCCTGAAGGTGTATCTGACGGCAACCGTCTTCGTCTGCCGTTCAGACTCCCTCTTTGTGATTCCGAAGGACCCCGTAGGGGTCTGGCGTCCTCCAAGGCCTCGGTGGCGCGATGATCCGCTCGACTATTCCGCGGCTTAACGCTCTCGTGGTGGGGTTTCCCCGGCTAGGGTTACCGCTCTCTCCACTTGGGCGGTGGGGGCTTCCTGGGCAAGGCGCAATCGTGCCTCTGCGTCTCAGCTGTGTAAGGCGGCCACCTGGTCGTCCTTACATACTTATGAAGTTCTTTTAGTTGAATTCCCTGGCTTCGGCTAATGCTATCTTTGGCCGCAGGGTTTTGCAGGCTGTGGTTCCTGTTTGACCATTGGACTTTCCTCCTGGCGGTGCTGATATTTTTTCCCACTCCATGGACTGCTTTAGGACGTCCCATGGTCTGTGTCCCCCAATGGAAAAAAGTACGAGAAAAGGAGATTTTTTTTTGTGAAACTCACCTGTAAAATCTTTTTCTCGTCTTTTTCATTGGGGGACACAGCTCCCACCCATTCTGCCTGTTGCAGGAGGGGTTTTTCAGTTCAGTTTGTTTGTGGTTGGACCTTATGGGCTTGGTCCGATGGCTTCCATTATTTTTTCTTGTCTCCTTCTCCTACAGCTTTTGCACGCCTGAGTTCCTCCTGGTGGAGTCGGGGGGGGTATAGCCCGAGGAGGAGGAGCTCTTTTGTATTTGCATAGTGTCCCTCCTACTAATACCTCTAAGCTATACCCATGGTCTGTGTCCCCCAATGGAAAAGACGAGAAAAAGATTTTACAGGTGAGTTTCACAAAAAATCTTTTTTTTTTTTGCTTTTTCGCTTTTTACTCCCTGCCTTCCCATAGTCCTAACTTTATTTTTTCATTCACATAGCTTTATGAGGGATTATCTTTTGCTGGACAAGTACTTTCTAATGGCACCATTTACGGTTGCATACCATGTAGTGGGAAGCGGGAAAAAAATTCCAAATGGGGTAGAATTGGGAAAAAAAACCGCAATTATGATAACTTTTTTAATTTTTTTTTACACAGTACACTGCGGTAAAATTTACTTATCTTTTTCCAGATCAGTATGGTTTCAATGATACCACACTTGTATAATTTTTATTGCGTTTAAATAGTTTTGTTTTTTTTGTATTTTTTTACACCTTTTTGTAAACTTTCACCTTGGGTGACAATAACTGGCAATCATTAGATTGCCCATTGTGCTCATTGATGGCTATATAGCCATCATTGAACACTTCATTTGCAATATAACAATACAATGTTGCCACCTAGTGGCCTGTATTGGTATATTCCTGAAATAGACTCCAAAGCCTGCTTGGGGCTTCGGGCTATTTCAGCAATATAACAGGTTCCCCGATCTCAGCCGGGGAACTTTGTTACCGGAGCGGAAGCGCACGGCTTCTGGACTGCTTCGTCACATTTGATCGCATACATGTGCCGCGGGTCTCTGTAATTTAAAATGGCAGAAACCCGGCGGCTATGGCGCCCTCTGCACGTGCGAGCGGACGCAATGTTTTAAAGACTGGACTTCAGCCGTACATGTACGGTGGAGGTCTTTAAGAGGTTAAGGGCCAGGATCTTTTCAAGATATAACAATGTGTAGCAGAGACAAACATTGAAGAATTAGAAAAATATACAATGAATCAGCCTGTATAAGAAGAGCCGGTAACATCCTGACTTTTTTTATATCTCTGAAGGGAGTCTGTCAGTAGTTTTGACCATGGTAAACTTCTGACTAGTTGGGGGCAGGGAGAGCAGTGCAAGCATTCTGTTTGTCATGTCTTTATCATGAAGGGTAGTGTGACTGAAGTTTTTATTCTGCCAGGCGTTGCTCCTTGTAAGTGCCCAGGAGGTGGTGCTTCACTATGAAGTGCTTCACAGATTCTCACCTTTAGGCTACATTCATGGATACCAGCCCATGTGCAGTCCTTAAATTGCCACCGCTGCCATAGAAAATGCCTATTCTTGTCTGCAATTATGGACAAAAAAAGGACATGTTCTATCTCTTTTGCGGTGCCGCGGAACGGATCTATGAATGCAGACGGCAGAGTGTGCTGTCCGCATCTTTTGCGGCCCCATTGAAATTAATGGGTCCATACCCGTTCCACAAAATTGTTCGTGTGAACGTAGTCTTAGTCTAACTGATAGCTGTATTATCCAACCAAGAGACCATTTCAGCTTTCCTGCGGAGTGGCTGTGAAGCAGCTGCTGCATGTGCAATTGAGTTAGTCAAATGAGTAAATTTTGAAAGAAATATGCATTGTGGTTTTCATTCAGGCTGTTTATCGGACTTTCTATTTTTGTATATGTATGTATATGTATGTATGTGTGTGTATATATATATATATATATATATATATATATATATGTATGTGTGTATATGTATATATATATATATATATATATATATATATATATATATATATATATATATATATATATATATATATAATTCTTTCTACTCAGACGGCTCCTGAAAAATACATAAGGATCAAAATTGTAAAGATTCATCCTCTGGAGAAAGATGAACAGTCAAGTGCAGAGAAGAAGGCTGAGGGAGCGTGTGATTCTCCATCTAGTGACAAAGAGAACTCCAGTCAGGTTGCACAGGAAAACCAGCTTAAAGAAGAGCACAATCAGAGAGACAGTCTGTGTGCACTAAGAGAAAGTAAGTTATCTGATACAAGTGGCTACCATAATCTGACATATCACCACTCTGGCGTTTAAAAAAAATAAAAAAAAGTCACTAACTTTTTAATCTTCACTTGTGACAAATTTTGCTGCAAGTAGCGTTTTTTTTAATGATCCCCTCACCACTTACCAAAAAATGGGGTGAGGGAGGTGGTGGAGCCAGTATGCCAGATGCATTTATCATCTTTTGCGCCAGTTTTCTGGACTAAATAAAGACAAATATACAGGCTGTTGTAGATTTCATTCTGGTGCATAGACTGCTAGGGGATGTATCTAATTTAGGTCTCCTGCACACGAACGTTGTGTGGCCGTATTGCGGCCCGCATACGGCGTGTCCACAATACACGGGTTCTGGCCTGTGTGCACACAGTGTCACAGATGCAGACCCATTCACTTGAACGGGTCCGCAATCACGGAGATGCGGAACGGAAGAGCGGATCGTAACCCCACGGAAGCACTACGGAGTGCTTCCGTGTTTCTGTCCGTGCCTCCACACCGCAAAATAATAGAATTTGTTCCTATTTTATTAATTTTTTGTGTTATGGATGGATCACGGAGCCATTCAAGTTGAATGGGTCTCGATCTGTCCAGGCCACCACACGGACGTTGCCCAATTATGTTCATTGAAAATTATCTCCTTCGGAGATTAATTTCAGTTTGCAAATCCGCATCCAAAGCTGTTGTGTAAGACATGTAGATTTTGCAACAACCATGATTTCAAACACATTTTAATTTGGAAAATTAAGGAGGGTAGTAGTAGTTTTTATGGGCCGTTGGATTAAACAGCTCAATCCTCAGCAGTAGTTTTGAGATCTTTATAACGGGTATATTTAAAGTGATTTATTTATTTTTTGTTTCAGGTGACAGAGCAAGACGATCACCTCGTAAACTCCCTGCCACCTTGAAAAAAGAGGAGAAAAAATGGGCCCCACCTAAATTTTTGCCACACAAATATGATGTGAAATTGCTGAATGAAGATAAGGTGGGTGTACTCCCATACATAGTTTGTTACATAACAATTGGGTTAGGGCTACCTGGCGGCATTGGTCATGTGTCAAAAAACTGTGCAGTCTGTCTGACTTTTTCATTGAAGTTGCTTGACTGTTTTAGGGAGAGATTTGGTTGCAAGGTGACTTGACACCTAGGAAGAACAAAAAGCTTATGTATCAAGTGAGTTGCAGTTGCTTTATAGTAGACAAGGGCTGATGTAAGTGGTGACATCGCTGTACAGAGTTGCAGGATGTTAGTGTCATGTAGACGTGGCAAACAATATAATTGGGATCAGCCATGCACATGGTATATTACAACCTTCTCACTATCCACTGTTAAGTAATTTTCTTCCTGTTCAGATAATCAGCATGGTTCCTGTGGACAGTCTATACCGCTCTGAACGACCTCCAAATAAAGAGATACTTCGTTACTTCATTCGTCATTACTCGCTGAGATTAGGCACAGGAGAGAATGCTCCTTGGGTTGTTGAGGATGAGCTGGTCAAAAAGTACTCTCTGCCCAGCAAGTTTAGTGACTTTTTACTGGACCCTCATAAAGTAAGTAAACAGAGGCCCACAATTTTTAATGTGTCTAAGCCATTCTTCCTGGAGACCTGCCTTCGGTCACATGAAATACTGCTAAGTCTCAAGAAAATAACTGCTTGTAGCATGCATTGAATTATTATATATATATATATATATATTTTCATTCAGTACAGACCAAAAGTTTGGACACACACAGTTTTCTTTATTTTCATGACTATGAAGCCATCAAAACTATGAATTAACACATGTGGAATTATATACATAACAAACAAGTGTGAAACAACTGAAAATATGTCATATTCTAGGTTCTTCAAAGTAGCCACCTTTTGCTTTGATTACTGCTTTGCACACTCTTGGCATTCTCTTGATGAGCTTCAAGAGGTAGTCCCCTGAAATGGTTTTCACTTCACAGGTGTGCCCTGTCAGGTTTAATAAGTGGGATTTCTTGCCTTATAAATGGGGTTGGGACCATCAGTTAAGGAGAAGTCAGGTGGATACACAGCTGATAGTCCTACTAAATAGACTGTGTGTTAGAATTGGTATTATGGCAAGAAAAAAGCAGCTAAGTAAAGAAAAACGAGTGGCCATCATTACTTTAAGAAATGAAGGTCAGTGAGTCAGCCGAAAAATTGGGAAAACTTTGAAAGTAAGGGCTATTTGACCATGAAGGAGAGTGATTGGTTGCTGCGCCAGATGACCTGGCCTCCACAGTCACCGGACCTGAACCCAATCGAGATGGTTTGGGGTGAGCTGTACCGCAGAGTGAAGGCAAAAGGGCCAACAAGTGCTAAGCATCTCTGGGAACTCCTTCAAGACTGTTGGAAGACCATTTCAGGGGACTACCTCTTGAAGCTCATCAAGAGAATGCCAAGAGTGTGCAAAGCAGTAATCAAAGCAAAAGGTGGCTACTTTGAAGAACCTAGAATATGACATATTTTCAGTTGTTTCACACTTGTTTGTTATGTATATAATTCCACATGTGTTAATTCATAGTTTTGATGCCTTCATAGTCATGAAAATAAAGAAAACTCTTTGAATGAGGTGTCCAAACTTTTTGTCTGTACTATACATGTATGTGTGTGTAGATAGATAGATAGATATAGATGAAAAAGTCCAGCGGGAGCACCAGCCAGGATGTGGGTGCAAGGTCCAACGTAGGGTGACGGCAATACCGATAATATAAAGACGAAAAAAGTAGGACTGCACTCCGGAATAGTGGTGAAGTGAAGGATTTTATTCACCCATAATATGGCAAACTTGCGACGTTTCGGCTCACAAGAGCCTTCCTCAAGCCGCTTCAGTGTGGATTCCTGTGCGCCCGCACTGAGTGCTGTACAGACAGGAGCTCCTTAGCACGTCGCTGCTTCTGTCTGTACCAGTGCTGTACTCCTAAAGCCTGTCATGGGTGGGCAGAGGAGTGATTTGCTATGCTGAGCTCCTGCCCTGTATCCTCTCATTCCACTCTGCCAAAGCCTTGCCTGGAGCAGTGTCTAAAAAAATATATTAGAAAAATAATTTTAGTGCATATACAGTAGACCTTAAAAAAAAACTTACGTTTTAGGTACAATTTAAAAGTTTAACAAAATGTGGAACTTCATATGTATGGCTAATGACTGTTAGTATAAATTTCTACAAATTTTCTCAAGCATTTGGATTTTCCTCTACCATATTTTTTTTCACCACCTAGAGCGCTGGTAATAAACTCGCTCTTTTCTGTAAAAACCCTTGAATTTTTTATTTATTATTTTCTACCTGAGATTAATTGGTTGGCCATATTCATACAGCACTGTTGCACACTTTGTGTGATGTGAGATTTATTTTGTCTTTTCTCACTTGCTTTTTAGTATATGACTTCAAATCCCACTCCAGCAACCAAGAGGAAGAGCTTAGGGTCTCCTGACCAAAAACCGTCAAAAAAAACAAAAACTGAAGGCAGAAAAAATGCTTTAAAAGGCAAAAAATCCCCCCTCGGCCAAACTACATGGTGTCAAGTAAATCTGAAGAAATTAGCCCCTGGCTCCCCTTTAAAAGGGAAATATTCACCGGAGGAACTTGAAAAATTAATGAAGATCATGAGTCCTGCTCAAGTGAATGCCAGCCTTAAGAAAGGTACTATTACAGGGAAAAAGAAAAGTGCCCATATGATCAATGGGCAGAAACTGTCTGGTAAGGTTCGTTCCCCTAAAAAGAACCAGAAAAATTCTAAACTTAAGCAAATGACTTTATTGGATATGGCAAAGAGTACCCCAAAAGCTGCACGAACACCAAAAACCGGTTCCTTTACTCCTAAGTCAGCAAGTAAGCTGCATAAACGTCTCCCCCCTGCTGGTCTCCATCTGGTTTCTTACTACCGGGAGAACAAGAATCGTGAAGACAGAAAAAGTGCTATTTCAGCGCTCATCTCTAAGGTGGCCAGACTTCTTTCTGATGAAGACCGGAATAGACTTCCTGATGAACTTAAGGAATTAGTGCAGAAACGGTATGAGTTGCTTGAGGAGCGTAAGCGTTGGGCTTCAATGACTGAGGCAGAAAGAGAGGAGCAGATGCGTATGAAGAGGGAGGCATTGAAGGCACGCCTCAAAGAAAAAGCTCGGGAGCGCAAACAGAAAGAGAAGCAGGAGCGACAAGAGAAACGGAAAAGGTTTGAGGACAAGGAATTATCTGGAAAGAACCTGCCAACATTTAAGCTAGTTGATACCCCAGAAGGGTTACCAAATACGTTATTTGGGGATGTAGCTATGGTGGTAGAATTTCTGAGCTGTTACTCTGAGTTGCTGCTTCCAGATGGCCAGCATCCTGTCACTGCAGTTTCCCTAATGGAGGCGCTTGCGGCAGAGAAAGGGGGCTTTCTGTATCTGAACAGAGCGCTTCTCGTACTTTTACAGACCCTCCTTCAAGATGAGATAGCGGAAGACTATGCAGAGCTGGGTATGAAGTTATCCGAAATCCCACTTACCCTTCATTCTGCTTCTGAGCTTGTTCGTCTTTGTCTCCGAAAGTCTGATTTGCCAGCTGGAGAAAGTGAAGCTACCGATAAAGGAGACGAGGAGAGTGAAGGATCTGCGGTCTTCCAGGATGATGAAGTGGAAGATGAGTTCTTGGAGAAACTGGAAAATTCAGAATTTTTTGAACTCACAACAGAAGAAAAACTTCATATCCTGGCTGCTGTCTGTCACCGTATCCTTATGACTTACTCTGTTCAGGACCATGTGGAAGCTCAGCAGCAGCATTCAGCAGAGTTGTGGAAGGAGCGGTTGGCTATGCTGAAAGAGGAAAATGATAAGAAGCGTGCAGAAAAACAAAAGAGAAAAGAGCAGGGAGTCAAGGGTAAAGAAGAAGGCCCTCAATTCAAACCGTCAGCTAAAAAAAGTGAAAAGGGGAATAAAACGGAACAAACAGCAGAGCCCGACCCCGACCCCGAGCCCGAACCAGAGGATATGATAAGCGCTGTGAAGAGCAGGAGGCTACAGGCAATTCAAGCCAAGAAAGAAAAGGAAGAACATGCAAAGATTACAAAAGGTAAGCATACTGCGGTACCGGAGTCTTGCCTTTCATACGGTTTCCTTTGTCTTGAACTCAGCCGTTTACAATACTCCTAAACGGCAAATTATCTTGTAATTATTTTTTCATTCGATTTGCGTTGTTGCCACTTGGACATCGGAAACTGGTATACTTGGAAGGGAGCTGTGACCATTATGTATAATGAATGGGAGGATCCCGTGTTGTGTGATGTAGGTTAAAGGGGTTGCTTTAGATAATTAACAGATAACTGTCATATTTTCACTCAAAATTAAATTTTCATATGTTGCTGCTGTGGTGATAATCCATAACCACTAATTATTGTGTTCACATACCACTTGTTTAAGATTCCGTCCATGGCAACCGCTCCTCACAAGACTACTTTCTATCTTAAGATGGCCGCCGATGCCCTTACCCTGAGGCCAAGACCTCCCTAACTACCCAGAATTCATTCAGCTCATCTCAGGAACGTGCAGCCTCACCCCAACGAATCTGCTTTCTTCAGACTTAAACACGCCCTCTTTCTCCTGAGTAGTTTATCACGAATATTCTAATTGCAAATTTTTATTGCGAATATCGACACTATCCCGGTCTGATGGGAGCACGCAGGCAGCGTTCGGGACTGCCCACTACTACGTCCTCAGTCTTCTGTATATACACCTAGCAATGCTGTTTTAGGCTACTTTCACACTGGTGTTTTGGTTTTCCGTTTGAGATCCATTCAGGGCTCTGACAAGTAGTCCAAAACAGATCAGTTTTGCCCTAATGCATTCTGAATGGAAAAGGATCCGCTCAGAATGTTCTGAACGGATGCAGACGGTTGTATTATCTGAACGGATGAGTCTCTGCAGATCCATGACGTATCCGCACCAAACGCGAGTGTGAAAGTAGCCTTAGCATCATCACTGAAATGCCTGGGGGAGGAAAGAACATGCTGCAATTACTAGGTAATTCAATATCTACAAATGTATTAACTAGGGAACTACGGTAAACTCGGTCAGACCAATTACATAAAAAAAATATAAAAAAGTTACCCTTTAAAAAAAATCTGAGAACCCCTACAGTGTGTTAACCATGATATCCATACTCTCCCTTTTATTCCTATGCTCCTCTGGTACTCCCACAACCTTTTTTTTTTTTTTTTTTTTTTTAAATATTTTTTTTAAAATGGGTTTTCTTTATTAGACTTTGCAATACAATCACGACAAGATGTTCATATATGCAAGTATTCAAAATTTGAACAATCCTATAAGGAAGAGAAAAAGAAAATCTGGGATATGACCTGGTCACTACATTCTCTGTATATCATTAAATGAACTATATGGGAAACGAGACAGACACAGAAGGAAAAAAACAATTCTGCATATTAACGTTCTCATTCCCTACACAGCTATTTTCTTTTTAAACAGCTGCGTTGATGTGCCGAATCAAGGCACACTACTGTGATCTGCCTGGATTCTGCAGCTCACTGCTGCAGGCAGTCGCTGTCCTCCGCTGTAGACCTCAGGTATGCTGATGGGCTGCAGCAGTAGTGCCATATTTAGGCCCATCACAGCTGCTATATGAAAA
Source organism: Bufo bufo (assembly GCF_905171765.1). Taxonomy (NCBI): domain Eukaryota; kingdom Metazoa; phylum Chordata; class Amphibia; order Anura; family Bufonidae; genus Bufo; species Bufo bufo. Next base: position 132,175,820 of record NC_053391.1, on the reverse strand, counting down.
AAAAAAAGGGCAGCAGGAATACTGCAGAGAATGGAACTGTAGTAAGGTGCAAGCAAAAACTGTAATCTTAAAACGTTTAGTTGGCAACTTTTTACTTCTTAACTCTTGCAGAAAGATATCAAAAGGAGGCAGAAGAAGAGAGAATGCGCAAGCAGAAAGCCACTGCAGAGAAAGCATTTCATGAAGGCATTGCCAAAGCCAAGCAAGTATTGAGAAGGTCACCACTTGGCACAGATCGCAACCATAACAGGTGTGGTTCTGAACATGGCTTGCATACACTGACTTTCAGAACGCTTTTAGCAATTTTTTTATTTATTTTTTTTCTCTTTAGCTGTGACTTTTCACAGTTCATTTGACACATTCATTATTTGCAGGTACTGGTTGTTCTCTGATGGCACTCCTGGACTTTTCATTGAGAAGGGTTGGGTGCATGACAGTATTAATTACCACTTCAGTCTTCCTAAAGAAGAAGATGAAGAAGAGCAAGTAGGAGAAGGTAGCATATTGTTTCTTAACTTATCATAGTGTTTCTAGTATGTATGTGTGTACATGAGGACTGATACTATACATCTGGCCATTATGATCTGTATTCTGCATTTCTGACCAGTGGTCCTTACTACAAGTGCGATGTCTGAGGCCAGATTGCCACATCCAAGTTCTGGATGTACTATATGTACGTATTACTCAGACATGTGAATCCAGCTTAAAACGGTTCTCTCATGAAAAATATTCTACAGTTTTCAATCCAGCAACTTGATCTGATTAGTTTTGTAAAATGTTAGTATACCTACATTTATTCTGTATTGCGCCAATCCTTCAACAGACTCTTGAGTTTTGATAGAAGGAAAACTAAAGCAGAAAGAAAAGGCCCCGTGAGCTGTAGCAAAATGGACGCTCCCCTTGAGCTGCCAGCTTATTATATAATTACCAAAGCAATGAATGAGTAGACTTCTGGATCTGCATTAGACAGAAGGCTGGTCCTAGTTCTGTTAGAGATATAGTCATGTACTATATGATGTCTGATTTTCACTTTTTGCATGGAATTGCACCTTAAGTCTCAATTTTCCCTGCGATAGTCGGTGGAGGTTAGGCTACTTTCACACTAGCGGCACGGACCTCCAGCAGGCTGTACCGTTGGGTGTACAGCTTGCCGGATCCGTCCTGCCTCTAGTGACCGTGTGCCCCCTGGACTGCCTCTCCGTCCCCATTGACTACAATGGGAGCGGGGGCGGAGTTTCCCCTCTCCATAGACTTCTGTTGAAAAGGTTATTTTTTTTTCTAGTAAGATGTATTACAAAGTCTTTTTTTTAAAAATCTTTTTATTGTAATTTTTCATTTACAGTACATATAAATAAAAGGTTAAACAAATACAAGTCGCAAAGTCTTTTATATTGGCTTGTACTATGGGTTGTGGATTTATGCAAAGTTGTGCTGAAAGTTCAGATACCATTTTATTCTGTTAGAATAGATTTTTGTAACAAAGATACATTTATTTGGTCTTCCTCTTTTTAAATATTTAGCGATGTGCAATTTGCTGCTTTGCCACTTGATGGCAGCAGATCTCATTTCACATCAGATTTTTAATTCAACTAAACTTCTATTAAACTGTTGTATTTGAGTCTTTCTTTCCAGATCTCTATGTGCCTCTGTGACATAATCCTTGCTTTCCCCCAAGGGACATCGAATAAACTGTTCTCTAACTAGAAGCAGGGAGACATTAAGATTCCTAGGGACCTTTGAAATTTAGAAGACCATTGCTGGTTGTCTTTAACAGAGCTTCATCACATGTTCCAGGTCTCCCTGAGTAGTCTTTTACCATATGTACAAATTAAAACTTTTTGCTGGAACAAATTACGATATCAGCACCAGGACCTTGTGATGAATCACTTTGACTACATCAAATGTGGGCAACTGGGGCATTAGGTAAGGGACTGATGTCTTGCATACTGAAGTTGTCTTCCCACACAGTCTTCAAATTGTTGAGGTTGTTGCTAGATGATGTAGATGTGCCGAAGAAGGCGGTTGAGGGTTTGAGTCAGAAGGGCAGTGGTCAATGAACAATGGTTAGAAACTCGCATCCGGTTTATACATAGGGCAGTTTACGTCTTTAATATCCTACCACACCTGGCGGCGCCAGATTGGTAGCATGCCCAAAATGCTCTTGCCCTGCAGTGGACCTCCTTCGTTGCATATGTCAAAGCCCTAAAGTAGAGTTTTTTTTTTTTTTTTTTTTTTTTTGTGTTTTGAGCTATTGCGCTTTTCTTGCAGGCTCAGGTCTTTTTATTTTACTCTACTCCACCTGTGGGTGATGGTGATGACGTTCCTCTTGACAGTAAAATGATGCTCATTACTAGATTGGCTACATCCCAGGGTTCCTTCTAGGGAGGAGGTAATTGTTCAGCTCATGAAAGTCATAACTTTGGGCCGATTGGATGCTATTCAACACACTCCAGAATGGTGGCCTTTTTTCAAAAGTGACTTAATTTATTTTGATGTTTTACAATAGGGGGGGAAATAATAATTCGGATATACGAATTGGTATCTATTACCAGGCATTAAGGCAACACTGGGATCATTGCGCATACCATAAGATGGACTGTGTCATAATGAACTGTGGGACGGGGTACTACTTGCCTTTGTCATGTGCGTTACAATCTTAAAAAGATCCGGACCAATGACATGTCATTTTGTCATGTAGACTTTGTTGGGGCGGCAAACTGCTAGTCCCCCTTGTCTTGTTTGTTAATATGAAAAGTTTAATAAAAATTAGTGCTGTATATGGCCTTAATCTTTTTTCAATATACCTTTTTTTTTTTTTTTTTTAGATTTGATTTAATTATGTTTTTACTGCTTTACTAAGCAAAGTCCTAGGAACTGACTTGTACAGATTCCACTGTACTGGACCAATGGGTGCTGCAGCAAACGCTGTACAGGATGGAGTAACACATCTCTAGTCTACCTGTGCCCCCTCAGCTTGGCTAAATTCTGGCCTAGCACCTAGCTGCCCTGTACAGATGTGCTCCTGCCTGTGGCCGCTCCACTTAGCCAAAAGCTCTCTGTGAGCTTTTAGCTGAGCCAAGCGGGCACAGATAAATCCTGGTATAGGCCATCTTTTTAGTGCTATGCCAGGGTTTAGCAAAGCTGAGGGGCACAGTCTGAAGCAGCGATGTGTACTCTTGCAGCAGTGTATGAATACTGACTTTGGGTGCCTATTTGCTTGGTAAAACAACTAAATCAATGTCGAACCATTTACAACATTTTTTAATTTTAATAAGTTTACTTTTGCATAGGCTTTGCAGTTTTATATACATTCTGAGTAAATAACCCCCCCCCCAAAACATTTGTTTTGTATTTCCCCAAACTGCATTTTGTTTGCCTAACCTATGGTGACAAAATTGCAGTTTTTTCTTTCATAAAATAAGTCCTTATATAGCCAAGTGAATGGGGATGGGGGAGCCTTTCATAACTTGTCATGTTTTTTTATTTAATGCCTCTTTTCTATGACTCTGAGCTCTCAATATTAGAGGACCTGTCACCTTTCTTAGTTAGTAACTTGTTGCATTCCCCTTGTAATAATTCTGAAGCATCTCTTATGACCATGTTGTCATTTCTCTATTACTAGCAGTCTTCAGTAAAGGTCAGTTGGGGTGTTTGTCCCTGTACAATCGCTATCCAGTCAGAGCTGCCAGTGTCACTGTGTACACGGACACACCCAAACTGGTAACATCCATTTGAACCTTTATTGCAGACTGCTAGTAATTCATAACGCCTAGCAGGAATAATGTTTCAATAAGTGCGCGCTGGAAAACACCTTTATTACAATTCACAGAAATTAGTGTGAATGTAAAGAAAGATAAAGGTTGCCTTTGTTGCTAAGTGTTGGAGTAAACCTCTCAATCCTTTCAGTTAACGTGGAGAGTGAAGATGCTGACAGCAGTGTTGGTGGCCCAGAGGATTCTATGACAAAGGAAGATCAACAAGTTGAAACCACAGTTCCTAAACAGGGACAGAACCTTTGGTGAGTTAAATTAATTTCACACAAGCATGTTCAGTAAACCTGCAGTCAGGTAGGAACTCCCAGAATCGTAAGTTGTCACTATGTGGTGCGGTCAGGTTAGAGGAACAGTGTTTGGTCCAGGAAATGTCTGTCGCAAGGAGCATGTTTCCCAGACCAAACATGCTCACATAAAATTAGCCTTCAGCATTCAGATTTTACTCCTTATTACACCTTATTGCCACTACTGCCCACCATCTTTTGATGCAGATCCTCAATGTCATCTGGTTTCCCTGTAGTAGGGTGTGAGCAGTGTTATCATGCGCTCCTTCTCTGAAAGCAAGCTATTAGAGTAGGGCTGCTGCTAGCAATTATTTGACTAATCGATTAGTTGTCGATAATTTAATCTGGAACAAACACCAAAATTACAAAACAAAGAGGTTTATATGATTTTACTTGAAAAATTATGTTCAAAGGCCATATTAAAACAAATTGCGGATGGCACTGTTATGGGGGATCTGTGCGGATGGCACTGTTATGGGGGATCTGTGCGCGCGGCACTGTTATGGGGGATCTGTGCGCGCGGCACTGTTATGGGGGATCTGTGCGCGCGGCACTGTTATGGGGGATCTGTGCGCGCGGCACTGTTATGGGGATCTGTGCGCGCGGCACTGTTATGGGGGATCTGTGCGCGCGGCACTGTTATGGGGGATCTGTGCGCGCGGCACTGTTATGGGGGATCTGTGCGCGCGGCACTGTTATGGGGATCTGTGCGCGCGGCACTGTTATGGGGATCTGTGCGCGCGGCACTGTTATGGGGATCTGTGCGCGCGGCACTGTTATGGGGATCTGTGCGCGCGGCACTGTTATGGGGATCTGTGCGCGCGGCACTGTTATGGGGATCTGTGCGCGCGGCACTGTTATGGGGATCTGTGCGCGCGGCACTGTTATGGGGATCTGTGCGCGCGGCACTGTTATGGGGATCTGTGCGCGCGGCACTGTTATGGGGATCTGTGCGCGCGGCACTGTTATGGGGATCTGTGCGCGCGGCACTGTTATGGGGATCTGTGCGCGCGGCACTGTTATGGGGATCTGTGCGCGCGGCACTGTTATGGGGATCTGTGCGCGCGGCACTGTTATGGGGATCTGTGCGCGCGGCACTGTTATGGGGATCTGTGCGCGCGGCACTGTTATGGGGATCTGTGCGCGCGGCACTGTTATGGGGATCTGTGCGCGCGGCACTGTTATGGGGATCTGTGCGCGCGGCACTGTTATGGGGATCTGTGCGCGCGGCACTGTTATGGGGATCTGTGCGCGCGGCACTGTTATGGGGATCTGTGCGCGCGGCACTGTTATGGGGATCTGTGCGCGCGGCACTGTTATGGGGATCTGTGCGCGCGGCACTGTTATGGGGATCTGTGCGCGCGGCACTGTTATGGGGATCTGTGCGCGCGGCACTGTTATGGGGATCTGTGCGCGCGGCACTGTTATGGGGATCTGTGCGCGCGGCACTGTTATGGGGATCTGTGCGCGCGGCACTGTTATGGGGATCTGTGCGCGCGGCACTGTTATGGGGATCTGTGCGCGCGGCACTGTTATGGGGATCTGTGCGCGCGGCACTGTTATGGGGATCTGTGCGCGCGGCACTGTTATGGGGATCTGTGCGCGCGGCACTGTTATGGGGATCTGTGCGCGCGGCACTGTTATGGGGATCTGTGCGCGCGGCACTGTTATGGGGATCTGTGCGCGCGGCACTGTTATGGGGATCTGTGCGCGCGGCACTGTTATGGGGATCTGTGCGCGCGGCACTGTTATGGGGATCTGTGCGCGCGGCACTGTTATGGGGATCTGTGCGCGCGGCACTGTTATGGGGATCTGTGCGCGCGGCACTGTTATGGGGATCTGTGCGCGCGGCACTGTTATGGGGATCTGTGCGCGCGGCACTGTTATGGGGATCTGTGCGCGCGGCACTGTTATGGGGATCTGTGCGCGCGGCACTGTTATGGGGATCTGTGCGCGCGGCACTGTTATGGGGATCTGTGCGCGCGGCACTGTTATGGGGATCTGTGCGCGCGGCACTGTTATGGGGATCTGTGCGCGCGGCACTGTTATGGGGATCTGTGCGCGCGGCACTGTTATGGGGATCTGTGCGCGCGGCACTGTTATGGGGATCTGTGCGCGCGGCACTGTTATGGGGATCTGTGCGCGCGGCACTGTTATGGGGATCTGTGCGCGCGGCACTGTTATGGGGATCTGTGCGCGCGGCACTGTTATGGGGATCTGTGCGCGCGGCACTGTTATGGGGATCTGTGCGCGCGGCACTGTTATGGGGATCTGTGCGCGCGGCACTGTTATGGGGATCTGTGCGCGCGGCACTGTTATGGGGATCTGTGCGCGCGGCACTGTTATGGGGATCTGTGCGCGCGGCACTGTTATGGGGATCTGTGCGCGCGGCACTGTTATGGGGATCTGTGCGCGCGGCACTGTTATGGGGATCTGTGCGCGCGGCACTGTTATGGGGATCTGTGCGCGCGGCACTGTTATGGGGATCTGTGCGCGCGGCACTGTTATGGGGATCTGTGCGCGCGGCACTGTTATGGGGATCTGTGCGCGCGGCACTGTTATGGGGATCTGTGCGCGCGGCACTGTTATGGGGATCTGTGCGCGCGGCACTGTTATGGGGATCTGTGCGCGCGGCACTGTTATGGGGATCTGTGCGCGCGGCACTGTTATGGGGATCTGTGCGCGCGGCACTGTTATGGGGATCTGTGCGCGCGGCACTGTTATGGGGATCTGTGCGCGCGGCACTGTTATGGGGATCTGTGCGCGCGGCACTGTTATGGGGATCTGTGCGCGCGGCACTGTTATGGGGATCTGTGCGCGCGGCACTGTTATGGGGATCTGTGCGCGCGGCACTGTTATGGGGATCTGTGCGCGCGGCACTGTTATGGGGATCTGTGCGCGCGGCACTGTTATGGGGATCTGTGCGCGCGGCACTGTTATGGGGATCTGTGCGCGCGGCACTGTTATGGGGATCTGTGCGCGCGGCACTGTTATGGGGATCTGTGCGCGCGGCACTGTTATGGGGATCTGTGCGCGCGGCACTGTTATGGGGATCTGTGCGCGCGGCACTGTTATGGGGATCTGTGCGCGCGGCACTGTTATGGGGATCTGTGCGCGCGGCACTGTTATGGGGATCTGTGCGCGCGGCACTGTTATGGGGATCTGTGCGCGCGGCACTGTTATGGGGATCTGTGCGCGCGGCACTGTTATGGGGATCTGTGCGCGCGGCACTGTTATGGGGATCTGTGCGCGCGGCACTGTTATGCGGATCTGTGCGCGCGGCACTGTTATGCGTAGGGGATCTGTGCGCGCGGCACTGTTATGCGTAGGGGATCTGTGCGCGCGGCACTGTTATGCGTAGGGGATCTGTGCGCGCGGCACTGTTTTTATGAAAAAAAAAATACACCCATGGCATCAGTGGGGGCAGCCCTACAAGGTAATACCATAATTTTCCTATGTCAAAACGGATAAAAGGTAATCTTTAACAAAGCATTTTTGAAACAAAAAAAAAATCACGTTTTATAGTCTCCATATTCTGAGAGCCAATTTTTTTTTTTTAAAGTAAACCTTCTGGGGTCTGATCCCCTAAGGCGCTGTATCTCACAGGCTTCTGTAGAAAGCAAGCCCCCGATGCTTATGGAAGGCATCGGGCTGCCATCAGGTCCCCGTCACTGCCGCACAATGGAGCTGCGGAGGGAACTCGTACCCTCTGCATGCAGCAGTCAGCTTTGACCGTGGCATACAAGGTGTTAATACGTCGTATGCAGCTGGGGCCTGGCTGTCAGTGGCTGCCGGGTCTTGCTGCTGATCGGACGGGCGTAACTCCTGCTCCCACCCGATCAGCTCACCGTACATGTATGGCGCTGGTCCTCTACGTGTTAAGTCCAGACTTTCGCCGTCAGTCTCACTGGCATGAACTTTTTTGCTAGTAGCTAATCATGTCCTCGTTACCCTTAGGTTTCTGTGTGATTCTCAAAAGGAGTTTGATGAACTTCTAGACTGCCTGCATCCTCAGGGTTTTCGCGAGAACCAGCTGAAGGAACGACTACAGAAGAGGTAATATATAACAATACTGTATTTTCACACTTGAACTGGCAGCTCCAACCATTAAGTAATTGTGGCAGTGTTTTTAAATGGGTTGGCTTATCTCCTACATTGATGGCATATTGGTGCCCCTGCAGTGAACGGAAAGCAACCGCACCTGCATTCCAAAAAAAGCCAAGCACTGACCATCCCATATCTGTGAATAGAGGTGGCTGCACAACTGCATTGTGCTCTCCTTTCACTGCTGTGGGACTTCTAAAGGAGCTCATTTGGCTATTTTCGGAACTTCCATAGCAAAGGAGAGCGCATGCACAGTGTTTCACTTTGTGGACTATATTCTCGAGATGGGCATGGGCGCCACATCTGGGACCCACTCCTGACATTGATGGCATGACCTAGCGATATGCCATCAATGTCTGAGATGAGCCAAGCCCTTTAACTAAATTGTAGTTGCAGTTCTGCTTGCAGGAAGTAGATGGCGATAGATATCTTCCCTGGGTTTGATACTTAGACAATGTTTTTGTCAGACTCTTCTCTTCTACTTGTCAAGTATTATGATCCTGAATACAGATAAGAACTTCAGCTGAATCCCTGTAGTAATGGAGTTCACAAGGAGACATGAAGTACAAAGAGGATGGACAGGGATTAGACTGTGCTAATGGTGGCTGCATAAAAGCGCTGCTGCTTGTTAGCCACATCCCCATCATCCTCTGTGCTTCACATCTTTTCATCACCTCCATTCCTACAGAGATTCAGCTAAGTTCTTATCAGCTTTGCGAAGGATCGTAATGCCTGACTAGCAGAGAGCAGAATAAGGCAGCTCTTTGGCTCAGTGTTTTGAAGTAACTTGTCCTGCTGTGTGGTTAGGACAGGTTTTTATGTACTAATAGGGCAGTGGCCATTTTATTTGTCTTAATTGCTCCTTACAACTAATGAAATATATTTGGGAATATATTTATAATAAAGTAATATTTAAGCACTTTCGTTTTCTTAATTCCTGAGGAACCGCTTTAAGGATCAGTGAAAAAAAATACTTTTCCCCTGTGTTCCGCCGGTCATATATATTTTTTTTTTTGAGTTCACATCTGTGTTCAGCCTTTCCGTTCTGCTCCCTTATAGGAGCAAAAGGACGGATTTAGCACATTACTGCATGCAAGACTTTTGTCTCTGCTTCAAAAATCTTCCTAATGGACCCATTATAGTCTATAGCTCAGTTATGTGCCGAATCCATCCTTTCCATTCTTTTTTTTTTTTTGTAAGGCTACTTTCACACTAGCGGCAGGACTGATCTGACAGGCTGTTCCCCCTGTCGGATCCGTCCTGACGCTATTTCGCCATACCGCCGCTACTTCTCCATTGACTATAATGGGGACGGGGGCGGAGCTCCGGCGCAGTTCGCCGTGAGAGACTAAAAAGTCGGACATGCAGTACTTTTAGTCCGGCGGCCTTTCGCTGTTCTGCGCCGGTGCTCCGCCCCGTCCCCATTATAGTCAATGGGGACGGAGCGGCGGCACGGTGAAATAGCGGCAGGACGGATCAGACAGGGTGAACAGCCTGTCGGAACCGTCCTGCCGCTAGTGTGAAAGTAGCCTAACGGAGCAGAAGAATGGAAAGGCTGAACACTGATGTGAACTTAGCCTTAACCGGTGCTCATGCAAGCGCTGCTTTTGCTTTAGAATTACTTGCGCATAGTCTCGCTTGCAGAGGCGGCACAGTGCATATACAACTGGTCTTTCTATTCACCTAAATGGGACAAACAGATGAAATTACACTGTGCCACATCTGCAAGCAGGTAATTCTGTAGCGGAAGTAGCGCTCAAACTGCTGAGGCCTCTTCCTAGGCCATGTGACTTCACCATACGTCGGCCTTGTTGCATCTCATCGCCATTGACCTGGATGGGGCTTAGCTTCAATACCAAACACAGCTGCTGTACAATGTACGGTGCTGTGCCTTGAAAACTGTGAGCCAGCTGCGCTCACCAGAGCTCTAGTGATTGTGGAGACTCCCTGAAACAGCTGATCGGCGGAGGTGCCCGGACTCGCACCCCTGCTGATGTGATAATGATGACCTACTACTTTGTAATCCACACCTTCTTTTGACTCCATTTTTACAAATTGACATTCATGACTCTAAATTCTGCAGCCAGCAAGCAGTTGATATTGCCTGACAGATAAAGCAAATACATAGATAAATGTGGGCATAAAGGTGCATCCACCGCTGAGTTAAGGTCTCCCAGTACTTGCTGCTTGTTCAGTGACTTGCTTTAGTGATGGGCATTCTCTACACCAGGCTCCCACAGGGGAACGGTGAATGCAGCGCTGTACATTAGCATGTAATGCAGTGTGAATGGCTGTTCGTTTTTGATGGATGTACAGTTTGCGGTTATTCATTCATCTACTTTATGTTCAGGTATCAGGACATTTTGCATTCGATTCACCTTGCTCGTAAGCAAAACTTGGGTTTAAAGACATGTGATGGACACCAGGAGCTGCTAAACTTTTTGCGAAGTGATATAATAGAAGTAGCAACAAGACTGCAGAAAGGAGGATTAGGTTATCTGGATGATACAACAGAACTTGAAGAAAAGGTAAGGACCGAGCAAGGTTTTGTTGCCATATGTACCTGTACACCAGCCAGTAACAGTACTTGGAGTAATTGAGTGTTCCCAGTACAAAATGCTATGAATTCTCTCCTTTACACAAACAGATTCGTACATTGGAAAATCTCAAAGACTTTGGAGAGTGTCTCATCTCTCTACAAGCAGCTGTCATCAAGAAGTTTTTACAGGGTTTTATGGCTCCAAAAGAGAAGAAAAAGAGAAAACCTCAATCAGAGGAAGCTGCGGCCAAAGCTGAGGAGCAGGATGAGGAAAAGAAAATGGCTGAGGAGGCAAAGGTAGGTTATTTTGCCCAGTTATAACATTAATCTCTTCAGATGCTAGAAATGCGGAAATTGCAGCTGATATAACCTTAAAGGGGTATTGTCCTCTTTTGAATCTGGTCGGTTAGCTTTAAAGGGGTTATGCCGTGGCATTACATTGATGAGCTGTCCTCCTGAATAGGTCATCAATATCAGATTTGTGGGAGGAAGGTGCAATGCCTGATACCCCCGCTTATCTGTTTGAATGGGCCGAGCAGTTGTAATTACCCTGCACAGCCACTACATTCCGCTTGGAGTGAATCCGTCTGGATACAGAAGTACACAGACCTAGGGTAGGTAAATATTGATAGGTCATCAGTATTATATGCAACTGCACAACCCTTTTAAGGCTACTTTCACACTTGCGTTCAGAGCGGATCCGTCTGGTGTCTGCACAGATGGATCCATTCCTATAATGCAGACGTTTGGATCTGTTCTGAACGGATCCGTCTGCATTATATTTTAGAAAAAATTCTAAGTGTGAAAGTTGTCCGTTTGAAAATTGAGCCATTTTGTGTCAACTTCAAACGGATCCGTCCCCATTGACTTACATTGTAAGTCTGGACGGATCAGTTTGCCTCCGTACGGCCAGGCGGACGGCTGAACGCTGCCAGACTGATGCATTCTGAGCGGATCCGCATCCACTCAGAATGCATTGGGGCAGTACGGATGCGTTTGGGCCGCTTGTGAGACCCTTCAAACGGAGCTCACAAGCGGAGCCCCGAACGCTAGTGTGACAGTAGCCTAATACGTATGCTACCCTATGTTATAGATACAGGTCTGTACTCCAGATAAAGCAGCACAAAATGTGATGTTTGGCTACTAGCAGCATTAAGACAATACAGTGGACGTGTTTTTTTTTATTTTTTTTTATTTTTTTATATTCTTCTGTATTTGACAGCGTGCTGTGTATACATGCATATACATCAACCCTTCAGTCACTATCACCCTACCCCACTTAACATCAAATGTTCCTTTTCTCGCTGTTAATTTAGTTTTAGTCCTTTTAAGGATCTGCAAAACATGGATACAGGCCATGTGCATCCCATATTTTAACCTTGTGCATTTCCCACACTTTCACAGACAAGAATAGGACATATTCTGTTTATTTGCAATGCTGTAGAACGGACATAGGGATGCAGACAGTACACATTGTGCTGTCTGCATCTTTTTCAGCCCTATTGAAATGATGGGGTCCGCTTCAGTTCCCTAAAAGAAAATGCAGACTGAAATTATAAAGCCTCATGCACATGATCGTAAAGAAATTCTGTATTCCCTGTGATCCCCTGCTAGCTTCTGTGACCGGAGCCTTCTCATTTTCTAAAATGATTTTGGTGTCAAGGAATTTTCATTTTTTTAAATCGGATAATATTTTGAGTTATAAAAAATAAACCATGACATGTCATGAGTTTTTGTCAATTGCTTCATCCAGTACAATGATATTGTTTACAAAACTCAGAGCGACTAACATCCAAAAGGAATTTTCTGCTAACGTCGGACAGTTTGATTGTAAGAGGTTGATTTAATATCTGTCAGCTGAGTCCATTGTGCTAGATAGAGATATCTCTGTATGGATGTTGTCTGATGCTGTCAGGTCCTGTGTATTTGTCGGCATGCCTGCTCAGTCTCCTGTGTGTGTGTGTGTGTGTGTGTGTGTGTGTGTGTGTGTGTGTGTGTGTATAGCACTTTCCCAAACCCTTTGATTATGCTCCAAACATTTTTCCGTCCTAACATCAGTATCCTTGTGAAGGTGAAAATAACATTTGTTTATGTTTTATGGCCGTCAAAGTCCGACTTTGAAGTTCTAAATGCTTCTCGTGGTCGTTGCATATTTGGAATGTCCACAGGGTGGCAGTGCGCTGATGGAGCAGGCGAGATCTTAGCTGTGTAGATTAAAGCCTCCTATACAAAGGGTAAAACGGGAATCTGTGTATTCTACAGAACTGATTCATCGTGAGGACTATGCTGATTACAGGCTTTTACTTGTGGTGGCATTAACTAGCTATCCTTTACAGGAAAAGATTGGAGCTGTTTGACAGATTTTTCTTTCTTGGGATCTGTTATTTCAGTGCAGTGTCCATGTGCATTGCTTGCATGGCTGAACTTGACAGATAGTGACAAGATAAGTCTCCATCTTCTCTGTGCATTTTCACCTTAACCCTGTAGAGTAATTCACTGCTCAGTAGCAGCTCACTCAGAATGGAGAATATTGAAATAACTTTGTAATATTTGTTTCTGAAAATGTCTGAGTTCCCTCAAATGACTATATTAATTGAAATCTGGTCAATAGATATTGATTACCTTACCTTGGGATAGGTCAGTGATATCCATGCAGTGGCAGTCTGACCTGACTCCCCCACCATTCAGTGCTCTGCTCCCTTGCACTCATATATTATGTATACTGCCAGTTTTCATTGCATGTTTGGCTGCTTGTATGAAAAAGGTTCCACTTTATATTTGGCTTGAAAGCCATTCTGTATGGATTATTTTTTTTTTTTTTGTTTGTCTAGTGCAGGGATCAGCAACCTTCTGCACTCCATCTGTTGTGAAACTACACATCCCAGCATGCCCCATTCATTTCTGTGATTTCTGAGAAGAGCAGAGGAAGTATGCATGCTGGGAGTTATAGTTTCACAACAGCTGGAGTGCCGGAGGTTGCCTACCCCTGGTCTAGTGGATTGGGACCTATTTTTTTTATTTTGAAGTGCTCCATTCCACCTTTAGAGGACTTGACATGCTTATGCCACAGTGCATATTGAAAATTGAATAGTTGACATTTTTCCTGGTCATGTATTTTATATTGTTTCGTTGGTACTCTGCTCCACAGGTGGCATCGGCTGTGGAAAAATGGAAGGCTGCAATTCTGGAGGCCCAAACATTCTCTCGCATGCATGTGCTACTAGGGATGTTGGATGCGTGCATCAAATGGGATATGTCATCTGAAAACGCCCGGTGTAAAGTTTGTCGTAAGAAAGGTATTGTAACAGAATAGGTGAATTTTAAACTTTTTATTTTTTTATTTTATTTTTTATATTTTATTTTTACATTTCTCTGCCTAGGTGAGGATGACAAACTTATACTATGTGATGAGTGTAATAAGGCATTCCATCTCTTCTGTCTGCGGCCGGTGCTGTTAAACATCCCTGATGGAGAATGGCTGTGTCCAGCTTGTCAACCAGCAACACTTAGGCGCAGCTCTCGTGGCAGGTAATGACTGTTATTGCTGCTACTATGTGTGATGGGTCTGCTCATCTTTGGTAACTTTCATTTTTTTTTCTGTAGGCCATGTTCACACAGTTGAAAAATACTTTTTTGTAATGGAGTAAATCCATTAAAAAGATTCAGAAATTGTGGCACTTGCGGCCTGATTCCTCAGCATGCTTTCTGTAATTGCTGACTATCAGTATGTGTACCGAATTGAGTATTTGCAACAATAAGTAATGTGTGAGCTTGGCCACTAACTCTTCATACAACTTTGCATAAATCAATAGTACAAGCTTTGTCTTATTGAGAAATGTCTAGTTATCAGTTGTTTACTCTTTGATTAACCACCTCCGGACCGCCGTACGCAGCGACGCGTCCTGGAGGTGGTTGATTCCGACTGGACGCACCAGCGCGTCCTCTCGCGAGACGCGCGATTTCCTGTGAACGCGCGCACATGAACGCGCGCTCCTGGGTGAGAGAAATATCTTGGCAAAAGACAACTTTTCCCATTTTTTTTTTTTATACAAAGTTGTCTTTTGCCAAGATATTTCTCTCACCCAGCATGGGTATATGTAAAATGACACCCCAAAACACATTCCCCAACTTCTCCTGAGTACGCGATACCACATGTGTGGCACTTTTTTGCAGCCTAGGTGGGCAAAGGGGCCCATATTCCAAAGAGCACCTTTCGGATTTCACTGGCCATTTTTTACAGAATTTGATTTCAAACTCCTTACCACACATTTGGGCCCCTAGAATGCCAGGGCAGTAAAACTTCCCCACAAGTGACCCCATTTTGGAAAGAAGACACCCCAAGGTATTCGCTGATGGGCATAGTGAGTTCATAGAAGTTTTTATTTTTTGTCACAAGTTAGTGGAATATGAGACTTTGTAAGAAAAAAAAAAAATCATCATTTTCCGCTAACTTGTGACAAAAAATAAAAAGTTCTATGAACTCACTATGCCCATCAGCGAATACCTTAGGGTGTGTACTTTCCGAAATGGGGTCATTTGTGGGGTGTTTGTACTGTCTGGCCATTGTAGAACCTCAGGAAACATGACAGGTGCTCAGAAAGTCAGAGCTGCTTCAAAAAGCGGAAATTCACATTTTTGTACCATAGTTTGTAAACGCTATAACTTTTACCCAAACCATTTTTTTTTATCAAAGACATGTAGAACAATAAATTTAGAGCAAAATTTATATATGGTTGTCGTTTTTTTTTTGCAAAATTTTACAACTGAAAGTGAAAAATGTCATTTTTTTGCAAAAAAATCGTTAAATTTCGATTAATAACAAAAAAAGTAAAAATGTCAGCAGCAATGAAATACCACCAAATGAAAGCTCTATTAGTGAGAAGTAAAGGAGGTAAAATTCATTTGGGTGGTAAGTTGCATGACCGAGCAATAAACGGTGAAAGTAGTGTAGGTCAGAAGTGTAAAAAGTGGCCTGGTCTTTCAGGGTGTTTAAGCTATAGGGGCTGAGGTGGTTAATGACTTAAGCTATCCAGGACGAGATCAGTTTCTCAGGAAGTTTTATATTAATCTTGTCAATACAAGTCTATGTGCAGGGGATGGGGGAGAGGTGAGCAGGGACTGCATGAGACCCATAGACATAGAGACTGCACAGCTAAATAGAAAGTCTGTATTGCAGCCCAAGTGCTTTATTCGCAACCATACAGGTCAGCACTTCTCTAATGTCCTCTGTGATCGTGGGGCTGCCTTTGAGTAAATTAAAGAAGATTAGAAGTAGATTCTCTTCCACTTTGTGTGTGAAATATATTGCAGCTAGTCTCCACCCACCAGATATAGAACTGCAAACTAGACATTCAGCATGCACGGGGAAAACTGCTAATAAATGCCAGATGCATGTTATGTAGTGGACAGATAGTTATTACTCATGTACAAACGCGGTTTGTGATTGTCCACATTGCCACCTTTTGCTGACTTGATTCAGTTTTCCATTACATTATACACTGCTTGTATCCAGGGGTTACGACCACTCTGCAATCTAGCAGCAGTGGTCGTGCTTGCACAGCATAGGAAAAAGCACCAGCCTTTCTGGTGATGGGGACTGCGAGGGCACATAGGCAAGCATGTGCAGCGGCTCCCGTCCCAGCCACCTTGTATCTGTCGCTTTAAGCAGTGGTTGTAATCCCAGTGTATAATGTGATGCAAAAATTAATCAAGCCAGCAAAGGACGCAATATGGACTATCGTAATAAAATAGTAAATGTCTTTGCATTAAAGGGGTTGTCCGGGTTCAGGGCTAAACCTGGACATACCGAGAGTTTTACCCAGGCAGCTCCCCTGATATGAGCATCGGCACATTTCATGCTCCGATGCTCTCCTTTGCCCTGTGCTGAATCGTGCAGGGCAAAGGAATTTTATGGAGTTCCCGTGATGTAACCATATATTCCCATTTTTATTTTAAGGAATTATGCAGAGGAATCCACGAATGATGAAGAGGAGGAGGAAGATGAAGATGAAGAGGATGACGAGGAGGAAGACTATGATGAGGAGGCAGAGAGTGATGATGACCAAGATGTAGTTGGACTCCGCTGTAAGTTAATATATAGCTGGATTACTTTAGTTTAAAAATCGAAGTGCCCCTCTGCAACAAATTATTTATCTGAAATTAAAAAAGGAGCAGCTGTGCTAATCATTTTGGTCTGAACTATCCTTTTTCATGTGCTCCTGTTGTCTCCATAGTTATAGGGGCAAGTTTACAAAGATCAGTGTATTTTCCTGTCAGAGTATTGGCTTAATTTATGTCCAGGCATTCACCTCATTAATTAGGCTAATCTAAGGCAACTATGCGCCTGGCGGAAAAACTATACCAGCCCCTGGCTGACGTTCACCAACATGGGTGCCTGTTTCCAGGCATACGTATTATTAAATTTGCTGGGATCCCAGCAGGGCCCTATTCTACCCCCTTCCTGAAAACTTTTCAGCATCGGCTGTGCAACTTAAAGGGAACCTGTCACCGGGATTTTGTGTATAGAGCTGAGGACATGGGTTGCTAGATGGCCGCTAGCACATCTGCAATACCCAGTCCCCATAGCTCTGTGTGCTTTTATTGTGTAAAAAAACGACAACTATTTGATACATATGCAAATTAACCTGAGATGAGTCCTGTCCCTGACTCATCTCACGTACAGGACTCATCTGAGGTTAATTTGCATATGTATCAAATCTGTTTTTATACACAATAAAAGCACACAGAGCTATGGGGACTGGGTATTGCGGATGTGCTAGCGGCCATCTAGCAACCCATGTCCTCAGCTCTATACACAAAATCCCGGTGACAGGTTCCCTTTAATGTCACACGGCTGGTCAAAAAGGAGACTTCGGCTATTTTTACAACTAAAATAGTCCCAAGTCCCTTGATAAATAACCCCCATAGACTGCAAATCAACCCTCTGTAGCCAGATATGACTGGATTGTATCAGATTAATTGCAAATCTAGATGCAGTGGAGCAGTAAAATAGTTGCATGACTGGACCTGGCGTTTACTTTGTCAAACAAAAGCCCTCTGCAGAAAATATAGTTTAGGCCTCGGCATAGCCTTTTTACTCATGGTCACAAAGCTTGGCATATGGCCACACTGGGTTAACCAACTGAATGGGGCTAATCTATGCACTGCAGAAACTGTTTAGCCTGTTTAAACGGTCAAATGTAGTGAATGATGCAAGTTGACAACTAGCCTCCTATGGCCATAGACTAACTGGTTTATGACCATCTTACTTGCACTTTGGTAGATACTTAGAGGTTGTCTGGGTGGTCAGAAAAGCGTGCCGCCGCTTCATTCATTTCTATGGGAGCTCTGCAGTACAGTGCTCTGCTATCTCTGGAGTTCCCATAGAAGTGAATGTAACGGCGGCCTTGTGATTTCTTTCTGATGGCAAGGAGTTAAACCAGGCAATAAGCTTTGGAATCCTGTGGGATTTTGGAGAATGGCTATTTGTTAGCCTGCGTGCACACAGAACGCCTGCATGGCATGCTGTCAGACGTCATTTCATTTACAAGAGCCACGTTTGTATGCGAGTGTGGGACATAGAGATGAAAGCTGAGGGATCGAACAGGATCAGCATTTCTGTTCTTTTGACAGCCGCCTCTGGGTAGAATGTGGCTACAGAGATGCAAAAGAAGTTTAAGTTCACTGTTTAGACCCATGGTGGTAACACGACACGTGTTTGCCTCTTACCCCGTGTCAGTTAAGTTTCCAATGATTAACTTGGCAAATGTGAGATCCTGCTGTGTGGCCCTCCTTTATGGTTTGCAGTCTACTCATCTCTCACCGACAGCAGCTGTGTCACAGCCATTAATTCAGGAGGGGGTAGATATAGGGAACAAATGTTTGTTGTTTTTTTTTATTTTTTATTTCTCTAGTTCCCAGTTGTCTAAAGGGATCAATTGTAATTCTATGGAAACTTAGCAGCTCTGCATTTACTGTTGTGAATTTAGTAGTATTCTTACAAAGTCACTTTTTACTCCATAATTACTTTATTGATCTTGTCTTCTGTATTTTCAGCCTTATTTGAACAGTTGTCAGATTCTTAATGGTAGTGGGGATTGTCAGACTTTGACTTACTGAGTAGCCATATTGAGTCTTCCTAGGGGTCCATTCACACGTCCGCAATTTGGGTCCGCATTCGTTCCGCAATTTGCGGACCCATTCACTTTCAATGGGGCGAGAACAAATCTGCATTTTCGGGATCCGCAATTCCGTTCCTGAAAAAAATAAAACCTGTCCTATTTTTGTCTGCAATTGCGGACCAGAAAAGGCATTTTCTATTAGTGTCTGTGTTTTGCGGATCCGCAAAACACTTACGGACGTGTGAATGGACCCTAAGTGTGATGATTCTTTTTTTTTTTTAGTGAGATCTCGCAAAGCTACTAAAGCAAAAACAACCAAACTTGATCAGCCAAGACGCCGTGGACGCCCACCAAAAAATAGGCAACCGACCAGATCGTCACGGCAGCTTGCGGCAGAGGAGAATGGAGCAGATGTTGATGAGGTGGTATGTATAGTGAATCTACTATGTCCAGTAATTTCAGCTACACCTTCCTGTAGAGTTCTGTTAGCAGTCGATCGTTTCCGTTTTGAGAAAACTGATGTAGTTTACTTTAGTGAATTGTGGTATAGAATTATGGGGGACCTATGTAACATTAATCTTGCATTGACTCTACTGTAATAGTTCACTGCATGCACAACGCTCACCTCCCTCCTGGCTGCCAGAAGCCAATTCCAATGACTGTTGCCATAGTGGCCAACATCACTGTGTGAATGTAGTACTTCAAGGGCTTGTCTCATCGGAAACAACTCGTTCAGAATGTAGATGGTGAGGATAACGATTGACCACGGCAGATCTTGATCCAGGCACGCACACCCTGCCTGGCCCGACAGGCCATTCAGGCGAATGCCGCTGAGCGTTCCTCATTAATCAAAGATTTCCAATTCTTTTCTAACCACATATAATTGTTTGAAAGGAATGCGAGGTTGGACAAGAGCAGAATGTTCAACAGTGCCTGCTGTCCCTGGAAGCAGACTGGCGTGCTGTTAGTTTAGTACCCCTGTAACCTCACTATTGTCTTTGCTCAACAGACTACGTTAAGTTAAAACAATGAGGTTGGTAAGGTGCCAGCCAATAAAGGTAATAGATTTACTCCAGTAGGCATAGAAACTGACTGCTGGCAGTGGAGTAAATGCATAACTCCTGGCTAAAGTAATAACTTTCTTTTACATCTATATAAAACTTTAACTGTACATTTCTTTAGCAGCTGCTTTGTGGAGTAACCTTGTCAAAGCAATTTTTTCTCTCTAACTGGCATAGATTAAGAAGCCAGTCAGTGTTGCAGGGGTGGACCTGCCAGGCTCTACATCCCTTTGTTCTTATCAGCACAGTTATGCCAAGCATTTCATTTTCTGCCAGTTCCATGCATTGTTTCCCCCACCCTGATATCAGAGTAAAGACCTGTGGCAGCTTAAGATGACCATATTGTGACAATGACAGTAGCTCGTGCTAGAGCAGACTCGTGTCTGTACCATTGGAGACTGTCACAGAATATTTGAGGAGTATTCATAAACTTCTCTTACCCTTGTGTAGTAAGTGTCAAATTATTATTATTTATTATTAAAGCGCCATTCATTCCATAGCGCTGTACATATGATAAGGGGTGCACATACATAATACAGAAAAGTGCACTAAGCAGGAACAAGACGAGTTAGACTGGTACAGAAGGAGAGAGGGCCCTGCCCGTAAGGGCTTACAATCTACATGGTATGGGAGAAGGACACAGTAGGTGCGGGTTAAGTTGGTCATGGCGGTATAGAGGCAGCAGGGTCACGGGTTGTAGGCTTGTCTGAAGAGGTGGGTTTTCAGGTTTCTTTTGAAGGATTCCACTGTAGGTGAGTCTGATATGTTGGGGTAGCAAGTTCCAGAGTATGGGGGATGCACGGGAGAAATCTTGGAGTCGATTGTGGGAAGAGGCAATAAGAGGAGAGGAGAGAAGGAGGTCTTGTGAGGATCGGAGAGTACGTGTGGGGGTGTATCGGGAAATTAGCTCAGAGATGTAGGGAGGGGACAGGTTATGGACGGCCTTGTATGTATTTGTTAGTACTTTGAAGTGAATTCGTTGGGCAATGGGGAGCCAGTGAAGGGATTGGCAGAGGGGAGATGCAGAGGAGTAATAGGGTGAGAGGTGGATTAGTCGGGCAGCAGAGTTGAGGATAGATTGGAGGGGTGCGAGAGTGCTAGATGGAAGGCCACAGAGGAGAATGTTGCAGTAGTCTAGGCGGGAGATAATGAGGGCATGTACAAGCATTTTTGCAGATTCAAAGTTAAGGAAAGCACGGATGCGGGAGATGTTTTTGAGTTGGAGGCGGCAGGTGGTAGAAAGGGCTTGGATGTGCGGTCGGAAGGAAAGGGGAGAATCCAAGGTCATTCCAAGGATTCGGGCTTTGTTGACTAGGGAGAGTGTGCAGCCATTGATCATGATAGGTCTGTTGGGGGGGTTGAACAAGATGGGGGAAAGATTATGAATTCTGTCTTATCCATGTTAAGTTTAAGAAAGCGAGAGGCAAAGAAGGATGATATAGAAGATAGACATTGTGGGATTCTTGATAGTAAGGTGGTGATGTCTGGACCAGAGAGGTAGATTTGTGTGTCGTCAGCGTAGGAGTGATACTGAAAGCCATGGGACTCTATGAGCTGTCCCAGGCCAAAAGTGTAGATGGAGAAGAGCAGGGGTCCTAGGACAGAGCCTTGCGGGACACCAACAGAGAGGGAATGAGACGACGAGGTGGTGCGGGAGTGGGAGATTCTAAACATCCGGTCTGTGAGGTATGATGTGATCCAGGAGAGGGCCAGGTCAGTGATGCCAAGAGATGAGAGAGTTTGTAACAGAAGGGAGTGGTCGACAGTGTCGAAGGCAGAGGACAGGTCAAGGAGAAGGAGGACAGAGTATTGTTTCTTGGTTTTGGCTGTCAGTAGGTCATTGGTGACTTTGGTAAGGTCAGTCTCGGTCGAGTGGTGGGGTCGGAAGCCAGATTGTAGGTGGTCAAAGAGGGAGCAGGAGGAGAGGTGGGAGGACAGTTCTGAATGGACATGTTGTTCAAGTAGCTTTGAGGCATACGGAAGAAGTGATATGGGGCGATAACTGGACAAGGAAGATGGGTCAAGTGAAGGCTTTTTGAGGATGGGTGTAATGGTAGCATGTTTAAAAGCAGAGGGGAAGATACCAGAGTTTAGTGATAGGTTGAAGAGATGAGTTAGGGCTGGGATAAACACTGGTGAGGTTAGGGATGAGGTGGGATGGGATTGGGTCAAGTGCACAGGTGGTGAGATGAGATTTGGAGAGTAGAGTGGAGAGTTTTTCTTCTGTAATGGTGGAGAAGTGGGTTTTGAGAGAAGAGGACCGAGCAGTTGTGTAGAGGGTCTGTGGGGACTGTGTAGTGAAGCTTTCTCTGATGTGGACTATCTTTTGTTTGAAATATTTGGCAAAGTCCTCAGCTGAGAAGAGTGGAGAGGGTGGGGGCGCTGGGGGATGGAGAAGGTAGTTAAAAGTGTTAAAAAGTTGTTTAGGGCTGTGTGACAGGGAAAATATGAGAGATGAGAAGTAGGCCTGTTTTGCATTTGCGAGTGAGGATTTGAATATGAGGAGGGATTGCTTGTATGCGGTGAAGTGATCCTTAGACTGGGATTTCTTCCATCGCCGCTCTGCAGCCCTGGAAGCTTGTCTGAGTTTTTTGGTCAGGTTGGTGTGCCAGGGTTGTCTGTTGATTTTCCAAATTTTGTTGTGTGTGAGGGGGGCAACAGTGTCGAGAGCTGTACTTTATTGTGGTGTTATAGGGTGGTAGCAGCATCTGGGTCTTGGAGGCAACAGATGGTAGAGAGTGGGAGAAGAGAGTCAGAAAGCAAGTGAAAGTCGAGATGTTTGAGGTTCCTGCGGGGGTGTGCTAGTGTGTGGACCGGGGGAGCTGCAGAAGAGACCAGTGAAGAGAAGGTGAGTAGCTTGTGGTCGGATAGGGGGAGAGGCGAATTAGAAAGGTTAGATAGGGAGCAGAGGCGGGTGAAGATCAGATCCAGAGTGTGACCATCTCTGTGGGTGGGAACTGAAGACCACTGTGATAGGCCGAAGGAGGAAGAGAGTGACAGGAGTTTAGAGGCGGCCGAGTGGCAGGTGTCAATAGGGATGTTGAAGTCACCCATGATAGTGGGGATGTCGGCAGAAAGAAAGTGTAGTAGCCAGGTGTTAAAGTGGTCAAGAAAGATTGTGGCTGGGCCTGGAGGGCGGTAAATGACGGCTACTTGAAGGTTGGAGGGAGAGTAGATGCGAACAGAGTGTACTTCAAATGAGGTGAGCGTAATGGAGGGTGGCAGTGGAATTGGGCTGTAGGAGCAGGTGTCTGATAGGAGGAGACCAACTCCTCCACCATGTTTGCAGCCGGGGCGGGGGGTGTAAGTGAATTGAAATCCACTATAAGAGAGTGCAGCAGGGGAGGAGGTGTCTGAGGGTGTCAGCCACGTTTCAGTGAGACCCAGAAAGGAAAGGTTTTGAGAGATGAAAAGTTCGTGAATGTACGACAGTTTGTTACAGACAGAGCGCGCGTTCCATAATGCTCCTGCAAGAGGAACCAAAAGAGCAGGGGTCAGAGGAATGGTTATTAGGTTTAAGGGGTTGCAGAAATTTGTAGAAGGAGATTTGTAGTGGGACATGGAGGTGATAGTGGGGATTTGCTGAGGGGGTCCTGGATTTGGAGAGATATCACCAGCAGTAAGGAGAAGCAGAGAAAGTGTTAATAGATGAGAATAAGAGAGGGCATGAGGAGTGTGTGTGTGTTTGGGAAGGAAGTGTTTTATGTTGGCAAACAGGTTTGTGCAAGCGATCAGATGAGAAGGTAAAATGTAGGAAGAGATGAATAGTTCCTTGCTGGGTGAATGGATGTGGGGGTATTTCAGGAGGTGTTGGAAAAGTGGGAAGAGTAAGAGGAAAAATTGAAACATTGTTTGCATTAACTATGTCTGTAATTACCTGTGGTCCCCCTTCTGGTCCAATTCTGGTATAATTCAGTATGTGCACTTAAGAGTGGCACTTGAGAGATGTGGCATTTGGAAAGACCAGTGCTAGAGCAGACTCGTGTCTGTACCATTGGAGACTGTCACAGAATATTTGAGGAGTATTCATAAACTTCTCTTACCCTTGTGTAGTAAGTGTCAAATCTAGTCCTGTGCATTCAGATCTTTATTACTAGTAGAATGGGTCATATGAATTGTAAGGTTTGTAGACTATGTGGCAGATTTGTCTGAATAATTAGCGTTCTAGGTACTGGCCATCATCTGGTGGTAATGGCAGTCTTGTTCTCCATGTGCAATACTGTCCTTCTTTCTTCTAGATACGTCAGAGCAAGCCGACCTCCCGGCGCCAGAATCAGGAGTTTCAGAAGTGTGAGGAGATCTTGTGTAAGCTCATAAAGTATCGGTTCAGTTGGCCTTTCAGGTAAGTGCATCTTAAACTTAAAATATTTATTAATTTAGCAGAGGATGAATTAAAGGAAATAATGCGGTCAAAATTGTATCCATAGTGTCCTTTTGGCCTCCACTGGGACTGGTTAGAATGCTCTCTTATATGATGAGGTGTCCTCCAAATGTTGTACTACAATTTATGTGCAAACATAAGACACTATGGGAGGTGGATGTCACACTTCTGCACTTCTACTGATTTGTTTCCTATTTTGCACCTGTATTGATCCAAAACCAGTGGAACCTGAACATAGAAAAAGTGATAAGTGATCCTACTACTTTTTAGGCTAGTTTCAGATAAGCGAGTTGAATGCAAGAAACACACTCCGTGTGTAAGCATGATTTCCTGTTCTGACCTGTGCTCCTTTGACAGGATCACACTGCACTATAATGATTTATAATGCTGTGTCCCCCTCCCAGGCCTATATCTAATGAATTGTTCTGACATAATGCTGTCAGTGTAATTCAGTAGAAACTGGTCTGGGAGACTGCATTATAAGGCATTTTAATGCCATGCACTCCGGTCAGAGGAGCAGTGGTCCGAACGGGGAATCGTACGCAGCGCGTTTCTTGCATTGATCTCGCTCGTTGGATTCTGGCCTTAATTTCTTTATTGCTGAAAGGGGTTGTCCAAGATTGGGAAAACATTGCTGCTTTCTTCCAAAAACACTGCCACTTTTATCAATGGGTTGTCTGTTGCAACTTGGTTCAGTTGAAGTGAATGGAACAGAGTTGCAGTATACAACACTCATCCTGTGGGCAGCTGGGGCTTTTTGTATAAATAACTAGATTTTTTCTTTTTTTAAGTGCTTTTACAAAGGACTTTGGAAAAACAAATGCTTGTCTGTTATCAGACAATAAACTGGAACTACTGCTGCAATTTTTACCTTGCAATAGTTTAACTTACAAGACGGTGTTTGATTATCCCTTCTTATTGTGTCATTCAGGGAGCCAGTGACTGCAGATGAGGATAAGAGCTTCATGAAAGTGGTAACGACGCCTATGGACTTCCAGACCATGCAAAGCAAGTGCTCCTGTGGCAACTATCAGACCGTGCAGGAGTTCCTTAATGATCTGAAACTAGTATTTGGAAATGCTGAGATGTACTACGAGCCGGGAAGCCAGCAAATATCCTGCCTAGAAAAAACAGAGCAGTGTGTAAAAGACCTCCTTGGCAAACACCTTCCAGGACACCCTTACCAAAGGAGGCATCGCAAGCATCAGGCGCCTGAGCCCGAGCCCGACAGTAATGGCAGGGAGCGCAAGCGGAAGAAATAAGAGGGTGACAATAAAGGAGAGGGAGTGTGAGAGAAGGATTTCAGAGAGGGGTAGAAGTGTGTATGTTGAGACAGAACTGGAAGTTTACCCCATTAGAGACCAAACATGTTTTGTCCTTATATAATGTATGGGAGGTTCAGTGAAGATTCGGGTGTTTGGTGTCATCCCCCTTTCCCCTCTTGGATGTGTGCTGCACCCAGTGACTGACACTCAATCACTGTAACACTGAAGAAGACACTCGCCGGCTTCTCTCTTTGAAAATCTTTTGGAATTGTTACTGATTGAATCACTAGTCTTAAGCCACCATCAACTCCATCTGTTTTGTTGGTGTGGAAGCTGTGCACACTTCTGTCTAAGGCACTTACTGGTGTGTCCAGCCAGAGAGCAACTCCAGAACTGAAGTTCAGAGCTGTGGCTTCTACAAATCATGACCTCTTCTGCATTATGGGCAGAGCTTCTAACCTCCAGTCAACTCTGGGACTCTTCATTGTGTTAAACTGTAAGGATGTCTGCACTCCACACACCTATTGTATTTAGAGATTACATGTCAACTATTTGTAAGTGTGCCCCACATAGACATAGGGAGGTTCTCTGAAGCTGGATAAAACCCTTAAAGAATCACCAGCATCCCCAAACTTTACCTGCCTCCCTGTATATAAATGCTACCAGCAAGGACTGATAGTTCGGAAGATAATTTTATGTTCCACTCCCTCACAGAAGAAATTTTTTAATTTCTTTTTTTTTTTTTTATCTTTTCTGCCAACACAGGTATCCAAACGTCAAACAGAATTATTTCATTTTTTTTTTTTTTTTTTTTGTACTGACTTTTCCCTTTTCTAGATATTCAATGTTTGCTTGTGATCTTGTATAAAGGGAGCCTTTGTCTGGGTTTGGCACATGTACAGTACAGTTTATATGAAAACAAGTGTTTGCCTTTATTAATATTAAAACAGAAGGAACCACGTACCCTTTGACTGTCTGGATCATATTTTTCATCTATGGTTTGTTCACATTCTGAGTTTCATGCTTATTTCAGTGAATTGGTTCAGATACTTTTTGTTTTTTTTAAAGGGGTTGTCTGAGTTATTTTTCTGAGTTTATAGTTTCTAAGTAGGCAAATGTAACAGCTTTACCGTGCACTTACTGCATCTGTAGTTGCTCCTTTCTCGCCCATTCCATTGGGGGACACAGACCATGGGTATATCTTAGGCCATTACTAGGAGGAGACACTATGCAAATAATAAAAAACAGCTCCTCCTCCACTGGCTATACCCCCATGCTCCAACAGGAGGACCTCAGTTTTAGCTTATTGTCAGATAAGGAGGTGACACTCCTGCAGGGTTGTCCCTGTAGTTTTTTTTCTTCTCCTGTTTGTTTTTTTCTAAACAGAGGTCGCATGGTGCATCCCTGGTTTCTCAGTGTAGCGAGCGCCAGGGTCGAATGGCTGTCCCCGGCTACCTCCCTTTACCCCCAGAAGATAATTGGAACCGGGCTCGACCTGCAGCTACGGTGGCCTACCAGATCCGGGGTCACCTAGTCCTGCCCTCTATCCAGTGCACTGCCACTCCTTGTGCCAGATAACTGAAGAGGTGACCCCCCTGCTGGTCCGGTACAGAGTGTGAAGACTGCAGGACTCGGATAAGTACATTGGCTCTCCTGCAAGCTCGCTCCCCCCCCCCCCCCCCCCCGTGACACGGTTCTTTAGGGCTTACCTGTGGATCTGGGAGGGCCGGCTGGTTGAGAGGGAGGAGGGTGTTCCTTCTTGTTCCCTGCATTCTGGCGGTGGGTGCCATTTTCGGAGACTGCCTTTTGTCATAGTTCCCGCGCGTGATTTTTTTCACTTTTTTTTTTTTTTTTGCGCGATCTGTGACGTGACTGTTGGCGGAGCATATCGCGTCAGCTCCGGCGCTTCCGCTTTGCCTCAGCGCCTCTCTATGCTTGAATGCTACTTCAGCTCCTCACAGGTCATGGTAGGACAGATAGTGTTCCGCAAAGCTGTAGGAGACCCTAACTCCGGGATTGCCGCCATCATGCCAAGACCTGGGCCCCCCAAAAAATCTAAAGCGACACCTCAGGTCCCACTGGGATCCTGTAAGGTCTACTGCTTGCCACTATCTGTTACATGCTCTTGTGACTCTTGCCTTGTCCTCCGGACAGGATCATCCACCTCCCCCTCCACCAAACCAGCCCAGTCCCTCCTCCGCCCCTTCGGAGCCCACCTGGGCCCCTGCCATAGCTAGGGCGGCCGCGGACTTGGCACAAATCTTGTGCGCGGCCATGGCCTTTATGGAACGCATAGCGGCCACTGATCCACCGCCTGTGGTTAGCACCGCTCCACCTCCCGGTGCCCCCCACAGAGGACGCTCGACCGTTAAGAGGCAGCGTACGCAGCAGCATCCCTCCTCGGATGACTCTGCTCCCCCCCCCTCGTCTGGAGGCGTGTTCAGCCTCTCCCTCTCGCAGGTATTACAGGTCTGAAGGGGAAAGGTCCAGCTCGGACGAGGACACGGAGCCGGAACCCTCACCTAAGCTCTCCACCATGGTGGCAGACTTGGTCACGGCAGCACGTGACACCTTTGACATCCAGGGGGAACCTCTTCTTCTAGTAGCCAGGAATTCCCTCTCTTCCATTCCAGAAAACCGGAGGCAGTCACATTCCCCATTCTTGGTGAGTTCGCCAAGATACTTTCTAAGGCTTGGGAACGCCCTAATTACAGTTTTTCTGCTACGAGGCGTATGGATACTCTTTATCCTTTCCTGGCAGATACCGTGCAGCAGTGGTCTTCTCCTAAGGTCTTCCCGCCAGTGGCCAGACTGGCTAAGAATACGGCAATACCAGTCCTGGACGGGTCCTCCCTACAGGACTCCGTTGACAGGCGTTTGGACTCTTTCCAAAGCCAGATTCTCTCTGGCGGGCACACGTCTGCTGCCCGCGTTCACCTCGGCAGCCAGGGCGCTTTTGGTGTGGTTGCAGCGCCATCATCAGGACCTCGTGGAGCAGGATGCCTCTGCAGACACCCTAAACTTCATCCTCCAGATGTCCCAGACGACAACATTCCTCTGTGAGGCCTCATTAGACGTTGGCTTTCTCTTTGCGCGGATTTCGGCCCTCTGTCACGCAGCGCAGGGAGGTCTGGTTGAAGGTCTGGGATGCCGACTCATCCTCCAAGCACTCCCTCACTAACCTCCCCTTTGCGGGCTCCGGCTCTTCGTGCTAAGCTGGATTAGATTATCTCTGACGCTACGGGGGGCAAGAGTACACACCTGCCCCAATCTAGATCCAAGCGCGCCTTCAGAGCTCGCCCCTCTGGCTCTAGAAACCAGTCCTTTCGGCGCTTCTCCTCCTCCTCCAGGTCTGCGACAGCCCCCTCTTCCGGCGGCTCTCAGGACTCCCGCAAGAAGCGTTCCTTTAAGCCTCAACCTTCCTGACGCCTGGGCCCTGGAAATTGTAACTCCTGGTTACAAGATAGAATTCGTTTCCAGACCTCCGGAACGTTTCTTTCCTCAAAGAAGGATGGATCAGTGCGTCCGGTCCTGGACCTGAAGCTGTTAAACAAGTCCCTGCGGGTGCGGAGGTTCCAGGTGGAATCCCTCTGCTCAGTTATTGCTTCTCTTCTTCCAGGGGAGTTCCTCGCGTCGGTGGACATCTGGGACACCTATCTGCATGTCCCTATCGCAGAATCTCACTATAGGTTCCTGCACTTCGCCATTGGCGACCGTCATCATCAGTTGGTCACCCTTCCCTTTGGGCTGGCGACAGCCCCGCGGGTATTCACAAAGATCTTTGCGCTGATCATGGCGCTTCTCCGTACCAGGGGGATATCTCTGCTGCCCTTCCTGGATGACATTCTGATAAAGGCTCCGGGATCACTGTTCAGACTCTGCAACAGTTCGGCTGGCTGATCAACTTCCCGAAGTCCTCTCTCCAACCTTCCTGGGGATGATTTGGACACTACTGCAGCCCGGGTATTCCTCCCGGATTGCAAGTTCTCACGGATACGGGAGTCGGTGTCTCGCCTTCTGCATTCCCCGTGTCTCTCCATTCGGGAGTGCATGCAGGTTCTGGGGCTTGGGGTGGCCTCATTCGAGGCAGTCCCCTTTGCCCAGTTTCACACTCGGCCTCTGCAGCAGGCGATCCTGTCTTTCTGGGACAGGACATCGAAGGGTCTGGACTCTTGGATCCGCATTCCTCCCCGGGTTCGCATGAACCTCCCGTGGTGGCTGTCCCCTCAGAATCTGACTTCGGTGAAATCCTTCCTCCCAATCTCCTGGACAGTCGTGACCACAGATACCAGTCTCCTGGGTTGGGGTGGCGTTCTCTGGGCTCGGACTGTTCAGGGGGTGTGGTCAGAAGTGGAAGCCCGCCTTCCGATCAACATTGGAGCTCAGAGCAATTTTCCTCTGTCTCATTGGACCCCCCTTTTAACGGGTCTCCTGGTTAGTGGCTTTTGAGATCACCATCTTGAAGAGGGGCTTCTCAGACTCTGTCATGAAGACCATGATCAAAGCCAGGAAACCAGCTTCCTCCCGAATATACTATCGTACCTGGAAGGCCTTTCTTGCCTTTTGTGAGAAGATAGGTGTTTTTCCCCTTCATTTCTCCGTTCCGGTGGTCCTCTCCTTTCTCCAGTTGGGTCTTGAGATGGGAATGTCCCTGAGCTCTCTGAAGGGTCAGTTCTCCGCTCTGGCGATTTTTTTCTTTCAGCGCTCTCTGGCTCTGCTAGGTCCGATGAGGACCTTCCTGCAGGGGGTGGCGCATTCGGTCCCTCCTCTGCCCCCCTGGGATCTGAACCTGGTTCTGTCTTCTCTCCAGGCGGCTCCTTTTGAGCCCCTGAGGAATATTTCCATGAGCTTTCTCACCTGGAAGGTGGTCTTTTTGGTGGCCATCACCTCTATCAGGAGGGTATCTGAGCTGGCCGCCCTTTCCTCTAAAGAGCCTTTTTGGTCTTCCACAAGGACAAGGTGGTACTGCACCCTGTCCCTTCCTTTTGGTCAAAGGTGGTTTCCGCCTTAATGAGGACATAGTCCTGCCATCCTTTTGCCCCGCTCCGGCGAACCCCAAGGAGAGCGCTCTCCATTGTCTGGATGTTGTCCGTGCTATTAGGGTGTACCTGTCGGTTACTGCCCCATTTCGCCGCTCGGACTCCCTTTTTGTGGTTCCCGAGGGGCCTCGTAAGGGTCTGGCGGCCTCCAAGGTCACTGTGGCTCGGTGGATTCGGTCGACTATTGCCATGGCCTATCGGTCCCGGGGTAGGGTTCCCCCAGCGGGGGCCTCCTGGGCTAGGCGCAATCGAGCCTCTACATCACAACTTTGTAAGGCGGCCACCTGGTCGTCCTTGCATACCTTTACAAAGTTCTACCAGCTGCACGATTTGGTGTCGGCTGATGCTGCCCTAGGGCGCAAGGTATTGCAGGCTGTGGTTCCTGTTTAACCGTTGGACATTTTCCCTCTGGAGGTGCTGGTCTTCCCACCCCATGGACTGCTCTGGGACGTCCCATGGTCTGTGTCCCCCAATGGAATGGGCGAGAAAAGCAGATTTTTTTTTTGTGAAATCTTTTTCTTGTCTTTTTCCATTGGGGGACACAGCTCCCACCCATTCTTGTCTGTTGCAGGAGGGGTTGGTTCTATTCTAGTGGGACCTTATGGTTAACGGCCTGATGGCGGTGTTCCTTGGTTCTGCTTTTCTTTGTTAATATTTGGTTTCTGAGGTCCTCCTGTTGGAGCATGGAAGTATAGCCAGTGGAGGAGGAGCTGTTTTTATTATTTGCATAGTGTCTCCTCCTAGTAATGGCCTAAGCTATACCCATGGTCTGTGTCCCCCAATGGTAAAGATGAGAAAAAGATTTTACAGGTGAGTTTCACAAAAAAATCTCCTTTTCTCAGATTTCACTGAGGGTCACATGAACTGTGATGTCAGCTTCGCTCCCTGCTCTGATGTTTTGTGCACAAGCCTGAGAGAGCAGATGTGTCTGTACACCAGATGTCACTATGCTGGTCATGCCCCCCTTCACTGCCCTCTGCTGCTGTCTGCTCTCTCCCTGGATTCTTAACCCCTTCAGCTAGGGCTGCAGTAAACAATTATTTTAGAAATCAAGTATTCTTTTGATGATTTGTTACGATTAATCAAGTAATCTAATAAGAAAAAATGAATTAATAGACAGTTTTCCTTTATAAAAACTCATCAGACCCCCTACCATCAGTCCCCAACGCTCGGTGCCATCGGCTCCACTAGCCCTCGGTGCCATCGGCTCCACTAGCCCTCGGTGCCATCGGCTCCACTAGCCCTCGGTGCCATCGGCTCCACTAGCCCTCGGTGCCATCGGCTCCACTAGCCCTCGGTGCCATCGGCTCCACTAGCCCTCGGTGCCATCGGCTCCACTAGCCCTCGGTGCCATCGGCTCCACTAGCCCTCCTCAAAAATGTAAATGATCAGACTTCCGGGGGTGGGACATTGAATATGGCCCCATATTAAGAGCGCTCCTCATCCAGTTCTGGTGAATCCACTCACATGGGCATTTCTAGCCAATCTACCTAGCTGTTTGTTGAAGTGTGCGGAGGAGAGTTCCCCACTTCATTTTCCCGGGGCCCAGGGTGTTGTGAAGAACACGCTGACCCGCTTGAAAGTGCCATTACCTCTTATTTTTGGAACTACTATGCCATTTATTGGTATCTTCACTGCTTCTAGTCACCATCTCCAGCGCGACAGTACTTACCTTTCCTGTAGAAGCGCCACTCCGCCATCTTCTCTGTGCACTGCACTGTTGTCCTGACGTCACACAGCGTCGGGTCATAGTGCGTGCTTACGTGCACTATGACCTGATGATGTGTCAGGAGGAAAGTGCAGCGCGGTGCGGGCCAGCAGGTGACCACGGAGCGGTAAGTAATAGCAAGCGCTTCACTCCCGATCCGTGGTCACATGACACAAACGAATCTTGCATTGAGGATTTGTTTGTCGAATTACTCGATCCAATCGAGTACTCGTTTCAGCCCTACCTTTAGTTGCACAGACTCAGGGCAGAAGGCTTTGCGGAGTAGCTGCAGGCACTGGCAGATCGGGGGGGGGGAAGAGACAATGGAGCTGCTCAGAAGTTGGGGGCCGCAGGGAGATGATCGGTTCCATTGTGGAAGCGCTTATCTCCGTAGTAATCTGTATCGTTGTCCTCAGGACAGCGATAGATTGCTGTGCTGTGGGGCAGGGGAGGGAGAGGTGTGTCCCTTCTGATAGGCTGCCGGCCTAGTGGTTATCAGAGGCCGGCGCGATGACTCCATCGTGCCGCCTGAGCTGTAGAGCGCGGGACACAGACCAGAAGAGGCTTGCATCGCTGACATGGAGGAAAGTATGAGGTGTAGGTGTATGTGTGTGTGTGTGTGTGTATATATATATATATATATATATATATATATATATATATATATATATATATATATATATATATATATATATATATATATATATATTTATCTATCTTAAGGAAAATAGGACTGCACTCCAGATTAAAAGTGAAAAATAGTGAAGCTTTATTCACCCATAATATGGCAACTTTGCGATGTTTCGGCTCACAAGAGCCTTCTTCCAGCATAGAAACAGTGAAAATGGCAACATATAAAGGCATGTCTCAAGTGACTAGCCAATCATAATGTGATTACAATCATGAATAAATTGAATACATCTGATGCATATACAAAAAATAAGTGCATGTGCATAAAGTGACATGTGCTTAGGAGATCCGCATTACAAGAACAATGTTCCTGTTCATTGATCACATATATAATATAAGTAATACATGTGTATAATATACTTAATAAAGTGAATAAGTGTATCAGATGGAGATCATAGAAATTGCACCTAGATGAAATGGAGCCCGCATACACCATCATGTTTCATTGAGCGTCTCCATTCATTCACTGCGCATGTCCAGATCCGCGTCATCCTGTCTGTCATAGCGCTTTCATGTGACGCATGCGCTTCATCATAGTCACACTGAAGGCGCCATTTTACTAAAGGGCAACATTACAAGGAAAGCATAACACAATAATAAAATTTCTTATCTGGAAATACGCAGCGAGAAGACTTGGATGTTGCAGCTCAGCACCATCACCATCAAAGAGGGCCAGTTCAAGGATCTCCATCCAAACTTTTAAAATTCAAAATTGTTCTAAAAGGCAAAGAAAAAATTGACAAATTAATTACAGATTAATTAATCTATTTCATATGAGTTACAAATTTGTGTTATCACCTTTTCAAGGCACTTTTATCCTTCTGTCTTGGTTTTGTATAAAAGTGCCTTGAAACGGTGATAACACAAATTTGTAACTCATATGAAATAGATTAATTAATCTGTAATTAATTTGTCAATTTTTTCTTTGCCTTTTAGAACAATTTTGAATTTTAAAAGTTTGGATGGAGATCCTTGAACTGGCCCTCTTTGATGGTGATGGTGCTGAGCTGCAACATCCAAGTCTTCTCGCTGCGTTTTTCCAGATATTAAATTTTATTATTGTGTTATGCTTTCCTTTGAGAATTCTCCTTATGGCTGCGTTATTGTCGGCAATGAGGTTGGCGGTGCCGGCTGGGTACATTGACGTGTCCCCCTCTGACACATGCGACCTAGTGGGTTGGATCCATCTCGGCAGAGCTGGAACCTTCCTCACATGCTGGACTATGTAGGATGCACCTACCGCGGCTCAATACGTTGTATAGGAAAGCGTCTTGCACATTGAAGGTATTTACAAGTTATACTCATGAAACTGTAGGGCTATGTTGCCCTTTAGTAAAATGGCGCCTTCAGTGTGACTATGATGAAGCGCATGCGTCACATGAAAGCGCTATGACAGACAGGATGACGCGGATCTGGACATGCGCAGTGAATGAATGGAGACGCTCAATGAAACATGGTGTATGCGGGCTCCATTTCATCTAGGTGCAATTTCTATGATCTCCATCTGATACACTTATTCACTTTATTAAGTATATTATACACATGTATTACTTATATTATATATCTATGTGATCAATGAACAGGGACATTGTTCTTGTAATGCGGATCTCCTAAGCACATGTCACTTTATGCACATGCACTTTGTTTATTTTTTGTATATGCATCAGATGTATTTATTTTATTCATGATTGTAATCACATTATGATTGGCTAGTCACTTGAGACATGCCTTTATATGTTGCCATTTTCACTGTTTCTATGCTGGAAGAAGGCTCTTGTGAGCCGAAACGTCGCAAAGTTGCCATATTATGGGTGAATAAAGCTTCACTATTTTTCACTTTTAATCTGGAGTGCAGTCCTATTTTCCTTAAGCTGTATTATTGGGGCATTGCCGTTGCCCTTGTGGATATTGCACCCGTTTCCTGGTTGGTGCTCCTGCTGGATTTTCTTCAAAATATATATATATATATATATATATAACACACACTCACCTAAAGAATTATTAGGAACACCATAATACTAATACGGAGTTGGACCCCTGCCTTCAGAACTGCCTTAATTAATCTTGCAGTTGATGGAGATTTGAGGGATGCACATCCAGGGCACGAAGCTCCCGTTCCCCCACATCCCAAAAATGCTCTATTGGGTTGAGATCTGGTGACTGTGGGGGCCATTTTAGTACAGTCAACTCATTGTCATGTTCAAGAAACCAATTTGAAATGATTCGAGCTTTGTGACATGGTGCATTATCCTGCTGGAAGTAGCCATCAGAGGATGGATACATGTTCTCATTCTGTTTACGCCAAATTCGGACTCTACCATTTGAATGTCTCAACAGAAATCGAGACTCATCAGACCAGGCAACATTTTTCCAGTCTTCAACAGTCCAATTTTGGTGAGCTTGTGCAAATTGTAGCCTCTTTTTCCTATTTGTAGTGGAGATGAGTGGTACCCGGTGGGGTCTTCTGCTGTTGTAGCCCATCCGCCTCAAGGTTGTGCGTGTTGTGGCTTCACAAATGCTTTGCTGCATACCTCGGTTGTAACGAGTGGTTATTTCAGTCAACGTTGCTCTTTTATCAGCTTGAATCAGTCGGCCCAGTGGCAATGCTAGGGCTGGTGTCACCCCCTTCCCCCCCGAAGCAATAATTTTTTAGCCATATATGGGGGCTATGGTGGTGCTACTGCCATAGGGGGCATCCGTTAGCTCAGCAGACCCCCCTAGCAGTCAGAGCCTGGTCTCGGGAGGGCCACTTCCAGATTATTTTCTGTCCGCCGCCACAAAACAATGGTGCTTATAGAACAGACTCCACAGTGTAGCGGTATACTGTATATTGTGTGGCACAGTGTAGCGGTATACTGTTTATTGTGGGGTACAGTGTATGCTATATGTGTATAACATAAACATTTTTCATATGAAAACTTGCAATTACTTGACTTGGCCCTTGGGGATCTCGGACACCACTTCAACACTTTGGCCGGGGGCTTGGCGGAGCTGATGTTGTGTTTTATCCTAATGAGAAAGATTTCATAAAAAGGATTTGGGGAAGGGGCAAAGGAATAGCAGAGCAGGGAGAGGCTGGTGCTGCTACTAGGGGGTCATACCATGTGCCAGTAACATAGTGCCAACCCCCCCATATGTGCCAGTATCAGATGCCTCCCCATGTGCCAGTATCATAGTGCCAACCCCCCCCCCCCCACACACACACACACGTACCAGTATCAGGTGCCAATCCCCCTTTCCCCATGTGCCAGTATCAAGTGCCTCCCGCTCCTCCCATTGCAGTAACAGTCGGGTATTAATAAAAATACTTATACTTGCCTCCATATCAGCGATGCGATGCAGCCTCTTCCTGTGTCCCGCCCTGTATGTCCATATATGGAGTCAGTGCTTGTGTATTCTAATTTAGCCTGTATTTCAGAATTGTTTCTGCTGGGATTCGAACCCACGACCTTCTGTATCAGACGCAAAGCACTTACCCTCACAGCCATAAGAGCTGCGTTGCCACTGACAGAAAAAATATGGGACTTCTACTGTTATAGCTGGCTAAGTGTACATCTATACACATGACAGCTGCCCTAACACACCCAGCACTACTATATATCTCTATATGACAGCTGTCCCAGCACACTCAGCTCTGCTATATCTCTATATATGACAGCTGCCCAAACACACCCAGCTCTGCTACATCTATACACATGACAGCTGCCCAAACACACCCAGCTCTGCTACATCTATACACATGACAGCTGCCCAAACACACCCAGCTCTGCTACATCTATACACATGACAGCTGCCCAAACACACCCAGCTCTGCTACATCTATACACATGACAGCTGCCCAAACACACCCAACTCTGCTACATCTATACACATGACAGCTGCCCAAACACACCCAACTCTGCTACATCTATACACATGACAGCTGCCCAAACACACCCAGCTCTGCTACATCTATACACATGACAGCTGCCCAAACACACCCAGCTCTGCTACATCTATACACATGACAGCTGCCCCAGCACACTCAGCTCTACTATATCTCTATATATCTATCTATGTACAGCAATATTTAGAGATATATAGATGTAGCAGAGCTGGGTGTGCTGGGGCAGCTATCATATATAGAGATATAGTAGAGCTGAGTGTGCTGGTGCAGCTGTCATATAGAGATATAGCAGTGCTGGGTGTGTTAGGGCAGCTGTCATGTGTATAGATGTACACTTAGCCAGCTATAACAGTAGAAGTCTCATATTTTTTCTGTCACATCTGGAAGTGCCCCTCCCGAGACCAGGCTCTGGATCCGCCACTGGCTGCAGGCAGTAAGGAGACAAATGCTGGGCACAGGAGCTGACAGGAGTTCTGCAGAGCATTGCACAAGAACAGGGGGAAGATCCTGTGTGTATCAGCAGTGTCCTTATACAGCTGGGACTTGTAGTTCTACACATACAACATGCTGCTGAGTCTCCCAGCAGGCAGACATTTCACTCAAGGCAGCTTTTGTTATCACTCCCTTTGCAGAGCAGGGGGAGGGGCAGAGATTGTTGTTGTTGCAGGTAAACAAAGGGCCAGAAGAGAACCAGGGAAATGAGGAAATATTTTTTTGCCAAAAACTTGCTTAGCTTAGGTATATATTGCTGACCATCAGATTTAAAGTGATATATATATATATATATATAATTTTTTTTTTTTTTTTCCATAACTGTCAACCCCTTCAAGGAAGTTGCCCAAGGACTGTGGTGACTGCGCTGGAAATGGGGGGGGCGCGCGCCTATCTGTTATAAAAATTTCATTTCAATGGGTCTATGCACATGAGTGTTTTTGTTTTTTTCACACATCAGTTCTGCGTCGTGTGAGAATTGAAAAGTTTTTTAGTCAAACCCCCCCCCCCCCCCTTATTTTTCACGCAGCCCTGGCCCCATAGTAGTGAATTGGGCTTCAGTGAAAATGGTTGCTAGGAGATGTTTGTAAAAAAAATATTTTTCCACGCGTGTGAAAAACGCATCAAACCTGCACCCGTGTGGGAAAAAAGCAAACACTAACGCAAATGCAGACAGAACTGACTGAACTTGCGAAACGGTGCGAGTTTCTCTGAACACTTCATATCGTTCGCGTAAAAGAGGTATTAGTATTACACTCAGAAAAATCTTATGAAAACATCTGAATTTCATGGTGATTAAAAACTGCTAAGAATGATAGTGACAGTACCTATAGTGGCTATAGGCACTTCTTTAACCCTTTAAGGACACGGCCATATTTCACCTTAAGGACCAGGTCATTTTTTGCAAATCTGACCAGTGTCACTTTGTGTGAATAACTTCAAAACGCTTTTACTTATCCAGGCCATTCTGAGATTGTTTTTTTTCGTCATATATTGTACTTCATGACACTGGTAAAATGGAGTAAAAAAAAATTCTTTATTTATAAAAAAAAAATACCAAATTGGGAAAAATTAGCAAATTTCCAAATTTCAATTTCTCTACTTTTATAATGGATAGTAATACCTCCAAAAATAGTTATTATTTTACATTTCCCATATGTCTACTTCATGTTTGGATCCTTTTGGGAATGCCATTT
Organism: Bufo bufo; assembly: GCF_905171765.1. NCBI lineage: Eukaryota > Metazoa > Chordata > Amphibia > Anura > Bufonidae > Bufo > Bufo bufo. Next base: position 132,137,282 of record NC_053391.1, on the reverse strand, counting down.
TATTTTTGGGAGACGTTACAAGGCTTAGAAGTTTAGAAGCAAATCTTGAAATTTTTTAGAAGATTTCTAAAACCCACTTTTTCAGGACCAGTTCAGGTCTGAAGTCACTTTGTGAGGCTTACATAATAGAAACCACCCAGAAATGACCCCATTTTACAAACTACACCCCTCAAGGTATTCATAACTGATTTTACAAACTTTAACCCTTTAGGTGTTCCACAAGAATTAATGGAAAATAGAGATACCCCTTATGTGGTCGTAAACTGCTGTACGGGCACATGGCAGGGCGCTGAAGGAAAGGAATGCCATACGGTTTTTGGAAGGCAGACTTTGCTGGACTGTTTTTTTTGACACAATGTCCCATTTGAAGCCCCCCTGATGCACCCCTAGAGTAGAAACTCCCAAAAACTGACCCCATTTTGGAAACTACGGGATAGGGTGGCAGTTTCGTTGGTACTATTTTAGGGTACATATGATTTTTGGTTGCTCTATATTACACTTTTTGTGAGGCAAGCTAACAAGAAAGCTGTTTTGGCACCGTTTTTATTTTGTTATTTACAACATTCATCTGACAGGTTAGATCATGTGGTATTTTTATAGAGCAGGTTGTCACGGACGTGACAATACCAAATATGACTACTTTTTTTTGTTTGTTTCAGTTTTACATAACAAAGCATTTAAAAAAAAAAGATTTCTTTAGTGTCTCCACATTCTGAAAGCCATAGTTTGATTTATTTTTTGGGCGACTGTCTTGTGTAGGGGCTCATTTTTATCGGGATGAGATGACAGTTTGATTACTTTATTACACTTTTTGTGCTTTCTTACACTTTTTGGAATTTTTTATTTTTTACGGTGTTCACCTGAGGGGTTAGGTCATGTGATATTTTTATAGAGCAGGTTATTACGGACACGGCGATACCTAATATGTCTACCTTTTTTATTTATGTAAGTTTTACACAAGGATTTCATTTTTTAAACAAAAAAAATTATGTTTTAGTGTCTCCATATTCTGAGCCATAGTTTATTTTTTGGGCGATTGGCTTAGGTAGGGGCTCATTTTTTGCGGGATGAGGTGACAGATTGGTGCTATTTTGGGGGACATACGCCTTTTTGATCACTTGGTGTTGCACTTTTTGTGATTTAAGGTGACAAATTGCTTTTTTTAACACCGTTTTTAGTTTTTAGTTTTTTTATCGGACAGGGTGGATCATGTTATATATTTATAGAGCCGGTCATTACGGACGCGGCGATACCTAATGCGTGGTTTGTTTTTTGTTTTCTGTTTTCTGTTTTTTATTATAAAATAAGTAAATACTTTATTTTATTACTTTATTTAAACTTTTTTTTTACTTTTTTTCTTTACTTTTATTTCTGATCACTTTTGGGGGTCTGATCCCCTCTGCAATGCATACAATACATTTTGTATTGTAATGCATTGCCTGTTCGTGTACTACAGTGAGTAGTACACAAACAGGTTGCCTAGGAGACCCAGCCTGAGGCTGGATCTCCTCTGCTCCCGTAGAAGGCAGTTCCCGATGCCATGCAAGGCATTGGGCAGCCTCTGCACGGCATCGGGCTGCCTTCTAAGACATCCAGTCCCTGCCACAGCAGCGCGGGGACTCGATGGGCTCCCTCAAACACTGCGGCATAGAAGGGGTTAATCCGCAGCGATTGCCGATATGGGAGGGGGGGGGGGTCACAGGACCCCCCCTCGGCATTGACCCAGGGTGCCTGCTGATTGATTTCAGCAGGCACCCAGTTCCAATCACCGACCACCGTGGGGCGGTGATCGGGAATACACAGGGCGTACAGGACATCAGGGCGTACCTGTATGCCCTATGACCGTAAGAGGTTAAAGAGGTATTCGAGTTGTTTCAAGTTATCCCTTATCCACAGGATAATAGAGGATGAATTAGATTGGTAGGGGTCTGACCGCTGGGACCCCCACTGATCATAAGAACGGAGGCCCTGTACCCCTGCAGCCCCCCTGAAACAGAGCAACTGGTTGCAGATACACTCGGCTGCTCTACTAATTTCTTTGGTAGTTCTGGAGATGGCACAGTGCTCGGCAGTGACCAGAATTCCCATAGAAATTAATAGAGCGAAAGTACGCATGTGCAACCGGCTGCTCTGTTCATTTCAGGGGGAGGGTACGGGGCTCCTGTTTTTGTGATAGGTGGGGGTTCTACCGTTGGGACCCCCACTGATCTGATAGTTATCCCCTATCCTGTGGATAGGAGAACTTGAAACAACCGGAATCCTTCTTTAGTTAGGGGTTGTCCGATATTTAATCAACTGCAGAACAAAGGAGTAGATTGAGTTGAAGGCTCCATTCACACGTCCGCAATGTGTTTTGTGGATACACGGAGACACGGATCCGCAAAACACGGAAAGCGGCAATGTGCATTCCGCATTTTGCGGACCGCACATTGCCGACATAATAGAATATGCCTGTTCTTGTCCGCAATTGCGGACAAGAATAGGACATGTTCTACTTTTTTACGGAAACGGAAGCACGGATGCGGAAGTGCGGATCCGCAAATGTGGATGCGGACAGCACATTCCGTCCCCATAGAGAATGAATGGGTCCGCACCCTTTCTGCAAAATTGCGGAAAGGATGCGGACACATTTTGCGGACGTGTGAATGGAGCCTAATGCATTCTTGTGTCCTGCAGCTGCCACTCGGTGGTGAGAATCAGTCAGTAGTTTTGCCAAAAGTCTGTGTAGCCGTAAGGTTGTATTCATACACAGCAGAATTTCTGTGACTGTTCTACATGTTTGGTTATTACACAAATCTATGCAGATGCAGGAGCCAACCCCACTCAGAGGTAAGGGATAGATTTTTTGTCGCAGAAATTTCTGCAACTATTCAGCCGAATGTGAATATAACCTAAGGCTGAACTTTATATTTTCAGTGCAAATTTCTGCCTGATGAGGCAGAAATCAAGCACACGTTTCTGCTCACAGGTACAGCACCAGAAATTCTAGTTTGGGTGTATTCACAACTGTCCCTTCATCTGAATGTGAGTTTGAAAGGCATTTAGTCGCAGAATTTTTTTTAACAAATCTGCAGCATGTGAAGGATATAGCCAAAGGTACGTTCACATATTATTTAAGTACAGGCAATAAAATCTGTAGCTTCCGGAGTTGCCAAAACTAGCATATTTTCCTTGCTGGTTTTGGTCAGACATTTCAAAATGCCAGTAGATTTTGACACTGTTTTGGCATCTTATTTAACTTGTGTCAATGTGAAATTCAGGTGCTGATTTGGCCCCAAGCTGTGGCATGATGCATTCAAATGTGGAAAATCTTTCTAAATGGGGTCAATTCAGTTGGGTTATCCCATTACAGAAACGTATCCCCTTTCCAGAAGAACGGGGGCTCTCATTACCTGTATGAATGGTGCTACAGACACTCATGCATGTCCACTGCTCCATTCAGCTGTGTGACTGATGGAGATATAGTAGCAGAGTACAAGCGCTTAGTATTTCCAGTAGCACCATAAAGTTTAATGGAGTGGGAGGCACATGCACGCACGCTGCCACTCCATTCAAACGGGGAAACAGACCCCCATACTAGAACTTGATGCGGGCTGTACACGTCTTCATTATTGGGCCCTGTCCATTGTCTTTTCTGCCACTAGCTGCTCACTCCTCCTCACCCCTTCCCTTCTCCATAGTCTTGTCTGGACAACATGTAAACTGATCCTTTAGGCCTCGTCCACATTGCAGTGTCAGTTAATGGAAAAAAAAAACTGTGTATTACCCGTGAAGATGGCCGTGTATCCGTTTTTTTTTACCCTCCGTGTGTCATCCATAATCCACTGACGTTGCTCAGCTGAAAATTTAATTTTTCCCGGCACCTCCACAACGGCACTGACAGGAGGATGTCCCTGCCCCCAGGACAGGAAACCACCCAGGAGCACAGGATTTAAAAGGCCTCCTCCCCCTTACCGATCCAGTAGTTGATTCCTGTCCTCGTGATACGTAGGAGCCGCTCCTGCAGTGCCAGGAAAATTCCAAGTTTGCTCAGCCTGTTTTCGTACCCCGGGCTAGTGCAGGGGACAGGTCTCCCGGGGACGCGCGTGCCTCCCTTTCCCGTCCCTCGGAATAAGACCTGCTTGCTGGCATCCACGGGCTCGCAATTTTTTTCCCCATGAGAAGAGGGAAATCGCACTGGATCTATGACGTCACAGGCGAGATTCTAGCGTACTTCCGGGAATAAGAGCGGGGCTGAGATGCTGGCACTTGCCATGAAGCAGGCCATCCAGCTCACGCTCACCGCTTGCTGCCATGCTCGCTTCAGTAGAGGACGCCGCTAGAAAGCCTGGTGATCCCGCTGCCTCTGCCCTCAGCCCGGTAAGCCTCCTCCCCTAGGGGATGATTATGCTTCTTTGCGACTGTACTTTCTAACCCTATTGTTTAAATCTCTATTGGGGAAGTATTGTTAGGGGGGAAAAAATTTCACTCTGGTGAGGTGATGGCCCTAAGTACAAGTGTCGGGTCATGGTCCACCGTCCTACTGCCCTTTATTTTTCTCTTTTAGGGCACTGAGACCATGACTCCCAAGCCAGCCAGTGGGGAAGCAGGACGGAAAAAATGCGCTATATGCAAGAAATCCTTTACCTCAAAAAATAGAAAACCCTTGTACCAGAAATGCACAGAAAAGGTTGTTTCTGAGGAGTCGCCCTCCCTCCTAGAGTCCCTGAGAGCGATTATTGAGGAGGTTAATACGGCTGTGGACGTAAAAATTGCGTCTCAATCTCCACGACCATCCACATCCCAGAGATCCCATACCTCTGAATTGCCTTTTGATCTTGATGAGGGAGAATTGGTTTCTGAATCCGATTCGGCCTCTTCTGAGGATGGCTAAGGCAGGCCCTTATTTCTCCCAGAAGAAACGGACTGTCTCCTAAAAACCATCCAGAAGATGTTAATCACATTCAATTCAAGACCATATGTTTTAGGGTCTGGGAGAAAGGCGTAGAAGGGTATTCCCTATCCATAATGACATACAATCTGTAATATCAAAGGAGTGAAGAGACTCGGGAAAAAAGAACGACAGTCACAAACTCTTAAAAGGAAATACCCCTTTGAAGAGTTCGAAACTAATTTATGGGACAAAACTCCTAAAGTAGATGCATCGGTTGCACGCCTCTCCAAAATATCTTCTCTCCCGTTTGAAGATATGGACGTTTTACGGGATCCCATGGATACAAAATTAGAGTGTCTACTGAAAAAGGCTTGGGAAACTAACGTGGCCATGCTATGCCCTAGCATTGCCTCTACTTGTACGGCCAAAACTCTATCGATCTGGCTTAATCAGCTAGAAGAACATTGCTGCGGGTACCCCTAGGGAAGAAATCCTTGCATCCCTACCCATGTTAAAAAAAAGCTTCAATCCATACCAGCGGTCATAGATGGATTGCAATATTACAACACTCAATGCAAAGGGTCTTAATTCGCCCGACAAGCGAAGCCATATCTTACTTCTTATGAGGAAGCTTAAAGCACATATAGTATTCCTACAGGAGACGCATTTTAAAACTAATCGCATCCCAAAATTGCCTCGCTCGCCATTTACACAATGGTACCATAGCCCTAGTACCTCCTCAGCATCACGAGGAGTATCAATAGCGATTCATCATTCAATACCCTTCGTGCTTGCTAAGTCATACGTAGACGGTAGACTAATATTCTTAAAAGGGGAAATTGGCACACAAAAATTCACGTTTGCGAACTTGTACGTCCCCAATACAGGTCAAGTGGCGTGGTTGTGTAGAGCCATGGACACTCTGCAGTTGTTTGCTGAGGGTACAATAATTGTAGGAACTGATTTAAATATGACACTTTACCCCCTAGAAGATTCGTCAGTAGGAGTATCCAAAATTTCTGCGAAAGGAACTGAGAAGTTGCGAAACAAACTACATGACTTAAGGTTAGTTGATATTTGGAGATTAAACAACCCCTCAGTGCGAGACTACACTTTCCACTCCGCTCCTCATAACTCTTTTCACAGAATCGATTACATACTAGTGTCTACCTCAGCCCTAACTTTATTCTCATCAGCACAGATAGGAAACATCACAATTTCAGATCATGCTCCATGTTCGGTACAATGCCACCTCGCTCAACTCCCCCGTGGAGAATGGATATGGAAGCTGAACGAAACATTGCTGAATACAAATGAAAATCAAACTCGAATCAGAGAACATCTTCTTTCATTTTTTGAAAACAATGACACGCCACAGACCAAACCGACCCTTTTATGGGAATCTCACAAGGCCTATATTAGAGGTGTTCTTGTGGCATTAGGATCTAAAGATAAAAAGGACAAACAGAAAACTATTGACACATTGCTAGCGAACATAAACACAGTTGAAAAAGAGCTGAAAGCTAGTAGTTCCCCTGATAAACTAGAGGAACTAAAAAACCTAAGGAGACAACTGAAGCACATACTGGATTTGCGTTTCGCAAAACAACAACTTTATTTTAGACATAAGCTGTATGCACATGGGGATAAAGGAGGGAAGCTCATGTCAACCCTTATAAAGAAATCAAGGGACAAGGCATATATCCATAAAATCAAGTCCAAGCAGGGAACGATATATACTCAAACACCTGACATAGCGAAAGCTTTTCATGCATATTACACAGGCCTATACAACCTTAGAGCCAACCATGACACACTCCAAGCAGAACGGATTCAAAGTTTTCTTTCTGCCCTAAATCTACCCACAATATCAACAGAAGAAGCTTCCAAACTATTAACCCCAGTCACTACGGAAGAGATACGCGAAATTATGTTCAGCTTCCCCCCGGGAAAAAGCCCAGGACCTGATGGTCTCCCCCTCTTGTATTACAAAAAATTCAGCGATGTTCTAATACCCCGTCTCACGGCATTGTGTAACAACTTAATGTCAGGGGGTTCCTTATACCCACAAGCACAAGAAGCACACATAACGCTAATTCATAAAGAGGGAAAAGACCCTCAGGCATGCGAAAATTATCGCCCCATCTCATTACTAAATTTGGATCTGAAGATTTGGGCCAAATTAATAGCCACACGTATTAGCCCTTTACTCACCCATCTTATAGGAACAGAACAAGCAGGCTTCGTCAAGGGGAGAGAGGGGCGTGACAATTCACGCAGACTTCTGCATGCGATACATGCGGCACACCAACATAAATGTCCATTAACGCTTTTAGGGATAGACGCTGAAAAAGCGTTTGATAGGGTGGACTGGATGTTCATGGAGGCCACTCTACGTAAGTTCAACTTTCCGCAGAATCTAATATCTGCCATATTCACGCTATATGATAAGCCTTCAGCCCGTATAAAAGTTAATGGCACACTGTCGACCTCATTCAAAATTACGAATGGTACCCGTCAGGGGTGTCCACTTTCCCCATCTCTCTTCATTTTAGTATTAGAGACGCTAATACACAATATTAGGCAAAACCCAAAATATATAGGCTTTCAACTTGGTACGTTTAGACTTAAGTGTGTTGCTTTTGCCGACGATCTTTTGTTTCTAATGTCTGACCCCACCTCTGACCTACAAATCTTGATGAAACTATTTGAAGAATTTGGCGCAATCTCCTCCTTTAAAGTAAATGTCTCAAAATCTGAAATACTAAACATTACTTTCCCTCCGAACAAATTTCGCGAAATAGTAGGGCAATCATCGTTCTCAGGAGCTTCTACCTCCTTGAAGTATCTGGGCATCCATCTTCCGGGTAAACTCAATGAATTATATGCTTTGAACTACATCCCTCTCTTACAGGAGGTTAAAAAACTATTACAAGAATATGATTTCCCGTATATATCCTGGTTAGGGCGAAAAAATCTCCTCAAAACGTATATAATGCCAAAAATAATATATAAACTCTCGATGATCCCGATAGACTTACCAGTGTCGTTCTTCGCATCCCTTAGATCTTGGTTCTCGAAGTACCTATGGAAGGGACGGAGGCCACGTTTAGCTTATTCGCTCCTGATCAGAAGGAAAGAAGCGGGGGGTATAGGCATGCCAGACATAATGGCTTACTATAAGGCAATACATATAAATAATTGGCTAGAACTAGTGAAGCCCAACAAACAAATCAACATCATCCCTCTAGTCCAAGCTTCATTAACGACACCGCTAACAAAAATCCTCTGGTGGCCAACTGACAAAATCCTACGAGATGTGAATTATAACCCATTACTGAAAGGCACATGTAAAGTCTGGTCAAAGATGAGACAGATTTTAGCACCCACTCCATCACCTCTCATGCCCGCAAACTTAGTGCCAAATATTGTCACAAATATAGACTCTCCATACTTAGATCTCTGGGACAAGCTAAAAGATCATTCTCTAGCTGATCTTTTCACGTTAAATAAAACCCCGTCACAGGCAGAACTACTAAGGTTGCTTAACACCTCACATATAAACGCCCTCCACTTGGCGCATTTCCGCAAGGTAACAGAGAGATTCCTTGCTGCTTTTTCAATTATTAGGCAGCTCACTTCATTTGAAACTCTCCTGAAAGCAAACCAAGCTTCATCGAGGAAAGTGGGAAACTTGTACGCTCAAATTAGCTCCCCGCAATCAGATATAAAGCCAGCTTTTCTATCTGAGTGGGAAAAGGAATTAAATATTACACTTTCAGACACTGAAACAAAAACCATTCTAGCTACATCACAAGGTTTCTCCCAATGTGTTAGGTTGCAAGAAAACCATTACAAGATATTGACCAGATGGTACAGGACGCCGGAGTTCCTTTTTAAACATAATCTTTCCCAAACTAACGCTTGTTGGAGATGTGAAACTGGTGAAGGCTCGCTCTCTCACATTTGGTATACGTGTCCGGCAATCGCCACCTACTGGTCCCAAATAGAACAAACAATTAACAAAGTCAGTACGACACCTTTAACACTGAAGATAGAACACATAGTGTTAGCAAATGCATCAACCTCATATAGACCGTCTAAACTTAACCTAGCCACCCATTTAATTGCAGCAGCTAAGGCATTAGTCCCAGTCCATTGGCTTAGCAGGGACCCACCTACTCATCATGAATGGACCCAGAAAGTTGATCAAATCTGCAAATTCGAGGAGATCTCTAGCTATAACAATAGAACTAGAGACAAGTTTCTTAAGATTTGGAACCCATGGCGAGACTTCCAAGCATTAAGATAGGACGTGTCTTTTTATAACCACGGCGACTTAACGACTTTCCCAAAAAGGACCCTTTGCATTGAGAAAAAGTTGAGAAATGTTGCTGTGGCTGCTTTGCTTTATTTGCTTCATTTAACAATGATACATAGACGGAAGATGCATTAATGAAATGATGCACAAATGATAAATAGATAAAGGACAGGCAATATGTGGTCAAAGAAGCTGGTATTCCCCCCTCCCCCTCTCTCCTCCCTGGTACCCAAAACCCTTGTTTATTATTATTTATTTTAAAGTTCGGGTAACGGATTGCTCCCCACTGTCGACTTGATGTCATAGTTGCGCATAGTAGCAACCGTCCACTCGTAATGTTCTGTAGAGTTGACACATCTCATGAGACACAGTAGGATGGACTTGACGCTATTGTAAACATAATGTCCAGTATGTCCTCTTTTTCAGGTATTATTCCAATTACTGTCCTGTAATTTCCGGCACCATGTACCTATGCAATATCTCTGTGATGTGTCTGTTATGATGATTTATTGTACGTTGATAAAATATGAAAATAAAGAATTATAAAAAATAAAAAATAAAAAAAAGCTTCAAACTTTCTAGCGGACGCCTCTGCCAACTTAGTCAAACTTTCCGCTAGATCAGCTGCACTTTCAAACGCGGCCCGAAGAACAATTTGTCTTCGATCCTGGTCAGGGGACACAGGCTCAAAAAGTCGCCTGTGTTCCATCCCCTGTGAGGGGGACAGATTATTTGGTTCTGGGTTAGATGACATCCTTGAAAAGGCGTCTGATAAAAAGTGAGGATTCCCCCTGGAAAATAGGTACTTTCATCAGAGAAAAGTCAGAGTGGACCCCAAAAAGAAAGAGGGCTCCAGGAAGTGGCGATCTTCCAAAGGCAGGTGTAGAGGGTTCTTAACCCCAAAAGTTCTTCTCGCCCCAGCCAATGATGCCAGAAGGAGGCAGGTAAACGGGCTTCATTCCTGCTTGAGAACAAATCCATGCCTCCCCGTGGGTAATAAACACTCTAAAGGAAGGGTTAAAACTGGAGTTTTTATCCCCTCCGTTGAATCAGTTCACAATAAACAAAAAGCTGTCTCCACTACAAAAACACCTTTGTCTAGAGTCAGAAATCTCCTCCTTAATAAAAAAAGAAGGTACTCCTTCCTGTCCCAAAAGATCAATACGGAAGCGGGTTCTATTCTCCAGTCTTCTTAATACCAAAACCAAACGGGTCCTTTCGGTTGATAATAAATCTAAAATCCCTAAACAGGTTGATTATATACAAAAAATTCAAGATGGAGACCATAAAATCTACCATAAATCCGCTCCCTCAAGATTGTTTCATGGCAACAATAGATTTACAGGACACCTCCTACCATGTTCCAATATATCCACCCCATCAAAAATATTTACGAATCGCTGTTTTCATGGGAGAAAATTTGTGCCACTTCCAATTCAGAGCCCTTCCGTTCAGGGTCTCTTCAGCCACAAGAGTGTTTTCCAAAATCATGTCTGACCTCATAAAACACCTACATCTCCAAAAAATTATAATACCATATCTTGACGACTTCTTAATAGCATCTCCCTCCTGGTTCAGGACTGTTTCACCACCCTAGGGTGAATCATAAACTTCAAAAAATCTGATCTGTCCCCAGGCAGAAGAAAGATCTTCCTTGGGGTTCTATTGGACTCTCATCTTCTAATGTCCTTTCTACCCACAGAAAAGAGGATCAAGTTGTTAATGGAGATCTCCCGTTTCTGCAGTCTAAGGAACATTGACAGTTCTGGGTCTTCTCACTTCCACAATCCCGTCAGTCAGGGGCTCAGAGCCATACTCGAGTGCTTCAGTCCTTCCTTCTTTCCTCGTGGGACGGAACAATCTCTGACCTAGAAAAGAAGATTTACATCCCAAATTCTGTAAGAAAATCCCTCATGTGGTGGAAAGTAGGAAAAAATCTAAACACAGGGGTTTATTGGAGACAAAAAGATCAAATGTTAATCACCACAGATGCAAGCGGATCAGGATGGGGAGGCCATGCAAATGGGAAGACAGTACAGGGCAGATGGGGCCTGGATATGTTAAAAGCCTCTTCAAATCTAAAAGAGCTTACGGCCATTTACAGAGTCATCACCTCTCTACACACGCCCTCATCCTCAAAACACGGAAAAGTATTATCGGACAACACTACAGCGGTCGCTTACCTCAACAGGCAGGGCGGAACCAGAAGCTGCTCCCTAGCAGCCGTAGCTCGCGACCTATTTCTCTGGGCAGAGTGAAATCTTCTATTCTTATCTGCAGTCCATGTCAAGGGAGAACAAAATTTTGTAGCCGATTTCCTCAGTCGAACAACCTTGAAGGAAGGGGAAATGGTCTTTAAATCCCCAGGTGTTCCGCAAGATCTGCGAAAAGTGGGGAAATCCAGACTTGGATCTGTTCGCCACAGGGGACAACAGCCAGACCGAAAAATTTTGCTCCCTCTCCCGGCAAGATCAGCCACTTTGGATAGATGCCCTATCCCAGCCTTGGCCAAACACTCTTCTGTATGCATTCCCTCCTTTTAGTCTAATACCAAGGACGCTTATGAAGATACAGGAGGAACAGTCTCAGGTGATCCTCATTACACCGTTTTGGCCAAGGAAGACCTGGTTTCTCCTGCTCCTCAAACTATCTGCGGAGGTGTTCTGGACCTTGCCACAGATCCCGGACCTTCTCCATCAGGGTCCGATTTATCATCCAGGACTAAAACAGCTCAACCTGACAGCCTGGAAGTTGAACGGTCATTTAAAAAAAAGAAAGGATTGTCAGATGAGGTCATTTCCACTCTTATGCTGAGTCGTAAAACAATTACCTCAAAAATTTATTTAAGAACCTGAAAAGCCTACCTTTCCTTCTCTAAAAATTCTCCTTTTCCCGACATACCTCAAATACTTGAATTCTTACAATCGGGTTTGAATAAAAATCTTCGACCCGCCCCTTTTAAAAGTGCAAATATCTGCTCTCAGCGCCTTCTTAGATAAGAAATTAGCTGACTCACCCCTTCTTAAGCGCTTCATTAAAGGGGCCACAAGAAAGTTACCAACTGTCCATTCTGTAATCCCATCATGGGATCTAAACTTGGTCCTCTCAGTATTGATGGAGCATCCGTTCGAACCAGTGGACAAAATTTCCTTAAAACTACTAACCAAAAGACTATTTTTAGTGGCAATAACCACCGCGAGAAGAATTGGGGAAATACAAGCCTTTTCCTGTAGACCACTATACCTAACGATACTGGACGACCGTATAATCCTAAGGCATTGCCCTTCGTTCCTTCCCAAAGTGGTCTCTAGATTTCACTGTGATCAGGAAGTCTCGTTGCCTTCATTTTGTCCACACCCAACTACCAGAAGAGAGAAGAACTTCCACAACCTGGATATTAGGAGGACTGTGTTGGCTTACCTAAAAGCCAGAGTCCTTCCGACTCTCAGATCAACTTTTCCTTCAATACCAAGGTGCCAACAAGGGAAACAGGGCCAGCAAGTCATGTATAGCAAGATGGATTAGAGATGTCATTGCAACAGCTTATATCTAAAAGGATCTCCTTCCTCCTGCAGGAATAAGAGCTCACTCTACAAGGGCTGTCATCCTCTTGGGCAGAGTCGGCCTCGGTCTCTTTAGATCAGATCTGCAAAGCGGCCAGGTGGGCAAGCCCTATGACCTTCTACAACCATTATAGACTTGATGTTCAAAAAAAAAGACTTATCCTTTGGTCGTAGAAATCTTGCTGCTGTTGCTTCCCCCCCCCCCCCCCCCCCCTAGTGGATTACTCTGTTAATCCTCCTGTCAGTGCCCTTGTGGAGGTGTCGGGGAAAAGTAGAAATTACTCTTACCTGTAATTGGTTTTTCCAATAACTTCCAACGGCACAGAATTCTTTTCCCTCCCTTGTGGATTTATATTATGTTATACTTTTGTCAAATGATGTAATTTGATATTTAAAAATCTTTTTGCATCACTTCCGAGTACTCTTACTGACTGGATAGGTAAGGGGGAGGAGGCCTTTTAAATCATGTGCTCCTGCGTTGTTTCCTTTCCTGGGGGTGGGGACATCCTCCTGTCAGTGCTGTTGTGGAGGTTATTGGAAAAAACTATTATCGGTAAGAGTAATTTCTACTTTCAAGAGCATTTCCGATCTGTCTTCCGTGAATAACTGATGCACCACGGATGCAGTCTGTGATTTTCATGGACCAATAGACTTCAATGGGCGTGCTTGGTCCACATCACGGTCCAAAGTAGTGCATTTTTGTCTCTAATTTATTTATTTTTTTTTTAACTGACCCACAGTCGGTAAAAAAAAAACTTAAATGTGAAAAGACACAAATAAATCAATGGGTGTGTGTGCTGTACGTGGAAAATGTGGACAGCACACCAGTGAAAAACAGAAATGCAGATGAGCCCTTAGGCTTGGGTTTTGATCGGTTTGGGCTTTGGAGCTATTAAATTATAATTTTTTTATTTTTTTGTCGTGTTTACCACTAATGTGGTGTTTTTTAAGATCATCGTAATGCTTTTATCCTTTGACAACTGGAGTGATAAAATTGCATGCAGGTTTTCTGATGTGTATTTGTACAGTACCAACAGAGGTTCAGATTTTTATTTTATTTTTTTATCTCAGCCACACACTTAAAAAAATAAATAAAAAAATCTGCCCAGTAAATTGACCTGCGTTGCGAATGTCAATTTCTGTTAGTTTCCATCATGAATTTCACCTGTCGCAGTGTAGATTGTGAAATCCACATGTAATTCACGCTTTGTACTGTGGATTTGTTGCAGATTTTCTGCTGCATTTTACATCCCATATGGACTTGCCTTTAGTCAGCTTAGAGTGCGTCTCTTAAGATGGATTTAGCAATGACTGTTATTTTAGGAGTAAGGAGAGCCATCTTTTCTGACATATTCCAAAGTTTATTGGTCACCTGTACTACTGGTTTATGCTAGTGACCATTTAAAGGTGTCAACCACTATCTTACTAGCTGCACGTGTTGGGAACAACACATACATGCAGCTAGTTTGCCATTAAGTCACCAGCGCCTATGTCTCATGGTTTAATATGCCTAAACTTCCATTCTCTTTGTCATGCACACGAACGTATTTTCTTTCTGTGTCCGTTCAGTTTTTGTTGCGGACCGTATGCGTAACCATTCATTTCAATGGGTCCGCAAAAAAACCCCCACAGAAGTTACATTCCGTTTCCATATGTCCGTTCCGCAAAAAAATAAAACATGTCCTATTATTGTCTACATTACAGACAAGGATAGTACTGTTCTATTTGGGACCAGATGTTCCGTTCCACAAAATGCAGAATGTACACGGACGTCATCCGTATTTTTTGCGGACCACAAAATACATATGGTCGTGTGCATGAGCCCTTAAAGAGGACCTTTCACCGATTATTACACTATGAACTAACTATACAGACATGTAGAGCGGCACTCGGGGATCTCACTGCACTTACTATTATTGCTGGGCGCCGCTCCGTTCTCCTGCTATGCCCTCCGGTATCTTCGCTCACTAAGTTATGGTAGGCGGAGATTCCAGTCACTAAGTTATGGTAGGCGGAGTCTGCCCTTGTTCTGCTCTAGCGCTGGCCAATCGCAGCGCAGAGCTCACAGCCTGGGAGGTTATTTTCTCCCAGGCTGTGAGCTCTGCAATGCGATTGGCCAGCGCTACAGCAGAACAAGGGCAGACTCCGCCTACCATAACTTAGTGAACTGAGATACCGGAGGGCATAGCGGGAGAACGGAGCGGCGCCCAGGGATAATAGTAAGTGCAGTGAGATCCCCGGGCGCCGCTCTCCATGTCTGTATAGTTAGTTCATAGTGTAATAATCGGTGAAAGGTCCTCTTTAAGCTGAGGGCTGGACAGGGGAACTAGTGCATGGGCTGTCCACCACAGCTCAAGTGAATAGAGACTGCTGATTGATAGGATTGGTCACATGACTCTGTGGCTAGTTAGGGAGTGCAGACGTGCAAGTTAACATCAGCATTAATGCATTAGTAATGCTTAGTTCTAGCCCCATATATGTGCTGTTCCCAGAACTTGGGCACGTACTAATACATAGTGGCCTATCCCTTTTAAGGGCTCCGTACCCTTACTGTGGACCACAAATAGCTGTCTGCAATGCGCGGGCAGTGGCCGTGTGCACTCCATGCTGTTGATAAGGACCCGTTGACTTGAATGGGTCTGTGATCAGCAAGATACTGCAAAAGATAGGATATGTCCTATGTTTTGCGGAGCGGAGGCACAAATTTGAAGCCCATGGAACACTATGAAGCGCCTCAGTGGGCTTTTAGCCTCCGCACCGCAAAAGATAAGACATGTCCTCTCTTTAGCTGTATCTTGTGGATCATGGACCCATTCAAGTCAATGCATCCACAGCACGAAGGGCACATGGCCAGTGCCCATATATTGCAGACCCGCGTTCTGCTATATGCACACAGAGCCCTTAAGTTCATGGGCATGAGCCCTAAGTCTTCCCCATGGGGTAACTGATATAATTTTACTGCCTGCAGCCACCACTAGAGGGAGCTTTAATGCATGCTATTATTATAGTGTTCAATGACTATAATGTAGTATAAGAATGCAGCAAGATCTAGTGGGGACTGAAGCCAATGTATCTACACAGGAAATTTGCAGCTTTAAGGGTAACTGTTCATCATTTATTTAATTAATTGGATTGGTCTGACTAAGTTTACCTTAGTTCCCTAGTTAATACTTTTGTATAGGTATTGTATTACCTAGTAATTGCAGTATGTTCTTTCCTACCCCAGGCATTTCAGTGGTGCGGCTAAAACAGCGTTGCTAGGTGTCCTCCGTTTCCTATCTTCTATATACAGAAAACGGAGGATGTAGTAGTGGGCAGTCCCGAACGCTGCGTGCGCTCTCCTGTCAGACCGGGATGGTGCCAAAATTGAAAAAATCAACTACTCAGGAGGAAGAGGGCGTGTTTAAGACTGGAGAAAGCAGATTGGTTGGGGTGAGGCTGCGCGTTCCCGAGATGAGCCAAATGAATTCTGGGTAGTTAGGGAGGGAGGTCTTAGCCTCAGGGTAAGGGCATCGGTGGCCATCTTGAGAAGATAGTCAGAAAGAAGTCTTGTGAGGAGCGGTTGCTATGGACGGAATCTTATTAAACAAGTGGTATGTGAACACAATAATTAGTGGTTATGGATTATCACCACAGCAGCAACATCATATATGAAAATTGAATTTTGAGTGAAAGTATGACCGTTATCCTTTTAAATAATAATTTGTATGGGCTCCGGTCAACCAAACCAGATGTTTCAAAAGGAAGACTGACCTGTGTGGAGTCGGCCGTTTCTGAAAAAGGGTAAGAACCCTGAAAGAACTGTCTAGAGAGGGTTCACGTGTTTGGAGGAATCTCTGGTTTGGCTGATGTTAGCTAATCTGCATACTTTTTTCCATGGAGCATTGCTGGAAAATAATTTACCAAAAACCCACTGAGAACCAATACCCCCTGAGCAGCTCTAAAAGGGTAAAAAGGGAAAGCTTGTGGACACATACTTGTGTGTGTGTGTGGATTCTTTAATTCCCATTCCCACGTATGTAACATTTTAGCTTATGACATTTTTTGGAGTAAAGGAATGCAGCTGCAAAATACCACAAAGGCGAGAAGTGTGAGCCAGGTCTTTTAGTGAGTTTTTCTTGGGATTTCTCAGCCGCCTGTTATTCCGTATATTAAAATTACAGGGGAAGTCATAATAGAAAGGTTCCCTGGTATACTGCCGTGGATGTGTTGCTTGTAGCTGGCTGTAATGTTACATGTTTGGTATCTTAACCTTTATGGCTGAAGCCTCATTAATATTGGAAGGAGTTGCCCTTGCTTCAGTCAAGCTGTTTGTAGCTCATGTGGTTACTCCATGATTAAAGAGGACCTTTCACCACTCCTAACATGCCTGTTTTAATAGCTACATGCATTCCCCATGTAATAATCTATTCTTATGACTCTATGTTGTGCCATTCCTTTATTATTTCTACTAGAAGTTATGAATGAATTTCTAGCAGTCTGCAGTAAGGGTACAGAGGGGTGGTAACCAGTTGGGGTGTAATCTCCCTATTACAGCTCAGAATGCAGATGAAGGATGAAATTGAGCACGTGCGGCCATCTCAGTGAGCAGGACACAGAAATAAGAAAAGCAACCAGCTGGTGGCACTATACAGATACATTTTATTGAAAAACTCAGTGGCTATACAAAATGTTTAATTACATGCAATTACAAATGTATTCAGATCCAGGTGCTGGTTTGAAAACTGTAGAATATTTTTTGTGGGACAACTTCTTTAAAGGGTGTTGTCCATGCCAGTAAATGTTACAAAATATAGTCATGCTGTACGCCTGTATGCTTTCCCCTGTAATGGCTCTGGACGTCCTCCTGGTGTTTGTATACAAGGCTGCAGCAGTGCTGTACAGTAGAAGTAAATGGCACAAGACCGCTGAGGCCACGTGCTGCGTCCATCTAAGTCACTGCCGTGGCTTTGTATACAAGCAACATAGGAGGATATAGATAAGTATCGGATGTGTTTTTTTTTTATTTACAGCATTTACTGGCATTCGGCACATTTTGAATAATTTGGACAACCCTTTTTACCTATCGGGCTTCATTTTTATGATCAACAAGCAGACAAAAAAAATCTGTGAACAACCACCAAGCAGAAAAAAAAATAGTGAGCGAATAAACAAGCATGTTACCCGTACCACAAAGTAACAGACAACATTCTCTTATAGAGGTTTTCCAGGGTTTGGTCCCTTTTTAGGTTGCCTCCATAGTGTGAATACTGAATAAAAGAGCATACTCGTCTGCTCCCTGCCACTTTAGTGCTCTGGCTGCATTAGATGATCCTCTGGTCCTGGCTTGTTTACCTCTGGTTGGGGTTCTCTTTGCCACTGCAGCCAATAAGTTGCCTCAGCAGTGACGTCTCCCCACTGACATAACATGCATGTCTATGGTGGATTTGGAAGAAATAGCTGTGGCCCAAGCGAACCATCTCAAGTGTATGGCCTTAAAGTGTCACTGAATTTTCAAAGAACTTTTCATATGCTGTATGGAGACATATTAAAAGTTTTGATTGGAGGGGGTCTGAGTGTGGAGACCTCCTCCAAGCACTAGAACGATGATAGAGAAGCGCTTCCCTAGCACACTCCTGTGCAGGAGACTGAATCGAGACTGACCATAGACGTCTATTGAGTGTGCTATATACCGTAGGAGCACTTCTCTCTCTCCTTGTTCTAGGGATCGGTCGGGGACTCGGCACTCAGACTACACCCCCCCCCCCCCCCCCCCCAGATCAAAACGCTCCATGACATTACTAGAGTGTTGTTTGTTTTTTTGGACCCTGCGACTTTCACAGTGGAGAGTGGGGGAAACCTCCCACTGTACAATGTCAGGGGAGAATGGAATGCGCCCAGGCCAGGATAAGGGAGCAGGAGACCACCTAATGCCACACTAATCCAATCCCTGACTTCCTAACTGTATGATCCAGCCTGGATGGTAGGGGGGCTCATACTCCATAACCTGGGCCCTTCTGACCCTAATGATCCCTGAAATAGGAGACAGGAATAAGAGACAACCGGTTCCTCCACGACATGGATGAACTGGAGTCTTCCACAGGCCTAGCAACAAAGGGAAGGGAAAGCCAGTGAGCAAAACCCAGATTGGCAGATAAGCCCCAGCGTCCACAACACACACTGAAGCAAAAGCAGTTACCTGCCATAACGACTGGGTGGAACAACATGTTGCTTGCTGACTTTAGGTTCCCCCTCCGGGAAACCCCTAAGACCACTTTTTGTGGAGCAACAGACAACCAGGGGAACATCTAGCATCCATGCCGGACAGAAAACACCAGACACGGAACAACAACTAGACGTACAACAATCCCAGAACATACACCACCACCAAACAGAACAGGTAAGGTAGAGGATAAGGAGGAGAACATAGGGAGACATCGCTAAAGACCTTGATGTTCCACAAGGAGGCCTTCATGAACAGGTGAAACATCCAGAGAGGAGCAAAGCTCCTTCTCAAAGGCAGACATACTAATGATGTCAGGTTCACAACACTAGTATAAGAAGAGCCATGAGGCCACACCCAGCTCCACCTTGCACACACCTTAACCTCGAACACACCAGGATGGGCAGGAACACAAAACTTAAAGGGGAAGTGTCAAAACATGCTAAAACAACATGTTGCGACTGGCAACAATCATGCATGGCAACCGCACACACAACAGAGGCTGTGACAGCGACCCTTTAAGAACCTGTTGCTTTTGGTGATTTATCATCCCCACTACCCCAGTTTTCTGGCACAAAAGTCCAGTTTTGTAGCTTTTTAAACACCATTGAGCGCCAGGACTTTTTCAGGGAGTTATGCTCTGTGTGTGAACGTGATTCCCCATAATAGTGATTTATAATGCTGTGTGTCACTGCATGACCTTACTGCTACAGAATTCTGCTGGAATAATACTGTCAGTATGATTCTGTAGAAGTAAGGTCATGCAGAGACACACAGCATTAGAAATCAGTGATGTGCGCTCCTGTGAAAAGAGCAGTGTCCATAACGGAGAATCACACTCGGACATGGAACATGATTCCCGCACAGGACACGTTTGTCTGAAAGAGCCCTTAATGTAGGCACAATTCTACTCCGCCACTTTCCAAAAAGGGGGTGGTCCAGACACGTTTATTTTCATTTATGATGATGGAAATCTATACTAGCTATGAGCTCATGTATATTTTTACCTAATTTATGAATAGGGGTAACACATCCTCCGGAAGCCAGTCTTTGATAAATTCCCCCATTAGTCGTCTTGTTTTGCTATCATTCCATATGCTTGCTATTGGCAACCTATCAGTAATGCGTGAATGGATGTGAACTGGGAAAATCACAGTAGTGAACCAGCACAGTGTATCCATACCTTATATACCACTGAGAAAACAGCCTCTCCGATTCGCTTGTCTCTCTTTGGCCAGCGCTGAAGATACTGTAACATAGTTTATAAGGCTGAAAGAAGACATCCGTCTATCCAGTTCCGCCTGTTATCCTGCAAGTTGATCCAGAGGAAGGCAAAAAAAAAAACTGTGAGGTAGAAGCCAGTTTTCCCCACTTTAGGGGAAAAAATTTCTTCCCTATTCCAATCAGGCAATCAGAATAATTCCCTGGATCAACGACCCCTCTCTAGTAGCTATAACCTGTAATATTATTACTCTGCAGAAATACATCCAGGCCCCTCTTGAATTCCTTTATTGTACTCACCATCACCACCTCCTCAGGCAGAGAGTTCCATAGTCTCACTGCTCTTACTGTAAAGAATCCTCTTCTATGTTTGTGTACAAACCTTCTGTCCTCCAGATGCAGAGGATGTCCCCTCATCACAGTCACAGTCCTGGGGATAAATAGATGATGGGAAAGATCTCTGTACTGACCCCTGATATATTTATACATAGTTATTAGATCTCCCCTCAGTCGTCTTTTTTCTATACTAAATAACCCTAATTTTGATAATCTTTCGGGGTACTGTCGTCCCCACATTCCAGTTATTACTTTAGTTGCCTTCCTTTGAACCTTCTCCAGCCCTGTTACGTCTACTGTATGACACGTGTGCTGACTCCTTCAAGTCTGACAGCTCGACTGATTACATTTTGTGTGTTAATTTGATACCAGTGGAGAACCCCGGGGCACAAAGCTCACACAACCTCCTGCAGACCCACTTCTAATCACAGCTACAGTGAGAAGAGTTCCTCGTCTGCCCACACTAAACAAAGCAGTTTGGTCTGAAACTGATCGGGGGCCTAAAACAATAGCTGCCTGTTTCCAGCATATCTCCCAGTAATAGGATAGAAAGCAGCATGTATCTACCAGAGGCTTTATGCCTCACAACTTCTGGTAACGTTACTATGGCTGATGGTGGATTGCACAAACAGAGAAAATGCAATACTTCACCAAAGTAGGGAATGAGACATAGGAAACAAGTCCAGATCAGATACACTTCTCTGGTCAGTCCATTTTCTTCATTTCCAATAAATAGGTTTATTTTGCAGGAGGTAATGGTAGTTTTTTTTTTTCCGTTTCCACATGGAAAGATGAAGAGGCACGCCACGCCACAAGAGAGACTGGTCGAGATTTATCAAAACTTTGTCACCCCTAGGAACCAAGCACACTGATCCAACCACTATCCAAACTGGATTGGTTGCTATGAGGATGTTCTCCAGCTTTTCCGTGTACTGTTTTTTTTTTTCTGGTCTTCTGATGAATCAGAAGAACAGAAAAATAAACGGGGATCCTGGCCTAATGGGTATAGTACTAAGGCCTTGTTCTCACTTTTAGTGTTTTGGTAACTTATTGTGAGCCAAAACCAATTGCGGGTCAAAAACGCACAGCAGGTGCAGATCTTTCTATTATACCTTACATCTGTGTAGGCTTCACTCCTGGTTTTGGTTCACAATTAGGGATGAGCGAATCGACTTCGGATGAAACATCCAAAGTCGATTCGCATCAAACTTTGTTTGAATACTGTATGGAGCGTTGCATTGATAAATTGGTAGGGTATACCGAAGCTTGACAGGGCTGCGGTCATGTAATGCCAACTAACCCTGTCAAAGCCAACCTGTTCACGACCAATAATGTGGGGTAACACCTTTTGGAGTCGATGGGCCAAAATCTTTGCCCACCACTTGACGTCTGCGTTGAGCAGCGATATCAGACGGTAGCTCCCGCAATCTAGTGGGTCTTTTTTCTCTTTATGGATAACAGTGACATGTGCTTCCAATGCCTGAGCTGGTAGTTTGTTTTCAGGACTCTTTCCCGAAGGGATAGAGGAGAGAACCTGGCGAAGTTCTGTTTCAGTAATTGGGGCCAATAAGCGGACATAAGTTTATTGCCTCTGTCTCCATGAGCATAAGCTTTAAATTTAGCCCTAAGTAGGATCCTTGCCGAGTTGACATTAAGCATGTATTTTTTTGCGGAGGTGTGTTAGTTCTTGGGCTGTGGCCTCAGCAATGGTCTTTTTGTGCGAAATTTCTAGCTTGCAGATTTCAGACAATAGGGAATAGATCGCGGCAGAGCGTTTCTTTTAAAGTCTGGAGTCTGAAATGAACACATCGAACAGGTTAAAAACAAGAAAAAAAAAATAACATAAAAGGCACTATATAATAGTCCTTCTGACATTTTCATGTAGAGAGTGTGTAAAACAGTAGGTCCTGAGTCTCTAACTTTTCCAAGGCGGGTACAATGTCCGTGGCTCGGGTCCAAGCCTAGGTCGCCATGTCTTGTCAGGTTGATTTGGGCCCAGTGGCGTGCATGCGTGAAGAAAGTACATGCTTCAGCTTATGGGGCAGCATTCCTCAGTCAAAAAACTGCTCTGATAGGAAAAGGGCTAATGTTGAGGGCCACGGAAGGCTGGGCCACTGTGCAGTCTCCACCCTAAAATGACTGGTTAGAGGAAAAGTAAAACAGAGAATAAGAAAACAGAAAGGGATGGAGATTGTCATTGCCACGTACTGGGCCTATAAGCGGGTGGGTCACCACCTGAGAAGCTTAGACAAAGAACAGTAACAAGCAAGTCAACATAGTTCAACATAACTCTGTTGTGGTTGCAACATGTAGGTGCCTCCTCCTTTCTCCTGGGGCCTTCCCTGTCTGGTGTCGGAGGGGTTAATTATCTTGCTGGTGGGGATTTAGGTGTGGCCACTAGGTTTATATTGCCTGTGGCCTGTTGGCTGGGGTCAGTTTTCCTCCAGCCTTGCTGTGTGCTGGAGCTGTTCTACTGCCAGGCCTCTACCATCTTCCCAGTGCTTGAGGGCCACCTTGTGGAACATCAAGGTCACCATGATGTCTCCCCTATGTTCCAGTTTTTCTCCTTCTCTTCACTTCCCTTCCATATTTTTTGTGTTGTTTATGTATGGGTGGTTGTAGTCTTGTCTAGTGGTTGTTACATGTCTGGTCTGTTGGTGTTTATAGTCCAGCGTGTTTGCTTGACATGTTCTCTGTATGGTGTGCCTCTGGAAGGGGGTCTCAGGGTTCCCCGGAGGGGGAACCACAAGACTGTATGCAGCACTGTCTGGGGCCGCCGTGCATCCTGCTATATGGGGGTCCAGGTAGTAACTGGTGTGCTGGATACCTTGGTGTGGTTGTTTGTACTGTGTCCTGTATGGTGTGTGGGCACCAGTACTCATGCTCGGGTTCCAGTCGATGTTGCTGCGGCAGGTAAGTGTGTTGTATGGTGTGCTTACCTGCCGATCCAGTTACTGTATACAGTCTCCCCTTTTTCCTTGCAGCTAAGCCGGTGGAGACTTCTGTTCATACGTGTCTGGGATAAACAGGTAGTCTCTGCCCTTTATTTGAGGGATTATCAGGGTGACTCAGGGTTCTAGGTTTCTGAGTATGAGCCGTCCTACCATCCAGGTCTGCTCATACGGTGAGGAGTTAGGGCGAGGATTAGGGATGCTTTAGGAGGTGTCCTGCTCCCTTATCCCAGTCGCTGGCCTAGTTGCTATCCCATCTGCTTCCCATTGTACGGTGGGGAGTACTCCCCACCTTGACATAAACAACACCAAACATATGCAAGGAAAGTGAAGGGAAGCAGAAAAACTGGAACATAGGGGAGACATCATGGTGACCTTAATGTTCCACAAGATGGCCCTCAAGCACTGGGCAGATGGTAGAGGCCGGGCAGGAGCACAGCTCCAGCACACCGCAAGGCTGGAGGAAAACTGACCCCAGCGAACAGGCCACAGGCAATATAAACCTAGTGGCCACACCTAGGACACACCTAAATCCCCAATAGCTAGATCATTAAATACCCACCAGCTAGATAATTAACCCCTCTGGCACAAGACGGGGAAGGCCCCAGGAGAAAGGAAGAGGCACCTACATGCTGCAACCACAAAACAACATCATGCGCGACAACCGTGTCACGGCGCACACCAAAGGAAGTGACAAACTCACTCAGGTCTTGAATTTGGAGGGGTTTCCACGTCTGGCTTTCTCTGTTTTCCCTGGAGAGACAAGGTGCCATGTTTTAGGGTGTGGTGGAGATGGAAGCGGGTGTCTCTGATCTGCAGGCATCCATGGGGGTATATCCATAGGTGTGATATCAAGTGGCTCCCAGACTGCTCTTAGGTCTTGGGGGAATCTAATGGTGATCTGTTTCCCATTTTTCATACCGAACAGCTACAACCAGCGGAACGGGGTAGCAGGACAGCGGTGTCCACACAGCTGAGAAGCCCACAAATAACATCTCGTGGTGGCTCATTCGGTTTGGGTTTTGGGCGCAGTGCTCTGTGGATCCTCTCTATAACGATTGAGGCAGCTCTGTCGGTCCCCAGCAGTGAGTCAAAGATCTCCCTCGCAACTTTAGGCAGCGCCTCTGGTGCTACCGATTCAGGTAGGCAGGGGGTTCTCAGGTTCCATCTGCGGCTGCGATTTTCCCGATCCTCCAGCTGGAGGAAGACATCATTCAGCAGCTCTTTATGCGCCTGAAGGGCATCTCTTGTTTTTTCCCCAAATTACAGAATAGCTTCTTGAGTGTTCTCTAGGGCCACAACTCTGTGCAGGCGCAGGTCTTCCTTAATGTCTGATAAGTCTCTCTTTAGAAGTGAAAGTGTGGACTCCAGTACGCCTTGGAGTATTGATTTAGAGATCGGTGGGTCTATTCAGGAGGTTCTCCTGTCTAAAGGCATCTGACACGCTGCCCGTTTCGGAAAGGTCGTCCATGTCAGAGTAGTGCACTCTACCCAGCGCCATCTTGGCTGCCTCAGTGGCCAACGGTGGAGGCTTCTTTTTAAGAAATTTCTCCATATCTGGCTGCCTTGTCCGGGCAGGAGTGGTTTTCACAGGATCTCTGAGTTTCTCCCTATCGTATTTCCCCATTTTAGATCAGAAGGAGTGCTAAGTAGGTTAGAAGGCCAGTTCTTGTAGGGAGCTCAAACACATGCAGCCATCCAGCAGCGCGATCAGGCTCCGCCCTTGGAGCCCATATATTCTAATACTGTACGGAGACGGATCTCTGTACAGTATTAATCCGAAGTTATGAACGAAGTGACTGGATGTAACATCTGAAGCTCATTTAGCTCATCGCTACTAGTGACCTCTACATTTAGCTCCGTGGTTTCTCTATGGGTACATGAATCATAATAGACAGCACTCTACCTTGAATGCAAATTTTGTAAGTACCACCAATTTTGTCTCCAATTTTCGATACCCTTCGTCAGCGGCGAAACTGGAAATGACGGGGCTCCATAGAAACTTCTTTGCAACTCCCAAGACTAGGCCTATCAGCCGCTCTGTCCGTTTCCTACAGTGTCACCGTATATAATGTCATTGTATAATACTGTTGAGGGGGCCCAGACAATAAAATCTTTCAGTCCTCCTCCTTGGTGGGCCCCTTCTGAGTTCGGGCCCCAAAGCAGCTGCTTCCCCTATAGCTACGCCCCTGCCCTTCATCTTGCGAGAACCATCACTAATGATCTTCACAGTTGGATCCTATTGATGGAAATTTTCATCAGATCCTCTCTAACAACTTTGCAACTTTTTGGCACAGGGGTCTTGATAAATTCTGCATTGTATGTGAATGGCCAGGTCTGATAAAGACTTGGTGGGCACTCCTTCTCCAGTAGTAGGATATAATTATAATTAAATCCATGATGTTGTGCAGAATCTGTTGTCATTCATAGCAAAAATTGTGACCATCATTATTTATAATATGTGTTTAATATTCACCTACACACTTTCACCTCAGGATAGGTAAACTTGTCCAGTATTGACATGTCCTGCAACTCAGTGTTTCTTTATCCTGTCTCCCACCACAGCTGTCATCTGTCACTCACTCTCCCCTCTGTTGGCATTAAACCTGAGTGTTTAAAATGTCTTTTGTCCTAATTAGGGATGAGCAAATCGACTTCGGATGAAACATCCAAAGTCGATTCGCATAAAACTTTGTTCTAATACTGTACGGAGCAGGAGCTCAGTACAGTATTAGAATGTATTGGCTCCGATGTATGTATTGGCTATCTCACGGACGGTGTTCCACGGACGTCTGCATGAGGCTTAATTAGTGTCAATGCATCAGGACTTACCACAGGTATTCATTCTGTGGGATATTCTCAAATCATGACCGGTAGGTGGGTCCTGAGGACTAGAGTTGAGGAACACTGCCATAACACATTGATTTTTACTGCATCTACTCATCTTTTCAAGGACCTGTTTCCAGCAGCACCTCAGAATCCATGCACTTTACCTACACTATTCTGATACCACACAGTACTACAGAAAGGCAAGAGCAGGCAGCAGCAAAATACAACTCGCTAAGCCAACAACAGTGTTGTCCTATAAGTGCAACTGTGAGATTGTGGATAAACTCTGCCTGTATAATGTTCATGTTTAATTTGTATTGGAGCTGTCATTTGGCATTCCGGGCACTAGAGGCCACTGTTTTGCAGCATAGGCAGCACACTCTGGGATCTGCATATGTAAAGCAGATGATGACCCATGCTTGCTGCTTCTAAAAACCAGGAAGTGCTGATCTGACATGGTGGAAGCACTGTTCTTTGAGAGACTGAATCCGATTCCATCCTGGCTTGCGGAAGTCCGAGAGTGAATGGACACGCAGAGGAAGGAGATTAGCTGTTGTCCCCTTACTGGATCTGGCTCTTCGAAAGAAAGATTGTTCCAGGAAGACAGTGTACAGCGTGTGGGCAGTTTTATTATCAAGGCCGCACGGTTGCTGAGAGGTTGGTGGCCATCCCGGGTAAGCGGCATCCTCTGGCCCAGAACGGACACAGGTCAGTACACCTGGTTACTGATTGTATTCTACTGTGTGGCGCCTGAAGTAACAGAGACTAGCCTAGGCCTTATAGTAGTTAGATAGTTAGGGTTATATGTTTTGCTAGGCCTTACTGTACTGGACTGCGGCGCACTATTTGACTTGCAGGCTCTGCTGCGTCCGCCACCGGCTAGGTGTGTCCTCTTTAGCGGCACAGCACGACTTGCAGGCTCTGCTGTGTGCGCCATCGGGCTAGGCCTGTCCCTCGGACAGGGACGGTGACTGTGGGCCTGGGGTATAACTTAGTCGGTGTATACTTATATTGTTGTGTTTTCACTATTGTTAAAGTAAAGTTTCTGTTCTTGCATATAAAGCTGGTGTCAGTGTCGCTTTTCTTGTCTGTGACTTCGCTGTATCCTGGGGAGCCCACCCCGGTACACGGCTTACACAACAAAGCATGGTGAGCAGCACCACACAAAGCCATTGAGAGAACACTCTCTTCTCCACACCTTTTATTTTCACTGACCTTTATGAAGGGCTGTGTCTGTTTTCTCCTCAGCTACGCTCACATCTGTGCTAGTTCTTTCCATTCCTCCTTTAGTGGAGCAGAACAGCGGAAGTGTCTAGATCCGGCACATAACTGAACTGAATGGACCTTAATGGATCTGTTCGCTTTCCACTCAGGTGTTAACTTTTTTTAGCTGAAAAATAAAAGCCCTGCATGCAGGACGTTTTTGTCTGCTCTGTTTTGGCAAAATATGTGATGGAGGCCCCAAATGGAGCCTTCAACACAGAAGGGAACAAGCCTATTTTCATGCAGTTATTGAGCACAGTGGATATCATTGACCTATACTGAGCTAAGTTGGGGTTCTAGCAAGGTTTATGTCAAACACAATGCTGCATGCTCAACTATTCTACTGTCAAAAGTGAAGTAATCCCCAACAGAGGTACTGAGTGTTTGTGTGAAAACCTAAGGCCTAGTTCACACTTCAGTGATTTGGTCAGTGATTTTCCATCAGTGATTGTGATTTGTGAGCCAAAACCAGACCTGGAGCCTACACAGATTTAAGGTATAATAGAAAGTTTTGCAACAGTTCAGTGTTTTTGACACATGGCTTTGGCTCACGATAATTGATAAGGATCACTGACTAAAATCGCTGAAGTGTGAACTAGGCCTCCGTGTATGGGGACAACCTCAGTAACCCACAGTGTCAACTGTTGATGGAAACAAGGTTCGGCATGTGAATTTTTAAAAATGCCTGGATATAATGCTACCAGAAGATAAGCTCAGGCAGTGTTTTATGGCAACTGCTTATTCCCACCTCCCTATGGCAATACATAGGCATGCTCAACCACCAGATTTCTTCTGGTTAGCAGTTCAAGCAGGAAAATGGAGCTCTGACCTCAGGCAACATTGTTGGAAAAACATTTTAGATGTATTCAAACCTTGATTTGGAGAAAAAGAAAATCTGTGTGTATAGACCAAGCCGAAAAGGAATATAACCAAAACAATGCCTTTACCTATATACCATAAGTTATTGACTTAATTTTAGTGTTGGTGTAGGAAATGGATATTCCTCGTAATAGAGATCAGAAAATGGAGAATGTGAGCTGTAATGATGCAACAACTGGTATATTTGTTAAGTAGTTGTTTCATATCTCCAAGAATAGGAGTCAATACAAGGAATATTCTATACATTGTATAAACTGTCTGAGACGTGCTTATCTACCAGGCTGGACGTTCCGTCACACTAATGATTTCGTCTGAAGCTGTAGCTGAACGTGTCTGGGACTTTAAAGTAACACAAATATGAGCACATCATATAGTGAGAGCCAGAAGCCTTCCATAAAGATTAAGGCATGGTCTGATTCTTCATGGACACATCATTAACGAGCAGTTCCAGCTCCAGCGGTACTAGTACTAATATTTATGTCCAGATGAGCAGATGATGACATGAGCATTCCTCAAGACAATCTTTTCTTTTCTTATATTTAGTCATTTGTTAGCACTCCCACATTTGAGCTTGTTTCGGCACACAGCCAGGAGAGCTTTAGGAATAAACTCCTGGGCAGAGACAGGAGCAGTTCTGAGTGACCCAGGCGTCATCCCTGAACATACATTTAGATTTATGAGACAATCAGCAGCTGTTCAGTGCACAGTTTGGTGACCCTATATACATGTAGACCTCTTTAAGGGGAAGTCACTCATGCTAAATGGATATTCTGTATGTGTTCAGAAAATACACTTCAATAACTCATGTGAGAGGAATGTGTGTTATTACAGTGACTGAAACAGCATTAGCGAGCTCTGACTGGACAGGAAATGGCATTTACTACACACAATGGATGACAAGGAGTGCCAATTAGGGTTGCCACCAGGGGCGTACACAGAAATCATTGGGCCCCATAGCAAGAATTTTAATTGGGCCCCCATGTCCGTTCCTAGTCCCTCCCACTATGCCCCCTGGCTCCTCTCACTACCCTCCCTAACTTCTCCCCTGCCCCACCTCGTGCAGCAGTATTTTGTTCTACAAAATGGCAGTACTCATGCCGGAACCCAACAGACCCATTATAGTGAATGGGATCTGGTAGGTTCTGGCGGTGTTCAGCATATATTGACAAGAATCTGGGGCATTTCATGATGTAATATCACCCAACTTTCCTGCTGTCCAGCATGGCACATGCGAAAAGACATTAGGAAAGTTGGAAGAAGTGAGTGCCCCCCTTCCCCCATCCTTTGTGTCATGCAGGACAGCCGGGAGACAGTGACATTACTCGCTATCCTGCATGACACATGTGCAGAGACAGGAGTCTCTGGGAAAGCTGAGTGACACCCCCCCCCCCCTGCCTTTCCATGTTCTTATTATCTGCATTTATGCCTTGCAGGATAGCAGGAAATCTGAGTGACATTGCATGATGTAATAGCACCCAGCTTTTCTGCTGTCCTGCATGGCACATGTGGAGAGACATAAGAATAGTCTGAGAAAGCTGAGTAACACAACTCCCACCTACCCTCATATCTTCTCATGCCTCTGCACTTGTGCCATGCAGGACATCAGGAAAGCTGAGTCACATTACATAATAGCACCCAGCTTTCCTCCTTTTCTGAATGGCATATGTGCAGAGGAATAGCCTGGGAAAGCTGAGTGACCCTCCACACACACACCTCTGCACTGTCCTCACCTACAAGTGGTCACTTACTTCATTACTGGTGGGGTTGTGGCAATCCAGAGGAATCAGGAGTGATGGAGCTAACAGACGGGAGGCGGAGCTAGCAGACAGGAGGTGGAGCTAGGAGGCGGGGCTAGCAGACGGGAGACAGTTAGGACTCTCCTTCACTGCGGGCCCCCCTTCCTCATGGGCCCCATAGCAGCTGCGTGGTCTGCCTATATGGTAAGTACGCCACTGGTTGCCACCCGTACGGGAATGACCCGGACAGTCTGGGTTTGCAATCCTGTGCCCGGGTACAAGCCTTTCTCAGACCCGTGCAGGGCACAGGGAGATGAGCGCTTCCATTGTGGAAGCGCTCATCTCCATAGTGTCGTGCCCGGCTCAGGCTATGTGCGGAGGTCTGACAGGTTAGCAGCACGTGTGTAGCCTTTTGTTTTTGTTTTGGAGTTGAGCTATATCCTCCTTCCTTCAGGTGCACTGGGTGGGGTCGTTGGTTTGAGTTTAAATTACGCCCACTCCCAGTGTCCTGTGCGGGTTATAGCTTCTGTCTGGCTCAGAGGAAGGAAATATTTGCTGTTCCTGCTCAGTAAAAGATAAGTTGGTTTTGTTATCTTGTGGTTGTCTGTCTAGGCTGTTTGAGAGACGCCGGCCCCCTCCAGGTCTGAGGGAGCAGGCTGCCTCTTTCCCCCTTTCACCATTTTAGGGATTTTAGGGAATATTCAGCCTAGGCACGGGGACACGTTTATTCCCACCTTCAGGGTCTGAACGTGGGCTTAGAAGTCTAGGGAGAGCTGGTAGGGATTGTCAGGAGGTGACCTTTATCCCCAGCTTCTTGCCTAGACACTTGTTTGTTGATATTCTGTGTATCTTGTATCGTGTCCACCGTGACATTATAACCTGCCTATACTTTGACTGCCATTTCTCAGCTGTTTTGAGATGGAGTCAATTGAAGCGCTAGTTGATAGCATGCAGGGATTATCCCTAGAGGTTGCGGATCTGCGTAATTCGGTCACACGGTGTCAGAATGCTCTGGCATCAGGTGCAATAGGAGGAAGTCAGATTTATGGGGAGCCTAAAGTCGCTCTCCCTGATAGATTTGCAGGGGGTGTGGATGACTTTATCCGCTTTAAAGAGTCATGCAAGTTGTATTTTCGGCTGCGTCCATCTTCGTCTGGTGATGAGAGTCAGAGGGTAGGGATAATCATTTCCCTGCTTAAAGGGGATGCGCAATCCTGGGCCTTTTCTCTGCCGTCTGGTTCTCTGGCCCTCCGGTCAGTGGAAGAATTTTTTAAAGCCTTGGGATTAATTTATGATAATCCAGATCGGGTCTCGATGGCGGAATCTAAATTGCGTAATTTATTACAAGGTGAACATACTGCAGAGGCTTACTGCGTTGAGTTTAGGAGATGGGCTACCGAGTCAAAGTGGAATGACCCCGCGTTACGTAGTCAGTTTTGTCAGGGGTTATCTGAGTGATTGAAAGATGCCCTTGCTTTTCATGAGTACCCGGATACACTGGAGAATGCTATGTCTTTGGCAGTACGGTTAGATAGACGTATTAGAGAGAGGAGTAAGGTTCCCTCCGCGCAAGGGATCCCTTCTGTGAGTGGTTTCGTCTCATCTGCTCCCCAGAGAGATATGACATGTAAGGCCCCTTTCACACGGGCGAGTATTCCGCGCGGATGCGATGCGTGAGTTGAACGCATTGCACCCGCACTGAATCATGACCCATTCATTTCTATGGGGCTGTGCACACGAGCGGTGATTTTCACGCATCACTTGTGCGTTAAGTGAAAATCGCAGCATGCTCCCCTTTGTGCGTTTTTCACGTAACGCAGGCCCCATAGAAATGAATGGGGTTGCGTGAAAATCGCAAGCATCCGCAAGCAAGTGCGGATGCGGTGCGATTTTCACGCACGGTTGCTAGGAGACGATCGGGATGGAGACCCGATCATTATTATTTTCCCTTATAACATGGTTATAAGGGAAAATAATAGCATTCTGAATACAGAATACATAGTAAAATAAGGCTGGAGGGGTTAAAAAAAAATAATAAAAAATTAAACTCACCTTAATCCACTTGCTCGCGCAGCCCGGCTTCTCTTCTGTCTCCTTCTTTGCTGATTGCAGGAAAAGGACCTGTGGTGATGTCACTCCGGTTATCACATGATCCATCACATGATCTTTTACTATGGTGATGGATCATGTGATGGACCATGTGATGACCGGAGTGACGCCACCACAGGTCCTTTTCCTGCAATCAGCAAAGAAGGAGACAGAAAAGATGCCGGGCTGCGCGATCAAGTGGACTAAGGTGAGTTTAATTATTTTTTATTTATTTTTAACCCCTCCAGCCCTATTTTACTATGCATTCTGTATTCAGAATGCTATTATTTTCCCTTATAACCATGTTATAAGGGAAAATAATACAATCTACAGAACACTGATCCCAAGCCCGAACTTCTGTGAAGAAGTTCGGGTTTGGGTACCAAACATGCGCGATTTTTCTCACGCGAGTGCAAAACGCATTGCATTGTTTTGCATTCACGCGGAAAAATCGTGCATGTTCCCGCAAAGCACCCGCACCTTTTCCCGCAGCGCCCGTGTGAAAGGGGCCTAACTCTGGGGTAGGGGAGGAACCCATGCAGCTGGGTCAGGTATCTTTCCGTTCTGGTAGTAGAGACTTTAGGAGGTTGCATAAACTATGTTATCACTGTGGAAAAAGTGGTCATTTTATTTTTGCTTGTCCTTTTGTTAAACTGTATGTTGATGAGAAAGAATCACAAAGAGGTTTACTTAAAGAAAAAAAAAAACATCCCTGACTCTGGTAGTGTGAATGGGGTGGTGGAGCAAGCAGGTATGCAAGCTCCCTGTAATACTCGTTTTCTCCTTCCAGCTATGGTGGCGCTAGACTCAAGAATTTTTTGTTGTTGAAGTATTCATTGACTGTGGTGCTGGGGTAAACCTTATTGATTTTCTTTTTCTTCAAAATCTGGGTCTAAGTACTTGCACTTTGAGAAAGAGGGGAAGAATCAATTGCGAAAACTGGAATTTCTCTTTCTAAAGGAGTCTCACTCATATTGCTCATGGTATTCTGTTAAGGGTGGGTGATTCACATGTTGAGATCATGTCTTGTTTTGTCATGAAGGACTTGCCAGCTCCTATAGTCTTAGGGTTACCGTGGTTGACAAAACATAACCCAATTATACTGTAGATTGGCAAGCAAGACAGATCATTGGTTGGAGTGAATTTTGTTTGGACAGTCTTGGCACATCTATCTCTGGTGTGTCTACTACGGATTTCCCTCAGTATCTCTCAAATTTTGCGGATGTCTTTTCGGAGGGTGGGGCTCAGGAATTGCCCCCTCATCGTGCCTATGATTGTCCAGTTAATCTCATCCCAGGGGCTAAGTTGCCAAAGTCTCGGCTTTACAATCTTTCTCAGCCTGAAAGAGAGGTCATACGGAAGTATATTGCCGGGAGTTTGGCAAAAGGTCATATTAAAGGGATTCTGTCCTGCTGTAAGATCTTGCGCGTGCGCACAGGGCTCTGCCTGATACGCCCGTGCGGACTTCTCCATTTGGCTTCTTACAGCGAAGTGCGCATGGGCCGGCACTTCGCTCAACCCCCTGTATGACCTGCACTCTGGCGCCAGCCTCTCAGAGCCCTGTGCGCACGCACGAGATCTTACTGCAGGAGGAGGGGGGAGGGAGGGAGAGCGAGAGGCGGCACAGAGGATTAGGAGGCGGCGCAGAAGTCTGGAAAGGCGGCGCTGGGCACGAACGGCGGTGGGTGCGGCGGGCACCTTGCATCCCTTGACATCCCCTGACATCCCCTTGGGCACCTTATTTCTTTGAGTGACAGGTTAGTAAAAGCTGTTCTTAGCAAAATAGGGCTACAGATCACATTTAGAAGCCCACATTAGGAATCGTGATGAGGCCCTGAACATCAGCATATGTTTAGCTGACGGGTGAAACCTGGTGACAGAATCCCTTTAAGCCATCTAAGTCTCCGGTGGCAGTGGGTTTATTCTTTGTAAAGAAAAAAGGATGGATCGCTGAGACCTTGTTTGGATTTCTGGGAATTGAACCGTATTACGGTCCGTGATCCGTATCCCCTTCCTTTGATCTCCGATCTTTTTGATCAGATTGTTGGAGCCAAGGTGTTCTCCAAGTTGGATTTAAGAGGGGCCTACAATCTGATCAGAATCAAGGAAGGGGATGAGTGGAAAATGGCCTTCAACACGCACGAGGGTCATTTTTGAGAATCTGGTTATGCCTTTTGGGTTAACTAACACGCCAGCGGTATTTCAGCGATTCGTCAATTACATTTTCCATCATTTTGTGGGGAGGTTCGTGGTAGTTTACTTGGATGACATTCTAATTTATGAATCTGATCTGAAGACCCATCAGGATCATGTGAGACAGGTTTTGACGATCCTTCGGGAGAATAAATTATATGCCAAATTGGAGAAATGTGTGTTTTCTGTGCAGGAGCTACCGTTTCTGGGATATCAGCTTTCTGATTCTGGTTTTCGTATGGACGACGAAAAGGTCCGGGCGGTTCTGGAATGGGACCGACCGGAGAATCAGAAAGCTTTGATGCGGTTTTTGGGGTTTACTAATTACTGTAGAAAATTTATCTTGAACTATTCTACCATTGTAAAACCTCTGACCGATATGACTAAGAAGGGCGCTGACGTCTCTGTCTGGTCGGATGAGGCATTGCAGGCCTTTTCGGCTATTAAGGAATGTTTTGCGTCTGCTCCCATTCTGGTGCAGCCCGATGTGTCTCAGCCATTCGTGGTGGAGTTTGATGCATCAGAAGTGGGGGTTGGAGCAGTGCTGTCGCAGGGTTCATCTCCTGGCAAATGGGTTCCGTGTGCTTTTTTTTCCAAGAAGCTCTCGGTCGCCGAGAGGAATTGTGATGTAGGAGATAGGGAATTGCTGGTCATCAAATTGGCCTTTGAGGAATGGCGTCACTGGTTGGAGGGGGCGTCTCATCCCGTTACTGTATATACGAATCATAAGAATTTGGCTTACCTGCAATCTGCCAAGCGTCTGAATCCTAGACAGGCCAGATGGTCACTGTTCTTTACCAGGTTCAATTTTGTGGTTACTTTTCGCCCGGGGGTTAAAAACGTCAAGGCAGATGCGTTGTCTCGCAGTTTTCCTGGGGGATGTGATTCAGAGGATCCTGCTCCGATTTTGGCGGATGGGGTGGTGGTCTCCGCTCTGTACCCCGAATTGGAGATGGAGGTGTTGGGAGCCCAGGAGGGTCTCCTGGTTCTTGCCCTCCAGGGAGGTTGTTTGTTCCTGATGGACTGCGATACAAGTGCAGCGTACTCAAGTTGTGTGCAATAGGTGTTTCTGGGTGATGTAGTGCAATAGACACTAACCTGGTACGGCTGACTCTCTGCATAGGCAGGTGAAGGTAGAAATAGTTCGTGACGCCAGTGCCAAGTAAACGGTGGCACGCCGTTTGCGGATGCAGGAATAAATTGAGGAACACGTGGTATTAAAACCAAACTCCAACTTTAGTAGTCATCATCAATACAGGGACATTAATGGAATCACAGTTCCTTTGCATACAGTCGATCTTGCAATACGGTTGATGCAGGCAATTACAGTTTTAGCAAGGTGATTACAGAGTGTTGAACACAGGACTTGCAGTACAGGAGCTTGCACTCTATTTCCGTCTGATCCTGGAATATAGCATATCTTCACCAAGGCCCAATAACCTAGTTCTGGCTTTATATCCTTGGTTGTAGCTTTATAAAAGTACCTCCTCTGTTATTCTTAGTACCTCTTGCTTTCCTGATCTTTGCCTCTGTCCCTCTCAGCTTCCTCAGGCTCTTTAGCCAAGATATTCCTGTTTCTGCATATGGGAATTCAGGAGGGAATCTTCTCCTGGACAGCAGGCTTCAGGCCTGGACTGGTTTCTGACATTGTCTAATCTCCAACTGTGGATTACAGACACTAGACTCCGTCTGCCTTCTACTTCCCTGACTGGGCCTTATATAAACTAGGGTTCCCTAGCTCCCTCTAGCGACTAGAAGCTAGAATGACACCCCTGCAGGCCTGTACATGCAAGTTTCACAGTAACAGGGAAACACATAGCATTGCATTACATGACATTTTATAAAACTGACATATAACAACTTCCCATAATTAGGAGGGACGACAGCACACCAAGTGACACTTTGGTAGTGACGGGTATTACAGTTCCCGTACACTACACAAGGTATTCAAGGAACATCACGATACTGTCCTCGCTGGACATCCTGGTGGTAAGTCCACCTTTGATCTTGTGTCCCGGAGGTTCTGGTGGCCCGGGTTACGTAAGAGTGTTGAGGATTACGTAGCAGCTTGTGAAACCTGTGCACGGTCAAAGGTTTCTCATACTCGACCTGCTGGTTCACTTCTTCCTTTGTCTATTCCGTCTCGTCCTTGGACGCACTTGTCTATGGACTTCATTATGGATCTGCCGAGTTCCTCCGGGAAAACAGTAATTTTGGTGGTTGTTGACCTTTTTAGTAAAATGGTTCACTTTGTATCGTTAGCCAGTCTGCCCAATGCCAAGACTCTTGCTCAGATTTTTGTTGATAATATCGTGAAATTGCATGGCATTGCCTCGGATGTGGTTTCTAATAGGGGCACGCAGTTTGTCTCCAGGTTTTGGAGGGCGTTCTGCTCTCGGCTTGGCATTCAACTTTCGTTCTCTTCGGCTTTTCATCCGCATTTAAATGGGCAGACAGAGCGTACTAATCAAAACCTGGAGACCTACTTGAGGTGCTTTGTGGCTGAGAATCAGGAGGACTGATCCTCATTCTTGTCCCTAGCAGAGTTTGCTTTGAATAACCGTATGCAGGAGTCCACGGGTAAGTCGCCATTTTTTGGCGCATACGGCTTTCATCCTCAATTTGGTACCTTTTCTGGGACTAGTTCCTCTGGGATGCCAGAGGAGGAGAGATTTTATTCTGCCTTGTCTTCTATCTGGCGGAGGATCCAAGTGAATTTGGAGAAGATGGGTGAGAGGTATAAGCGAATGGCTGACAAGAGACGTATGACTGGTCCGGACCTGTGTGTGGGTGATCTGGTGTGGTTATCTACTAAAAATATTAAACTGAGAGTACCATCTTGGAAACTGGGTCCAAGATTTATTGGACCTTACAAAATATCTGCGGTGGTCAATCCAGTAGCGTTTCGTCTGGATCTTCCTCAGACTTGGAGGATCCATGATGTGTTCCACAAGTCTTTACTGAAGAGATATGTGAAACCGGTGGAACCATCGCCATTGCCTCCTCCCCCTGTTCTGGTTGATGGAAATTTAGAGTTCGAGATCTCCAGGGTTCTCGACTCAAGAGTTCTTCGGGGTTCCCTTCAGTACCTGGTATACGGGAGGGGATACGGCCCTGAGGAGAGGATGTGGGTTCCAGCTGTGGATGTTAGTGCCAGCCGACTGGTGAGGGCTTTTCACAGATGCCACCCGGATAAAGTTGGGCCGGGGTGTCCGGAGGTCGCCCGTAGAAGGGGGGGTACTGTCATGCCCTGCACAGGCTATGTGCGGAGGTCTGACAGGTTAGCAGCACGTGTGTAGCCTTTTGTTTTTGTTTTGGAGTTGAGCTATATCCGCATTTCTTCAGGTGCACTGGGTGGGGTCGTTGGTTTGAGTTTAAATTACGCCCACTCCCAGTGTCCTGTGCGGGTTATAGCTTCTGTCTGGCTCGAAGGAAGGATTTGCTGTTCCTGCTCAGTAAAAGATAAGTTGGTTTTGTTATCTTGTGGTTGTCTGTCTAGGCTGTTTGAGAGACGCCGGCCCCCTCCAGGTCTGAGGGAGCAGGCTGCCTCTTTCCCCCTTTCACCATCTTAGGGATTTTAGGGAATATTCAGCCTAGGCACGGGGACACGTTTATTCCCACCTTCAGGGTCTGAACGTGGGCTTAGAAGTCTAGGGAGAGCTGGTAGGGATTGTCAGGAGGTGACCTTTATCCCCAGCTTCTTGCCTAGACACTTGTTTGTTTATATTCTGTGTATTTTATATCCTGTCTGCCGTGACACATAGTCATCTGTATCACCGTCTTCAGGACAGCGATACAGACGGCTGTGTTGCAGCAGGGGAGGGAGAGGCGTCTCCCTCCCCTGTTCCTCTGATAGGCTGCGGGCCTTGTGCCTGCAGCCTTGTGCCTGCATCGCATCGTTGGAGGTAAGTAAAAGTTTTCTGTGTTTTGTTTTTTTTTAGAGAAGAGAGGCACCTGAAATTGGCACATATGGGGGAAGGCGTGGAAAGAGGCACCTTATACTGGCACATATTGGGGCGGGGGAAATGAGGCACTTGAAACTGCCACATATGGGGGGGAAGGGGGGGAAAGAGGCACCTTATACTGGCACATATTGGGGGGGAGAATGAGGCACTTGAAACTGCCACATATGGGGGGGAAGAGGCATCTTATACTGGCACATATTGGGGGGGAGAGAAATGAGGCACTTGATACTGGCACATATAAGGGAAGGGGGGGAAGAGGCACTTTATACTGGCACATATTGGGGGGGGGGGGGGGGGGAGAAAAGAGCCACTTCTTACTGGAACATTATTTGGGGGCTTCTACTGAGGCCACAAAGAAGGAGCATTTTATATGGGGGGCTCTGCATTGTACTAGTATTATCAAGGGATTTATCTGTTTCTGCAGTATAGTATTGGGGAGCACAGCGGCACAGTATTGGGGGTAGTAGGATGATTTGTCCAGAAGATGGGAGGATGATGGAAAAGTAATAAACTAAGATTTTTTTTTGTTGTTGTCAAACTGCAGAGACGAAAAATGGCGACAAAATGGTGGTCCGGTCTGAAGGTCTGAAAGGAGAAGATGAGGAA
Organism: Bufo bufo; assembly: GCF_905171765.1. Lineage (NCBI taxonomy): Eukaryota > Metazoa > Chordata > Amphibia > Anura > Bufonidae > Bufo > Bufo bufo. The sequence goes on along the minus strand of NC_053391.1, from coordinate 132,098,256 downwards.
AGAGAACATCTACATCAAAGGAGACGTCACTGGATTTAAGAGGTATGGGGTGCTGTATTTCTGTAGTGACGGGATCAGGGGCGTAACGATCGCGGTGCGACAGAGACCGGGGGTGGAGGCGGAATATGGGCATGGCTGGAGGTGGGACATGGGCGTGGCTGGAGGCAGGGCATGGGTGGGGCCTGGAAGGGGGCCCTTCCTCCCTTCTGTTCGGGTTTGGCTTGAAGAAAAGGCAGCAACCCTAGTGCCAATCACCTCTGTAAAATATACAGATTACCATATTTTTCACTTTATAAGACACACCAGAAAAATATTTACATCAGATCAGACCCCCAATGTTCATCAGACCTCAAATAAGACCCTAATAACTGAACCCCATATCAGACCTCCATATCAGACCTCCATATCAGACCTCAGATCAGACCTCCATATCAGACATCAGATCAGACCCCCATTTTAGACCTCAGTCGCTCTTTCTGCACTCACCACTCATGTTCTTCTCCGGGCCTGTGCTGTCGCACAGCTTGACCAGAGCAGTGCAGTATAGGTGCGGAGAACACCAAGGAGCAGTGAGCATAGCCAGCACTACCAGAGCTACATTCACCGGTCCCCGGTCCTACTGTGTACTAGTATGCACTTCCACATGGAAGAGCTCAATAGTATTCGCTTTATAAGACATTTTCCCCCTACTTTTTGGAGAAAAAAAGTGTGTCTTATAAAGCGAAAAATATGGTAGTTACACTCAGGGGCGGGCTGGGCCGGGGGGCAGGGAGGCAATTGCCCCCCAGGCCGCCCTAAATAAACTGCCGCTGGGCCGCACGTCTTTAAAAATAATTTCTTTTTTATTTTTTTATTCTTCAGAGCCGCACCGCCGATCACCACAGGCGGCGCGGCGCTGGATGTAATTGCGGCCGTGCTGTGTGCTGTGGGGCAGGGGAGGGAGAGGCGTGTCCCTCCCCTGTTCTTCTGATAGGCCGCAGGCACTAATGCCTGCAGCCTATCAGAGGCCGGGTCAGGCGGCGCGGTGACGTCATCATCGCGCCGCCTGAGCCGGGCAGCACACAGCAGGGACACAAGCCGGAAGAGGCTTGCATCGCTGCTGATAAAGGTAAGTATTAGTGTTTTTTTTTTCTTCTTTGCGGGGGGCTGGCACTATGGGGGGGGGGGGGGCTTGCACTAATCTATAGGGGGATCTGGCACTTTGGGGGAGCTAGCACTATGGGGGGGCACTATAGGGGGAGCTGGCACTATGGGGGGGGCTGGCACTATGGGGGGGATCTGGCACTATGGGGGGGGGATCTGGCACTATGGGGAGGATCTGGCACTATGGGGGGGGATCTGGCACTTTGGGGGAGCTAGCACTATGGGGGGGGCACTATTGTGGTAGCTGGCACTATGGGGGGGGGCTGGCACTATGGGGGGGATCTGGCACTATAGGGGGGGATCTGGCACTATGGGGGGGATCTTGCACTATAGGGGGGGGATCTTGCACTATAGGGGGGGGATCTTGCACTATAGGGGGGGGGATCTGGCACTATAGGGGGGGATCTGGCACTATAGGGGGGGGTCTGGCACTATGGGGGGGCTTGCGCTATGGGGGGGATCTGGCACTATGGGGGAGATCTGGCACTATAGGGGGATCTGGCACTATGGGGGGGAGCTGGCACTATAGGGGGAGCTGGCACTATGGGGGAGCTGGCACTATAGGGGGAGCTGGCACTATAGGGGGAGCTGGCACTATAGGGGGGGCTGGCACTATGGGGGAGCTAGCACTATAGGGGGGACTGGCACTATGGGGGGGGCTGGCACTATGTGGGACTGGCACTATAGGGAAGCTGACACTATAGGGGGGGCTGGTACTATAGGGGAGCTGACACTATAGGGGGGGCTGGCACTATAGGGGGGCTGGCACTATGGGGGGGCTGTCACTATGGGGGGGCTGTCACTATGGGGGGCTGACACTATAAGGGGGCTGGCACTATGGGGGAGCTGGCACTATGGGGGGGGAGTTGGCACTATGAGGGGAGCTGGCACTATGAGGGCATTTCTTACTGGCACATTATGGGGGGGCACCATGGGGGAGAGGAGCACTATGGGGGTATCTGGGGGCTCTAAAGGGGCTTTTTTTAATTATTGTCACATTCTGGGGGGCACTATAGGGGAGAGCAGCACTATGGGGAATCTGGTGTTACTATAGGGGCATTATTTGGGGGCACTATGGGGAAGTAGGGGCTCTAAAGGGGCCTTTTGTATTGGAACATTATGGGGGGCACTATGGCATTTGGTAGCACTAAGGGGGCATTTTTTACTGGCACATTATGGGAGGCACTATAGGGGAGAGCGGCACTATGGGGCATTATTTGGGGGCACTATGGCGGAGTGGAGCACTATTGGGGCATATGGTGGCACTAAGAAGGGGCATTTTTTTACTGGCACATTGTGGGGGAGAGGAGCACTATAGGGGCATTTTTTTACTGGCATATTATGGGGGACACTATGGGGAAGGGGGAGAGGAGCAGTATGAGGGCATTTACTGGGGCACTATATAGGGGTATTTTATACTGGCATACATTATGGGGACATTAGCTCAACTGCGGGCACTAAGCGGGGGTATTTCATGTACTGTCATATTATAGGGAAAATTATTACTACTAGGGGGTATTATGGATTACTACTAGGGGCTATGAGGAACATGATTACTAGGGCACTATAGGGGCATTATTACTACTAAGTGAGCTCTGGCAGAGAATTATTTCTATTGGTGGGATTTTGGGGAGCACTGTTACTTTGGGGGCACCCTGGCATAGTATCAGCTTAGCACAATTATTTTTGGGGGACATTATCTTTATACTATTAGTGTCTGGGCGCAGTTATTTTTTAGAGCACTGTGTGCCAATAATTGTTTAAGGGGGCACTATCTGTGTGGTAGTAGTATTCCCAGGGGTACTGTTTCTGCAGTATAGTATTGGGGGCATAGCGGGTACAGTATTGGGGGCACTATCTGTGTGGTAGTAGTATTTCCAGGGGGACTGTTTCTGCAGTATAGTATTGGGGGTGGCAGGAAACTAATGTCTGTTTCTCAATCTCTGCAGAGACGGGAGATGGCAGAAAAATCATCATGGCGGTCTGGTCTGAATGGAGAAGATGAGGAAGGAGAACGTCTACATCAAAGGTGACATCACTGGATGTAAGAGGTTATGGGGCGCTATGTAGGAGAGGAGATGCTCCGGCTCCTCCTCCTGCCATTTGCAGAAGGAGGATTCAGAGCTGGGTGAGGACGACGAAAGGGGGGCAGCAGGCCACGGGCGGGTGGCAGATGGTGGGGGGGAACCACAAGCCTTGAGCAGGATCAGGGGAGGGAGGAGAGCGGAGGAGCTTCCTGGCTGAAGCCTGCTGTCTATAGTATAATGTGAAGCAGGCAGTGCAGCCAGGACGGGCTCCCCTCTCCGTATGATGTGTAGACAGGCCTCAACTATAGAATGTCAGCTGTACAGTGTTTGTTGGGACTGGCCTATTATATGTAGGAGGGACTTTTAATAATGGGCGGGGCTAAAAATGGGCCACTTGACTGGATTTGCCCCCCAGGACTAAGGCTGCCAGCCCTCCCCTGCACTATAGGGGTAATTTATCATTTGCAGTGGTTTTTGTGTCATTTTTCAGTCTGTTTTTGCTTTGTGAGGTTGTGCCAAATTTATGAACTGACTAAAAGTAATAATATATTTGGCGGCACAAGAGCAATGTGGTGTATGCCTATGTCTGTAAAATTACACCAAGGGGTTGCCTGGCGTGGAGATGAGCCATTTGCTAAAGCTGCACATAGTAAATACGCCATAAAGCTTCATTCATACATCAGTGATTTGGTCAGTGATTTCCATCAGGGATTCTGAGCCAAAACCAGGATTGGAGCCTCCACAGACATAAGCTAAAAGGAAACATTTGTACCCACACCTGGTTTGGGCTCAAAATCACTGATGGAAAACATTGACCAAAACACTGATGTGTGAATGAAGCATTATCCAGTTGTAATTCCAGTTCTTCAATTGACCCTTTAGAAAACTGTTGACCTGTGGCGCACACAGGGAAAAGTCACAGAATTTTGGGCAGAAAATTTTGTGTGCCAAAATTTGAGACAAATTACTGCCAAAAGCCACTCATACTAAATATTCCCCTACTGTATGTGTTTGCTTTGCAAATGAATTGATATGCCAGTAATTACTATACAATACCTTATATACATCCTGTTTTTTTAAGCACCAACATTGAAAGACAGTGAGGGGCATTTACTAAAGTGTTGACAACACCATTTTAGTGTAAAAAAGTAGCAAATTATGGCACACAATATAATTGTGCAATAGTTTGAAACTTTTGTCTCATCACTTTTTCAAAGTGGCAAGAAAAGTGTGCGGTGCCTAGCTGGAGGGGCGTGGCCTCTGGCTAGCTGCCAGCTTTACTATCATTTATGACAGAAACTGACAAATAAAAGTTTAAACCTGCGCCAGCTCACAGCTGGCATAGACTTAAAAGTCTGGCACACATGGCAAATTTATTATGTGCTTTATTATTTATAAATTTGGCACATTCGGCGCCAACAGACTTTGTACTAAAACTGGCTTTTGAAACGCCAGTTTTATTATACCTCCCCTAGTGACTTTAAACGGAACCTGTCACCGGGATTTTGTGTATAGAGCTGAGGACATGGGTTGCTAGATGGCCGCTAGCACATCCGCAATACCCAGTCCCCATAGCTCTGTGTGCTTTTATTGTGTAAAAAAAACGGATTTGATACATATGCAAATTAACCTGAGATGAGTCCTGTCCCTGACTCATCTCAGATACAGGACTCATTTCAGATTAATTTGCATATGTATCAAATCGATTTTTTGACACAATAAAAGCACACAGAGCTATGGGGACTGGATATTGCGGATGTGCTAGCGGCCATCTAGCAACCCATGTCCTCAGCTCTATACACAAAATCCCGGTGACAGGTTCCCTTTAAATGTAAATTATGTCATTTAAATGGGTTCTCCAAGACTTAAAGGGGTTGTCCACACTTTTTTTTTTTTTTTTTAATTCCCACCCACCAAGCAGGACCTATGAAGGGAACTTTACTTCCTGCTTTCCATTACCCGGTTCCAGCTCTGTGAGTATTGAGCTGTCTTTGTTGCATTTCTGGCCCCTGCATGTAAATTTCCTGCACAAACAGGGTCAGGTGCACAGCTACAGCCAATGACTGGCCTCGGTGCAGGTGTGTCCCCAAGTGGCATATGACCCAGCAGTGCTGTGCCGCTTGTGGACAGGTCACCATTGAGGACAGTCATTCTCTGCAGCAGCACACATGACCCCCATCTGTGCAGCAAGTTTACCTGTGGGGTCTAGAAATGCAGTGAAGACAGCACAGGAACCACAGAGCTGGAACCAGAGCTGCAGCCATGGAGGCACATTGGTCTGCACTGGAGCTGTAGACACAAAAGTAGAATTTTCTAAAGACTAATTTAGATTTGGTGTTGAAAAATTCATCAGAAACATGCTTTGTGTAGTTTAGTATGACAAACAAAATGGACATAACTTTCTGTGGAGGGGGTAATGTCGGGGGGGGTCAAACATGGTTATGGTATCTACAGGATCCAAGTGAGATGTTTTAGGCTGCATTCACACGTCCGTGCTGTGTTGCGGACCCGCAAATTGCGGATCCGCAACACACCCGCCCGGCACCCCTATAGAAATGCTGATTCTTGTCCGCAGCTGCGGACAAGAATAGGACATGCTCTATCCTTTTGCGGAGCTGCAGACCCAAAGATCGGGGCCGTGCTCCGTAAATGCAGATGCGGACAGCACACTGTGTGTTGTCCGCATCCATTCCGTCCCCATAGAGAATGAATGGATCCACACCCGTTCCGCAAAATTGCGGAACGGATGCGGACCCATTTTGCGGACGTGTGAATGGAGCCTTACAGGTGAATATTTCATGTCTGCAGAGAAGGTCTGGCAGCTTTGTATAAAGCCTAATTACAATCATAAGGAAAGGTCACACCCTGTATTGGATTATTAGAACCCAAAACCTTTGGTTTTACAGCAAGACACGGAGGCTCCTATTGCAATCTCCTTCTTTACTGTCCACCAATAGCAGCAAAGAAAAGTTTACATAACAGAACGTAACCATAGTAACATACACCCTCCCCTCACAGTCCATATAACAGACGGCTCCTCCTATAGATCCCCCTCTTTCTTTGCTGCTGCCACCAAGATAAGTTCAAATTTTTTACAGCTCCATTTGTTTCATGCTGATTGTGTGTTTTCTCATGCCATTAACTTATTTGGGGTTTGTTTTCCGCTTGGCTGCGCGCTCCCTGTAGCGCTATTGTGCTTTTGTTATCCCCTGGTGCTGTGTTCCCCCACCTCTGGGCTGTATTACTCCTGCTACTGGTATTTTTATTCTTGCCTGTTCCCCTCGCTCCCCACTTCGTTCCGCTCCGTGCGGTCACTCTGTCATCCCTATTTGGTTTGTTTTTTGTATCGTACCTTTCCTGCGTTTCCCGCTCCTTCCGTCGGCGCTCTCCGGTGGCCGCGAGATCTCGCGAAATCTCGGCGGCCATCTTGGTTTCCCCTCTCTTCGTCCGTTTTCCCGCCTATTCTCGCGGGATTTCGGCGGACATTTTGGTTTCCCTTGGTTGTTCCCGCCGGGTCTCGTGAGACCTCGGCGGCCATTTTCATTTCACCTTCGGTCTCCTGCGATCCGGTCACCTCTCTACTGCGGCTGCATACTGGGTGACTAACCCGGATCCCTCGTGTCCTTTGCCTTTGCCCCTTATATTTAGGGCTCCCACCTGTTCCTAGCATATTTATATTTATCTTATATATACATATATATTAGTACCGGCGCCATGCCTCGCTCCGAGCCACCTCCTGAGACTTCCTCTCCTCCATCCCCTGGTAGAGAGCCTCATGTTAGGGAGGAGGCCCAGACAGTAGCGCTGCAGCGCTCTGTCTCAGCTGCGATTGCGGCCGCAATGGACTCTGTCCTCTGTGCTGTCGCAGACAATAGCACAAGCGCTGGCTGCCCACCCTGTCTCAGGGTCTTTACAGCCCGCTGTCCCTACAGCTCCACAACCTCCTGTTATGAATCTTCCTGTGTCACAGGAACAATTGACTGGTGCGCCTCCGGCCACCCATGAACTCGTGCATAGATCACGAAAAAGAGCTTTTCCGCGCCAGGCAGAACGGGCGCGGCCTTGGAAATGCGCTAGAGCGCAACAAATGAGTGAATCTGACGCTGATATTGGCTCAGATGAGCAGGCCTTTGCTGATGCCAGTGTGGACTCAGAGGAAGAGACACCTTTGCTACCCAGTGCCCCTGTTTGTCCCACTCCTTCGACTTCTCAAGTCAAGGATTCCTCTTCCGCAGTTACCCCGGCATCTTCCCTAGTGGACCCTTTGGGAGAGCTCATGTTTGATCCGGCAGTAGTAGGGGCCGCCTGTCCAGCCGTTCCAACTTTCAAGTCTGTAGCTCGGGCAGAGGCTCCTTCCATTAACGTTCTGCCTTCCAGGAACAGAGGTTTCCGTCTCCCTTCTTCCCTACCAGAGGCGGGCAGTGGCGTGGCAGGTCCCACAGAGGAAATCCGGCTTCAAGACGCCCTTTCGCTAAGTCCTCCCCCGACGGGGGCTTCTCCGGATCATTGCCTAGGGGGCAGACTCCATTTTTCCCCTGCTTGGGCGGCAATAACATCCGACCCTTGGGTTTTATCCACGATAGAGGGTTTCCATGTGGAACTCGTGGGGTCTCCGGACCTTATTCTTCCCCCTCCCACCTCCCTGCTGTCTCGCCCCGACGCCGCACTGGTAGATCTAGAACTCATGTCCCTCTACCACAAGCGGGCGATCGAGCGGGCCCCGCCATCCCCGAGGGGGGTCGTCAGCTCCATTTTTCTGGTCCAGAAGAAAGGGGGTCAGATGCGCCCAGTCATCAATCTGCGAGCTCTGAATGCGATTGTCCGCTATCGCCATTTCAAGATGGAGGGTATCCATCTGCTCCGAGATCTTCTCATGCCGAGCGATTGGTTAGTGAAGCTAGACCTCAAGGACGCTTACTTGATGGTTCCCATTTCCGTCCCCTCCAGAGATTTGCTATGTTTCCTATGGAAGGGAGAGATTTGGCGGTTCTCATGTCTCCCGTTCGGCCTTTCCTCGGAACCTTGGTGTTTCACGAAGCAAATGCGGCCGGTTGTGGCCTGACTCCGCAGTCGCGGGGTCCGCCTTATAATATACCTGGTCGACATTCTTCTCATGCACCAGTCGGCCGCGACCCTGCTGGATCACCTTCGCTGGGCGACAGATCTTCTCTCCTGTCTCGGGTTTCTCGTCAATCAGGAGAAGTCGTGCTTGGTTCCATCGCAGAGGATGGAATTCTTGGGATTTACTGTGGACTCGGTGTCGGAGTCCCTCTCCCTGCCCGCGACGAAACTGCGTTCCATACTCAAGGAACTCCGACATACCCTCTCCATGTCTCAGTTGTCTCTACGCCATCTGGCCAGAATCATCGGCCTCCTCGCATCTTCGATCCAAGCGGTGTTTCCGGCCCCATTGCACTACAGGGCCCTTCAGCGCTTGAAGATAGCGCACCTCCGCTCTGGTGCTGCGTTCGCAGACACTCTGACCCTGGACCCGGAATCACGGGAAGAACTCACGTGGTGGATCGACAACCTGGAAACGTGGAACGGCAGGGCGATTTTCGGTTTCCAACCCGAATTCACTGTCGAGTCGGACGCGAGTCTTCACGGCTGGGGTGCTCACTGCAACGGGATCTCCACGGGCGGCCGGTGGTCCGCGGACGAGGCACGCCTACATATCAATGCGTTGGAGCTTCTTGCCGGGTTCTTCGCTATTCGGAGTTTCACCAACGGGATTGCTCAGGCGTGCATCCGTTTACGGATGGATGGACAATGTCTCTGCCGTACGCTACATCAACCGGTTGGGAGGAATGCGTTCGGCAACCTTGGCATGGTTGGCAAAGGATTTCTGGTCGTTTTGTCTCTCCAGGGAGGTCATGGTTCAGGCGGAATATCTCCCGGGACTTCACAACAACAGTCGGGCAGATTGGAGCTCACGCTACCTTACAGACAGCAGCGATTGGATGCTGGCACCAGAGACCTTCTCCGAGTTATCTGGGAGCTGGGGTCCGTTTGCTATAGACCTATTTGCTTCGCGTCTCAATACCCAGCTTCCATGCTTTTTCAGCTGGCGCCCGGATCCGGCGGCGGAAGCAGTGGACGCTTTCCTTCAACCCTGGTCCGAGTCTCTGATGTATGTGTTCCCGCCATTTGCGATGATCCTGAGGATGCTGTTGCACGCTCTTCGTCAGCTGGCCGAGTTGGTGGTGGTTGTTCCCTTTTGGGGGACTCAAGCTTGGTTTCCGTCTCTCCTAGGTCTCCTGATAGATGTTCCCCTTCTTCTCCCGAATCGTGTGGATCTCCTTCAGGACCCTCAGGGATTTCACCACCCGCTCCTGTCTGACGGATCCCTGCTACTGTTTGCGTGCCGGATCTCAGGACGCCCGGAGAGGTCGACGATATTTCGGAGGCAACTAGATGCCTTTTGGACAACGCGTGGGCTCCCGGCACCAGAAAATCTTATCGGGCAGCCTGGCGATCTTGGTCTGGCTGGTGCGTGGAACGGGACTTGGATCCCGTTTCGGCCCCTGTAACCCATCTTTTGCAGTTTCTTACCTCCCTTTTTGAGGCGGGTAAGGCTTATCGGACTATTAATTTGTTCCGGTCTGCTATTTCTTCTACGCATCAGGGTTTTGATGGGGTTCCTGCGGGTCAGCACTCTTCCGTGTGTCGTTTGCTTCGCGGCTCCCGCATGGCTCGTCCTCCCCGTTCTCGTTTTACGACGACTTGGGATGTGTCTTCTGTTTTGTCTTTCCTCTCCAATTGGCCAGGTAATTCGGATCTCTCGTTATGGCAGTTGTCTGCCAAATTGCTGGTTCTCTTTTGTCTCATATCCTGTAAACGGGTCTCGGATGTTCGGGCTCTTGATCATGAAGCCAGGTCATTTACTCCTGAAGGGGTCACCTTCAACATCTCCAGGCGTACGAAGACCAACATTAGGTCTGTATCTTATCCATCTTTTCCATCTTCGCCAGCTCTTTGTCCGGTGGCTTGTTTAAAGGAGTACGAATCCCGGACGCGTGCTTACCGATCGTCTTCGGTCCCTTAGCTCTTCCTGTCTATTCGGCACCCGTTCGGTTCTGTGTCCAGCCCTACTCTTGCTCGCTGGATGAAGTGGGTGATGTCCTTAGCAGGAGTGGATACCTCCATTTTTACCGCTCATTCCGCTAGGGGCGCATCTGCTACCGCCTTGGCCGTTTCGGGGGCACGGTTGGAAGATATTCTGCATCTTGCGGACTGGTCTTCGGCCTCAACATTCTGGGAGTTCTATTTTAGGCCGCCTCCACATTTGTTTTCCGCTGTTGTTGCTCAACTTTAAACTTAGCAATAGGAGCCTACGTGTCTTGCTGTAAAACTACATGATTTTCCTAGTCTATGACGTAAAGTCATGGTTTTATTAAAGACACGGAGGCGAGTATTGCCCCCCCTGTTGTTCCCTCCCTTGTGATTTATATTAGAGTTTTCTGTGGTTATCAGTTTTGATAGCATGATCTGTTTGCATAGTTTGCTTCTTATGATTCTTCTAGCAGGATCGCGTATGACTTGCGCTGTATACTCCTGCCCATTATTTAATCTGGCTATATATTGTCTATTCCTTTCAGGTGGAAGTTGAATCTCTTCGTGCTTCAGTTGCTCTGTTCGGGTTATAGCCACGTTGGCTTTCGTTGAAGATATTCAAGTGGATCTGAGCTGATCGTGTTCGTTAAAGGTGTTCAAGTGGATCCGAGCTGATCGCTCTCAGGTTCAAGGTGGTTCCGGTCATGGTGTCAGGCTCGTAAAGAAAGAGGAGGATCTATAGGAGGAGCCGTCTGTTATATGGACTGTGAGGGGAGAGTGTATGTTACTATGGTTACGTTCTGTTATGTAAACTTTTCTTTGCTGCTATTGGTGGACAGTAAAGAAGGAGATAGCAATACTCGCCTCCGTGTCTTTAATAAAACCATGACTTTACGTCATAGACTAGGAAAATCATGTAGTTATACCGAGCTTTCCCCATGAACTAGCTATATGACATTTTTAGTGACAGCATAGTCAGTGTGTGGGACAAAGCTCCTTGTCAACAGATCTAAATAACATTTTGGAGGAGTAGAATATGCTGTTGAGTTTAGCGTGGATACATGTATAGATTGCAGGTGTTAGGGGTATGTCCAAGGAGCATCTCTCTCTGTCCTTCTCAGGATCCTGTTTATTGGAGTAAAATTTTTGGAATATAACATATTTCCTGTCCAAGAAAAAGGACAAGTCATCTATAATATCTGTTATATGTACGTGTAGAATTGAATGTTCAGTTTAGGTTACGTCCATGTCTGCTATATGTTTTTCTAGTAACCTTTTCCAGCAGAGAAGCAGACTACTGGAATTACCGTATCCGTCATAGTCGGAGACCGTTGGGGCCCTCGATCCTCATTCACTATAATGAGCTGCATCAGGTGTGCAGCAAGAATGCTGGCTTTCTGCTGTGCAGCTGTATTTTTCTGGCAGAAGGCCAGCATTCATGCAGGAAACCTGATGGGCACGTCTTTTCTTTAGCAGCTCTCACTCTATCACAGCTCAGGGGGCGTGTCCTTCCTGCTAGAGCTCTCTCCCTATGAGGCATATCCTTTCTGCAGCAGCTATCTTCTTATCACAGCTCAGGGGGCGTGTCCCTTCTACTGCAGCTCTGTCCCTCTAAAGCCTCATTCACACGTCCGTGTCCATGCTCAAATCCGTGAGCAGGTCGTCAGTGATGCATCCATGAAGCTGTCCGTGTGTCCATTTTTTGCTGTCCGTGTTGCATCCGTGTTTCACTGAACAGCTGAAAAATAATTTTCAAAGCATCTCTTCTTAATGATCCATGAAACACGGGTGCAACACGGATGGCATCTGTGTTGCATCCGTGGTTTTCACAGACCCATAGACTATAATGGACGTGATGGATCCGTGAACACGGACAAAATAGAGCATGCATCCATGCTGAAAACACGGACCCACGGACCGTGCTAAAACACTGATGTCTGAATACACACATTAAAATGAATGGGGACGTGTGCTGTCCGTGGAGAACTCGTACAGCTCACTTCCGTGAAACACTGACGTGTGAATGAGGCTTAAGGCTGAGTTCACACTTTAGTTATTTGATCAGTTATTTCCATCAGTTGTTGTGAGCCAAAACCAGTAGTGAAGACTACACAGATATAAGGTATAAGGGCTCATGCACACGACCGTATGCCCTCCTAGACATACGGTCCGTGAGCGGGCAATATGTCCCGGAGCGGCATACATAGTGCACCCGGCAGCGCACTGCATCATAGGTTTACCTGTATGTTTAACAGCTCACTAGAGAAAGCCATTGTCCCCACTTGCCTGAAGTCCTCCACAATTGTCCCAATTCCAAAACAGGCAGGGGTGAAGACCTTAAGTGATTATCGCCCGGTGGCTCTCACTCCTATTGCTATGAAGTGCTTTGAACAACTTGTCCTCAGGCACATGAAGAGCAAGATCTGCACCTCCATGGACCAATACCAGTTTGCTTACAGAGCACATAGGTCGGGTGAGGATGCCGTCTCACTTACCTTTCACACTGCGCTGTCACACCTGGAGCAGAGAGACAGCTATGTGCGGATGCTGTTCATTGATTACAGCTCGGCCTTTAACACCATCCCTCCCAACAAGTTGGCAACGAAACTGAACAACTTGGGTCTCAGCTCACACCTGTGCAACTGGATACTGGATTTTCTTACAAAAAGACCACAAATTGTATGCATGGGCAAGCACTTCTCTTCATCCTTAACACTAAACACTGGGGTACCGCAAGGCTGTATGTTGAGCCCTCTCCTTTACTCCCTCTTCACAAATGACTGTAAACCTATTCACAATACCAATACCATTATAAAATTTGCAGATGACACGACCGTGATAGGCCTAATCTCCAACAATGATGAAACAGCCTATAGGAAAGAGGTTGAGAACCTAGAGAGATGGAGTAAGAACAACAACCTCATACTCAATACCAAGAAAACAAAGGAGCTAATTCTGGATTTTAGGAAGAAGAAACGAAATGGACACCATACCATTAGCATTATTGGTGGAAACGTGGAGATAGTTCAGATTCTTGGGAGTTCATATTAGTCAGGACCTGTCATGGATAAAAAACACAACAGAAATTACCAAAAAAGGCCTTCAGAGGCTTGGTTTTCTGAGGAGTCTGAAGAAAGCACAACTCCCAAAACAGCTGCTAGTCAATTGTTACAGGTGCACCATAGAATCTGTTATCACATACTGCATTACAGTGTGGTACTCCGGCTGCTCTTCTGAGGACAAGAAGATCCTCAAGCGCATCATCAGAATGGCTGTCAGAATCACTGGTACTCAGTTACCATCACTGGATGACATCTTCACTGCTCGCTGCAGCAACAGGGCAAAAATTATCTGCGGGGATCCAACTCACCCCGGCCACAGCCTTTTCATTCCCCTACCCTCTGGTAGGCGTCTTAGAGCCCTACATGCCCGCACCACTAGGCTGAAGAACAGCTTTTACCCCAAAACAATCAGTCTCCTAAATGCTCGGAGATTATTGCCCCTTCCTAGGATAGAAACTACCACAGACTGAAAGTGACTGCTGCATTCATGACCCCATAATGATCTCTTGTCTGCAGTGGTGTCTGAATCGGTGTGTATATATACTCATAAGCACTTCCTACTTTGCTCTTGCTATATACATATACATATATCTATATATATATATATATACAGTGGGGGAAATAATTATTTGACCCCTCACTGATTTTGTAAGTTTGTCCAATGACAAAGAAATGAAAAGTCTCAGAACAGTATCATTTCAATGGTAGGTTTATTGTAACAGTGGCAGATAGCACATCAAAAGGAAAATCGAAAAAATAACTTTAAATAAAAGATAGCAACTGATTTGCATTTCATTGAGTGAAATAAGTATTTGAACCCTCTAACAAAAAAAGACTTAATACTTGGTGGAAAAACCCTTGTTTGCAAGCACAGAGGTCAAACGTTTCTTGTAATTGATGACCAAGTTTGCGCACATTTTAGGAGGAATGTTGGTCCACTCCTCTTTGCAGATCATCTCTAAATCCCTAAGGTTTCGAGGCTGTCTCTGTGCAACTCTGAGCTTGAGCTCCCTCCATAGGTTTTCGATTGGATTAAGGTCCGGAGACTGACTAGGCCACTCCATGACCTTAATGTGCTTCTTCTTGAGCCACTCCTTTGTTGCCTTTGCTGTATGTTTTGGGTCATTGTCGTGCTGGAACACCCATCCACGACCCATTTTCAGTTTCCTGGCAGAGGGAAGGAGGTTGTCGCTCAGGATTTCACGATACATGGCTCCGTCCATTTTCCCGTTTATGCGAATAAGTTGTCCTGTGCCCTTAGCAGAAAAACACCCCCAAAGCAAAATGTTTCCACCCCCATGCTTGACGGTGGGGACGGTGTTTTGGGGGTCATAGGCAGCATTTTTCTTCCTCCAAACACAGCGAGTTGAGTTAATGCCAAAGAGCTCTATTTTGGTCTCATCAGACCACAGCACCTTCTCCCAGTCACTCTCTGAATCATTCAGGTGTTCATTGGCAAACTTCAGACGGGCCTGCACATGTGCCTTCCTGAGCAGGGGGACCTTGCAAGCCCTGCAGGATTTTAATCCATTGCGGTGTAATGTGTTTCCAATGGTTTTCTTGGTGACTGTGGTCCCTGCTAATTTGAGGTCATTAACTAACTCCTCCCGTGTAGTTCTAGGATGCTTTTTCACCTTTCTCAGAACCATTGACACCCCACGAGGTGAGATCTTGCGTGGAGCCCCAGAGCGAGGTCGATTGATGGTCATTTTGTGCTCCTTCCATTTTCGAACAATCGCACCAACAGTTGTCACCTTCTCTCCCAGCTTCTTGCTAATGGTTTTGTAGCCCATTCCAGCCTTGTGCAGGTCTACAATTTTGTCTCTGACATCCTTGGACAGCTCTTTGGTCTTTCCCATGTTGGAGAGTTTGGAGTCTGCTTGATTGATTGATTCTGTGGACAGGTGTCTTTTATACAGGTGACTAGTTAAGACAGGTGTCCTTAATGAGGGTGACTAATTGAGTAGAAGTGTCTAACCACTCTGTGGGAGCCAGAACTCTTAATGGTTGGTAGGGGTTCAAATACTTATTTCACTCAATGAAATGCAAATCAGTTGCTATCTTTTATTTAAAGTTTTTTTTTCGATTTTCCTTTTGATGTGCTATCTGCCACTGTTACAATAAACCTACCATTGAAATGATACTGTTCTGAGACTTTTCATTTCTTTGTCATTGGACAAACTTACAAAATCAGTGAGGGGTCAAATAATTATTTCCCCCACTGTATATATATATATATATATATATATATATATATACTGTGAACTGTGAATAGTAATGCTTTCTAGTGCAATGTTTTGTTTTTTTCTAGTGTAATGCTTTAGTTTAAATGTCAGTTCTTGTTCCTCTGTCCATGGCATCTAGGATTGCTCCAAACAACATTTCATTGTATTGTACATTGTATTACATTGTATTGTACAGTGACAATAAAGGCATCTTATCTTATCTATGATACTGTGCGCATCGGGCCACCCGCGGGGCTATTGTCCTGCACTCATATGATCATATGAGCGCAGGACAGTAGTCCCGCAGGCGGCCCAATGCGCACAGTATCATAGTAACCTATGATGCTGTGCGCTCCCGTGCGCACTATGTATGCCGCTCCGGGACATATGACCCGCTTACGGACTGTATGTCTCGGAGGGCATACGGTCGTGTGCATGAGCCCTAAGGGATAGATCTGCACTTGTTCTGTGTTTTTGACCAGCACCTGGTTTTGGCTCACATCACTGATTGAAATAACTGAAGTGTGAACTCAGCCTAAGAGCTCATGCACACAAATGCATTTTCTTTCCGTGTCCGTTCCGTTTTGTTTTTTTGCAGACCGTATGTATTCCGTTTCCATATGTCCATTCCACAAAAAAGTAGAACATGTCCTATTATTGTCCGCATTATGGACAAGGATAGGACTGTTCTTTTAGGGGCCAGCTGTTCCGTTCCGCAAAATACGGAATGCACAAGGACGTCATCCGTATTTTTTGTGTATCCGTGTTTTGCAGACCGCAAAATACCTACGGTCGTGTGCATGAACCCTAACAGACACAGTGGCGTGTGGCAGTTGAAGGGTGGAACTTGGTATGTCCTCAATGATATACAGATACATTTTATTTAATAGGTCGCTATACAAAATTTTTAAGTACATGCAATTAGTTTTTATATATATATATATATATATATATATACTGTATATACAGTACAGACCAAAAGTTTGGACACACCTTCTCATTCAAAGAGTTTTCTTTATTTTCATGACTATGAAAATTGTAGATTCACACTGAAGGCATCAAAACTATGAATTAACACATGTGCAATTATATACATAACAAACAAGTGTGAAACAACTGAAAATATGGCATATTCTAGGTTCTTCAAAGTAGCCACCTTTTGCTTTGATTACTGCTTTGCACACTCTTGGCATTCTCTTGATGAGCTTCAAGAGGTAGTCCCCTGAAATGGTTTTCACTTCACAGGTGTGCCCTCTCAGGTTTAATAAGTAGTTTTGGCGAGAGACAAAAAATGGGGAGAGGCGCTCATAGGGTGGTGGGTATCGATGATACGGTTTACAGAAATGGATGGAGTGTGCTCACCTTTTGGTGTTGTGCGTGTGTGCGCACAACGTCCGTAGGGGCAGGTCCACAGAGAGAGGGAGGGGGGGGGGTCGGTGCCGCCAGTACCCGTTCGTTCCCTTTGGATGGAGTTGCCAAAACTCCTAGGGACTGTGGAGGAAGTTGTGGGTGGTTTGTGTGCTGGCACACGGTAGGGTACTTCTTTGGCGCACAAAAGACGACCTCAATCGGGGAACGTTTGGTTTAATAGCTGTTTATTGTGCAGTAGACAACGCGTTTCGGAGTTTATAACTCCTTTCTCAAGTCTAAAAGGATACAATGAAAGTGCCGAAGCCGAAAGACATCCCCACATGATTAGGGGGGTATGTACGTGCATTGTACAATAAAATAAAGGGTCAGAAGGGTACAATGTGTACATGTATGATACACTAAAAGATATATTTATATACACATAAAATAAGAAGAACTCTGCTTTACAGATGAATAAAATGCGAATGTCAGTTTAAACTGCAGTAAATTGATTAAAAGTAAAGAAAAAACAACAACAGATGTTTGGTATTATATGTTGCTTATTACGCGTATACGGCCACTCATGGACCCAGTGATGTCTAATAGATTCTGCTAGTATAAAATTTGTACTCCAGTGTGATGTGATGTGATGTATAGGTGCGCAGGACAACGACAAATCAGAGGTTTACCTTAGGGGCGTCGGCAGCAAGAGTGGCCAGAAGGCTGTAGATAAGAGCAAAAGAGAAGGTGTAAAATGCATGAATGTATCTATGTGGTGATGGAGTGGTTGATTAAAGGGAAGAACTAGTGGCTGGCAGCAGGAGAGGAGAGGGTGGCATATTTGTTGCAGGAGAGGAGATGGTGGCATACTTGTGATGGGTGTAATATGATAAGATATAATATAATATTGCCGCTGGTGTGTGCTAGTGGATGCGCTTGACGGATTGTGTATATTTTAGTTTATCAAGTGGTTAAATGATTAGATGAGGGAATGGCCTGCGGCAGGAGAGGATGGCATACTTGTGCCATGAGAGGGAGAGAGGATATACTTGTGGTGGGTATGGTATGACATGAAATAATATGATGTGGCCGCCGGTGTATGCTGCTGGGTGCTGATGGATGTGCTTACCTGGGAGCCTCTTCTGGTGCGTGCTTGCTGTACAGGGCGCCGCTCTCCACGTGTGTGGACGCGCGCTATTTGAAGATCGGGTGGCGGGGGGCGGGGTTTGTGACGTCAGACGGGAATCCTCTCTCTGCTGTGCCGACCAGCTGATGTGCTGGGGGCGGGGTTGGTGACGTCAGAGGAGGATCGCCGTTCAATGAGCGCTGGGCAGGAGATGCGCTGGTGTTCTAAATCGGGGATGCTGGACCAGTGGGGGCGGGGGAAACGAGGGTGGGCTGGTACTGTGTAATGATGTAACAATGTGTGGTGTTTGGGATGGTGTTCTGAAGCATGATGTCTTGCAGGGGCTGGTGTGTTAGGACTGTATGGCTTTGCTATGGCATGCAGAATGGTTTAACAGAGCCGGGGAGCTAGGTGGATGATAGACAGGCATTGGGGTGATAGGGTGGAAGTGGGGAGTTGGATGGGGCATAATATGGTGTAGGGGCTGGTGTGTTGAGACTGTATGGCATAGCTATAGTGTGCAGAGGGGATTTGGTGGAGCTGGGGAGCAGGGTGGATAATGGAAAGGCATTTGGGGTGATGTGGTGGAGGTTGGGTGGGGAATGGGATGGAGCAAGATGGTCTGTGGTGAGGGGGTGGCAGTGAAGGAGTGGGAGGGATTGGAGAGGGTGGGGATTGGGAAGGAGCAAGATGGTCTGTGGTGAGGGGGTGGCAGTGAAGGAGTGGGAGGGATTGGAGAGGGTGGGGAATGGGAATGAGCAGGATGGTCTGTGGTGAGGGGGGTGGCAGTGAAGGAGTGGGAGGGATTGGAGAGGGTGAGTGTTGTGGCAAGGCAAAGTGGACGGGAATGTAAGGTGATTGGTACTGGGGGGGGGAGGGGGAGCAGTAAGGGTGATGGATGGTGCTGTAGTGGGGGTGGCGAGGATGACGTATTTATGGGGGGCACGCTTTGGACGAGGGACGAGGTGGGGGGGGCTTGGTAGGTTGGGTGGGGGGGGAGGGGGAAAAGGGTTGACGTGTTGGGGTGTCTTGATGTAGGCGGGGGGGGGAGGTATAGGTGCATCTGGGTGAAGAGAATGAGGAAATGGGGTGGAAAATATGGTGGTATTGGAGATGTGCAGTCTGGGGTTTAGAAACAGTTGGTTTCTAGGGATTCATTTAAGCCGAATGGTTCTATGGTTTGGAGTTTGAATATCCAGTACATTTCTTTTCTCCTCAATTTCTGGTAACGATTTCCATTGGTGGCTGGGATTTCTTCAATGGGTAATAGGGAGAGATTTCCTGGATCTTTATTGTGTGCCCGGAAAAAATGTCGGGACACCCCATGTTTCAGAAAACCATTTATGATGTTCCAGCGATGCTTGTTCATCCTCTCTCTCAAAGTGAGGGTGGTCCGGCCAATATATTGTAATCCACATGTACACTCCAATAGATAGATTACGTATGTTGATGAACAATTTAGGAAATGTTTTATTTCGAAATTCTCTCCTGTCACGTTGCTGGAGAACTTGGTGATCCGATTTGAGATGTTTAGGCAGCATTTACATCTACGGTGTCCGCATTTGTAACTGCCCAGTACTTTGGGAAACAGGCTCAAAGGTGGAGAAGGGTGTTTCTTCTGAGTGCGCAGGCGGCTGGGGGCAATGAGATTTTTAATGGTTTGTGCTCTTCTGAAGGTTAAGTGTGGCTCCGGATGTATGTGTTTTGTTAGGAAGGGGTCTGCTTGTAATATCTGCCAGTGTTTCTTGAGTTTATCTCTCAGAGTCGCGTGGTTGGTGTTGAACGTAGTTATGAAGGATGTCTTGTATTTTTTAGGGATGTCTAGATCTGTTTTTTTGGGATTGATAGTTTAGTTTCTGATGGTAGGCAATCTTCCTGGGTGTATTTCTCGGCCTGCCGTAGTGCTGCCTTGATGACGCCACATGGGTACCCTTTGTTTTGAAATCTTTTTTTGATTACCTGACTTTGTAGTTGGAAATCCTCATCCTTTGTACAGTTCCGGCGGATCCGCTTAAATTGGCTAAAAGGGATGTTGTTTTTCCACTTCTTGTGGTGCGCGCTCCGGTAGTCCAGATAACTGTTTCCATCTACCTTTTTGAAAAAGGTCTTGGTTTCAATGGCGTTGTCCTTAGCGGATAGGACTAGGTCCAGATATTCAATAGAAGTTTCAGAGTAATTGGCTGTGAAGGTGAGGTTGAAGGTGTTGTTGTTCAGGTGGGTGGTGAAATTGTTGGCCTCCTCTAAGCTGCCATCCCAGATCAAAAGCAGGTCGTCGATATAACGTTTGTAGAAGACTAGTTTGTTTTGCCATGGGTGTTTGTTATAGATGAATTGTTCTTCGAAGATCCCCATATACAGATTCGCGTAACTTGGCGCGAATCGCGTCCCCATAGCGGTCCCCCTTGTCTGTTTATAGATTTTGTTCTCGAAAGTGAAGATGTTGTGGTTGAGGATGAAGTCGATGCCATCCAAAATGAGTTCTCCCTGTGGAGCCGGGAGGTTCACATCCTGTTGTAGACAATGTCGTATGGCATCTATCCCTGTTTTGTGTGGGATGTTTGAATATAATGAGGCAACGTCAAGTGTGGCCCAAATGTATGATTTTTTCCAGGTGACCTCTTTGAGGAGGGTGATTAGAGTGGCGGAGTCCTTGAGGTAGGATGGTAGCTGGGCGACATATTTCTGTAAAAAGATGTCAATGTAATGTGATAAGTTGCATGTGAGTGAGGAGATGCCAGAAATAATGGGTCTCCCTGGTGGGTTGTGGATAGATTTATGTACTTTTGGTAAATGGTAAAACAATGCCAGGTTAGGGTGATCTATGATGATATATTCCTTCTCCTTTTTGGTTATTATTTTCTGTGATTCAGCTTGTTCCAGAAGGGCCAATAGTTTCTTAATGTCATCTTTTAAGGGGTTTTGAGTTAGTATTTCGTAGTGGTTTTTGTCTTCTAGAATTTTATGGGCTTCGGCCAGATAGTGATCGCGGTCCTGAATCACGATGCCGCCTCCCTTATCGGCGTTTCTGATGATGATGGAGTTATTATTCATGAGCTCTTTGAGGGCAATTTTTTCTTTTTTGTTTAGGTTATTTGGTGCTTTCAGATCTTTATTAATTGTTCTGATGTCCTTTGTTACAAGGGCGGAGAAGGTTTCGATATGACTCCCCCTGTGGTGTATTGGGTTGAAGGTGGATTTGGGTTTTAATCCTGTATTAATTGCTCTCTTGGTCTCGTCTGGTTGTGTATTATCGGTAGCTGGTTGTTCAGTGATTTTTGGTTTTGAGGATTGTATTTCGAAATGCCTTGCTAATGTAAGTTTCCGGATATATGAGTTGAGGTCGACGAAAAGGTTGAATTCGTTGAACTTCCCGCTAGGGCAAAATGACAGACCTTTTTGTAAGAGGCTTACTTCCGCTTCATTAGGTTTGTGTGATGAGAGGTTAAAGATTCTCACTGATGTTTCGTTTTGTTCCGTTTGGGACTCAATTGTTTTGGGGTCTGTTTCCGAGGGGCCCCAATTTTCTTTTCTTTCTGTTGTTGTTGTTCTTCTTCTTCTTCCTCCTCGTCGTCCTCTTCTAGGTTTATTTGTCTTTTTATTCCTCTGTTTAGGACTGGCCTGAAAAAGTCTGTTATCATAGTTGTCCCTGACGGATGCCGCAAGGCATATGTCGCTTCCGGGGTCAGGGCCCCGGGGAGAGGTAAAAAAGAAGACGAGTGCTGATTGACTGATTGAGTGATATCCTGGTTACTAGTATTATGAACAGTAATTGCGGAGCCGTTCTGCTGGTGGTCGGGGGGATCAGTGGTACCGAGATTACTGTGGTTATGGATGGTGATTAAGGAGTCCTCAAAAAGATCAGAATGGTTTTGTGTTGGAATGATGTGTTTGGGACTGGGTGGTGGGGGGTTGGGGAAGGGGGTTGGACTGGGAAGGGTATGGTGATGTGCTGTGGTGGGGGGGGGGACAAAATGTGGTAGGGGGAAATTGTAAGCGATTGTTGGATAAATGGTGTAGGTCCGGAGGCGGGGTTGGGCGTGGTCATTGGGAATGAACCATTGGATGGATGGTGGTTTCTGACTCAGGTCAATAGGACCTTTGGGTGTGGGGTTTGGGGTGCTTGGAAGGGTGGGGTGTGGAGTTTTGGGGTGATTGGTCTGGTGGATGGATGGTGATTTGGTATTTATGGTGGATGTAGGGTTTGGAAGTGATGTCTTAGGGGGGGTTCTGGCCTTGCTAGCCTCATGGTTGGGTTTGCTGTGTGTGTTGGATAGTTTGAACCTGTGACTATTGTGGAAGGTATTCCTTTGGTACCGTTTATTGGTGGAACGGTGGTTCTGATGTTTATTCGAAGGGTAGGGGGAACGATTTTTGAAATGTACTGCCTCTAAAGGTCTGGTGTACTGTGGGTTTTGGCGGGGGTGGCCGCTGTTGGTGTTGTCTGTAGTGGTTCTGAGTGGTTGCATTGTATTACCTGGTTGGTTATGTGGGGTGGGCAGTGGATGGTTGCCCAATCCATTGAGCCAGAATTGGACATTGTTGGTACTAAAATCAGTTCTATCACGGTCGAGTTTGGTGAGTTTGGTATCTAGTGTTTCTTTCTCATACTGGAGTACTCTTGTAGTGATGGATCGGTCGTACCTGGTGAAATCTATGTGGGTTGCATATTGGGTTAGAGTGGCTAATTGTTCTTCAATCTGTACCTTAAGGGTTTCACAGAGTTTTTTTCTCTTTGTCAATAGCATGATAAGCATGCCGCGTGCACATTTCAGTAGGTATTCATCCCATTCTTTAGAAAAAGTGGGGTAATTTGCAAAGCTGCTTCTGAACCTCAATCTGAGACCTCTGGGAACAAGGTTCTCTTTGAGGTAGATTTCGAGGAGTAGCCAGTCCATGTGGTGTTGGATCTCCTCCTTTAGCGATTTTTCTAAACCAAAGAATAAGTGGAGAAGGTCTCTACTTTCAATCTTTGGCGTTATCTTTGTTGGAGTGTCCTCGCTCTGTACGGGTACAGTTTTTTCTCCATTGTTTGTCCAGATTGATATCAGTTTGGTCCGTTGCTGAATTCTTTTGGAGCAGTAATCCATAGTGGGGGTCAGAGATTGTCACGATGGGCGAATGCCGCGAGAAACCTAGAGCCGCCGTACTCCCAGGCCAACAGAGTTTGGCCTTGGTCCTGACAGAGTCAGGAATATACAGCAGTTTTGGCGAGAGACAAAAAATGGGGAGAGGCGCTCATAGGGTGGTGGGTATCGATGATACGGTTTACAGAAATGGATGGAGTGTGCTCACCTTTTGGTGTTGTGCGTGTGTGCGCAGAACGTCCGTAGGGGCAGGTCCACAGCCGCCTGCGCACTCAGAAGAAACACCCTTCTCCAACTTTGAACCTGTTTCCCAAAGTACTGGGCAGTTACAAATGCGGACACCGTAGATGTAAATGCTGCCTAAACATCTCAAATCGGATCACCAAGTTCTCCAGCAACGTGACAGGAGAGAATTTCGAAATAAAACATTTCCTATATTGTTCATCAACATACGTAATCTATCTATTGGAGTGTACATGTGGATTACAATATATTGGCCGGACCACCCTCACTTTGAGAGAGAGGATGAACAAGCATCGCTGGAACATCATAAATGGTTTTCTGAAACATGGGGTGTCCCGACATTTTTTCCGGGCACACAATAAAGATCCAGGAGATCTCTCCCTATTACCCATTGAAGAAATCCCAGCCACCAATGGAAATCGTTACCAGAAATTGAGGAGAAAAGAAATGTACTGGATATTCAAACTCCAAACCATAGAACCATACGGCTTAAATGAATCCCTAGAAACCAACTGTTTCTAAACCCCAGACTGCACATCTCCAATACCACCATATTTTCCACCCCATTTCCTCATTCTCTTCACCCAGATGCACCTATACCTCCCCCCCCCCGCCTACATCAAGACACCCCAACACGTCAACCCTTTTCCCCCTTCCCCCCCCCCACACCCAACCTACCAAGCCCCCCCCACCTCGTCCCTCGTCCAAAGCGTGCCCCCCATAAATACGTCATCCTCGCCACCCCCACTACAGCACCATCCATCACCCTTACTGCTCCCCCTCCCCCCCCCCAGTACCAATCACCTTACATTCCCGTCCACTTTGCCTTGCCACAACACTCACCCTCTCCAATCCCTCCCACTCCTTCACTGCCACCCCCTCACCACAGACCATCCTGCTCATTCCCATTCCCCACCCTCTCCAATCCCTCCCACTCCTTCACTGCCACCCCCTCACCACAGACCATCTTGCTCCTTCCCAATCCCCACCCTCTCCAATCCCTCCCACTCCTTCACTGCCACCCCCTCACCACAGACCATCTTGCTCCATCCCATTCCCCACCCAACCTCCACCACATCACCCCAAATGCCTTTCCATTATCCACCCTGCTCCCCAGCTCCACCAAATCCTCTCTGCACACTATAGCTATGCCATACAGTCTCAACACACCAGCCCCTACACCATATTATGCCCCATCCAACTCCCCACTTCCACCCTATCACCCCAATGCCTGTCTATCATCCACCTAGCTCCCCGGCTCTGTTAAACCATTCTGCATGCCATAGCAAAGCCATACAGTCCTAACACACCAGCCCCTGCAAGACATCATGCTTCAGAACACCATCCCAAACACCACACATTGTTACATCATTACACAGTACCAGCCCACCCTCGTTTCCCCCGCCCCCCCTGGTCCAGCATCCCCGATTTAGAACACCAGCGCATCTCCTGCCCAGCGCTCATTGAACGGCGATCCTCCTCTGACGTCACCAACCCCGCCCCCAGCACATCAGCTGGTCGGCACAGCAGAGAGAGGATTCCTGCCTGACGTCACAAACCCCGCCCCCCGCCACCCGATCTTCAAATAGCGCGCGTCCACACACGTGGAGAGCGGCGCCCTGTACAGCAAGCACGCACCAGAAGAGGCTCCCAGGTAAGCACATCCATCAGCACCCAGCAGCATACACCGGCGGCCACATCATATTATTTCATGTCATACCATACCCACCACAAGTATATCCTCTCTCCCTCTCATGGCACAAGTATGCCATCCTCTCCTGCCGCAGGCCATTCCCTCATCTAATCATTTAACCACTTGATAAACTAAAATATACACAATCCGTCAAGCGCATCCACTAGCACACACCAGCGGCAATATTATATTATATCTTATCATATTACACCCATCACAAGTATGCCACCATCTCCTCTCCTGCAACAAATATGCCACCCTCTTCTCTCCTGCTGCCAGCCACTAGTTCTTCCCTTTAATCAACCACTCCATCACCACATAGATACATTCATGCATTTTACACCTTCTCTTTTGCTCTTATCTACAGCCTTCTGGCCACTCTTGCTGCCGACGCCCCTAAGGTAAACCTCTGATTTGTCGTTGTCCTGCGCACCTATACATCACATCACATCACACTGGAGTACAAATTTTATACTAGCAGAATCTATTAGACATCACTGGGTCCATGAGTGGCCGTATACGCGTAATAAGCAACATATAATACCAAACATCTGTTGTTGTTTTTTCTTTACTTTTAATCAATTTACTGCAGTTTAAACTGACATTCGCATTTTATTCATCTGTAAAGCAGAGTTCTTCTTATTTTATGTGTATATAAATATATCTTTTAGTGTATCATACATGTACACATTGTACCCTTCTGACCCTTTATTTTATTGTACAATGCACGTACATACCCCCCTAATCATGTGGGGATGTCTTTCGGCTTCGGCACTTTCATTGTATCCTTTTAGACTTGAGAAAGGAGTTATAAACTCCGAAACGCGTTGTCTACTGCACAATAAACAGCTATTAAACCAAACGTTCCCCGATTGAGGTCGTCTTTTGTGCGCCAAAGAAGTACCCTACCGTGTGCCAGCACACAAACCACCCACAACAGGTTTAATAAGTGGGATTTCTTGCCTTATAAATGGGGTTGGGACCATCAGTTGCGTTGAGGAGAAGTCAGGTGGATACACAGCTGATAGTCCTACTGAATAGACTGTTAGAATTTGTATTATGGCAAGAAAAAAGCAGCTAAGTAAAGAAAAACGAGTGGCCATCATTACTTTAAGAAATGAAGGTCAGTTAGTCAGCCGAAAAATTGGGAGAACTTTGAAAGTAAGGGCTATTTGACCATGAAGGAGAGTGATGGGGTGCTGCGCCAGATGACCTGGCCTCCACAGTCACCGGACCTGAACCCAATCGAGATGGTTTGGGGTGAGCTGGACAGCAGAGTGAAGGCAAAAGGGCCAACAAGTGCTAAGCTTCTCTGGGAACTCCTTCAAGACTGTTGGAAGACCATTTCAGGTGACTACCTCTTGAAGCTCATCAAGAGAATGACAAGAGTGTGCAAAGCAGTAATCAAAGCAAAAGGTGGCTACTTTGAAGAACCTAGAATATGACATATTTTCAGTTGTTTCACACTTGTTTGTTATGTATTGGCAAGCGCCCGACTTTTTAGGGAGGGTGCTTAGGGACTGGGGGTCCCCCTTCCCCTTCCCAGCCTTGGATCATGTGTAGCACCTTGCCCCTGTGGTTGGGTACCTAAGGGGTTAAGGGTTTATGGGAAATACGTCACTATAAGGGGCGTAGGATATGTCTCCTCCCTTTATCCAGGTTATATAACCCCCTCCTCTCCTGCTGCACTTCCTCTTTGTTAGCGGAAGCCGTGTTGGTAGGTCTGGCTGTCCGTACAGAGATGTCCGCAAGGGACGCTTCATTGAAGGAGGCCCTTATGGCGTGTTATTCTGAAGGGGGAGAGGGCTGGCTGCATTCCTTTTTGAGCAGCCTTGGCTCCCCTCTGCCCTCTTCTACTGCTGCGATAAGTGGGAATGTGGCGGCGCTGCCGCAAGCTGCAGGCAGCGCCGTTGCTTCTCAAGGAGGCCGGCGGTCCGCTCGGTGCACCCGCCCTCCCACCCGTTTAGGTCATAGTCCCCCCGCACCCTCCCCCCCTTAGGTCTTCAGGCACTCACCGCAGCTCCCGGTCCCGCGCATGCGCTGTCCCGTCCGGCCGGGATCCTAGTTCGGCGCTTCAGTGCGCTTTAGCCCCGCCCCTTCCGGTTTCGTCACCTCCAGCCGCGCCGGAATTAGTCAGTGCGTGGCAGGCGAGTTTGCATAGGATCATGGGTGCGCAGGGCAGCGTTGAGTCGTGTGATTCCCCCCCGACCCCCCCTCTTTCTCAGCCTGCAGCGCCGGCTGCTACTGTTAATAATAGTCAAGGGGGTACAGGGGTTGCTCCAATATTGATTGCTGGCAGCCAGGCCGGCTTAATGGGGCCTGCTGCCTCACTGGGGGAGCCCCCTATGGTAGCTGCCGACCCCCCTCTGCAATCCCACCCTCCTCAGCTGCCTCAACCTTCCCTCCTGCCTCAACCCTCTCTGCCGCCCCAAACCCCTGGGAGCAGCGTTAGGTCGCGCAGGCGCAGGGAGATGTCTGGCACTTCATCATCATCCACGGACAGTAGGAGGCGTTATCATCGCCATGCGGGCAGACGACAGTCCCGTCACCGTTCCAGGGTTACTAGCAGCAGCAGGCGTTCCAGGTCCTCTAGGTGGCGCTCTCCGTCATCTTCGGATGGATCGACGGGCGCATCTGAGGAGTCTGGTCGGGCGGCTGGTGCAAAACGTAAGAGGCGGGTGCCTAGTCATGCTTCCAGGGCTCCCAGCCTAGCTCCAGTGACGGAACCCCGGACTGAGATCCCGGTACCCGGTCCTTCTTCGGTTCTGGCGACTGACGCACCTGGTGAGTACCAATATACCGGGGCATGGGGGGGAGGAGGGGTTAGTGCGGATATGGAGTCGATGCTCAAAGCATT
This sequence comes from Bufo bufo, assembly GCF_905171765.1. Lineage (NCBI taxonomy): Eukaryota > Metazoa > Chordata > Amphibia > Anura > Bufonidae > Bufo > Bufo bufo. The sequence goes on along the minus strand of NC_053391.1, from coordinate 132,070,393 downwards.
GCTGTCTAAAATGTCTCCTTCTCCTACCCCTTCTTCTTCTTCGACGCGTGCCCCAGTTTTAGCAGGAGTATATAAGGACTCTTTCTTTTGTGGTGTTAGCCCCCTGGGTTGTCATCTGGATGACACGGCGAAAGAAAAAATCTGGTCCAACCAATATATTGACATTTGGTCTCTTATATCGGTGGATCAGCATACGGTGGACAAAGAGAGGCATTTTCCTGATAAGCCGTTTGATCGAAAACCCAGGGTCGCTAAAACCATTAATAACTGGTTGCAAGCCTTTTCGGTGTTAGGTTGTATCATGGGTCAGCGTCACCCTGACCGCTGTTCGGAATTGTTTGTCTATCAAGACACTATTTATAGCGCTTATAGAGCCCATGGCGGTAGCGCTTGGTGGAGATATGATGAAGAATTCCGGCGGCGGTTAGCGTTACATCCGGAGGTGGGTTGGGGCGTTAAGGCTACTGATGTTTGGCTTCGCCTCATGGTGTCTCAACGTCAGCCCCCCTTTCCCAGTGCGGCCACTGGTTCCGGAGCGATTTCTGGTCAGGGGCCAGTGGCCGCCCGCCGCCCTGGGGCGTGCTGGCTTTTCAACGAAGGCCATTGCAAATACGCAGGCCTGTGCAAATACAAACATGAATGCTCTGCCTGTGGTGGCAATCACGCCGCTAACCGGTGCTCCTGCCCCCCATCCAGACCTTTCAAGCCGTCCGGTGGGGGACACCCTAAGGACCCCGGTGAGCGTAGCAGAGATGTCCCCATGGTTAGACATTTACCCCAATAAAGCGGCTGCCTCTCAGCTTCGCTTTGGTTTCACGTTTGGTTTCTTTATACCTTTTGTCTTGAGTAGGTTTCCTGTGTTTTCCGATAAGTTACGGTCTGCTAGGGAGCTTCCTGAGGTTCTTCGTGAGAAGTTGGGTAAGGAGGTGTCTTTGGGTAGAGTCAAGGGGCCGTTTCAATCTATTCCGTTTCCCAATCTTAGAGTGTCTCCGTTGGGTATTGTTCCCAAGAAGAATCTGGTAAGTTTCGCCTCATACACCACTTATCCCACCCCAAGGGTTCGTCGGTGAATGATGCTATTCTGCCGGAGGAGGCTTCAGTGTCATATGTATCCTTTGATCGGGCGGTTTCGCTGGTTAGGAATGCAGGCCGTTGCGCCCTTCTGGCGAAATCGGACATTGAATCGGCTTTTCGGCTTCTGCCCGTTCACCCGGATTGTCATCATCTTCTTGGTTGTTCCTTTGACGGTCTTTTTTATTATGATACTTGTCTCCCCATGGGGTGTTCTATTTCCTGCCACTATTTTGAGATGTTTGATTGTTTTTTGGAATGGGTGGTCAGGTATGAGACTTTGTCCTCGTCGGTCATACACTACTTGGACGATTTTTTGTTTGTTTCCCCGGGATCGGGGGACGGTTGTCTTTCTCTCCTCAATACGTTTTTGTCCTGTATGGCTAGGTTTGGGGTTCCCATATCAGCAGAAAAAACTGAGGGTCCGGTCACGTGTTTGTCCTTTTTGGGCATTGAAATTGATTCTGTCGAGATGGTTTTTCGTTTGCCCAGTGATAAGTTACAGAAGTTGTTGTATTTGATAGAGGGTTTTCTGGTAGTGCGTAAGGTTACTCTTCAACAGCTGCAATCATTATTAGGTTTGCTTTGTTTCGCATGTCGTGTTATGCCCATGGGCTGTGTTTTTTCCAGGCGTTTGTCATTGGCCACCCGGGGGGCTGAGTCCCCGCATCATCGCATTCGTCTGACTAGGTCCCTGAAAGCCGACTTGCGTGTATGGCAGGAGTTTTTATGCTCTTACAATTGACACACGTGTGTGATCTCTGACGAGATGCCTAATTCGGTTCTGTCCCTTTTTTCGGATGCCTCCAGTGCCTGCGGTTTTGGTACAATTTTTGGCAAGGAATGGTGCTCTGCTCCGTGGCCGGATTTGTGGCGCTCGCAGGGCTTCTGTAAGAATTTGACGTTGCTGGAGTTATTTCCTATTGTGGTGGCGGTGGAGATTTGGGGTCGTGACCTTTCAGATCATCACGTGTGCTTTTGGTCTGATAATCTGAGTTTGGTCCATTGCATCAACCGCCTGTCTTCTTCTTCCCTTCCGGTAATTGCTCTGTTGCGACATTTGGTCTTGCTTTGCCTGGAGCATAATATCTATTTCAGGGCTCGACATGTTCCAGGTGTTGATAACAGTATTGCTGATGCTCTTTCCCGTTTTCGTTGGCAGGTTTTTCGGGAGCTGCTTCCGGAAGCGGAGCACATCGGGAAGGAATGTCCGGAGTACCTATGGCGTTTAGTGGCCAACAACTGATGTCCCTGGTTGGGGCTTCGGTGTCTCCAGCGACCTGGCGAGGTCACGGTAAGGCATGGGCCGACTGGTTATCAGGGGTAGGCGCTAGGAACGTCGCCACGCAGGATTCCCTTCGTTTGGAGGTGACGGTGGAGTGGTTGCTCAAACTTAGATCCATGGGTGTGTCTGCACCAGTTGCGCAGCGGCGGTTGTCTGGAGTAGCCTTTTTCTTTCGCCTCTGTGGTTGGCCTGATGTCTCAAAACAATTTGTCATCAGGCAGGCCATGAAGGGTTGGAAGAAGGAATATGTGCTTAAGGATTGTAGACGGCCTATTTCATTTGGCCTGTTGTGTAGGCTGGTCGGGGTATGTTCGGAGGTGTGTACATCAGCGTTTGAAGCGACGTTGTTCTCGGCTTGTTTTAGTTTGGCCTTTTTTGCTGCCCTTCGAGTGGGCAAATTGCTCCCCCTCTCTGGTAAGAAACCAGGGGGCTTGTTGTTTCAGGATGTGGTCTGCGGGAATGGGGCTATTAGGGCCTGGTTCGTAGATCTAAAACGGATCAGTTTGGCAGGGGGGTGTGGATCCCTCTTCATCAGGTGACGGGTGTGGCTTGTCCAGTTCGTTTAGTTTCTGCTTACTGCGCGTTGCGCGTTGGGGGTACTAATTTCTTCACTCACCAGGATGTCTCCACCCTGACAAAATTTCAGTTTGTATCTGTTTTTCGCTCGCTTGTTTCGGTTGGGAGTTGAGCCGAAGGATTTTGGCACCCACTCGTTTCGCATTGGTGCTGCTACAGAGGCGGCCAGAGCGGGCTTGCCGGAGTCGGAGGTAATGCGCATTGGTAGGTGGCAGTCTGCCTGTTATGCCAGGTACATCAGGCCGGATCTCTTGATATAAAAAATAAATAAATATATAAATGGAAATTATACATATGTGAACTCTTTTGTTTTCAGATTGTTACGCCTGGATTTATACCAGTGAGTGTGCAGCGTGAGTTCGCAGCGTCATCTTATGTTACATTTGTGCTAACTGTTTTTTCTTCTAGGTGTGGTACGCCCGGCGGTCTGGTTGGTTGGCCACTTGTACATTTTTTGGGCGGCTCAAAGGGCGGAGTGCAGGCCTGGAGGTCGGATGCTGGGATTTCGTGAAGTGGATGTATCCTGGAGGGGTATCCGAGGTCTCAAATGGTCACAGATTCTTACAGAGGTGGTAGATATCGGTTTTCATTCCAGGGGTCCCGTGATTCTTGTCATTCATGCCGGTGGCAATGATCTATGCCTATCACGTTTGGCTGAGCTCATGACCCTCATGCGCTCTGACATTGAGAGGTTCTCGTCCTTTTTTGCTGAGATGGTGCTGGTATGGTCCGAAATCATCCCTCGGGTGGTTTGGCGCGGCGCCAGGGATGCCGAGGCTGCTGAAAAATGTAGGAGGACAGTCAATTCCTGCATGTCCCGGTTTGTGCGGTCCCGTGGGGGAATTGTGGTGAGACATCGCCAACTAGAGGGTGATAATAGGTCCCTTATGAGGCCCGATGGTGTTCACTTGACGGAGATTGGTCTAGACATCTTCATTTCCGGCTTGCAGGACGGTATTGAACAGGCCATGTTTTTGCTGGGTGGTGGTCGGAGCCCTGTTTAAGGCTGTGGGGCTCCTCCATGGCGGCATTTGATACAGCGGAGTGTTGGAGATGGCTGATGGCGTACTTGCCCGCCGGGAGTCCGGCGGTTGGCATACCGCTCCAAGATGATGTTCTTTGGTTTTGCCGTTTAAAATAAATAAGCTGTGGCCGATCATCACCCAGCTAAAGGTTACCTGTTGTCTTGAGTGTTTATTAACTGGTTCAGTTTCAGTTAGAGGGAGCTACAGGTAGGCAGAGGTGCCGGCCTAGTTCCTATCTCTCCTCCGCCCTCTCCTGATTACCAACAGTCTGGCAAGCGCTCGACTTTTTAGGGAGGGTGCTTAGGGACTGGGGGTCCCCCTTCCCCTTCCCAGCCTTGGATCATGTGTAGCACCTTGCCCCTGTGGTTGGGTACCTAAGGGGTTAAGGGTTTATGGGAAATACGTCAATATAAGGGGCGTAGGATATGTCTCCTCCTTTATCCAGGTTATATAACCCCCTCCTCTGCTGCTGCACTTCCTCTTTGTCAGCGGAAGCCGTGTTGCCCACCCTCCCGCCCTTGAATGGGTAGTTTCAGCGTGGAGTTGCCTTGGGGATTCTGGTTTTCTCCAGGGGTGTTAAAAAAAAAAAAAAAGAGAAAGTTGGGGAAGAAAGGTGTAGGAACATGTATAACTGTTGTTTTGGAGATATTTACGTTGTCTTCTTCTTTTAAGAATGGCGGTATGTTTTGAAATATGAAGTCACAGCTGGCGGCATTTGATACAGCGGAGTGTTGGAGATGGCTGATGGCGTACTTGCCCGCCGGGAGTCCGGCGGTTGGCATACCGCTCCAAGATGATGTTCTTTGGTTTTGCCGTTTAAAGTAAATAAGCTGTGGCCGATCATCACCCAGCTAAAGGTTACCTGTTGTCTTGAGTGTTTATTAACTGGTTCAGTTTCAGTTAGAGGGAGCTACAGGTAGGCAGAGGTGCCGGCCCGGTTCCTATCTCTCCTCCGCCCTCTCCTGATTACCAACAGTCATAATTCCACATGTGTTAATTCATAGTTTTGATGCCTTCATAGTCATGAAAATAAAGAAAACTCTTTGAATGAGAAGGTGTGTCCAAACTTTTGGTCTGTACTGTATATATATATATAATTTTTTTGAAACTATTTTATTAACAGATAAGACATAGCAATGATAACATACATTTATGTTACATGTCATAATATGAACAGATAAAGAGAGACTTTTGTTCTATTATTTCAAACATCCACTGCACTGTTGTGAATTCCTTAACTCCTTGAGTGACTTTACAATGTATAGTATCTTCATGTGACCCCATCAAACCGACTGAGCCATGGATCCTCGAGCTGCTGACAATGCTTGCCGCAGTCTCGAGGTTGAGTACATAGTGTGTGGCGATCCACACCACAGGCCCAAACCTTGTCAATTTTTTTAGGTTTATTGCGGTGTTTAAATACCAACACTATATACGGTAGAATCTGATTTATCTGTAATTTCCACATGGACAAGTTCGATGTTTTGGGATTGTACCATCTCAAAGCAATACATTAACGTGCCATAAATACTGACTCCTTCAAGAATGTTGTCGTGTAGTGATCCCAGTTATCCTCGTTCAATATTTTCAGCAGGCAAATCTCGGGGGTGCAAGCCACCTGGAGCGGCAGCAAGTTGGAAAGAAAAGCCGTCACTTCCCCCCAGAATGTAGCAATCGGGCTGCAACTCCACATCATGTGCCAGAAATCCGTCTCCAATTCCCTACACCGTGGACATGCTGTGGATGATGCTCTACCCATTCTATATAACCTATTTGGTGTGAGATATGTTTGATGTATGATGTATAGTTGGATTGTTTTATTATTGATTGCTGGTGAGACAGGTAAATGTGATTCCAATAAATCTGAATATAGATTCTTCTGTAAGTGTGGGTATCCGTCTTTTCCATTTGTCTATGACCAGGAGGGGTTTAGCGCTGACCTTTGCTTGTACTAGATGTGAGTAAATTACTGATACTAGTCCTCTGGGTCCCTCGGTTTTACAATTCTTATGAGTGAGTACTAAGAGAGCATAGTGTTGGTGTTTGGAAATTTATTCTGCATGGCGGATCTAAGTTCTAGATATGAAAAGAAGTGGGTACGAGGGAGGTTATATTTCTTGGATAGTACCTCAAACGTCATTAACACTCCCATGTCATATACAGTGGGATGCGAAAGTTTGGGCAACCTTGTTAATCGTCATGATTTTCCTGTATAAATCATTGGTTGTTACGATTAAAAATGTCAGTTAAATATATCATATAGGAGACACACACAGTGATATTTGAGAAGTGAAATAAAGTTTATTGGATTTACAGAAAGTGTGCTATAATTGTTTAAACAAAATTAGGCAGGTGCATAAATTTGGGCACCACAAAAAAGAAATGAAATCAATATTTAGTAGATCCTCCTTTTGCAGAAATTACAGCCTCTAAACGCTTCCTGTAGGTTCCAATGAGAGTCTGGATTCTGGTTGAAGGTATTTTGGACCATTCCTTTTTACAAAACATCTTTAGTTCATTCAGGTTTGATGGCTTCCGAGCATGGACAGCTCTCTTTAAGTCACACCACAGATTTTCAATTATATTCAGGTCTGGGGACTGAGATGGCCATTCCAGAACGTTGTACTTGTTCCTCTGCATAAATGCCTTAGTGGATTTTGAGCAGTGTTTAGGGTCGTTGTCTTGTTGAAAGATCCAGCCCCGGCACAGCTTCGGCTTTGTCACTGATTCCTGGACATTGGTCTCCAGAATCTGCTGATACTGAGTGGAATCCATGCGTCCCTCAACTTTGACAAGATTCCCAGTCCCTGCACTGGCCACACAGCCCCACAGCATGATGGAACCACCACCATATTTTACTGTAGGTAGCAGGTGTTTTTCTTGGAATGCTGTGTTCTTTTTCCTCCATGCATAACGCCCCTTGTTATGGCCAAATAACTCAATTTTAGTTTCATCAGTCCACAGCACCTTATTCCAAAATGAAGCTGGCTTGTCCAAATGTGCTTTAGCCCACCTCAAGCGGCACTTTTTGTGCTGTGGGCAGAGAAAAGGCTTCCTCTGCATCACTCTCGCATACAGCATCTCCTTGTGTAAAGTGCACCGAATGGTTGAACGATGCACAGTGACTCTATCTGCAGCAAGACGATGTTGTAGGTCTTTGGTGCTGGTCTGTGGGTTGACTCTGACTGTTCTCACCATTCGTCGCTTCTGTCTATCCGAGATTTTTCTTGGTCTGCCACTTCGAGCCTTAACTTGAACTGAGCCTGTGGTCTTCCATTTCCTCAATATGTTCCTAACTGTGGAAACAGACAGCTGAAATCTCTGAGACAGCTTTCTGTATCCTTCTACTTAACCATGATGGTGAACAATCTTTGTCTTCAGGTCATTTGAGAGTTCTTTTGAGACCCCATGTTGCTACTCTTCAGAGAAAATGAAAAGAGGAGGGAAACTTACAATTGACCCCCTTAAATACTCTTTCTCATAATTGGATTAACCTGTGTATGTAGGTCAGGGGTCACTGAGCTTACCAAGCCAATTTGAGTTCCAATAATTAGTTCTAAAGGTTTTGGAATCAATAAAATGACAACAGTGCCCAAATTTTTGCACTTGCCTAATTTTGTTTAAACAATTATAGCACACTTTCTGTAAATCCAATAAACTTAATTTCACTTCTCAAATATCACTGTGTGTGTCTCCTATATGATGTATTTAACTGACATTTTTTTTATCATAACAACCAACGATTTATACAGGAAAATCATGACGATTAACAAGGTTGCCCAAACTTTCGCATCCCACTGTATATCTCCAAGGGTTTTGACCTCTGCTGATTGCCATCTATCTGCCCCCATTACCACCTGCAAATGCGGGAACGATTGGTTATCCCACAGAGGTATGTCGGATACTACCTCCGTAAATTGTGTCAATAATTTAGCCTCTTTCCGGACTGTTTGTGGCAATTTATGCAGCAGCAGCATCGATTTCTGGAATTTAGGGGGTATCTCCAGGACTGACCATAGTGTATGACAGTTCAGGTAGTATTTTAAGAACTACTCCGATGTGGGTAAGTCTTCAGATGTATACCAGGTATTCATGAGCCTCAGCTGGCCTGCCAGCTAATAAATAAAATAGTCCAGTAGAGCCATACCGCCCTCTGTTTATGGGCGTTTTAGTGTATCTAGGCTTAGTTTAGCGCGGGATCTGCCCCATATAAAAACTCTAGTGAGTGTGAAGAATTTCCGACTGCTAAAATTGTTGAAGAGGGTGAGTTATGACAGATTAATTGAGCTAGTAGTTTAGCTGACTGGTTGCCCAAATCAAACCCTGACTGTTTCATAAAAAATAATTTCCTATCTGCTTTGTCCTTAAGTATTGTTAGGTATTGTCTGCCCGCTTGGAGCTAACCATTCCTGTTAGTGTCCGTCGGTTGATGGATGTATTGGTGTTCCAGTGCAGTACACTGAGATTCCATCTCCCTCTCCAAGCGTTTAGTATCTTTTTTTATATAAGATATACTGGAGTGTAGGGACCCGTGAAGAAATGCCTTTAAGGTATCCCACACCAGGACTAGATTACGCTCATCTGCATGTACTTCCAAGAACTCGTTTAGCTGGTAAGAAATCCCATCTGCTGAACCTAAAAGATTTAGCCAGAACGGATATAGATTCATTATATACATTACTGAAAAAGTGCTACGTATCAGAGTACCTAGTATCGGTGAATGATCTGATATCCCCCTAGGTAAATATAATATAAAGCAAAGATTTGAAATCGCAATCTCATTACCTAACATGTAGTCTATTCGGGTTAGAGAATTGTGGCCGCCACTGTGTCAAGAATATGTTCTATCCCTGGGATATTTAGTTCTCCATAGATCAATCCATCTAAATTCAGTAAGAAACCTGTTGAGTCGCGAGGGACTCCCTGTACCCATCGGATTCACCATATCCAGGAAGCGATCTAGAGAAGGGTCCAACATCATGTTTAGGTCTCCCATGGAGATTACTCTAGCATGTGGGTAAGTAGCCGCAAAGGTAGCTGCTAAGTGTAAAACCTGCATAGAGCCGGGGGGAGGGTTATAAATGCCTAATATCGTATATTGTACATTATCAATAAGAGAGTGGATCATGACATATCTGCCTTCTGAATCAGTGACTAGGTCTTTCACCTCCCAGCAGTGGCGCACCTACAGGGGGGTCCAGCGGGTCTGGACCCCCCTCAGAACAACCAGACATTTTTTTTTATTTATCCCTCAGGGCCGTACCGCCGATCACCCTGGATGTAATTGCGACAGCGGTGGGGGGGCCGGGTGGGCAGTAGGAGATGAGCGCTTCCATTGTGGAAGCGCTCATCTCCATATCCATCCTGTGCTGCGGCAGGGGAGGGAGAGGTGTGTCCCTCCCCTGTTCTTCTGATAGGCCGCAGGCACTAATGCCTGCAGCCTATCAGAGGCCGGCTCAGGCGGCGCGATGACGTCATCATCGCGCCTCCTGAGCCGGGCAGCACACAGCAGGGACACAGGCCGGAAGAGCCTGCTTCACATCGCTGCTGATGGAGGTAAGTATCAGTGTTTTCTATTTTTATTTTTATTTTTTTTGGAGAGGGGGGGGGAGCTGGCACTATGGGGGCATCTAAAAATTCTTACAGCCCAATTTTTTTTTGGGGGTGGCACTCTGGGGGCATTTCTTACTGGCACATTATGGGGGGGGCACCATGGGGGAGAGGAGCACTATGGGGGGCATCTGGGGGCTCTAAAGGGGCTTTTTTTTATTGACACATTATGGGAGGCACTATAGGAGAAAACTGCACTATGGGGCATCTGGTGGCACTATAGGGGCATTATTTGGGGGCATCTGGGGGGTCTAAAGGGGACTTTTTTTTTATTGACACATTATGGGGGGGCACTATGGGGGCATTATTTGGGGGCTCTAAAGGGGCCTTTTTTCTTATTGGCTCATTATGGGGGGCATTATGGCATCTGGTGGCACTAAGGGGGCATTTTTTACTGGCACTATAGGGGAGAGCGGCACTATGGGGCATTATTTGGGGGCACTATGGGGGAGTGGAGCACTATTGGGGCATATGGTGGCACTTAGAAGGGGCATTTTTTACTGGCATATTATGGGGGAAACTATGGGAAAGGGCGAGAGGAGCACTATGAGGGCATTTACTGGGGCACTATATAGGGGTATTTTATACTGGCATACATTATGGGGACATTAGCTCAACTGCGGGCACTAAGCGGGGGTATTTCATGTACAGTGTTTGTTGGGCGTGGCCTATTATATGTAGGAGGGGCTTTTAATAATGGACGGGGCAAAAAATTGGCTGCGCGCGCCGCATTATTCCATTCCTGCAGAGCTTTTAGAAATGGCCAAGTAAAAGAATCAACGCAACACACTACAGCCACAATCCCCCCCCCCCCCCTGCACTACACATGCCACATTTTTGGGCCTTTCGGACCGCCCCCTAGACAAAATTCCTGGGTGCTCCCCTGCCTTCCAGTGTAGTTGTTTGTGTATTAGCAGGGACACCCCTCGGGAAGAAGAGGTATGATAGTGTGGTATGCCAGACCTTGCAGGGGAATTATGTGTGAGCAATAGGTGAGCCGAGGTAAATACAGTTCTGGTTATTCACGGTTTGTCGTCCCTGGGCAGGCTCGCATAAGTGAAAAGGAGAATGGCACAACATGTTGGTTTGAGGTGCCCTTAGTGGTCTGTATTAATGTGCCAGTGGCAAGGTCCCTTGTAGTCGTGACGCCAGTACCTTTTGTATGGAGGTACAACCACTTACTATAGTGTTAATGGAGGAACTTGAGACTGAGGCAAACAGGATGAAACTCCAAATGGCACTTTACTGATGATGACTCTTGATTACAATACATCCATAGGCATTAAACAGTCTCTTTATATAATCCGGCATTAAACACAATCTCCCATGCATATGGGGAAAGGGAAATGCAAATCCTTAATGAAGTACAGGCTCTTGTAATACATAAGAAACTACTGCTCAGACTAGGCTGGTAATAATGAAAGTCTTACACTGGTAACAACTCCAGCCTGATCCTAATCCTTGAATAAAAAGGTGCTTTTCTGAATCCATTCATCATAGAGTTCCATTGTAAAAAAAAAGTATACATTTATTATTATTTTTTTACCAGACTGTGCAGGATACAAGAACATGGTTTGCTGCGTTTTTGTATCCTTTTTTTTTTTTTTTTTGTAACGTACAGTGGAGGAAATAATTATTTGACCCCTCACTGATTTTGTAAGTTTGTCCAATGACAAAGAAATGAAAAGTCTCAGAACAGTATCATTTCAATGGTAGGTTTATTGTAACAGTGGCAGATAGCACATCAAAAGGAAAATCGAAAAAATAACTTTAAATAAAAGATAGCAACTGATTTGCATTTCATTGAGTGAAATAAGTATTTGAACCCTCTAACAAAAAAAGACTTAATACTTGGTGGAAAAACCCTTGTTTGCAAGCACAGAGGTCAAACGTTTCTTGTAATTGATGACCAAGTTTGCGCACATTTTAGGAGGAATGTTGGTCCACTCCTCTTTGCAGATCATCTCTAAATCCCTAAGGTTTCGAGGCTGTCTCTGTGCAACTCTGAGCTTGAGCTCCCTCCATAGGTTTTCGATTGGATTAAGGTCCGGAGACTGACTAGGCCACTCCATGACCTTAATGTGCTTCTTCTTGAGCCACTCCTTTGTTGCCTTTGCTGTATGTTTTGGGTCATTGTCGTGCTGGAACACCCATCCACGACCCATTTTCAGTTTCCTGGCAGAGGGAAGGAGGTTGTCGCTCAGGATTTCACGATACATGGCTCCGTCCATTTTCCCGTTTATGCGAATAAGTTGTCCTGTGCCCTTAGCAGAAAAACACCCCCAAAGCAAAATGTTTCCACCCCCATGCTTGACGGGCATGCTTGACGGTGGGGACGGTGTTTTGGGGGTCATAGGCAGCATTTTTCTTCCTCCAAACACAGCGAGTTGAGTTAATGCCAAAGAGCTCTATTTTGGTCTCATCAGACCACAGCACCTTCTCCCAGTCACTCTCTGAATCATTCAGGTGTTCATTGGCAAACTTCAGACGGGCCTGCACATGTGCCTTCCTGAGCAGGGGGACCTTGCGAGCCCTGCAGGATTTTAATCCATTGCGGTGTAATGTGTTTCCAATGGTTTTCTTGGTGACTGTGGTCCCTGCTAATTTGAGGTCATTAACTAACTCCTCCCGTGTAGTTCTAGGATGCTTTTTCACCTTTCTCAGAACCATTGACACCCCACGAGGTGAGATCTTGCGTGGAGCCCCAGAGCGAGGTCGATTGATGGTCATTTTGTGCTCCTTCCATTTTCGAACAATCGCACCAACAGTTGTCACCTTCTCTCCCAGCTTCTTGCTAATGGTTTTGTAGCCCATTCCAGCCTTGTGCAGGTCTACAATTTTGTCTCTGACATCCTTGGACAGCTCTTTGGTCTTTCCCATGTTGGAGAGTTTGGAGTCTGCTTGATTGATTGATTCTGTGGACAGGTGTCTTTTATACAGGTGACTAGTTAAGACAGGTGTCCTTAATGAGGGTGACTAATTGAGTAGAAGTGTCTAACCACTCTGTGGGAGCCAGAACTCTTAATGGTTGGTAGGGGTTCAAATACTTATTTCACTCAATGAAATGCAAATCAGTTGCTATCTTTTATTTAAAGTTATTTTTTCGATTTTCCTTTTGATGTGCTATCTGCCACTGTTACAATAAACCTACCATTGAAATGATACTGTTCTGAGACTTTTCATTTCTTTGTCATTGGACAAACTTACAAAATCAGTGAGGGGTCAAATAATTATTTCCTCCACTGTATATGTCAAACAGAGGCAGAAAATGTGATGTGAACCCACCCTTATTTGCTGCCCTGAAGAAGTCCTGAGCAACTGGCCCGTAATGCCCTCAAGTGTGAAGGTATTGCAGAGTGACAGCCTTTAGAGATAACAATTGAAAGTGCTTTATGTGGAAACTCCATAGATACGTAATTTCATCCTGTGTCGGAGAGATAGAAGGGCTTCTGCTTTTGTATTATGTGAAGGAACTGGAAATCCAGGATCATCCCTGCCTGTTTTGTGATGCCAGGCTGGGATCAGAGTGAACATTTCAGGTGGTATCAGATGGCTTGAAGGGCAATTGGGCCTTAGCCATATGGGTTCTATTCTCCTGTCTGTTCAGTATCCCAGCCCGCATTGTTCTGGGACGCTTACCATCTGTGAGCTGCCCATACCAGCAGCTGGTGTCTGAACCTGCAATCTTAACTCTTCTGTTACTAATTCTGAGGTATCTGTCCCCAACTCACCGAAAACACAGCTGTTCAGAGAAAAGGAGATGGCCTGTATAGCTTTCTATAAGGTTTACTACCCAGTGAATAGATTTTAGCTACGCCTATGATTTTGTCAGAAAATATGGAGTTAGAATCAAATCTATCTACTATAACAGGATTGCACCAAATATAAAGCACCTGTCAGAAATTTTGTGAAAAATCCTGGACAACCTCTAAATTTTCAAAGTTCCAGAATTTGTGCCGTTTTTGTGCCCCGCATATAGCGGGTCTGCAAAACATGGATACCGGCTGTGTGCGTTCCGCATTTTGCAGAATGGAAGGTCTGGCCCAACTTTTAGTTTTATTTCAAGGGCCACTTTAAATTCTCAGTCTGTCCCAGAGTGTGGTGACTAGTCCCTGACCTAACTTTGCAGACATTCTAGCAGCAACATACAATTTTACTTAAAGGGCTTCTGTCACCCCACTAAAGTGATTTTTTTTTTTTGGGCTAGTTAAATTAGTTATATAGCGATATATGAAAATATAATTGTGTTCCTTACTTTGATCCAGCAGTTTATTCAAAAAACGAAGTTTTATCATATGCAAATTCGGTCTCTACCAGCAAGTAGGGCGTCTACTTGCTGGTAGCTGCTGCAGAAATCCGCCCCCTCGTCTTGTTGATTGACAGGGCCAGCCGGGATCTCCTCCTCCGGCCAGCCCTGTCGGCATTTCAAAAATCGCGCGCCTGTGTTGAATCGGCGCAGGCGCTCTGAGATGAGGAGGCTCGTCTCCTCAGAACTCCCTCAGTGCGCCTGCGCCGATGACGTCTTCCATTTCGGTGATGTGGGGTGACAGAAGCCCTTTAAAAGAAAGAGAGTCTTTCATAAAAGGAGACACATAACATATGCAGTCGTCAGGCGCACTACTTGGGGTCCCTTAAAGTACATGTTTTGTCGTGATGCCAGCTGCAGTGAAGCAACAAGGGCACAGGGCCCCTTAGTGATATGGTGGATGGTACCCAGGTGTAGGAATGCTAGAGTGGTGTAGGGTAGCCTAAATGTCCCTTGTCACGGTGCTCCTACCTGGATAGGCTGGAACCCCAGGTGTTGCCCTCCGAAAGCAGAAAAGAGGGGTAGTAGTAATAGTGGATGAAGAAATAACTTGAGTCCAGACCTTGTGATGAAGTTGATAACAGCTTTACTTTCAACGTTTCACCAAACGATTTACAGGCTTTGTCTTGATTCCCAGCAGGCGAGGAAAGCAACTCTGACACCAGCTTTTGCAAAAACTGAATACCTTTACTAACACGTGATAAATAAACACAACCACAAAAGCTGAGAACATAAAAAAGATTTACATACACCCAGCCCGAAGGCTGAGATCCCTGTGTTGCACAGCACAGCGCCCCCTGATGGATGCCAGCGGAAGTTTCGTGGTAATTTACCTACTGGCGGACAAAACTAAAACTGCCTCGCCGTTCCTATTATTACCCTGAAGCAAACACGAACAATTGTTTGTTTGCCTAGTAACACAACAGTTACCTTAACAGATATCTTACCGTGCTCTATAGTATTCCCCCTCCCATAACTAACCCAGTAGCACGTGCCTGAGTATTACTCCTGTGCAAAACGCTGAACTGGATTGAGTTCATGGGGGTGATTATCAGCTCTCAAATGTGCAATGTCCCTTTTAGTAATGGAGTCCTTGTAGTACCAGTAGCAATACTTTAGACCTGACACAAAGCAGAGACCCTAACTAGCTAACTACAGAACTGGTCTTAGTCTCTAGGCGCCAACACTGGAGTGAGGTGCGTGCATGATCTTACCAACCTGGGTCTTTCCCTGGACAGGATCTGGGTCTTGGACAATGATCAGCTTCACTCAGCTGCAGCTGTGGTCACTGAGGGGTCCTCTCACTCCTGGATCCATCAGATTCTCTGCTCACACACAGCTCCTCAGTCTCAGCTAGCTTCTAAGATGGCTCCTGTTCTTCTTCATGCTCTGAAAAACCACACCTCTCATGAATATGGTAATATGTATATGCAGTCAGTCAGCTGTGCCTAGGAAACAGCAACATCTTGTGGCCAAACAGCAGAAAGTCAGTCCAGAACATTTAATTTAATCCACATACAAACAGTGTTCAAACAATGGGAGCTGTTTCCCAATCTCACATCTGTAGTGTGAAACAACAGAAGGCAGCTATGGTGCCTGCTCAGCTTCTAAACGAGCACCATGGGTTAAATGGGCCTGAAAGTACTGCTTACTGGGGAACATAAGATGTAGTATATAGATATACAGTATACAATATATAGATAGATATGAGAGATAGATAGATAGATAGATAGATAGATAGATACATACCATATTTTTTGCTTTCTAAGACGCACCTGATGATAAGACGCATCTAGGCTTTAGAGGAGGAAAATAATAAGAAAAAAAAAATTAAACCAAAAGGTGTGCTAAAATAACAGAAAAATATTTGACTCTGTTATGGGGGATCTATTGCTTACACACTGTTATGGAGGGAATCTGGGAATGACATACTGTTATGGGGGGATCTGTGGATGATGTACTGTTATGGGGGGATCTGTGGATGACACACTGTTATGGGGGATCTGTGGATGACACACAGTTATGGGGATCTGTGGATGACACACAGTTATGGGGGATCTGTGGATAACACACAGTTATGGGGGATATGTGGATGACACACTGTTATGGGGGGTCTGTGAATGACACACTGTTATGGGGGGATCTGTGGATGACACACTGTTATGGGGGATCTGTGGATGTCACACTGTTATGGGGGATCTGTGGATGACACACTGTTATGGGGATCTGTGGATAACACACTGTTATGGGGGATCTGTGGATAACACACTGTTATGGGGGATCTGTGGATGACACACTGTTATGGGGGATCTGTGGATGACACACTGTTATGGGGGGATCTGTGGATGACACACAGTTATAGAGGATCTGTGGATGACACACAGTTATAGAGGATCTGTGGATGACATTGCTATAGAGGATCTGTGGATGACATTGCTATGGGGGATCTGTGGATGACACACTGTTATGGAGGATCTGTGTAGGATTCCAGGATATCCTGCTGACAGATGTGATATAGGCAGGCCACTGGGTAGTGCTTCTTTAATTCCACAGCTTCACCACCTAGATTGACTAAGCGTATGGGTACCTTTCTTTGGGACACGGTGACCACGCTCCTAGCGGCTAGGACAAGGGGATGATCTTGAAGATGTATAGGTTCCACGAGGGCCTGATAATCCTGACCTCGGATACTGATGCAGGCCCTGCACCATATCAGAGTCTGTGCTCCAGGCTGGAGTTTGATAGGTTGAGCTTCCTTGATGCGGACACGGCAGAATTCGCCCTGTTGATTGCTGAACTTTTGTTGGGCTAGCACTTTAATGGTCTGGTTTATAACACATTGAGTTGCACGGGGCGCAGTCAGTAGGGTTTTCTTTAAGGCTTTCAGCACTTCAGGGTAACAGTTGCCAAGTACATTCTTTCCCAGGAACTGAGGGCAATTGTCATCTTCCAGGACCTGAATCACGACTACCCCTTGGCATGGGAGTTTAGTATCTTCAATCTGTAAGGTAGGTTCCCAATAACCTAGTATCGGCACCGGTTTGCCATTGGTAGCTATGATGTGGAGCCAGGATTCGGGAGGTTGTGTCAGCTGGGCTCCGTTTAGGCATGTTTCAAATGCTACTTGGCGGATGGTAGTCACTTGAGATCCGGTATCGATTAACCTCTTAAGGACACAGGGTGTACAGGATGACCGGAACTGGATGCCTGCTGAAATCAATCAGCAGGCACCCTGGGACAATGCCGAGGGGGGTCCTGTGATTGCTGCAAACCGCAGGTCAATTCAGACCTGCGGTTTGCAGTGCTTTCGGAAGTTTCTGATCCCCCGGGACCTTGAAACTTCAAAATGACCTGAATTTTTAACCCCCTTCCCCTGCAGCCCACATTGTTATGTGCCGGCGGGCTGTGCAGGGGGGGATGTGTGGGCGGGTGGTGCTGGGCGGGCGAGCGGGTGCGTGATCATCCCGCCCACACCCTCTCATTTCCAGGATGGCCGAGCGGTTATCAAGCAGAGTGTCAGGACTCGAACCTGTGGCCAGTCATGTCCCAGGCGGTAGCTCTACCCACTAGGCTACCGTCTCTCCCTGGACTGTTCTCTAGCTAACTTCTAACTACCTCTCTTGTCCTTGCCTTGACCTGCTGATTATTCCAATCTCTTGCACCTGCTACTTCCCTATAAAACCCAGCCCTTGAACACAGCCCTTTGCTGGTTATTGTGCCTCCAAGCCTGTAGCAAGCTTCCTCTCTGCTCCTCCACCGCTATTGCTGATTTACCATCGTTGCCAACCCGGACCGTTTTTGACCTCGCTGAATTGCCGCCTGCATTGACTTACTGCTTACCACGACCACGCCTCCGTCTACTCCTGCTGTTACCTCGCTGCCATCTCTGCTGCCGACCCGGACTGATCGACCGCGCTACCTGCCTCCTGCCTCTGCCACTGGACTCCATACTTCCAGCTCGGGTGTCCTCAGACTCAGGTGAGCCTCGATTGACACTACTCACTAACACAGAGTGTCAGCACACAGCACATCTGTGTTGTGATGTCAGCCGTTTAACCTCTTCCATGCCGCGGTCCGTAGGGACCGCTGTGTGGAAGGAGTTAACAGGGAGGGAGCTCCCTCCCTCTTCCATCGGGGGCTGCTGTGCCTTTTCAGCCCCCGATGGGATCACAGAGGGAGGGGGGCGCCCCTCCTGTCTCATCACTCGCTGGTCTGTTGTGGCAGCGAGTGATAGTTACCATGGCAACCGGACGCCTTCACAGGCTTCCTGCTGTCCATGGTGCTGATCAGACTTCTGCTAAAGGCAGAAGTCTGATCAGACTTTGTAAAGTGAAAATACAGTACAGTATACTATATAGTGTACTGGTGGAAAAATCAAAGGATTCCAGCTCTCCTTAACATTCTTGATGAAGGGCTAAGATGTTATAGCCCGAAACGCGTCACAGCAAAGTGTCCTATTTGATGTCGGATTTTATGGAAGTCGAATAAAGCATTTTTATTAAGGAGAACTGGAATCATTTGATTCCATATTTGCACCTGACTCAGTCCGGGTCTGATTTTCCGTGCTCCACTGGGAGGTGGCAGGTGAGAGCTGCAGTGATTTTCTTTTCACTTACTATATAGTGTACTGTACTGTATTATACAGACATCAGACCCCATAAAAAAAACATGTTTATCACTGATTAAAAATAATAATAAAAAAATGCACTACACATATTAAGTATCGCCGCGTCCATAATAACCGGCTCTATAAAAATATCACATGACCTAACCCCTCAGGTGAATACCGTAAAAAATAAAAACGGTGTAAAAAACGCCATTTTTTTGTCATCTTACATCACAAAAAGTGTAATAGCAAGCAATCAAAAAGTCGTACGCACCCCAAAATAGTGCTAATCAAGCTGTCATCTCATCCCACAAAAATCATACCCTACCCAAGATAATCGCCCAACAACTCAAAAAACTATGGCTCTCGGACTATGGAGACACTAAAACATTATTTTTTTTGTTTTAAAAATGAAATAATTGTGTAAAATGTACATAAATAAAAAAAAGTAGACATATTAGGTATCGCCGCGTCCGTAATAACCTGCTCTATAAAAATACCACATGATCTAACCTGTCAGAAGAATGTTGTAAATAACAAAAAAACTGCTATTTCTTGTTACCTTGCCTCACAAAAAGTGTAATATAGAGCAACCAAAAATCATATGTACCCTAAAATAGTACTAACAAAATTGCCACCCTATCCCGTAGTTTCCAAAATGGGGTCACTTTTTTGGAGTTTTTACTCTAGGGGTGCATCAGGGGGTCTTCAAATGGGACATGGTGTCAAAAAACCAGTCCAGTAAAATTTGCCTTCCAAAAACCGTATGGCATTCCTTTCCTTCTGTGCCCTGCCGTGTATCCGTACAGCAGTTTACGACCACATATGGGGTTGTTTCTGTACCAGGCATGCTCAACCTGCGGCCCTCCAGCTGTTGCAAAACTACAACTCCCATCATTCCCGGACAGCCTGCAGCTATCAGTCTATAGAAGGGCATGGTGGGAGTTGTAGTTTTACAACAGCTGGAGGGCCGCAGGTTGAGCATGCCTGCTGTAAACTACAGAATCAGGGCCATAAATATTGAGTTTTGTTTGGCTGTTAACCCTTGCTTTGTAACTGGAAAAAAAAAAAGTTAAATGGTAAATCTGCCAAAAAAGTGACATTTTTAAATTTTATCTCTATTTTCCATTAATTCTTGTGGAACACCTAAAGGGTTAACGAATTTTGTAAAATCAATTTTAAATACCTTGAGGGGTGTAGTTTCTAAAATGGGGTCACTTTTTGGAGTTTCTACTCTATGGGTGACATCAGGGGGGCTTCAAATGGGACAGAGTGTCAAAAAACCAGTCCAGCAAAATCTGCCTTCCAAAAACCATATGACATTCCTTTCCTTCTGCGCCCTGCCGTGTGCCCGTGCAGCAGTTTACGACCACATATAGGGTGTTTCTGTAAACTACAGAATCAGGGCCATGAAATATTGTTTGGCTGTAAACCCTTGCTTTGTAACTGGGAAAAATTTATTAAAATGGAAAATCTGACAAAAAAGTGAAATTTTGAAATGTTCTCTCTATTTTTCATTAATTCTTGTGGAACACCTAAAGGGTTAACAAAGTTTGCAAAATCAGTTTTGAGTTTCTATTATGTAAGCCTCACAAAGTGACTTCAGACCTGAACTGGTCCTGAAAAAGTGGGTTTTAGAAATTTTCTGAAAAATTTCAAGATTTACTTCTAAACTTCTAAGCCTTGTAACGTCCCCAAAAAATAAAATGGGATTCCCAAAATGATCCAAACATAAAGTAGACATATGGAGAATGTAAATTAATAACCGTTTTTGGAGGTGTTACTATGTATTATAGAAGTAGAGAAATTGAAACTTGGAAACTTGCAAATTTTTCTAAATCTTTGGTAAATTTGGTATTTTTTTATAAATCAAAATAATTTTTTTACCAGTGTCATGAAGTACAATATATGACGAAAAAACAATCTCAGAATGGCCTGGATTAGGCTTCTTTCACACTAGCGTTCGGGTGTCCGCTCGTGCGCACCGTTTGAAGGGGCTCACGAGCGGCCCCGAACGCATCCGTCTGGCCCCAATGCATTCTCAGTGGAGGCGGATCCACTGAGAATACATCCGCCTGCCAGCGTTCAGCCTCCGCTCCGCTCAGTGAGCGGACACCTGAACGCTGCTTGCAGCGTTCGGGTGTCCGCCTGGCCATGCGGAGGCGAGCGGATCCGTCCACACTTACAATGTAAGTCAATGGGGACGGATCCGCTTTAAGATGACACAATATGGCTCAATCTTCAAGCGGATCCGTTCCCCATTGACTTTCAATGTAAAGTCTGAACGGATCCGCTCAGACAACTTTCACACTTAGAAAATTTTCTAAGTTTTAATGCAGACGCATCCGTTCTGAACGGATGCGAACGTCTGCATTATCGGAGCGGATCCGTCTGATGAAACATCAGACGGATCCGCTCCGAACGCAAGTGTGAAAGTAGCCTAAGTAAAAGCGTTTTAAAGTTATTCACACATAAAGTGACACTGGTCAAATTTGCAAAAAATGGCCTGGTCCTTGAGGTGAAAATGAGCCCGGTCTTTAAGGGTTTAAAGCAGGAAACTTAACTCCGTTGATGCCAGCTTCAACCACGGGCGGGCTCCCACATATCTAGGCATAGAGGGTGGATCTTTGTGACCTAGTATTCTTCCTCCCGAGGGGCGGTCCTTGACCTCAGGGGACACCCGTTTAACTGACGGCAGTCCTTTTCAGTTTGTCCATACCTCTGTCAATGCAGGCATAGGTGTTTCCTAGTGCCTTGATAACCGGGATCTGGCAACCTACCGGTCGGCTGGTGCCGATATTCTCGTGGACTTGGTGTAGGGCGGTCTCTGGTTGCAGAAGTCCCTTTCTCCACCTTGGGCTGCTGTTCCAGTCGCTCTAGCTGTTTCCTCATCCTCTCCATATTCTCAGCAAAGAGGGAGACTTGAGCCGTCAGAGCTGCAACGGCATCTGGAACGGGTGCCTGAGCCCCATGCTCAGCTATTTGGCTGTAAGCAGTGGCGTAACTAGAGTGTTATGGGCCCCAGTGCAAACTTTGGATCGGGGCCCCCCCCCCCCCTTTTTACAAAGAAGCGGCAGATTTTCTTACGAAGGGCTCTTTCCCTTGTGGTTAGTCCGCTGCGTGAATGAGGGCCAAGCTCCATTCCGGACAGCAGAGACACGGAGCAGTAACATGATTGATAATGCTCCGTGCCTCTCTGTGACCTTTTTACTACAAAATCACAGTGAGCTAAAGTTGTCACTGTGAGTTTGTAGCAAAACGATCATAGAGAGGCACAGAGCATTATCAATTATGTTACTGCTACGTGTCTCTGCTGTCCGGAGCGGGGCTTGGCTCTCTTTCACACAGCGGATTAGCCACACGGGATCCGCTTGTGTTAAAGAGCCCTAAGCCCAATGCATGGCTACACTAACCCAGTCCTAATAAAATCTGGTCCTACTGTAGTATACGGGAGTTGTAATACCCGTTACTACCAAAGGTCACTTGGTGTGCTGTCGTCCCTCCTTAATTATGGAAAGTTGTTGTATGTCAGTTTTGTAAAATGCAATGTAATGTGTGTATTTCCCTGTCACTGAAACTTGCATGCACAGGCCTGCTAGGGGTGTTATTACAGGTTCTAGTCCATAGAGGGAGCTAGAGAGCCCTAGTTTATATAAGGCCAGACAGGGAAGTGTAAGACAGACGGAGTCTAGTGTCTGTAATCTACAGATGGAGATTAGATAATGTCTGAGACCAGTCCAGGCCTGAAGCCTGCTGTTCAGGAGAAGATTCCCTCCTGAATTCCTACATGCTGAAGCAGGAATACCTTAGCCTGAGGAACCATTCAGAAGCTAGGAGAGACTGAGGCAAATATCAGAGGAGCCAGAGGTATTGAGGAAACAGAGGAGGTACTTATGAAAGCCATAATCAAGGATATAAAGCCAGTATTAGGTTAATGGGCCTTGGTGAAGAATTGCTACCTTCCAGGATCAGACAGAATTAGAGTGCTAGCTCCTGTGCTGAGAATCCTGTGTCTTGCACTCTGTGATTACCCTGCTGTACTGTATTGCCTGCATCGACCGAATTGCAAAATCGACTGTATGCTGAGGAACTGCGTTTCCAATATTGTCTCTGCCTGCAAACTACTAAAGTTGAAGTTCTGTTTTAACACCACGTTTCCTCAAATTATTCCTGCATCCGCAAACGGCGTGCCACCGTTTACTTGGCACTGGCGTCACGAACTATTCCTACCTATACCTGCCCTTGCAGAGAGTCAGCTGTACCAGGTTAGTGTATATTGCACTACTACACCCAGAAACACCTACTACGCACAACTTGAGTACACTGCACCTCTCTTTTGGCGTCACGAACAGGATACGCACGCTTTATAGTGCAAGAAGCGTGAACTTTGTGCCTTATACAGTTGCCCTGTGACCAAAGTGACAATTTGCCTGTTTATTTCAAGTGGACTTTGTGGATTAAAAATCATACCCAAAGTGTGTCAAAAAACTTCTAAAAAGCGCTGTACAGTATTGCGCTGCACAGAGGAAGAAAATCGCCGCATTGGATTGTGGTTTTGTGGACTTTAAACATTCCTGCTTGCTGTCAGTGAACAGACAGCGTTTGTACCTAAAGATGGCCGCTGAGCTGGCTGAATTTACTGCTGCGTCACCTTCATCCCGAAAAGGCGGGAAAAATTGGCGCCTTTCTGAGGAAAAGGCGGGAAGAAGGTCAAGGACAGGCGCCACGGCTTATCTGGACATTTGCATGTCTGCCAGCATGGACACCGCCTTCCCTATATTGAGATACCTGGGGGGCGGCCTCCCAGTGCAATGGGAGGAGCTGACTACTTTAATTGACGCGTCCCTATCGCTCTCCTCAGTAGGATCGAGCATGTTGGATTGTGAGCAGAGTGTTGCTGCAGCGTCCGCACCTATGATTGGAAAAATGACCGACACCGGTGTAGAGCCAGAGGAGGCTCCACCGGCCTACGCTCCGGGACCGGAGCAACCCGCCTGCCGCACCAGGGAGAAGGAACCCGAGCCCTACTATGGCTCATGGAGGGACTTTTTTCAGCCATCGTTTAAATGGTCGTCCCTGATGGCGGAGATTCGGGAGGCCGCTATCAAGCGGAATACCAAGACAAAGATTGTGTATGAGGAGCTAACTAAGACCATACATGAAAGACATACGCACACCCAACCCCGCCTGGAAAGGAGAAAGGGAGTGGTGCTGTCGTTTGACAAATCCCGTGGCTACGGGTTTATTCAGGACTATCTTACTGGCAGAGACCTCTATGTGAATCGCAGGTCTGTCAAGAGAGACTACCTCCCTTCGTACCAGCACAGCCTCCGCGAGGGAGAGGAAGTGGAGTACACCCCTGCCGAGAGCCTGCGAGGCCCCTATGCGACTGCTGTGACCCGTCCGAAGCGAGGACCTGAGGATTGGGAGGCAGAAGAAGGAGAAGACTACTCTGGCTGCGAGCGAGAACCGGAACGCTCTCCAGAGCCGGCCCATCACGCCTTTCAGGAGCGGAGCTCCTTCATCGGGCCGAACGTCTTCTGGCAGCCAACCGTGTTGGAGAAATGGGTGAGCCCCTACCCTTCCCCCGAGCTGCCACGTCGGGAGAAGACACTATCCGAGCTGGAGCAGCAAAGAGGATTGAGTGCTACCTTCCAGAACATCCGGATGGGACGGAGACCAGATGCAAGTCCAGAACCTGAAGAGGCCGAGTCTGCATCAGCGGTGACTGTACCTGCGCCGGCGGCGCCAGCAGAGAACAGCGACTCCGACACCGAGAGTATTGGTGAGCAGATCGTCCGGCTGGAGGAGAAGTTGCGGGAGTTGCGTAAGACCTACACCGCCAGGATCCAGACGCCGCCGAAGAAGGATGAGGTAAGGGTGCCTGTCACCACCCGCCGACCGCCTTCTGTTGCCACCGCTCCGTCAGTGCCCCAGACCGGACCCGCGATTGCTGTGAATTGCTGCACCCAGAGCACCGGACCGCTTGCTGCGGCGGTACCAAGTATGTCACACCCTGCAGTGATTATGCCAGGGCCGGCACGGCCCACCAGAGGGTTCACCCCTAGGCCTATGGGGCCAATACCTATTAGGGGCCCCTTTACCCTGCAGCTACCCCCTGATACAGTCATGTGGGCCCATCCTCCTGTAGAGGAATACTACAGAAGATACCTCCCAGCAGAGCCAAGTAGCTACAATATGCCACTGTGATCCGCCTGCTAGGCCTGTGATTTATTTCTTCAGAAGGTGATGTTAACCCTTCCAGGACAGGAGTCCTATGTTGCTGGCCCTTTGTTGCAGCTGCCAGTTTGTCCACGGCTCAGTGGTAGGTGTTGACCACTGAAATCACCAAGTCAGCAAGGCCACGTTTGTTTCCAGGACCTCCTGCCTGCTTTTGTTACCCCACACCAAGTTGTGCCTGTTCCTTTGTTGCACCTTTTACCCTTCAC
Source organism: Bufo bufo (assembly GCF_905171765.1). Classification (NCBI taxonomy): domain Eukaryota; kingdom Metazoa; phylum Chordata; class Amphibia; order Anura; family Bufonidae; genus Bufo; species Bufo bufo. Next base: position 132,045,465 of record NC_053391.1, on the reverse strand, counting down.
CCCCTTTTCAGGTTGATCAGGGGTTTTACAGCACTTTTCTTGCTGTCCATTTTATTGTGCAATCTGTTACTAAGGAACCGTGCCCGGAGACAGACTCAAAAGATACCTGAGCCTCTGAGATTCTTACTCTTTTAAAGTATTGTGCCCAGAGATGGACTCCACCGCATGAGAGCCTCTGTGATTTAATAAGAAATAACCTGGGTACGGACTCATGTTTGTTATTTGAGCCTCCAAGAACTTTTATACCGTTTTCTACTGTTTTATCATGGACTTATTCATTGTCATGGACTATCCTGGTTATAATGTTACGCTGTGCCAGGTCAGCGCCCCCGTTCCATTCACTATCCTGAGAGAAGAGAACGACGCCCCTTGTCACTACCCTTCACTTTTGCCAATTGGACCTGATGCAAATGTAAATGCAGATGAATTACATGTATGTATGCCTGCATGTCTCTATTTTCTATTTCAGGTAGAGATTCCAGTTGGGCGACCCATGATGGAGTACGAGGGCGTACTCAGCTTAAAGCAGTGGGGTATGTAGTATACGGGAGTTGTAATACCCGTTACTACCAAAGGTCACTTGGTGTGCTGTCGTCCCTCCTTAATTATGGAAAGTTGTTGTATGTCAGTTTTGTAAAATGCAATGTAATGTGTGTATTTCCCTGTCACTGAAACTTGCATGCACAGGCCTGCTAGGGGTGTTATTACAGGTTCTAGTCCATAGAGGGAGCTAGAGAGCCCTAGTTTATATAAGGCCAGACAGGGAAGTGTAAGACAGACGGAGTCTAGTGTCTGTAATCTACAGATGGAGATTAGATAATGTCTGAGACCAGTCCAGGCCTGAAGCCTGCTGTTCAGGAGAAGATTCCCTCCTGAATTCCTACATGCTGAAGCAGGAATACCTTAGCCTGAGGAACCATTCAGAAGCTAGGAGAGACTGAGGCAAATATCAGAGGAGCCAGAGGTATTGAGGAAACAGAGGAGGTACTTATGAAAGCCATAATCAAGGATATAAAGCCAGTATTAGGTTAATGGGCCTTGGTGAAGAATTGCTACCTTCCAGGATCAGACAGAATTAGAGTGCTAGCTCCTGTGCTGAGAATCCTGTGTCTTGCACTCTGTGATTACCCTGCTGTACTGTATTGCCTGCATCGACCGAATTGCAAAATCGACTGTATGCTGAGGAACTGCGTTTCCAATATTGTCTCTGCCTGCAAACTACTAAAGTTGAAGTTCTGTTTTAACACCACGTTTCCTCAAATTATTCCTGCATCCGCAAACGGCGTGCCACCGTTTACTTGGCACTGGCGTCACGAACTATTCCTACCTATACCTGCCCTTGCAGAGAGTCAGCTGTACCAGGTTAGTGTATATTGCACTACTACACCCAGAAACACCTACTACGCACAACTTGAGTACACTGCACTACCTCATCCAGGGTGTCGCTGGCTTCGGCGTGATATCCACTGGATCCAGAACAAGGTCCCTGTGGTGATAGAGAAAAAAATGAATAATCACATAAGGAAGGGATGGTGACTGCCCCTATGAAATCACCAGCAGGGGGCGCTGTGCTGGCCTGGTAGACTGAGCTATGCCAATGTATAGCAGGGTAATTTAGGACATTTCCCCTAAGTGCTACCACACAGTACTAATGCCCACATTGTGGCCCCTCACAGTATTAATGCCCACCTTGTGGCCTTTCACAGTAATTAAGCCCACCTTTGTTCCTGTCACAGTAGTTATGCCCAGATATGTGCCCCCTAACAGTAGATATGCCAAATATGTGCCCCCTAACAGGAGTTATGCCAAATATGTGCCCCCTCACGGTATTTATGCCAGATATGTGCCCCCTTCACAGTAGTTATGCCCAGATATGTGCCCCCTTCACAGTGGATATGCCCAGATATGTGCCCCTCACAGTGGATATGCCCAGATATGTGCCCCTCACAGTGGATATAGCAAGATATGTGCCCCTCACAGTAGTTATGGCCAGATATGTTCCCCCTCACAGTAGTTATGACCAGATATGTGCCCACTCACAGTAGTTATGCCAGATTATTTGCCCCTCACAGTAATGACCAGATACGTGCCCCCCTACAGTGGTTATGCTAGATTATGTGCCCCTCACATTAGATATGCCCACATATGTACCCCTCACAGTGGTTATGCCAGATTATGTGCCCCCCCTCACAGTAGTTGATATATGTGCCCCCTCATAGTAATGCCTTTATATGTGCCCCCCTCACAGTAGTTATGACAGATTAGGTGCCCCCTCAGTAGAGATGCACACTTTTGTGCCCCCCCTTCCCCTTTGCCCCCAGTCTGCAAAAAAAAACAAAAAACATACTTACCCTCTTCCCTGATGTTTCACTGCCACACTCACATCGCGCTGCTGGCTGTACTGAAGGCAGTTTCCCGGGCCTTCAGATCTCCTCCCACAGCCAGCAGCGCGATGTGCGGCAAGCAGAGGGAGCGCTAGAGCTCCTGCTTCACTGATGATCTGGAGACAGCCCGGCAGTGACAAGAACTGCCGGGCCGAGTGTATATGAGTGAGTGCGCGCGTCCCCCCTCTTCCTCCTCCCCCTCTCTGCGCAAACCTCCCCCACCTTGCCTCATAATATTAAACGTGTAATGGAGCGCCCTGACGGGGCTGACATTGTCACTGTACTTCATGCCGGGCCCCGTCACAGCTCTTCATTACATGTTAGTACAGCGGGCCCCCTCCCCCCGCCGGGCCCGGTCGCAGTCGCACCCCCTGCGACCGCGATCGTTACGCCCCTGGCTGTAAGTAGCAGGCTGTAGTGCGGGCCCTCCCCTCTTGTTTTCAGGGGGTTCAGATTGGTGACTTTACCCTAGAATGCCAATAGCAAGTTCCTTAAAATCCAAGAAAGGGGTATCTGGCTGCTGAGCTGACAGCATCTTCAGCTGACGTTTGAGGGATTCGTCAAGGACACCTTCAATAAACTGTTCCCTGAGGGTTTGATCTTGTCCCTCAGCTTCACGGGGATCAATATGGATAACAGCCCGCAGGGCTTCTTGCAGAGACAGGGCAAAGTCTCTCAAGGTCTCCTTTGACTGCTGCCACTTTCCAAAGAAGCGCATTTTAAAGGTGGTACTGAGTTGGTCTGGGATCTGCTCAGCGGTTTTCCGCTCTGGCCGAGGACAGGACTTGACCTCCCGGAGCGCAGCTCCCTGTAACTGGCCAATCAGGATTTCCACATTCAGATCCTGTGATACTGGATATAGCTTAAACCTGGCTAGCATTTTATCACGGAATTCCCTGAGTGAATGGGGTTCTCCTGAGTAACTTGTGAGGCAGGGTGCCCCAAAATAGTATGGCATAGTAAGAGGCATGATGCATGTGGCTGCAGGTGCTGCTGATAGATCACTGCGGTCCAAGTGGGTGCCATTTTCACTGTCAGACATGACTCTTGATACCCAGGACCAGACTAAAGGGGTCAGTACTGGCTATAATGCAATTTAGGTGCAAGTTGCTATGGGCGACCGCCGCAGAATTGGTGCGTGGCTCCTTTAACCACCTCCGGACCGCTGTACGCACAGACGCGTCCTGGAGGTGGTTGATTCATTCCTCCTGGACGCATATACGCGTCCTCTCGCGAGACGCGAGATTTCCTGTGAACGCGCGCACACAGGCGCGCGCGCTCACAGGAACGGAAGGTAAGAGAGTTGATCTCCAGCCTGCCAGCGGCGATCGTTCGCTGGCAGGCTGGAGATGTGTTTTTTTTAACCCCTAACAGGTATATTAGACGCTGTTTTGATAACAGCGTCTAATATACCTGCTACCTGGTCCTCTGGTGGTCCCATTTGTTTGGATCGACCACCAGAGGACACAGGTAGCTCAGTAAAGTCCCACCAAGCACCACTACACTACACTACACCCCCCCCCCGTCACTTATTAACCCCTTATTAGCCCCTGATCACCCCTGATCACCCCATATAGACTCCCTGATCACCCCCCTGTCATTGATTACCCCCCTGTCATTGATCAACCCCCTGTAAAGCTCCATTCAGATGTCCGCATGATTTTTACGGATCCACTGATAGATGGATCGGATCCGCAAAACGCATCCGGACGTCTGAATGAAGCCTTACAGGGGCATGATCAATGACTGTGGTTATCACCCCATATAGACTCCCTGATCACCCCCCTGTCATTGATCACCCCCCTGTCATTGATTACCCCCCTGTAAAGCTCCATTCAGACGTCCGCATGATTTTTACGGATCCACTGATAGATGGATCGGATCCGCAAAACGCATCCGGACGTCTGAATGAAGCCTTACAGGGGCATGATCAATGACTGTGGTGATCACCCCATATAGACTCCCTGATCACCCCCCTGTAAAGCTCCATTCAGATGTCCGCATGATTTTTACGGATCCACTGATAGATGGATCGGATCCGCAAAACGCATCCGGACGTCTGAATGAAGCCTTACAGGGGCATGATCAATGACTGTGGTTATCACCCCATATAGACTCCCTGATCACCCCCCTGTCATTGATCACCCCCCTGTCATTGATTACCCCCCTGTAAAGCTCCATTCAGACGTCCGCATGATTTTTACGGATCCACTGATAGATGGATCGGATCCGCAAAACGCATCCGGACGTCTGAATGAAGCCTTACAGGGGCATGATCAATGACTGTGGTGATCACCCCATATAGACTCCCTGATCACCCCCCTGTCATTGATTACCCCCCTGTCATTGATCACCCCCCTGTAAAGCTCCATTCAGATGTCCGCATGATTTTTACGGATCCACTGATAGATGGATCGGATCCGCAAAACGCATCCGGACGTCTGAATGAAGCCTTACAGGGGCATGATCAATGACTGTGGTGATCACCCCATATAGACTCCCTGATCACCCCCCTGTCATTGATTACCCCCCTGTCATTGATCACCCCCCTGTAAAGCTCCATTCAGACGTCCGCATGATTTTTACGGATCCACTGATAGATGGATCGGATCCGCAAAACGCATCCGGACGTCTGAATGAAGCCTTACACGGGCGTGATCAATGACTGTGGTTATCACCCCATATAGACTCCCTGATCACCCCCCTGTCATTGATCACCACCCCTGTCATTGATCACCCCCCCTGTCATTGATCACCCCCCCTGTCATTGATCACCCCCCCTGTCATTGATCACCCCCCTGTCATTGATCACCCCCCTGTAAGGCTCCATTCAGACATTTTTTTGGCCCAAGTTAGCGGAATTATTATTTTTTTTTCTTACAAAGTCTCATATTCCACTAACTTGTGACAAAAAATAAAATTTGACATGAACTCACCATACCCCTCACGGAATCCAAATGCGTAAAATTTTTTAGACATTTATATTCCAGACTTCTTCTCACGCTTTAGGGCCCCTAGAATGCCAGGGCAGTATAAATACCCCACATGTGACCCCATTTCGGAAAGAAGACACCCCCAGGTATTCAGTGAGGGGCATATTGAGTCCATGAAAGATTGAAATTTTTGTCCCAAGTTAGCGGAACGGGAGACTTTGTGAGAAAAAAATAAAAAATATCAATTTCCGCTAACTTGTGCCAAAAAAAAAAAATTTCTATGAACTCGCCATGCCCCTCATTGAATACCTTGGGGTGTCTTCTTTCCAAAATGGGGTCACATGTGGGGTATTTATACTGCCCTGGCATTCTAGGGGCCCCAAAGCGTGAGAAGAAGTCTGGTATCCAAATGTCTAAAAAGGCCCTCCTAAAAGGAATTTGGGCCCCTTTGCGCATCTAGGCTGCAAAAAAGTGTCACACATCTGGTATCGCCGTACTCAGGAGAAGTTGGGGAATGTGTTTTGGGGTGTCATTTTACATATACCCATGCTGGGTGAGATAAATATCTTGGTCAAATGCCAACTTTGTATAAAAAAATGGGAAAAGTTGTCTTTTGCCAAGATATTTCTCTCACCCAGCATGGGTATATGTAAAAAGACACCCCAAAACACATTCCCCAACTTCTCCCGAGTACGGAGATACCAGATGTGTGACACTTTTTTGCAGCCTAGGTGGGCAAAGGGGCCCATATTCCAAAGAGCACCTTTCTGATTTCACTGGTCATTTACCTACTTACCACACATTAGGGCCCCTGGAAAATGCCAGGGCAGTATAACTACCCCACAAGTGACCCCATTTTGGAAAGAAGACACCCCAAGGTATTCCGTGAGGGGCATGGCGAGTTCCTAGAATTTTTTATTTTTTGTCACAAGTTAGTGGAAAATGATGATTTTTTTTTTTTTTTTTTTTTTCATACAAAGTCTCATATTCCACTAACTTGTGACAAAAAATAAAAACTTCCATGAACTCACTATGCCCATCAGCGAATACCTTGGGGTCTATTCTTTCCAAAATGGGGTCACTTGTGGGGTAGTTATACTGCCCTGGCATTCTAGGGGCCCAAATGTGTGGTAAGGAGTTTGAAATCAAATTCTGTAAAAAATGACGAGTGAAATCCGAAAGGTGCTCTTTGGAATATGGGCCCCTTTGCCCACCTAGGCTGCAAAAAAGTGTCACACATCTGGTATCTCCGTACTCAGGAGAAGGTGGGGAATGTGTTTTGGGGTGTCATTTTACATATACCCATGCTGGGTGAGAGAAATATCTTGGTCAAATGCCAACTTTGTATAAAAAAATGGGAAAAGTTGTCTTTTGCCAAGATATTTCTCTCACCCAGCATGGGTATATGTAAAAAGACACCCCAAAACACATTCCCCAACTTCTCCCGAGTACGGAGATACCAGATGTGTGACACTTTTTTGCAGCCTAGGTGGGCAAAGGGGCCCATATTCCAAAGAGCACCTTTCGGATTTCACTGGTCATTTACCTACTTACCACACATTAGGGCCCCTGGAAAATGCCAGGGCAGTATAACTACCCCACAAGTGACCCCATTTTGGAAAGAAGACACCCCAAGGTATTCCGTGAGGGGCATGGCGAGTTCCTAGAATTTTTTATTTTTTGTCACAAGTTAGTGGAAAATGATGATTTTTTTTTTTTTTTTTTTTTTTCATACAAAGTCTCATATTCCACTAACTTGTGACAAAAAATAAAAACTTCTATGAACTCACTATGCCCATCAGCGAATACCTTGGGGTCTCTTCTTTCCAAAATGGGGTCACTTGTGGGGTAGTTATACTGCCCTGGCATTCTAGGGGCCCAAATGTGTGGTAAGGAGTTTGAAATCAAATTCTGTAAAAAATGACGAGTGAAATCCGAAAGGTGCTCTTTGGAATATGGGCCCCTTTGCCCACCTAGGCTGCAAAAAAGTGTCACACATCTGGTATCTCCGTATTCAGGAGAAGTTGGGGAATGTGTTTTGGGGTGTCATTTTACATATACCCATGCTGGGTGAGATAAATATCTTGGCAAAAGACAACTTTTCCCATTTTTTTATACAAAGTTGGCATTTGACCAAGATATTTATCTCACCCAGCATGGGTATATGTAAAATGACACCCCAAAACACATTCCCCAACTTCTACTGAATACGGAGATACCAGATGTGTGACACTTTTTTGCAGCCTAGGTGGGCAAAGGGGCCCACATTCCAAAGAGCACCTTTCGGATTTCACTGGTCAGTTTTTACAGAATTTGATTTCAAACTCCTTACCACACATTTGGGCCCCTAGAATGCCAGGGCAGTATAACTACCCCACAAGTGACCCCATTTTGGAAAGAAGAGACCCCAAGGTATTTCGTGATGGGCATAGTGAGTTCATGGAAGTTTTTATTTTTTGTCACAAGTTAGTGGAATATGAGACTTTGTAAGAAAAAAAAAAAATAAATAAAAAATCATCATTTTCCGCTAACTTGTGACAAAAAATAAAAAGTTCTATGAACTCACTATGCCCATCAGCGAATACCTTAGGGTGTGTACTTTCCGAAATGGGGTCATTTGTGGGGTGTTTGTACTGTCTGGGCATTGTAGAACCTCAGGAAACATGACAGGTGCTCAGAAAGTCAGAGCTGCTTCAAAAAGCGGAAATTCACATTTTTGTACCATAGTTTGTAAACGCTATAACTTTTACCCAAACCATTTTTTTTTTACCCAAACATTTTTTTTTTATCAAAGACATGTAGAACAATAAATTTAGAGCAAAATTTATATATGGATGTCATTTTTTTTGCAAAATTTTACAACTGAAAGTGAAAAATGTCATTTTTTTGCAAAAAAAATCGTTAAATTTCGATTAATAACAAAAAAAGTAAAAATGTCAGCAGCAATGAAATACCACCAAATGAAAGCTCTATTAGTGAGAAGAAAAGGAGGTAAAATTCATTTGGGTGGTAAGTTGCATGACCGAGCAATAAATGGTGAAAGTAGTGTAGGTCAGAAGTGTAAAAAGTGGCCTGGTCTTTCAGGGTGTTTAAGCACTGGGGGCTGAGGTGGTTAAGAGTCACTGCACCTGCTCAATTTTGGGGAGTATGGTGCTCTGGCAGACAGATTATAACCCCTAACAGTCTTTAGAAAGGTTATTTTCACAGCAGTACTCACTCAGATCCACGGATGGTTCTTTTCAGAATCCAGGGCAGAAAGAACAGTGTTTTCCCTTTTCCAAGATGGCCACCGCTTCACTTCCTGTATGGGCAAATGCAGCGATTTCTTTGTCCTCCTGGGAACTTATATTCAGCACTTTAGTTCCTGCTGCTGTAGGAATGATTTATCTGTGGAGGCAGGCTATATTCCTTCTTCAGAGCTGATGTCCACATCTAAGATGGCCGATTAACCCCTGCTCTGCCACAGTGCAGACCCACACTCTTCAGCAGTAAGTACGCACAAGAAAAGTCTCTTTTTCTGGGGGTTTAGAAATCACTATAGCCTGTATTATAGGCACAAAGGTAAATCCTGTTCGTGACGCCACTTTTAATGGGGTGGCCAGGTGCGGGTGGATAATATTCTGTATTTGCCGTGACACCAATTGCAGCGTGCGCAGGGTACTATCCTAGGGCCCTTCCAAGGTGTTATAATGCACGTCCCAGGTTAGGAATGCCAGAGTGGTGTAATGGCCTATAATGTCTCTGTAGTTTTGTGGTAGTTGTGTCAAAGTGTCTCCTACCTGAGTACGGCCGGGCTCCTGGCTCACTTGAAATAAATTTGAGTGTAGTGATAGTAGGAGTAATAGAGGAACTTTGCAGAATAGATGTCCAGACCTTTAGATGAAGTTCAAACGTTGCTTTACTTGAAATAACTTGAATTCAAACAGTATACAGCTTTGGTTTCTTGGTCCCAGAAGGTATTGGCAATGATTGGCAGGAATGAGTACTTCTGCTTTAAATGTGGAGCTTGCAGGATAAACGTCTGCTTGGTAGCTCTGTAACTGTGGCAGGATTAGCTTCTTAACTTATCTGTAACTTCTGCTGTGTGGGGACAGACTAGCTGAGGAGGAATAGGCTTCTCCTAGGACTCTGGACTTCTCACAGATGGATTCTTAGGGGATGCTTTCTTCCTGGAACTCTGGAGTTTGGCTGTAGTTTCTGCTCTCTTCATCCAGCAGAGCTGAAGGTGCTCAGACTGGGTATATGGCCATGTCTCTTGCAGAGACATGCCCCTACTTTCTTCCCTAAGGAGGGAGTACCACTCAAAACCCTCCTTTCCCCAACAGGGGGTAACTATATCTGGCTCTAACTGTTTTTTCACTCCCTTGCTGCAGGAAGAGGGACTAGCCCACCTCTCTCCAGAAGGGGAGGAGGGCAGAATAGAACAGGAATGTTCCACTCTGAAGTGCAATAACATTAAGACTATCTCTGCCAATGATGCTGCCACCCGCTGGTAACCAGGATAATTACATGAACCATTACATTTAAAGGGAGCCTGTCACCTGGATTTTGGGTATAGAGCTGAGGACATGGGCTGCTAGATCGCCGCTAGCACATCCGCAATATCCAGTCCCCATAGCTCTCTGTGCTTTTATTGTGTAAAAAAACACGATTTTATATATATGTAAATGAGGCTACTAAAGTTTCCAGAGCCCAGCCACGCCCACTGTGAAGGAGCCCAGCACCGCCCCGCATACTCCGAATCTCCTCCTTGCTCCCCAATGTCACAAAAATAGAGTGCCGTAATCTCGTTATGCACGAGCTAGCGCATGCGCAGTGTTGGCATAGTGTTCCTTCCCTGTGCTGGCATCAGCCTCAGGGAACAAACTGCACATGCGCGAGCTCGCACATCGCGAGATTACGGCGCTCTATCTTTGTGACGTCAGGGAACAAGGAGGAGATTCAGAGAATGCGAGGAAGTGCTGGGCTCCTTCACAGTGGGCGTGGCTGGGCTCAGAGTCAGAGAACGCTGGACTCATCTCTCAAGCATGGAGGAGACAGGACTCATCTAAGGTTAATTTATATATTTATAAAATCGTTTTTTTGACACAATAAAAACACACAGAGCTATGGGGACTGGATATTGCGGATGTGCTAGCGGCGATCTAGCAGTCAATGTCCTCTTTACCCAAAATTCAGGTGACAGGTTCCCTTTAACATAGTTTTATGCACATTTCTGGAGGATATAATATAAATGACATCAGATGTCATTATAAAGGCTCTTAGAAGATAGGGTGTTACATGGGGTGTTACAGGGGCCCTGGGCAATTGCCCAGTTTGCTCCCCCTAACGTAGGCCTTGAGTGTAGTGATGTCGCGAACATAAAATTTTCAGTTCGCGAACGTCGAACGCAAATTTCTGCAAATGTTCGCGAACGGGCGAACCGCCATAGACTTCAATAGGCAGGCGAATTTTAAAACCCACAGGGACTCTTTCTAGCCACAGTAGTGATGGAAAAGTTGTTTCAAGGGGACTAACACCTGGATTGTGGCATGCCGGAGGGGGATCTATGGCAAAACTCCCATGGAAAATTATGTAGTTGACGCAGAGTTGGATTTTAATCCATAAAGGGCATAAATCACCTAACAATCCAATTTTTTTTTGAACAACGTGGTTTAAAACATCCAGTGTGTGTATACGATCAGGTATGATGTTGTATCGATCAGGTAGTGTAAGGGTTACGCCCGCTTCACAGACATTGACAGACCAAACTCCCCTTTTAATGCACCGCAAACAACCGCAAACAGTCCATTTGCCCAACCGCAAACTCCCCATTTGTTCAAGGTTGGATACCAAGCTAGCCATGTCCCGTTGATGTCATTGAAGGTTTCTTCCTCCACCCAGCCACGTACAACACTAAGTTTCCCCGAAAGGTGAATTGAATTGATTTTTCGAACGGGGAGATGGTTAAAAAAAACGCTGGCTCCCTCCCCTTTGTTTGAATCCACGGTCACTGCGTCTGTACCGTGCAATTTACTGCCCCACCCGATATGAGTGGTATTTTCTGTAGTTCTCTCTTCTCATCAGTTTAATCCCTGTTACGTCCCCAATCTGGGGTCTATTTATTAAATAGATTTTTCGAATGGGGAGATGGTTAAAAAAATGCTGGCTCTCTCCTCTTTGTTTGAATCCACGCCACGGTCACTGCGTCTGCGCCGTGCAATTTACTGTCACACCCGATATGAGTGCTATTTTCTGTACTACTACTCTCATCAGTTTAATCCCTGTTACGTCCCATATCAGGGTGGGATTGCCTTTTGTGAAAAAAAATTTAGGCCGGGTACCTTCGACTGCCTTCACAGTGACAGACCAAACTCTGATACACCAAAATGAATTGATTTTAGGAACCGGGAGATGGAAAAAGCAGCTTGGTCGGTCCTCCTACTCCCAAGTTGGGGCACTGCGCATGCACGGAGCAATGTGCTGTGACACCCTATATGAGTGGTGTCTTAACTAGTACTATTCCTATCAGTTTAATCCCTGTTACGTCCCCTATCCGGGGACGTGTGTCGAATTGATTAAACATTGTTGAATTAACGAACCATTACGACATCCTGGAATAATTTAGTTCTGAGCTTTGTACTTGCTTTGTATTAGAATTAATGGGGATTTTTTTAATTGTCTGCATTATTTCTAATAAACTATTAAGAGACTTTATTATGATTTTTTTATTTTATGTATTAAAAACCCACCCATACAACTTAAAAAAAAAAATATTAAAAAAATTATGTTTTTTCTATGAAAAATTATCCAGCCGATCGCTTTTGGTCTGATCATAATGAAGCAACGGCCTTATCATCTGGGGTGTGGCAACATTGCCAACACACTCATAGAGGTGATGATCGCTTCATTGTGATATGCAAGCCCCTTCACCACAACAAGGTAACGATCACGAAGGGGAATTGACACTTGTATGTGCCTTTTTTTTTTGTTTTGTTTTTGCAGCCACAGTGCAGCACCAGAGGCCAGAAAAATTAGGTATGTACACATGCCTGAAAAATAATGTTATTGTTGCAGCCGCTGTTGTAGCAGCGGCCGGAAAAATTGATGTTTTCAAGGCAGAAAGGTGACTAAAACATTGCGGCTTGAACCCTAGTTGGTGGCGGAGAATTCACGAAAGTCATCCGGTATGCAAACATTAAATACAGCAGCGTGGGGACCATTTTGAGGCCAAGGCATGTCATCAGGCCCTTTGTTAGTCAAACGTATCCCCCACTGTCAGTCCCTTCGGGATCCATGCCTCATTCATCTTAATGAAGGTGAGGTAATCAACACTTTTTTGACCGAGGCGACTTCTTTTGTCAGTGACAATGCCTCCTGCTGCACTGAAGGTCCTTTCTGACAGGACACTTGAAGCGGGGCAGGCCAGAAGTTCTATCGCAAACTGGGATAGCTCAGGCCACAGGTCAAGCCTGCACACAGTAGTCAAGGGGTTCATCGCTCCTCAGAGTGTCTATCTGCAGTTAAGGCGAGGTAGTCTGCTACCTGTCGGTCGAGTCGTTCTTTAAGGCTGGATCCCGAAAGGCTGTGGCGATGTGTAGAACTGAAAAAGTTCTGCATGTCCTCCATCAACAACACATCTGTAAAGCGTCCTGTCCTTGCCGCCGTGGTCGAGGTAGGAGGAGGATTACTTTCACCTCTTCCCCTGTTAGATTCCCGTTGTGCTGTGACATCCCCCTTATAAGCTGTGTAAAGCATATTTTTTAGTTTTGTTTTGAACTGCTGCATCCTTTCTGACTTTCGTTAAGTTGGTAACATTTCCGCCACTTTCTGCTTATACCGCGGATCTAGTAGCGTGGCCACCCAGTACAGGTCGTTCTCCTTCATCCTTTTTATACGAGGGTCCCTCAACAGACATAACATGAAAGACCCCATTTGCACAAGGTTGGATGCCGAGCTACTCATTTCCCGTTCCTCGTCCTCACTGATGTCATTGACGGGCTGTTCTTCACCCCAGCCACGTACAACACCACGGGTCCCAGATAGGTGACAACAACGAGCACCCTGGGATGCCTGCTGTGGTTGGTCTTCCTCCTCCTCAAAGCCACATTCCTCCTCTGACTCCTCTTCCTCACACTCCTCTTCCAGCGTTGCCGCAGGTTCAGCAAGCGATGATGACAAGGCTGTTTCTGGTGGTGATGGTGACCACAACTCTTCCTCTTCACGCTCATCTACAGCCTGATCCAGCACTTTTCGCAGGGCACGCTCCAGGAAGAAAACAAATGGGATGAGGTCGCTGATGGTGCCTTCGGTGCGACTGATTAGGTTTGTCACCTCCTCAAAAGGACGCATGAGCCTACAGGCATTGCGCATGAGCGTCCAGTAACGTGGCAAAAAAATTCCCAGCTCTGCAGAGGCTGTCCTAGCACCCCGGTCATACAAATACTCGTTGACGGCTTTTTCTTGTTGGAGCAGGCAGTCGAATATTAGGAGTGTTGAATTCCAACGTGTCGGGCTGTCACAAATCAAGCGCCTCACTGGCATGTTTCGGCGCTGAATGTCTGAAAAGTGCGCCATGGCCGTGTAGGAACGCCTGAAATGGCCACACACCTTCCTGGCCTGCTTGAGGACGTCCTGTAAGCCTGGGTACTTAGACACAAAGCGTTGTACGATGAGATTCAACACATGTGCCATGCACGGCACATGTGACAACTTGCCCAAATTCAATGCCGCCAACAAATTGCTTCCATTGTCACACACCACTTTGCCGATCTCCAGTTGGTGCGGGGTCAGCCACTGATCCACCTGTACGTTCAGGGCGGACAGGAGTGCTGGTCCAGTGTGGCTCTCTGCTTTCAGGCAAGTCAACCCCAAGACAGCGTGACACTGTCGTATCCGGGATGTAGAATAGCCCCTGGGGAGCTGGGGGGATTCAGTTGATGTGCAGCCAGACGCCGCAGCAGAAGAGGACTCAGCCGAGGAGGTTATGGAAGAGGATGGAGTAGGAGGAGTAGAGGAGGTGGCAGTAGGCCTGCCTGCAAGTCGTGGTGGTGTCACCAACTCCGCTGCAGAGACAAGCATTCCATGCTTGTCAGCAGGTTGACCCAATGTGCAGTGTAGGTGATATACCTGCCCTGACCGTGCTTAGAAGACCAGGTATCAGTGGTCATATGGACCCTTGCCCCAACACTGTATGCCAGAGATGCCATGACTTCCTTTTCAATCACTGAGTAGAGGTTTGGGATTGCCTTTTTTGAAAAAAAAAAATTGTCTGGGTACCTTCCACTGTGGTGTCCCAATAGCGACAAATTTTTTGAAGGCCTCAGACTCCACCAGCTGGTATGGTAAAAGCTGGCGGGCTAAGAGTTCCGTCAAGCCAGCTGTCAGACGCCGGGCAAGGGGGTGACTCTGGGACAGGGATCAGCAACCTCCGGCACTCCAGCTGTTGTGAAACTACGACTCCCAGCATGCTCCATTCACTCTTTTGGGAGTTCTGAAAACAGCCAAGGAGGTGTGCATGCTGGGAGTCGTAGTTTCACCACAGCTGGAGTGCCGAAGGTTGCTGATCCCTGCTCTGGGACATTGGCTTCCTACGCTCAAACATTTCCTTTACAGACACCTGACTGTGGGCAGATGAGATGGAACTGCTGAAGGTGAGAGGCGGAGTGGCGGGTGGTTGAGAGGGGGCAAGGAGGACAGCAGTGGTTGACGTGGCTGAAGATGCTGGACCAGGAGGAGGATGGTGGCTTTGAGGTTGTGTGCTGCTTCTACTCGTCATCATGTGTTGATCCCATAGGCGTTTGTGATGTGCGATCATGTGCCTTCGCAAAGCAGTTGTACCTAGGTGGGTGTTGGATTTCCCACGACTCAGTTTCTTTTGGCACAGGTTGCAAATGGCATCGCTGTTGTCAGAGGCAGACACACAAAAAAAATGCCACACTGCTGAGCTTTGCAATGACGGCATTCTGGTGGTGGCAGCAGCATGTGTTGATTGGCGTGCTGTCTGGCTGACCCCGGGTGCCGATACATGCTGTCTGACTGTGCCACTAGCTCCTTGGGACGACCTCCCCCTGCTTCCAACTCGTCTCCTCCTTCTCTCTGTCTCCCCTTCTGAACTTTCCCCCTCTTCTTCTTCTCTTCGAGCAGGCACCCACGTGGCATCCACGGACACATCGTCATCATCAACCACTTCACTTGTATCTGACACCTCAGCAAAGGAAGCAGCAGCGGGTACAACATCATCATCATCATCACACTGTACGTCCATGTGTGTAATGCTGCCTGACTGAGACATATCCCTGTTATCTCCATCCTCTGGCAATAATGGTTGCGCATCACTAATTTCATCCAAATGATGTGTAAATAACTCCTCTGAGGGATCAAGTGAAGCGGCTGTGGTGGCTGTGGTGGTGGTGGTGGTGGTGGTGGCGGCGGGCGGGAGAGTGGTAACTTGAGAGCAGGTGACCAAAGCTGAGCTGGAGGAGGATGGTGCGTCAAGGTTCTTAGCGGAAGCTGTTGAAGATTGGGTGTCCTTTGTAAGCCAGTCAACTATTTTCTCCGAATTTTTGGTGTTCAGGGTACGTGGCCTCTGAACACTGGGCATTATTCCAGGGCCAGTGGAAATCACAGCACCACGAACACGACGGCCCCTGCGGCGTGGCCTGCCTCTGCCTGTCATTTTTTATTAGATAAGTGTTACTATGCGTGCAAGGTACTGTGCCACCCTATATAAGTGGTGGGCAGTGGGCACAGTACAGTCTGTGTGGGCCTGACACACACTGGCTTGCAACTGTGATTATATCACAGAAAAATATTAAATAGAATTTTTATTTATCTGCGAGGTATTTGTGAGTGAGTGACACCCTGTAACTGTATAAGTGGAGGTCTAGCCACTAGCCAGTGGCCACAATACAGTCTGTGTGGGCCTGACACACACAGGCTTGCAAATGGGATTAGATCACAGAAAAATATTAAATAGAATTTTTTTTATCTGCGAGGTATTTTCTGTCACACCCTGTATGAATGGTGTGCACACAGTACTGTCTGTGACTGAGCCTGCAGCCTCTCACACACGGGCAGGCAACTGCAATATATGTATATATAAAATAAAATAAAAAAAGCAGACTGATGTACCAATCCTGAAAAGGGCTTTTTGGGGTGCTGTCAGGACGCTGTCCTTACAGCAGATGAGTCTGTGGACACAGAACACTGCCCTAGCTAACGCTTTCCCTATTGAATCAACAGCAGCAGCACTGTCCCTCCTCTCACTGAGAATGCAGATTCCGAATGAATCTAAAATGGATGCTGTCCAGGAGGTGGGAGGGTCTGGGAGGGAGGGTCTGTTGCTGATTGGCTGGAATGTGTCTGCTGACTGTGAGGTACAGGGTCAAAGTTTACTCAATGATGATGTATAGGGGGCGGACCGAACATCGCATATGTTCGCCCGCCGCGGCGAACGCGAACAAGCTATGTTCGCCGGGAACTATTCGCCGGCGAACTATTCGGGCCATCTCTACTTGAGTGCAGGTGCACTATATCTGAATGGAGGAGACTGAGTGATTTGCCTGGTCACATGACCCTCCATCAGCAGCCATTTTATGGACAAGACCTTTATGTGGACAGCAGAAAAGGCTTGGCTAACAAGGGAAAATACCATATAAAATATAGGAAATAGTACAGAATATCAACAGAGACTATATTAGTAAGTGCCATATAGTAATTTTACAAACACATTGGTTAGCAGTAGCCAGAAGTGGACAACCTCTCTGCATGGCCGAAGACCACATTCCAAAATCAAAGCTATCACAGTAAAACCAAGTGCATTTTCAACAGGGTTTTTTACCGCATGGTCAAAATCATTTTATGTAGCTACTGTATACCCACAAGTCAATAGTCAGCTATAGCCGGGCTAAAAGGGGGTGTAAGCACTAAACGTCTCTAGGGCAGCATAAATACAACCCTGTTCCTAAGCCGTGGACATCATCAGAACTGACTGTTGTGACAGGATCCTCAGATTACTATTATTTTGATCCATCTATTCAGTTAAATGACAGTGACTCTTACGTATGATAGGAATGTGTGAACGACTCTTGTTTCCCATAAAATAATGACACCATATCTTTCAGCTGACTCTGAAATCCCTGGATGATTATGAGTGGGTGATAAAGAAAACAAGAGCAGTCAAATTTTTTAGATAATTAGTCGTCTGGCTGACATGAGTGAGTGTTCAGAGAGAATGTCCAGCTACTCCTGTACAGGGTGTGAAAATTCAGGAGATGCTTCTTCTTATATAGTGCACCTTTTAATTAGGTCTCCTGCACATTATCGTATCCATTCTGCAGTCCGCAAATTGTGGATCTGCAAAATATGGATGTTATCCATGTTCATTCCGCAGTTTTCACGGGAACCACTGGATAAAGGCCTATTCTTGTCCTCCAAACGACATGAATACGAGAGGATCTAGAACTTGCAGCCTGGCCGTCTGGATGCGGACGGTACATGAATGACATCCCCTACATAGACATTAACATAGCATTCTGGCTGCTTTCAGTCACCAGTAGATTGAGTTTAATCTCCATTCAGGCAGGCGATGTTCCCGAACGGACTAGCCTCGGACACCACATAGACACAACTGTAGTCAAAGGGGTAATTAATGCATCAGGTTTTTTTTTGGTGCACCATGGATCAGTCTAAAAAAACTTTAGCTCACATCCTATTCTGATTCAAGACTTGCTAGTTTTAGGGTACAGCCACATAGTCAGGTTTCTTGATGTAGTTTTGAAAACCAAAACCAGGAGTGAATTCAGAAAGAAGTTGTATCTGTCCCTCTTACTTTCTTTCCTTTTATAATCCACTCCTGATTTTGGCTTCCAAAACCTGACCGTGTGGCCGTGCCCTTATCGTGCAGATTTCCTCACATTGTGCTCAGAACTGCCAGTGTTTAATTTATGGGCCAAGATTTGTGAACAAACCATGACCAATAAAACATATGGCTATCTGAATACAGCCTTAGGCGCTTGCTATATACTGTTCATATACTGAACTCAATAATATATCAGGATGCAGTAGGTTCAGAAGCTCCCTCTAGTGATGGCAGCAGGCAGACAGAATTCTATGTCAATGCAATGATTTGGAGCTCTGTTTGTCAAAAATAGTGCTCTGAACAACAAAAAGATATTGTACAAGTGTGTGCAAATTATATTACGTGCACTCACACAGCTTCTGTTAGTTTAATCTCAAGAGGACCAAAACAAAACCAAGTCTGTTGTATCTCAAAAAAACGTTAGGTTCTGCATGGCACAAATAAAAGGAATATATCAAAACTATGGGTGTTGAGTTACCTGCAGTGGTCCTCCAGTGGAGTTCCATTCATCCAGAGTTATGCTGTGCCAATTCTTTAACTCCCAATGCTGTTCTCCTTTGCAATGATTTTTTTTATATGTCCACATGCACATTGATCTTTTTCAGTCTCTTAGGGACAGTTCTGGTCAGTAGCTAGTCTCAAAAATGAAAGTACAATAAGCGGCTCAAACAGTCCTGTGTGACGTCATGCTTGTTGAACAGTGGTCTGCAGGGCCCAAACGTTCTCTTCTCCTATGCGTTTTGTAATACTGTGTTTCATTTATCATGGATGGGAAATATCCTCGTCAGCGGACTTTAGGTAGGTTCCGTTACTGCAGTTATCTTGAAACTGGATGAAAGTGAGTGAAATCTGATCAGCCAGATGTCTCCTCCTTCCTCATCACTGCCTAAGAAGATGCAAAGAAGGACAAAATTGGGAGCTAAAGAATTGGCATAGCAAAACTCTAAAATGGAGCTCCACTGGAGAACGGGAGAACCATTGCAGGTAATTCATCGTGCATAGTGTTGATATTAATTCCTTTTATTTGTGCAGACAGGGTGGAGTGTTGCATCTTAAATTGGGTAAGGAGATACAACAGATTGGAACTGATGATTGACCTTCTATCGTTGTTGAATGATACAGATTACAGTGATCCCGCAAGATACAATGGCCTCAGGATACAATATTTTCAACATACAATGATCTTTTCTGACCCATTGTAAGTTGAAACTAGACTGAACATACAATGTCTCAGACTTAGATCCAACCAATCAAGGCCACTTCTCTGGTAAAATAGCTGTATTAGGGCTCTTTCACACCTGCGTTATTGTCTTCCGGCATAGAGTTCCGTCGTCGGGGCTCTATGCCGGAAGAATCCTGATCAGGATTATCCTAATGCATTCTGAATGGAGAGTAATCCGTTCAGGATGCATCAGGATGTCTTCAGTTCCGGTACGGAACGTTTGTTGGCCGGAGAAAATACCGCAGCATGCTGCGCTTTTTGCTCCGGCCAAAAATCCGGAACACTTGCCGCAAGGCCGGATCCGGAATTAATGCCCATTGGAAGGCTTTGATCCGGATCCGGCCTTAAGCTAAACGTCGTTTCGGCGCATTGCCGGAGCCGACATTTAGCTTTTTCAGAGTGGTTACCATGGCTGCCGGGACGCTAAAGTCCTGACAGCCATGGTAAGTGTAGCGGGGAGCGGGGGAGCAGTGTACTTACCGTCCGTGCGGCTCCCCGGGCGCTCCAGAGTGACGTCAGGGCGCCCCAAGCGCATGGATCACGTGATCGCATGGATCACGTCATCCATGCGCATGGGGCGCTCTGACGTCATTCTGGAGCGCCCCGGGAGCCGCACGGACTGTAAGTATACCGCTCCCCCGCTCCCCGCTCCTACTATGGCAACCAGGACTTTAATAGCGTCCTGGGTGCCATAGTAACACTGAAAGCATTTGGAAGACGGTTCCGTCTTCAAATGCTTTCAGTACACTTGCGTTTTTCCGGATCCGGAGTGTAATTCCGGCAAGTGGAGTACACGCCGGATCCGGACAACGCAAGTGTGAAAGAGGCCTAGGGTACTTTCACACTAGCGTTTTTCTTTTCCGGCGCGGAGTTCTGTCCTAGGGGCTCAAATCCGGAAAAGAACTGATCAGTTTTATCCTAATGCATTCTGAATGGAGAGTAATCCGTTCAGGATGCATCAGGATGTCTTCAGTTCAGTCTTTTTGACTGATCAGGCTTTTCAGAAAACCGTAGCATGTTGTATTTTTACCTCCAGCCAAAAATCCTGAACACTTTGACTGAACGCCGGATCCGGCCTTTTTTCCATTGACTTGCATTAACACCGGATCCGGTGCCGTGTGTTTCGTCAAACCGGATCCGGCTTTTGCATGTTAAACCCGAAAAATGTGGAATTGAACGCCTTATTCAAACAACGCTAGTGTGAAAGTAGCCTTACAATGGTTTCAACATACATTGGTCATCCTGGAACCAATTAATATTGTAAATTGAGGGACCACTTGTATATTCAATCCCTATTTGATTAAAGTTTTACACAGATCATTGATATGTGATGACAAATAAAGCGAATTATATGCTCCTCCATCTACAGATATAAACGTTCTATGGCCAGAAACTGGATGATCTTCTGATATTTAAGTAAATGTGAAAGGAGGGGGCACACCAATAAATACAAGTAATCTAAAGAGTGCAAGAGCGTGGTTAAAAAATGGTGCAAAACAAGCCTGACCCAAGGGAGAGTCACAAGAACCACCCTATACATGCACATCCAACAATAGCCATGTATTAAAATATATATAAAGTTTGTATACAATATGAACAGCGTGTCGGTGTAAAGATTGGTATCACCGACACATACAGAATCCAATGAACGTCCACTGGATAAGGACATGCAATATAACCCAGCTATATAAAATATGCACCTATAAGTAATATGAAGATGATGTCAGATAAGGTAAGGCCACTAATAAATAAAAGCAGACCACAATAAGGTCAAATAGCAAGAGCCAAAACCTGTATAAGCAGCTGGTGCAGTGAACCTGAATAGATGAGTGACGCCCAACGCGTATTGCCGGCGCAGTCCGGCTTCCTCAAGGGTAATGGGCCCAATGTCAGTGTGTCACATATATCACATGTTCCCCTGTACTTCCGGTCTGCGAGTCCTATATAGGCATTTTTATATTTTGTATATTTCTTATATTTTGGGGCAGTATCTGTGCAAGTTAGCGCATGCGATCCGCACCCTACATTGGCCCTCTAGATGCCTCCATCATTCATACATGCAGGCCACACTCCATGGCGGTTATTGGTGCTGGTGGAACGCATATTGCGTTCCACCATTGCTTCCTACTTCCGGTCATGTGATCACACCATTTCCGGTTTCTGCTCAGCTGCTCGTCTCATGATATGCTGCTGCGCTCCCACATCTCCATCTCACAGGTGAATTGTATTATGCTTTATTGATTGATTTCATTTCCTGTATATATGTGACACACTGACATTGGGCTCATTACCCTTGAGGAAGCCGGACTGCGCCGGCGATACGCGTTGGGCGTCATTTATCTATTCAGGTCCACTGCACCAGCTGCTTATACAGGTTTTGGCCCTTATCTGACATCATCTTCATATTACTTATAGGTGCATATTTTGTATAGCTGGGTTATATTGCATGTCCTTATCCAGTGGACATTCAGTGGATTCTGTATGTGTCGGTGATGCCAATCTTTACACCGACACGCTGTTCATATTGTATACAATTTTTAATGTGTGGTTGTTGGTGTGTCTAATAAACTTTATATATATTTTAATACATGGCTATTGTTGGATGTGCATGTATAGGGTGGTTCTTGTGACTCTCCCTTGGGTCAGGCTTGTTTTGATCTTCTGATATTTACTAAGAACAATATGAACTGCCGTTGGATGTGAAAGCACACAGTATGCCATCGTATCATCTCAGCAAGATGGTTAGAATTCCTAGAATGTCTTTTTATAAAAATGTATAGTCATCAGCAGTACAAAAAAGAGTTATTGCCAGCACCTCCAAACTATGTATAAGAGAAGTCCAGGTGAACACTTCAGCCATGATAGTGTGCACCTGAACTCCCTTTATACATACATAGTTTGGAGGTGCTGGTTTAACTCTCCACATTGCCCTGAAAGTTGTAGGCCAAAAGCCCAAGAGAGGCAAGACTGTTAGTGTAGGTCCTGTCTGATAGAAGCCACCTTGTCACTGGTAGATGGGCCCAACATATTCTTAGACATCAGCAGTGATGGTTAGTTCCCTAACCTTCTCACTTAGTTACCAATTTTTTTACAAAGTTACTGTTGGTATACGCCTAGTGAACTACAGACTGTTCATGTCTTCTAAGTGTGACCTAAATTATAAGTTTCCATTTCACGGGAATATTTTCATACAGTAGTGAACAGATTTATTAACTTGAATGACAGTGGAAAAGACAAATATGCGTCTACCAAAATTCCACTTAGTTTCCAGTTGTATCCATGGTATGTTCATGCATTCAATAAGGTTCTTTGGGACATAGATTGGACACTTGGTGGTTGGCACCAGAGCCTATCCTGGATGGTGGTCTGTGAAGGAAGGAATGGAACGACTGCTTTAAATTTAAGGGGCATTGCTTTGCCAAGTGTCTTACAGCTGCTGGAGTTATTGCTATGCCTTTCTCTGAAGAGACAGCTGTGCCAAGTTTTTCATCCCCTCACCACCCTCCATATCGTTGGCATGTAGACATACAGGAGCCACAACCACAACCCTGGTGTTCCACATGTCATCTCCTCATCTGTCCAGATGGCTGATCCCATTTTCTGTGTTTTGTCTCACAAAAGGATATTACAAGATCAGACAGTAAACATTTGACTTGCGTTTTATCCAGAATTCCATTAATGTCTTTCTGTCTGTTGAAGCGAAGTGTATGGATGTGGAAATGTGTTCTTCTGTACCATTTCCAATATCAAAGTAGTAAAGGAAATCTGAGTGTTTTTATAACATGAATTTCTAATAACATATACAGTAGTGCAAGATAAGCAGAATTCTAGACGCAGCATCAAACATGACGTAAGAGTGCTACAGAGGCTTCAAAGTATGTGCAAATGAATGTATAAGATATACATGATATATGTGCTGTCTGCATCTTTTGCGGCACATAAGATACCGCAGTCAAAAATGGGGGGGTGCACTAATAATTTTCACCACTTAACCCCTTAGGGACTTAGGATGTACCGGTACGCCACGTTTGCCGAGTCCTTAAGGACTCCGGACTTACTGGTACGTCCTAAGTTTAAAAGTAGATTGCGGCGGGGGTTAATTGTGACAGGATGCCCACTGAAATCATTCAGCGGGCATCTTGTCACAACGCCGGGGGGGTCATGTGACCCCCTCATATCGGCGATCGCCGCAAACCGCAGGTCAATTCAGACCTGCGGTTTGCGGCTTTCACCTGGTGCCTGCGGCGGTGGTTGGCAGTGCCATCGGGTCCCCATGCTGCTGTGGGAGGGACCCGATGGCATGGAAGGCAGCGCGATGTCTAAGAAAGGATCTCACAGGCCAGAAACTGTATGAGTAATACACACAGTACACATTACAGCCACAGTACACATTACAGCCAATGCATTCCAATACAGAAGTATTGGAATGCATTGTAAAGGATTAGACGACCAAAAGTTCAAGTCCCAAAGTGGGACAAAAAATAAAGTGAAAAAAAAAGTTGAAAAAATAAAGTTTTCCCCCCAAAAATTAAAAGTTTCAAGTAAAAATAAACAAAAACGTCATTTCCCCTAACTAAAGTTAAAAAAAAATTGGTAAAAAATTTTGGGGAAAAAAAAAGTATACATATTACGTATCGCCGCGTCCGTATCGACCGGCTCTATAAACATATCATATGACCTAACCCCTCAGATGAACACCGTAAAAAATAAAAAATAAAAACTGTGCTAAATAAACCATTTTTTTGTCACCTTACATCACAAAAAATACAACAGCAAGCGATCAAAAAGGCATTTGCCCGCCAATATAGTACCAATCTAACCGTAACCTCATCCCGCAAAAAATGAGCCCCTACCTGAGACAATCGCCCAAAAAATAAAAAAACTATAGCTCAGAATATGGAGACACTAAAACATAATTTTTTTTGTTTTAAAAAAGCTGTTATTGTGTAAAACTTACATAAAAAAAAAAAGTATACATATTTGGTATCACCGCGTTCTTATCGACCGGCTCTATAAAAATATCACATGACCTAACCCCTCAGATGAACACCGTAAAAAATAAAAATAAAAACTGTGCTAAATAAACCATTTTTTGTCACCACACATAACAAAAAGTGTAATAGCAAGCGATCAAAAAGTCATATGCACCTCAAAATAGTGCCAATCAAACCGTCATCTCATCCCGCAAAAAATGAGATCCTACCTAAGATAATCGCCCAAAAACTGAAAAAACTATGGCTCTCAGAATATGGAGACACTAAAACATAATTATTTTTTTTTTCAAAAATGATATTTTTGTGTAAAACTTACATAAACAAAAAAAAGTATACATATTAGGTATTGCCGCGTCCATATTGACCGGCTCTATAAAAATATCACATGACCTAATCCCTCAGATGAACACCGTAAAAATTTTTAAATAAAAACTGTGCTAAGTAAACCATTTATTGTCACCTTACATCACAAAAAGTGCAATAGCAAGCGATCAAAAAGTCACACGCACCCCAAAATAGTGCCAATAAAACCGTCATCTCATCCCGCAAAAAACATACCCTACCCAAGGTAATCGCCCAAAAACTGAAAAAATTATAGCTCTCAGACTATGGAAACACTAAAACATGATTTTTTTTAATTCAAAAATGAAATCATTGTGTAAAACGTACATAAATAAAAAAAAGGTATCGCCGCATCCGTGACAACCTGGTCTATAAAAATATCACATGAAATAACCTGTCAGATGAATGTTGTAAATAACAAAAAATAAAAACTGTACCAAAACAGCTATTTCTTGTTATCTTGCCTCACAAAAAGTGTAATATAGAGCAACCAAAAATCATATGTACCCTAAACTAGTACCAACAATACTGCCACCCTATCCCGTAGTTTCTAAAATGGGGCCACTTTTTTGGAGTTTCTACTCTAGGGATGCATCAGGGGGGCTTCAAATGGTACATGGTGTCAAAAAAAAAACAGTGCACCAAATCTGTCTTCCAAAAACCGTATGGCATTCCTTTCCTTCTGCGCCCTGCCGTGTACTCGTACAGCAGTTTACGACCACATATGGGGTGTTTCTGTAAACTACAGAATCAGGGCCATAAATATTGAGTTTTGTTTGGCTGTTAACCCTTGCTTTGTTACTGGGAAAAATGGATTAAAATGGAAAATTTGCCCAAAAATTTTAATTCTGAAATTTCATCTCCATTTGCCAATAACTCTTGTGGAACACCTAAAGGGTTAACGACGTTTGTAAAATCTGTTTTGAATACCTTGAGGGGTGTAGTTTCTTAGATGGGGTCACTTTCATGGAGTTTCTACTCTAGGGGTGCATCAGGGGGGCATCAAATGGGACATGGTGTCAAAAAAAACAGTCCAGCAAAATCTGCCTTCCAAAAACTGTATGACATTCCTTTCCTTCTGCGCCCTGCCGTGTGCCCGTACAGTAGTTTACGACCACATATGGGGTGTTTCTGTAAACTACAGAATCAGGGCCATAAATATTGAGTTTGGTTTGGCTGTTAATCCTTGCTTTGTAACTGGAAAAAAATTATTAAAATGGAAAATCTGCCAAAAAAGTGAAATTTTGAAATTGTTTCTCTATTTTCCATGAATTCTTGTGGAACACCTAAAGGGTTAACAACGTTTGTAAAAATCAGTTTTGAATACCTTGCGGGTGTAGTTTATAGAATGGGGTCATTTTTGGGTGGTTTCTATTATGTAAGCCTCGCAAAGTCACTTCAGACCTGAACTGGTCCCTAAAAATTGGGTTTTTGAAAATTTCTGAAAAATTTCAAGATTTGCTTCTAAACTTCTAAGCCTTGTAACCTCCCCAAAAAATAAAATATCATTCCCAAAATGATCCAAACATGAAGTAGACATATGGGGAATGTAAAGTAATAACTATTTTTGGAGGTATTACTATGTATTATAGAAGTAGAGAAATTGAAACTTGGAAATTTGCAATTTTTCACAAATTTTTGGTAAATTTGGTATTTTTTTATAAATAAAAATTAATTTTTTTGACTTCATTTTACCAGTGTCATGAAGCACAATATGTGACGAAAAAACAATCTCTGAATGGCCTGGATAAGTCAAAGCGTTTCAAAGTTATCAGCACTTAAAGTGACACTGGTCAGATTTGCAAAAAATGGCCAAGTCCGTAAGGTGAAATAGGGCCGAGTCCTTAACCCCTTTGTAAAAAATTGCAAATTTCCAAGTTTGAATTTCTCTACTTCTATAATACATAGTAATAGTTACTTTTTTACATTTTTTTGACCCAGACCCACTTGGGTCTTGAAGATCCAGTGGGTCTGATGTCTGTATAATACAGTACAGTACACTATATAGTGTATTGTACTGTATTTTACTTACACTTTGTCTGAACAGATCTATGCCTGAGAAGGCGTCCTGTTGCCATTGGAACCTTCCCCGTGTGCCACAACTGAGCAGACAGGGAAGGGGAAGGAGGGAGGCTTCCTCCCTCTGTGACCCCATCCTGTCTGGGGGCTGCAAAGGCACAGCAGCCCCCTGATGGGAGAGGGAGGGAGCTCCCTGACTGTTAACCCTTTCCATACAGCGGTCCGTACGGACCACGGTATGGAAAGGGTTAAACGGCTGACATCACAGCACAGATCCCGCCTGCCGCACCTCCCGCCTCCCGCACCGCCCGCACCGTCTGCAACCCCTCCCTGCACCACCCGCCGGCATAAAATCATTCAGGGGTGCAGGGGGGGTGAAAAAACTTTATTTTGGGCATTTTAAAGTTTGATCTGCAGAAAGCGCTGCAAACCGCAGGTCTGAATTGACCTGCGGTTTGCTGCGATCGCCAACCCCCGGCGTTGTGACAGGATGCCCGCTGAATGATTTCAGCGGGCATCCTGTTCCGATTAGCCCTCGCAGCGCCGCAATCTCGTTTTAAACTCATGACGTACCGGTACGTCATGGGTCCTTAAGGACTCAGGAAACATGCCGTACCGGTACGTCATGCGTCCCTAAGGGGTTAATCATACTACTGAAAAAAACGAAATAAGTATATATTGTCGGGGGGTAATAATTAAATTAAGAATTCTTAATTATGGTCATAAAAATAATTAACCATAAAAAAAAAAAAATTCAATTTGTCAGAAATTCTTAAAATCATGACCTGGTGAATTGTAGACAACCTAATTGATACAATTTACATCTGAGTCCAACTATTTCCTCAGATAAAGAAGTTCTTTTTGACGTGAGATGACGTTAATGATAAAATGTAGTTCTGCATTATACAATAATACACAGGTATTATAAAAATATGCAGATTTATTGGTTACAAGATTATAAACATATATAAGTACATAAACACAATGATACATGCAAATGAATATATATAGCGTTAATATAAAGCATTACAAGCTTATCAATACATGTGAGTGGAAATAACTTGTCACATTATAACCAAGCTATTATTAGGTTAGGATATCAAAATATGAACATAAGTTATATACATTACTTCTGTTCAGAGAAAACCTCATGATATCAAGATGGGCATGTCTAATCCTAGACATCATTATAGAATGCTAAATACATTCTGCCCCCCCTTACCAACTACACATCACATGACTTCAAGATGGGCAAATCCATTGAAGGATATAACTTAGAAGAGACAACTGTATCCTTCCGCCCCATCCTGGACTATTTTCACATATATAACTTTGGTAAGAATATTAAGACAAATAACAGGGATCTAGGATCTTGCTAGACCATATCTTAAATGGGAAGGACTTGAAATAAGTCTTTCCTGTGGGAAATTAAATTTAATTATTTATTTATTCGCCAATCTAGATGGTATAATTTCACCCACACTATCAAATTAGTCTTAATAAAATAAAATATCATTTTCTGTATCTCTTACCAAGTCCTAGTAGGAATCTCACTTCTGCTCCTAGGAAAGTTGGGTGATCCATCATAGCGCATCTCATTATGGCTTTCATCTCGATAGACCCCTCTAGAGAGCTCCACTTCTCTCTTTTCCTTCCCTTCTCTCTTTCTCCGTACTCGAGTAATTATTCCCCCCCTTATCTAAGAATCATCCCCTTTAAATTAAGGATTCCCAATCAGGTATGGTGGGTGTATTCACATGCTAATAACACCATGATGTCATATCAACTGGGTAATATGGTATAGAACAAATAATGAAATAATATAATATTGTCCATCTGCCTCCAGATGGCACTGCGGTATTGTAGATGAACATAACAACTTTTAAGCATTAACATTAAATATCTAATAATACGTTCTCAGGACTTTGTTGACCTTTTTATATAAATCATTGAGGAAGGTCTTTTCCTGACACTTTTAATTACCTATATCCTGGACTTGTTGGAGTTGACTGTCTTCTCCTACCTTTTTGAAATATAGGTTGACTTGATGAAAATTTTATATAGCGGCTTTGATGCTTGGCATCGGAATGTGCAAATTTCACTTATCTACATCCATGAATAACTATTGTTTTGAAATCCAATTAATATAAACTTACTTGTTTCTGTACCTTCTACAATACCTTCTAAATGGTAAATACATGGTATAACATATATATAAATCGATACATTGTTACACATAGATAACACATTATATGAATTATTGATTAACATATGTTGTAAACTAAATATACCATGCAGAGATATACAGGGTGGGCCATTTATATGGATACACCTTAATAAAATTGGAATGGTTGGTGATATTAACTTCCTGTTTGTGGCACATTAGTATATGTGAGGGGGGAAACTTTTCAAGATGGGTGGTGACCATGGCGGCCATTTTGAAGTCGGCCATTTTGAATCCAACTTTTGTTTTTTCAATAGGAAGAGGGTCATGTGACACATCAAACTTATTGGGAATTTCACAAGAAAAACAATGGTGTGCTTGGTTTTAACGTAACTTTATTCTTTCATGAGTTATTTACAAGTTTCTGACCACTTATAAAATGTGTTCAATGTGCTTGCTATTGTGTTGGATTGTCAATGCAACCCTCTTCTCCAACTCTTCACACACTGATAGCAACAGCATAGACGATTGCCTTCAGATGATACGAGATGTGCAGCACCTGAAACTACGGATACTGGAAGCCTGTGCTAGTATTTCTCCTGCGGTGTTGCTATCAGTGTGTGAAGAGTGGGAGAAGAGGGTTGCATTGACAATCCAACACAATGGGCAGCACATTGAACACATTTTATAAGTGGTCAGAAACTTGTAAATAACTCATGAAAGAATAAAGTTATGTTAAAACCAAGCACACCATTGTTTTTCTTATGAAATTCCCAATAAGTTTGATGTGTCACATGACCCTCTTCCTATTGAAAAAACAAAAGTTGGATTCAAAATGGCCAACTTCAAAATGGCCGCCATGGTCACCACCCATCTTGAAAAGTTTCCCCCCTCACATATACTAATGTGCCACAAACAGGAAGTTAATATCACCAACCATTCCCATTTTATTATGGTGTATCCATATAAATGGCCCACCCTGTATATATAATATAATTATGAATATATAAATTGAACCTCATACAGCAGGTGTGCCTCAAGGATATGAGTCCTTATCAAGTAACCTTGTTCCCTCCAGACAGACATGTCTTAGGGAGTTGACTTACTCCTTACAGATGGTCCCATATCTTTAGCAATAACTTTTAAATACAATGTCCGTTTATGTTCACAATTATTTTTTTATATAACCTGAACTTGCCATGAAATTATCTTGGCTTTTTCAGCCACATAATAAAACTTTGGTTCAGGCTGATTTTATTCTTAAAGGCAATGAGATGAGCATTCATTTTGATTATGTCATTAGATAATATTGTATACATATGAAAATGCACAACAAATATTACAAAATACGAGCGTATTGCGGTATGCAGGGATACCTTTTTATTGTACTGACCTAATACTTAAAAGACAAGCTTTTAAAAGTTTTCCTTTCTTCCTTGGTATTGCTTCAGACCTGAGAAAGAGAGAAACACTCTCGAAAACTTTTCTTTATAGTTTAACCCCTTAAGGAAATATTAGCCTTAGAGATTGGACCCTTTTAAAATGTAGCTTTTATTGGTTCAATTAAAAAGCAAAATATATCACCCTATGATAACTGGGTGACCGAAAAAATATATATATCAGGATAGGATATCCCCCAGCTACCACCGTGAATTGGTGAAAATAATAAATAAGATGTACCGTAAATAGTGCAAATTCCAAGGGCACTTATGACATTAATGAGAGGTGTGGGATTTGGGGAAAGTTTAGGGCACTTTTGATGGGTGCTGGGGATGATTCTCTCCCTAGGTTAACCCTTTGCCCAGGGATGATCCCTGATGGTGGGATCACCCTGTCCCCGTACCTACCCTGTCTGGCCCTGTACAACCCTGTACATTGGGAATTTCACATACAGTATATAATGATGTCAATTTTAACCCCGACGCGTTTCCCCACCACGGTTCATCAGGGGGTCGGTTAGAGGAGGATAATTGTTGTAAATAACATCATAGATCAAAACAGGATAAATAGATAAAAAATATATACTATGTCCTGGATGATACCGTGAGGCAGGCCATACTTGGGGCTGGATAACTCACATAGACTCTCTTATTTGTGAAGAGGGATGTTACTAGTGATATGCCCCAGTGATGTCCGGACTGCCACCTGACGTATTTGGTAAGGCAGTCTTAACCCCTTAAGGACCCTGCCATATTTCACCTTAAGGACCAGGCCATTTTTTGCAAATCTGACATGTGTAACTTTATGTGGTTATAACTTTAAAACGCTTTTACATATCTAGGCCATTCTGAGATTGTTTTCTCGTCACATATTGTACTTCATGACAGTGGTAACATTGAGTAAAAAATATAATATTATAAAAAAAAAATACAAAATTTACCAAAAATTTAGAAAAATTAGCAAATTTCCAAATTTCAATTTCTCCACTTTTATAATAGATAGTAATAGCTCCAAAAATAGTTATTACTTTACATTTCCCATATGTCTACTACATGTTTGGATCATTTTGTGAATGCCATTTTATTTTTTGGGGACGTTAGAAGGCTTAGAAGTTTAGAAGCAAATCTTGAAATTTTTCAGAAAATTTCCAAAACCCACTTTTTAAGGACCAGTTCAGGTCTGAAGTCACTTTGTGAGGCTTACATAATAGAAACCACCCAAAAATGACCTAAATGACCATTTTAAAAACTACACCCCTCAAGGTATTCAAAACTGATTTTACAAACTTTGTTAACCCTTTAGGTGTGCCACAAGAATTAATGGAAAATGGAGATTAAATTTCAGAATTTCACTTTTTTGCAGATTTTAATAATTTTTTTGCCACTAACAAAGCAAGGGTTCACAGCCAAAAAAACTCTATATTTATTGCCCTGATTCTGTAGTTTACAGAAACACCCCATATGTGGCCGTAAACTGCTGTACAGGCACAGGGCATTGCACAGAAGGAAAGAAACGCCATATGGTTTTTGGAAAGCAGATTTCACTGGGATAATTTTAAGCTGCCATGTCACATTTGAAGACCCCCTGATGCATCCCTAGAGTAGAAACCTCTAAAAAGTGACCCCATTTTAGAAATTACACCCCTCAAGGTATACAAAACTGATTTTACTAACTTTGTTAACCCTTTAGGTGTCCCACAAGAATTAATGGAAAATAGAGATGAAATTTCAGAATTAAATTTTTTGGGCAGATTTTGCATTTTAATTAATTTTTTCCAGTTACAAAGAAAGGGTTAACAGCCAAACAAAACTCAATATTTATGGCCCTGATTCTGTAGTTTACAGAAACACCCCATATGTGGTCATAAACTGCTGTACGGGCACACGGCATTGCGCAGAAGGAAAGGAACGCCATATGGTTTTTGGAAGGCAAATTTTGCTGGACTGGTTTTTTGACACCATGTCCCATTTGAAGCCCCACTGATGCACCCCTAGAGTAGAAACTCCAAAAACGTTACCACATTTTGGAAACTACGGGATAAGGTGGCAGTTTTGTTGGTACTATTTTAGGGTACATATGATTTTTGGTTGCTCTATATTACACTTTTTGTGAGGTAACAAGAAATAGCTGTTTTGGCACCATTTTTATTTTTTGTTATTTACAATTATTGACAGGTTAGATCATGTGGTATTTTTATAGAGCAGGTTGCTACAGACGTGACAATACCAAATATGACTACTTTTTTGTTGTTGTTTTAGTTTTACATAACAAAGCATTTTTGGAAAAAAAAGATTTTTTTTAGTGTCTCCACATTCTGAAAGCCGTAATTTTATTTATTTTTTAGGCGACTGTCTTGTGTAGGGGCTAATTTTTTGGGGATGAGATGATGGGTTGATTGGTACTATTATAGGGTGCATATGACTTTTTGATTGCTTGCTATTACACTTTTTGTGATGTAAGGTGACAAAAAATGGCTTTTGTGACACCTTTTTTTTGTTTTTTTTTACGGTATTCACCTGAGGGGTTAGGTCATGTGATATTTTTATATAGCAGGTTATTACGGACGTGGCGATACCTAATATGTCAACTTTTTTTTATTTATGGAAGTTTTACACAATGATATCATTTGTGAAACAAAACAAATCATCTTTTAGTGTCTCTATAGTAGAGATGGCCTTGCAATTCGCCCGGCGGTCGTTTCGCGGCGAACTTTGCATGTTCGCGATTCGCCGAACATGCGAACATATGGAGAAATTCGCTACCGCCATATTATTTTACATTATGAAGAACTTTGACCCATGACACATCCATCAGGTGGTACAGGACAGCCAATTGAGACATTTCAGCACACGGACATACCCCCTACCTTATAAATAAACCTGATCTGGCCGCCATTTTACATTCAGTGTTTTGCCAGTGTAGGGAGAGGTTGCTGTGTGGAGCAGGGACAGGCTGTTAGGGACACCAAACGCTAGCTAATAGGGCCACAAAAGTCATTTTAAGGACTAGTATAGGTGGGCTATCGATAGGTGTGATACACAGAGGGGTGCGATATACTTATACTTTTATAATGAGTCAAAAACACATACAGGGAGTGCAGAATTATTAGGCAAGTTGTATTTTTGAGGATTAATTTTATTATTGAACAACAACCATGTTCTCAATGAACCCAAAAAACTCATTAATATCAAAGCTGAATATTTTTGGAAGTAGTTTTTAGTTTGTTTTTAGTTTTAGCTATTTTAGGGGGATATCTGTGTGTGCAGGTGACTATTACTGTGCATAATTATTAGGCAACTTAACAAAAAACAAATATATACCCATTTCAATTATTTATTTTTACCAGTGAAACCAATATAACATCTCAACATTCACAAATATACATTTCTGACATTCAAAAACAAAACAAAAACAAATCAGTGACCAATATAGCCACCTTTCTTTGCAAGGACACTCAAAAGCCTGCCATCCATGGATTCTGTCAGTGTTTTGATCTGTTCACCATCAACATTGCGTGCAGCAGCAACCACAGCCTCCCAGACACTGTTCAGAGAGGTGTACTGTTTTCCCTCCTTGTAAATCTCACATTTGATGATGGACCACAGGTTCTCAATGGGGTTCAGATCAGGTGAACAAGGAGGCCATGTCATTAGATTTTCTTCTTTTATACCCTTTCTTGCCAGCCACGCTGTGGAGTACTTGGACGCGTGTGATGGAGCATTGTCCTGCATGAAAATCATGTTTTTCTTGAAGGATGCAGACTTCTTCCTGTACCACTGCTTGAAGAAGGTGTCTTCCAGAAACTGGCAGTAGGACTGGGAGTTGAGCTTAACTCCATCCTCAACCCGAAATGGCCCTACAAGCTCATCTTTGATGATACCAGCCCAAACCAGTACTCCACCTCCACCTTGCTGGCGTCTGAGTCGGACTGGAGCTCTCTGCCCTTTACCAATCCTGCCACGGGCCCATCCATCTGGCCCATCAAGACTCACTCTCATTTCATCAGTCCATAAAACCTTAGAAAAATCAGTCTTGAGATATTTCTTGGCCCAGTCTTGACGTTTCATCTTGTGTTTCTTGTTCAGTGGTGGTCGTCTTTCAGCCTTTCTTACCTTGGCCATGTCTCTGAGTATTGCACACCTTGTGCTTTTGGGCACTCCAGTGATGTTGCAGCTCTGAAATATGGCCAAACTGGTGGCAAGTGGCATCTTGGCAGCTGCACGCTTGACTTTTCTCAGTTCATGGGCAGTTATTTTGCACCTTGGTTTTTCCACACGCTTCTTGCGACCCTGTTGACTATTTTGAATGAAACGCTTGATTGTTCGATGATCACGCTTCAGAAGCTTTGCAATTTTAAGAGTGCTGCATCCCTCTGCAAGATATCTCACTATTTTTGACTTTTCTGAGCCTGTCAAGTCCTTCTTTTGACCCATTTTGTCAAAGGAAAGGAAGTTGCCTAATAATTATGCACACCTAATATAGGGTGTTGATGTCATTAGACCACACCCCTTCTCATTACAGAGATGCACATCACCTAATATGCTTAATTGGTAGTAGGCTTTCGAGCCTATACAGCTTGGAATAAGACAACATGCATAAAGAGGATGATGTGGTCAAAATACTCATTTGCCTTATAATTCTGCACTCCCTGTAGATCTATATAGTGATCACCTGGAAGTCAGGGGCCTAGGGGCTAGAGGCTTACTAGGGCCATTTTTATATAGGGTAAGGTTCCGGACAGGGTCGCTCTTATCAGGGCGGGTGGTCTGTAGTTAGGCTATTAGGGCCAGAATAGCACCCCCCTGTAGGGCAATATCAGGGACAGTTCTTTGCCCACCCTGTCCTTCAATACCACATCATCATCTATCCCAGGGATAGATGGTTTTTGCTTTCCCTCCGGGATTCATGGATGTGCACTGGAACCCCCCGCATTGTGGTAGGACATATGGTTTCTGATTTGGTGCCGCTGAGCACCTGATTTAGTGTCGCCGAGCACTTGTTATTGCCTACCACATCTATGCTTTTTGCTTAAAGGGGTCCCCGCCGATTAGCTGTTTGAGAAGGCAGCAGCGCTTCTCGCTGTTTACCGCTGGCCCAGTGACGTCATGACTAGTATCAACTAGCGTGGGCGGGGCTAAGCTCTGTTCACTTGAATGGAGCTTAGCCCCGCCCACGCTAGTTGATACTAGTCGTGACATCACTGGGCCAGCGGTAAACAGTGAGGAGGCCGCGCCGCTGCTGGAGCGCCGCTGCCTTCTCAAACAGCTGATCGGCGGGGGTCCTGGGTGTCGGACCCCCGCCGATCAGATGCTGATGATCTATCCAGAGGATAGATCATCAGTTAAAACAAAGTGCAGAACCCCTTTAACTTTCATAATTTAATTTATTTTCATTTTGAGGGATATCTTTTCCATTCACACGTCCGCAAAATGGGTTCGCATCCGTTCCGCAATCCGTTCCCAATTTATGTTCAATGGGGCCGGAATGTGCTGTCCGCATCCGCATTTGCGGATCCGCATCCGCATTTGCGGATCCGCACTTCCGCATCTGTGCTTCCGTTTCCGCAAAAGACTAGAACATGTCCTATTCTTGTCCGCAATTGCAGACAAGATTAGGCATTTTCTATTATAGTGCCGGCGATGTGCGGTCCACAAATTGCGGAATGCACTTGCCGGTGTCCGTGTTTTGCGGATCCGCAAAACACTTACGGACGTGTGAATGGACCCTCATAGTAAAATTATTAAAGGTTACGTTTTATCTTTATGTATATTCTAATGGATTGCCTTCCTTGTACAATGTTATAATATACTTTCTATGTTAGAAAGTATATTATAGTGCATTTGTATTGTGCGGCAGTTGTGTGCGGTTCTGCTGCGATACTGCAGCTATATAGAGGGACAAGCATTATTGGAACAAACAATTTCTACTGGTGTGATATACCAGTCGCCCCCCCAAAAAACTGGGGGGGTGTTATATACCAATATACTTTCTTTATAGTGCATTTGCGCATGCGCGTACGCGAAAAATATATTGCCGATATTTCGCATTGAAAAAAATAGGTTTGCCTGCCATTAAAATGAATAGGACCCACCGCGAACTTGCGGTTCGTGAACATTTGATCGTGTTTGCGTGATCGCGTTCGCGAACCGTCCCAGGAGATGTTCGTCCATCACTACTCTATAGTCTAAAAGCCATAGATTTTTCAGTTTTTGGGCGATTGTCTTATGTAGGGTATAATTTTTGCGGGATGAGATGACAGTTTGATTGGTACTATTTTGGGGTGCGTATGACTTTTTGATCGCTTGCTATTACTCTTTTTGTGATGTAAGGTGACAAAAAATTGCTTTTTTTTACACTGTTTCATGTGATATTTTTATAGAGCAGGTTGTTACGGATGTGGCAATACCTAATACGTATACTTTTTTTTACACAATAACAGCATTTTTAAAACCCAAAAAACTATGTTTTAGTGTCTCCATATTCTGAGCCATAGTTTTTTTATTTTTTGGGCTCATTTTTTGCGGGATGAGGTGACGGTTAGATTGGTACCATTTTGGGGGGTATACGCCTTTTTGAATGCTTGATGTTGCACTTTTAGTGATGTAAGGTGACCAAAAAATAGTTTATTTAGCACAGTTTTTATTGTATTTATTTTTTATTGGTGTTCACCTGAGGGGTTAGGTCATGTGATAGTTTTATAGAGTCGGTCAAAACGGATGTGGCGATACCTAATAAGTTTTATAGCGTCGGTCAAAACGGATGTGGCGATACCTAATATGTGTACTTTTCTTTTTTTCCCTATTTAAAAAAAAAATAATTCCCTTTATTTTGGCAAAAGGATATATATATATATATATATATATATATATATATATATATATATTTTTTTTTACTTGAAACTTTAAAAAAAAATTATTTTATGTCTCACTCTGGGACTTCAACTTTTGGGGGACTGATCCCCACTTCTGTATTGTCATGCATTGGCTGTAAGTGTATTACACACTGTAATACACTTACAGCCTTCCTGCCTGTGAGATCCAGGGGGCTGGATCTCACAGGCTCTCCCGGAAGGCAGCCACGATGCCTAAGGAAGGCACCGGGCTGCCTTCCATGCCATCGGGTCCCTGTCACAGCAGCACGGGGACCCAATGGCTGTTTTCTCCCTGCACGGACATCGCACGTGCCGCAGTCAGCGCTGACCGCGGCTGTGCAGGGGTTAATGCGCCAGCATCAGTGATTTCACTGATGCCGTCGCATGCAGCAGGGGTCCAGTTATCAGTGACTGCTGGACCTCTGCCGCTGATCTGTCGGGCGCAGCTCCTGTACCCGCCCGATCAGCATGACGTACATGTACTTCTCTGGTCCTTAAGTCACGGCCAGAGATGACATACATGTACGTCATGGGTCCTTAAAGGGTTAAGGCAGTTTCAGCAAACACCAGGGCTGTGTAAATAATCCCATATGTTAAACATGTCACTAAAGAAGACGCTCACAGGCTTATTCACAAGAGGGTGAAGAGTTTGGAGAAGGGAACAATCTAGGACAACATAACTGAATAGGAAAGTGAGCTGAATTGGAGAATTTTTTTCAAATCAGCTATGTTGTCCTATATTGTTCACTTCTCCTGACATCTCCAAACTCTTCACCCTTTTGTGAAATAACCCTGTGCGTGTTGTTGGTGTGTGAAACTAATACTACTTATTCTGCTTGTAACGCAGAATGCGGCGGTCAGGGGTGTGTGTAACTCAGGGTGCGCTGGTCAGGGGTGCATGTAACGCAGGGTGCGCTGGTCAGGGGTGCATGTAACGCAGGGGGCGCTGGTCAGGGGTGCATGTAACACAGGGGGCGCTGGTCATGGGTGCATGTAACGCAGGGGGCGCTGGTCATGGGTGCATGTAACGCAGGGTGCGCTGGTCATGGGTGCATGTAATGCAGGGTGCGCTGGTCAGGGGTGCATGTAATGCAGGGTGCGCTGGTCAGGGGTGCATGTAATGCAGGGTGCGCTGGTCAGGGGTGCATGTAATGGGTGCATGTAACGCAGGGTGCGCTGGTAATGGGTGCATGTAACGCAGGGGGGTGCTGGTCAGATGTGCATGTAACGCAGGGTGCGCTGGTCATGGGTGCATGTAACGCAGGGGGCGCTGGTCATGGGTGCATGTAACGCAGGCGGCGCTAGTCATGGGTGCATGTAACGCAGGGTACGCTGGTCAGGAGTGCATGTAACGCAGAGGGCGCTGGTCAGGGGTGCATGTAACGCAGGGGGCGCTAGTCATGGGTGCATGTAACGCAAGGTGCGCTGGTCAGGGGATGCATGTAACGCAGGGTACGCTGGTCAGGAGTGCATGTAACGCAGAGGGCGCTGGTGAGGGGTGCATCGCAGATATAAAAGGTACTTACAGTTCTGATGTGCTCTGTCCTCGTGCCTTCTTCCTCTAGGAGTGGTGGCAGGGGGAGGGGCGCGCAACAATTTTTCCTGATGTTAAATCCCCAAGCCGCATTATTTTCTGCCTCTGCAGGCCCTGCTAGGCTGAAATACACAGGCAGCCAATGACAGTGCTGCCCTCTCCCTCCCAGCCAATAGCAGCTGAGGTGGGCGAGGGAAGATTCACTTGGCTGCCGACTGCTGATCTGTCAGTTTTGCCAAATTGAAAGTACTGCCCATGCTGCCCACCCGCTTCACTACGGGCTCCTTGGCAGTCGGCAGATCACCGCTGCTGTACTAGCGGCGGCGGCCAGTGTTTTAAAGGGGAATCAGCGGGGGGACACACGGGGGCGCAAGGAATAACCTAGGGGGGCAATTGCCCCCTTGACCCCCTGTAGAGCCTCACTGAAGTAAATGGGTCCACATGTGATCCACAAAAGATGTGGATCGGATGCGGACAAAAAATATGTTCGAGAGCATGAGCCCTTAAAGAGGTTTTTAGTGACCTATCGTCCGACACCAAGCACCCCCACCAATTAGCTGTTTTCATCAGCCTCCAGTGCCAGAAACAAAACAGTGGAGTGAGCTGGATGCAGAATGCCATGTCCGCTGTATAATGGCCATGCTAAAAAAAAGGAGGTGTCACTTCAGCAAATAGCATTTATTGTGTAGAGAAACACAAGGCACTCACTAAGGCTACTTTCACACTTGCAGCAGAGTGATTCGGCAAGCAGTTCCTTTGCCGGAACTGCCTGCTGGATCCTGCAATCTGCATGCAAACGGACAGCATTTGTAGATGGATCCGGATGTGGATCCATCTTACAAATGCATTGCAAGAACGGATCCGTCTCTCCGGATGTCATCCGTTATATATTTATTTTCACATTTCTACCGGTCTGCGCATGCGCAGACTGGAAGGACGTATCCGGCTTTGCGGTATTTTTAATGCCTGATCCGGCACTAATACATTTGAATGCAACTGATCCGGAATTTTGGATGGAGATAATACCACAGCATGCTGCAGTATTTCCTCCGTCCAAAACGCCGTTCAGTGACTGAACTGAAGACATCCTGATGCATCCTGAACGGATTACTCTCCATTCAGAATGCATGGGGATGAAACTGATCAGTTCTTTTCCGGTATTGAGCCCCTAG
This sequence comes from Bufo bufo, assembly GCF_905171765.1. Taxonomy (NCBI): domain Eukaryota; kingdom Metazoa; phylum Chordata; class Amphibia; order Anura; family Bufonidae; genus Bufo; species Bufo bufo. The sequence goes on along the minus strand of NC_053391.1, from coordinate 132,005,549 downwards.
GACGGAACTCAGTGCCGGAAAAGAAAAACGCTAGTGTGAAAGTACCCTAATGTATTGTTATTATCCATATTGCCTCCTTTGCTGGCTGGATTCATTTTTCCATCACATTATACACTGCTAGTTTCCATGGTTACATCACCCTGCGATTCATCAGTGGTGGTCGTGCTTGCACACTATAGGAAACAGCACTAGTCTATGTGAGCTCTCACGATCCCAGCCACCATAGAGGCCGGCACTTTTTCCTATACTGTGCAAGCATGACCACCACTGATAGATTGCAGGGTGGACGTAACCATGGAAACGAGCAGTGTATAATGCGATGGAAAAATGAATCCAGCCAGCAAAGGAAGCAATATGGGTAATAACAATACATTAGTAAGTGCCTTGCATTAACTTTCTCTACATGATAAATGCCACTTGCTGAAGTGAAACAACCCCTTTAAGGCTATTACTTCTGTCCTGGCTCTTTTAGCGTCCTGTGGATGCCTAGCCACAGGAACTGTATAAGGGCAGATTTCTGAAACTGTCTGAAAGAAAAACTGCCCGTAACTGCCCATAGTAAGCAATCTTAGGGCTGCTTTAATTTTTCAAGGGCAAAATATGAAATGAAAACTGCACTGTGATTAGTTGCTATGGACAGTTTCATAAATCTGCCCTGAGTTTTGGACATGCGTGTGATTACTTTGTGTTCTAATTTTTATATTTATATAATTGGGTATCCAATCGTTGACTCCAGGTGAATTCAGAGACCTTTGGATAAATTGTGTCTGTTTTTATGATAGACAGTCATGACCTTTATTTTGTAATTATTTATTGTAACGCCTCCCCATGATCTATGTAGTGTTTGACAATGTGAATGGTTGTATGTCCCATTAATCCAACTTAGGCCTCTTTCACACGAGCGTGTCCGGATAAGGTCCGGATGCGTTGCGGCAAACCCGCGTGAGTAGGTACGCAATTGCAGTCAGTTTTGACTGCGATTGCGTTCCGTTGTTCAGTTTTTATCGCGCGGGTGCAGTGTGTTTTGCACGCGCATGATAAAAAACTGAATGTGGTACCCAGACCCGAACTTCTTCACAGAAGTTCAGGTTTGGGTTCAAGGTTGTGTAGATTGTATTATTTTCCCTTATAACATGGTTATAAGGGAAAATAATTGCATTCTGAATACAGAATGCATAGTACAATAGGGCTGGAGGGGTTAAAAAAAATAATAATAATAATTTAACTCACCTTATCCACTTGTTCGCGCAGCCGGCATCTCTTCTGTCTTGTTCTGTGAGGAATAGGACGTTTGATGACGTCACTACGCTCATCACATGGTCCATCACATGATCTTTTACCATGGTGATGAGCGTAGTGACGTCATCAAAGGTCCTATTCCTCACAGAACAAGACAGAAGAGATGCCGGCTGCGCGAACGAACAAGTGGATTAAGGTAAGTTAAATTATAATTGTTATTTTTTTTAACCCCTCCAGCCCTATTGTACTATGCATTCTGTATGCTATTATTTTCCCTTATAACCATGTTACAAGGGAAAATAATAAAGATCGGGACCCCATCCCGATCGTCTCCTAGCAACCGTGCGTGAAAATCGCACCGCATCCGCACTTGCTTGCGGATGCTTGCGATTTTCACGCAGCCCCATTCACTTCTATGGGGCCCTCGTTGCGTGAAAAACGCACAAAATAGAGCTTGCTGAGATTTTCACGCAACGCACAAGTGATGCGTGAAAATCACCGCTCATGTACACAGCCCCATAGAAATGAATGTGTCGGGATTCAGTGCGGGTGCAATGCGTTCAACTCATGCATTGCACCCGCGTGGAAAACTCGCCCGTGTGAAAGAGGCCTAAGGGTTTTTGACCCCAAAACACGTTATCATCTGTGGACTGTGATATTTAACAAAGTTTTCCTACTTTCCTAACTTGTGGTGCTCAGCCCTGGCTGATATTTTGCTCAACATGCCTAGAACGAGTCCCTGGAGATGCATAGTATTGTTAGTATATTTATAAAGTGGCAATGGTTTCTAGAAAAGCTACCAGCAAGCTGAGCGTCCAGACCGGACAGTGATGACACATCTGTTACATGGATGATTATAGTAAGGACATGACATACAGCCTCATAGCTACGTATACTAATAATACTCTGCACATCAGCAGTAGGGTCTCTATAAAAGAAACAAGTGCCCTTTAAATACCATGATTACCCGTTGTAATGAGGATCTCTATTGTATCATGTATTTGTTATGTGGATTGAGATCAGGTGTGCACTGAACGTACTGTTCTTCACAGTGAAATTGCCTAAACAATATCACACTATGCAACACTTGAATAAAAATACAATGATTGTTGAAAACTCGATAGCAGGAACCATTCTTCCCCCGCCACGTTCTAATCACCGTCTCAGCAACATGTGCCATTTGGTTGTAGCTTCTTGCTCCACTGGAACTTGTGATGTGATTCATAGTAGCGCCTGTCCTAAATGTGACTAAATGTCACATTTAGGACCAGGCTGTACTATGAATTGTGCTCCCAGGAGATAAGCCACCACCAAAAGTCTCAGGCAGCCGCTTTCTCTTCTTGCCCATTAAATACATAAACCTGTTTGGCTATGCCGATTGTGTGTATCAGGGATGGCCTTAGGGGTGTTGGACCGCACAGGGACCAATACCCTTCACCTCTGAAGGGGATTTCAGATGGTCTCCTCTGGTGTTCAGGCATCCCTGCATTTAATTATATGCAACCTGTGGCTCTCCAGCTACAACTACAGCTTCTATTATGCCCTGACAGCCCGCAGCCATCAGGGCATGGTGGGAGTTGTAGTTTTGCAACAGCTGGAGGGCCACAGGTTGGTAAACATAGTTCTAAGGTATTGTAAGAAGCGCTATAGTAAAATGTATGCTGTGCTGTGATTAGTTGATATGGGCAACAATCAGTTTGTCTTTTAGACAGCACATGTAGGGAGATGAGAGGTAAACGAAAATACAGGGGAGGTAAGAGGCAGAGTGAGAAGCAGTGCCTCAGCAGCTACAGTTTTAGTGTATAAAATGCATGCTGCATCATTGTTTGCTATGGGCAACAGTTTGTATTTTAGGCAGCACATGTAGGGGGATTACCACTCTGAATCACAAGGAACCTTATTTTCTGACAACACGCAGGGAGTGGCAGATTGAGAAGTGCGGTAGTAAAATGAAAGCTGTGCTGTGATTGCTATGGGTAAAAATGAAAGCTGTGCTGTGATTGCTATGGGTAAAAATGAAAGCTGTGCTGTGATTGCTTGTTGCCACCAAGCAACCAGTTTGTCTTTCAGACAGCACATGAGAGGCAGACTGAAATGCATGGAGATGAGAGGCAGCAAGAAGCAGGGCCTCGGCAGTTACAGTTACATTTGTGTATACATTTTATTGCACGCTGCATCAAAGCACATTACTTTATTAGAACCAAAAAAAAAGGAAAAGGTGTCAGTTTCTACAAACTTTTTCAATATACGGTGGACTGGGTCTAACCTGTAGTGTGGGCTAGTGGGGCATTATTACATTTTTTTATTGCTTATTTCTCCTATAGTTAGGGCTGACATATTCATCCCAGTTACTTGAGGAATATAGTCTCTTGAAGTACTGCAGAGCTGATTTGAATCTGCTAAGACCCAACAGCCCATGCAGTTACCTGGGATCTGGCAATCATTTGATCGCTGGGACCAGAGCAGGAAGTGGTAACATTGTCTCTACCTTCTCTATGAGAAGCCCGTTTGTCACTGACAACAGGCTCCCTACTCCTGCAGCTGCTAGATTAGCATGCAGCTGCCATCTCTGCAAGGAGATTCAGGAACAACCTTGCACAGACCAACACGGACCACCCAGTCTATGCATGGTCTGGAACAGGTTAACTCATCGGAATAATTTAAAGTTGTTACTGTATTTTAAGGGACTGTTTGTGGTCAGCACCACAATGATTCTTTCTTCTAGAAATCGCACCACTCTTACATAGGTTGTGTCTGTAATGACAGTTCCGCTCACATGAACATGGCCAAGAGTGGCCTGTTAAACAACCTACAACAACCCCATAAAAATAACAAATGTCACAACATCGTATATATATTCCCATATGGCTAAACTAATATGTCTATATACCATATATATCCACACATACCAGTTATAACAGATGCTGGTAGAAATAGTATGTAAATAGTAGGTCATTGCTGCTCATGTGAACAGGGAATAGAAATATAGTAATAGGAAAATGAGCGAGCACTCATACACTTGGCAACCAGATTGACATGTGCATAAAATATTTATTAAATCCCCATAAAATACAAGTAATAAAATTTATAAGAACAATGTAGCAATAATATACAACATTACAGTCACATATATGATCGATACTATATTCAATAAAAATATATTCGATAGAAATATTCGATAAATTGAATGGTAGAAAATTCAATATTGAAATATTCGATAGAATATTCGATACCACTCAATAGTGTCGATAAATTCAATAATATATATCAAAAAACTTCAAGTATATGCTGTCATTTGGGAAGAGGGAGTATTATCTTCTAGCGCTCTATTCCAATTTGGGAAACTGAATGTCACTGAAAATGTTGTAGGTGTATTCACTGGGAGCGCAATATGTTCATAAAGTGTCCACAGGAATCCTGATAATGTGAAAAGTCTCTTATAGCATATCCTTTTAAGGTCGATATGAGCTTTGAATTGAAGAAAACTTTAAATCGATGTTTGGCTTACCGTCTAGCGTCTGCTGTCTCCCTATTGCTTCAATGGAGCTTTAAATATTTGCCTGCTTATTCAGTCGCTCCATACAGCAAGCTGGTTTAGATTTTGCGGGAGTTCCAAAGATCGCGGGAGTTGCCACTCTGTTCCGCAATTTCCTTTGGTGCAGCTTTCAACGATAAGAATAGTTAATCCTTTACTGTAGAGATTTTCTTCTGTATGGCCATACAGTATTGTCGGAGGCTTTTCAATGCAGGTACATCACTTGTTTCACCATACGCGTTACGCGTCACTCTCCCTTCCTCAGTTACGCGTCACTCTCCCTTCCTCAGTTACGCGTCACTCTCCCTTCCTCAGTGGTCAAGTGTCTGCCTGACACAATAGAAATAATTCCCAACACAAGAAGTAATCATGCCCACACAAATACCGTAAATCTAAATAACAAAGAAAACAATTGGAATAATATAATGGGAACAATAGTATAGTATGCACATAACCTGTGACATGGCAAGTACACTGAAGCGCAAGCACCTGATGTTCTACCATTTCCAGGTTTTGCCCTGTACCATGGTCCATGCTGTAGAGTAAGATGAAACTACAAGTTAATCAGGGTCAACGAATGCCAACAGTTTCAAATAACCAATTAACCAATGAATAACTTCTTCATGTTCTTAATTGGACCTTCAGAACATTTTCTAGGAATTGTTCATACAGCAGATAGGAAACATCTATGCTCTTGGAAATGAAGGAGTCATGTGGTTTCCCCTTTTGTACAGCTGTAAATGACCTGTTATAATACTGTTTAATGTGCACTCATTTGATGGCGAGCTGTCTCTTGTGCTTTGGTTCAAAGACTTCCTTGTCTGAAATCAAACCATGCTGCCGAACCCTCCAGCCATACAAGGATGCGTCTAAGCTAGGAATGTAACTAGTCAGATTGCCAGTTGCAGTACCCTATGATGGCAGGCTATTCATAACTATCCCTCTTCTGCCAGAATCTTTCCCTGCACTGACTGTCCTGTCGACAGATGCTGCTGCAGCTTCTTTACTGATCCTAATGGGTCTTGAAGGAACACCAGAACCTGCTAGAGTAGAATTCCTCCGCTGCTCTGTGTAACTTTTATGGTGTGCTAAGATTATCTCCTTCTGAGACCACAAGCTATTTGTATGGGAATCTGGAGATGTTCAGATACACTTAGTATCCTCTGTTCTAGGGCCTACGCATGTATTGTCGTGTATTTTCTAGTATATATTACCTTTTTCTTCAGGTCTAGCCTCCACAATGAACGTGATGTCCAAGCAAAGTACTTTATTAGTTAAAGGTGTTCTCCAGGTATGTAATATTGATGACCTATACTCTGAATAGGTGATCAATATCAGATTGCGTGAGGTCCGACACCCACCATCCCCATCGATCAGCTGTTTGAAGAGGCTGGTAAGCGCCACAGCCTCCTTGCATCTTACCAAGCACAACTCCATCCATTGGATAACAGCTGTGCTTGGTATTGCAGTTTTGCCCCATTCACTAGAAGCCATTTGACCGATGAACATGACATCACTGGCTGCAGTCTCTTCAAAAAACTAAACACAGAGGGTGCTGAGAGTCCGAACCCCCCACCAATCTGATATTGATGACCTATCCTGAGTATAGGCCATCAATATCAAAATCTCTGACAACCTCTTTAGCCCCCATGAACCTAAGTTCCATACCTCCATCGCCTACCATCAGAAATTAAGGGAATAGCTAGTGGGGACTAGAGGAACATGTGTTCGGGTACTGAGTGGTATAGGGATTGCCAAGAAGACTGCAGATATGGAAGACAGACAATCCAAGGTGAATCTTTGCCCTGGATGAAAAATTACAGAGATATTAATAACTATGACAATAGAAAGCTATTCAAATACGACTGCACTCTCTAGCAGATGGTAAGCCTTCAACTATGCTGGTGAGTCACTATATCAGAGAGGAAGCAGGGAGGCATATCACTATTTGGGGAAATAATTGTACTTGGGATAATATAAATGATTTTGAGACCACCAGATGCAGAGCTTATCTATGTCTTGGACATTGCCTTACATATTTTGTTTTATGGCATATAGTTTCTTGAATTGCAGGACTTTTTAGACACTAACTCTAAATCCAGAGCATTTGTCTTGCACACATTTCTCACTAGGCTTTGTTTTAAAGGGGTATTCTGGTAATAGCTAGTTATCCCCAATCCACTGGATACAGGTAATAATTGCTGGATCGGTGTGTGTCTGACAGATGGGACCTCAAATACAGGGGCACCATGTCCCCCGTTTAAATAGAGTGGTGGTTAGGCATGCACACTACCACTCCATTCACTGTCTATGTCCTTGGAGATAACTAATTGGAGTCATGAGTGTCTATAGGAAAAATTTCTAGGCATGCTCTGTGACCTGGCAGGGAGGGGGAGGAGGTGAGCTGTGAGCATCACCTATTGTAAATGGTGGATTTTAAGTTATCTATATACTGTATAATTAATACTCTACCTTTCAATTGAAGTTTTTAATGCTGTTAGTGAGATGACTCCTCAGAAGTAATCTACAGAACAGGGAGTTTCAGCTTATTACTAGGTTTAGCAGCCAGAGTAAAAACTGCAAGGTTTCAGTTTTTTTTTATTTTTATATATATACAAAGCAAGATGGGAAATTTAAAAAGAAAAAAAAAACACACCAAGTATTCTTAAAAATCTCTGTAACATAAAAACTTGATATAAACAGTAGGTATATTCTGTAGCGCTTTACAGACATTATCATCACTCTGTTCCCTATCAGTATGTCATTGAAGTGTGGGAGGAAACCCACAAAAACACAGAGAGAACATACAAACTCCATGCAGATGTTGTCCTTGGCTGGATTCAAACCTAGGACCCCAGCGCTGCAAGGCCCCAGTGCTAACCACTGAGCCACCGTGCTGCCCATTGGATATCTCTGAGCCAAATACTTATTTTCTTTGGCCAACAGCTATCCTTTCTGACCCATGGAGGCTCCGCTCATCTCGGCCAAGCATGCATGTGTCCTGAATGGAGCGAGAGGAGTTACTGCCAGAGGTGTCTCCCAGAGAACAAAAAGATCACACATGGTGAAATCCAGCTGCCAAACCTTTGTCTCCCTTGACATCCAGGTTGAGTCGGGAGGTCCATTACATGGTTACTTGGTTTCGCCAAAATCACCAGGTTTGGCTGACATTTATATAATGTATATGGTGAGCTTTAATAGTTCTCCAAAGAGATACTTTAGCCCTTTAAAAGGGGTTGTTCAGAGCTGAACCCGGACATACCCATAATTTCATCCCGGTAGCGCCCCTGAGTTGAGCATCGGAGCAGTTCATACTCCGATGCTCTCGCGCAGGGCAAGGGCTCTTTTGTTTACAATCACACACTGCCAGGCGGAAGCTTCCGCCCGGCAGTGTGTTCGGTGACGTCACCGGCTCTGATGGGTGGGCTTTAGCGCTGCCCTAGCTGTTTTACTGGCTAGGGCAGCGCTGAAGCCCGCCCATCAGTGCCGGTGACGTCACCGGGCTTCCTGGCAGCCCCATGAAGAGCCCGGTACGTCACCGGATCTTCAAAAAATGCCTTTGCCCTTCGTGATTTAGCGCAGACAAAGGAAAGCATCGTAGCATGAACTGCTCCGATGCTCAAGTCAGGGGGGCTGCCGGGGTGAAAATGGAGGTATGTCTGGGGTTCAGCTCTGAACCCGGACAACTCCTTTAATAACCCCTGCTGAAAGGGACTTAAAGGGGTTGGCCCATCTGGAACATTCAAAGCATATTGATAAGATAGTGTTCTCCATTCATTGCTATAGGAGTTCCAAAAACAGCTGAGCGAGCACGCTCGGCTATTTTCAGATGTACCATAGGGGTGAATGGAGACTGCAAGTGCCGTCAACTTTCCATTAACCTTTTCAGGACTGCCGGAAATAGCCAAGCCAGTGGTCAGCTATTTTCAGAACTCCCATACTGGGGACTGGAGTGTGGCTGCGCTCATGTGGCTGATCTCTGTTCATTGCGAGGGTCCCATTCCGGATATAGGAGCAGGTCCCACACAGGGGCGGACTGGGAACTTAAAGTGGCCCTGGAAAAAACTACCATGTTGTAGGTGGGTGCAAATTGACAGAAGGTGGGCAACACAAGTAGATGGCGCCAATGCAAGTAAGCAGGGTCAGCAATACCAGCACAAAATACCACCCCACAGTACAGCACAATATACTGCCCCAGAAGCTGCCCTTCTGAGGTGGCCTGCACCAGCTTCCTCCTCCTCCTCCTTCAGTTGTCTCTAATTATAATATGGAGCAGGTGGCTTAGGAGGTGAGATGCGGGCCACAGCAACAACCCAACCATACCTTCAGCATTATGCCTGGACTTCACCTAGTAAGGACCCTATAGTGCCTTCAAGGAAAAAATAAAAATAAAATGTCCTATTCCAAGCCTCCATCTGTGGTGCACTCCTACATCCCTGCACCATTTGTACACTGCTTGATATAGTCATTTGTGGCCCATGAGGGTGAACGGCAGGGCAGAGAGTCGTGGCTCCTGTGACCTGCCACAGTATTTAATTGTACAATGAAATTTAGGAGGGCACCTGCGACTACCGGCCACGTACGTAAGTACATGATGCTCTCATTGTTAACTAACACAGAATGCGTCAGATTGTCATGTACCCGGCTCAGGCGGCCCCCTGGGCATTGGCCCAGCGAGAAATTTCCCTGTAAGATCTATGCCAATCCGCTTCTGGTTCCAGATATGGGATCTGCAACTATCTGACACTGATCCTTGCCATATACAGTACCATCAATGTCCCACATCGGGATACCCCTTTAATGACCAGACACTTTTCTGATTTAGATTGTGGTGGTTTAATGGCCATAACATTCTTATTTGTTGGGCTACCAAAATATTGTGGCAGTGTTTTTTACATGACGTATAGAGATGTGTATAAATCTCTTTTAAAACCAAGTAAATTATTAAAATGGGTGTCAGTAATGTTGATATATAATATAGTCTCAAGTGAATGGGGCTATGTCAGCAATGTCAGTTAGCATGGACATTTTTATTTCTTTATTTGTATCTTATTATTTTTTGTTTTGTTTAATTTTCTTTTTCATATTTTTTGCTACAGACTAGGTACCAAGTTGTCATAAAAGACCTTTTTTAATACATTTTGCATTTTTTCCACTGTAGCTGGTGCATGTAAAGGAGTTCCGGTTACAGGGAAGAAAAGCCCTATGGGTCATTGAGGTAATAAACTGCTTTTGTCTTCTCCTCTGGGTCCCCGGCTGTCTCTGATAGGGCCCCTGACCTGCTCCTGTTATTTTGCAGGAGCTACACGCACTGTGCACATACAGTGGAATACGTTTTAAACCCTGCACCATGCAGTTTGCATTTATGGCACATGGTTATCATCGGGTTAATCACATAAATATAAATTCTATAAATAACGTTGGTACAGTGAAACCGCCACATAAAATGCTATAAAATATTTAACAAAACTGAAGCAGAGAAGCCAAGGACATAATAAAATAAGCTGGCTGCTTTTACCTAGTACTGAGCCAGAATGCCCTGATTGGAATTACTAATCTAAATGCACGTGATATTGCATGTTTCTTCTAAGTCTTATTCTTTATACCTTCCATTACCTCACTGACATACCTGCTCTCCTAGTCTTGGATACCTCTGAATGGTTACTAGCATTTTGCATGTACAAAATAAAGTAAAATCCTACAAATGCACATATAAATCTAGAGATCCTGGGTGATTCAGCCATTGCAGACACAATAGCTGAAAGGGTGCATACAATCAAGCATAGAGCCATACCATCTCGACAGAAAACTCTTCCTGTGGAATGCTCTGTACTAAAGCAAGGCACTGTTATGTGACCTTTCCAGTAAGGCCTCATGCACACGAGCGTTGTTCTGGTCCGCACCCGAGCTGCAGTTTTTGCAGCTCGGGTGCGGACCCATTCACTTCAATGGGGCCGCAAAAGATGCGGACAGCACTCCGTGTGCTGTCCGCATCCGTTGCTTCGTTACGTAGCCCCGCAAAAAAAGTATAACATGTCCTATTCTTGTCCGTTTTGCAGACAAGAATAGGCATTTCTACAATGGGCCCCCTGTTCCGGTCCGCAAATTGTGGAAGGCACACGGGCGGCTTCTGTATTTTGCGGACCGCAAAACCGGAACGGTCGTGTGCATGAGGCCTAAGTCTGAAAAGGGACACCCTGCTATAGCTACCCTTGTCAACTGTAAGGCTAATTTCACACTAGCGTTAATATTTTCCGGTATTGAAAAAAACACTTCCGTTTTGTCTCCATTCATTGTCAAAGCGTAACTGAACAGAATGGAATGCTCCAAAATGCATTCCGTTCCATTCTCATACCGTAGCATGCTGTGGTTTGCTTTCCGTCCTACGATGCGGAGCAAGACGGATCCGTCATGACCCACAATGCAAATCAATCGGGACGGATCCTTTTTCTCTGACACAATCTGACACATTAGAAAACGGATCTATCCCACATTGACTTTCAATGGAGTTCATGACGGATCGGTCTTGGGTATGTTAAAGATAATACAACCGTATCCATTCATAACGGATGCAGATGGTTGTATTATCAGTAACGGAATCATTTTTTCTGAACCCTGCCGGATCCAACAAAAACGTTAGTGTGAAAGTAGCCTATGCTGGTCATACACTTCAGATAAAAGTTGTCTGAACCCATAAATTTCAATGGGAAAGGCAGACTATCTAATAAGTGTAGGGATGTCCTGACTTTTCATCATTGGTAAATGTTGGGGGAAAGTAAAATCAGGCATGTTGTATTTCAACATGCCCAATCCTTTGTTTTGTGGGAGATTAACTATTGCCAGAACTCTCTGGCAGCTGTATGCTCACTTTTCCCCATTGATAATAAACATGCATGATAATAGGGTCTACAGGAATTGTTGTTGGCCGAATGAGCGAACAGATTGACTTAATAGGATGGAAGATCACTTCCGTCAGCTGCCCAACCTACCTCCAAATACCCTCATTCCCCAAAATAACACTCTGAAGCCAACTTCTTGGTATAAAAGGCCGTAGAAGCCTATTTATTAAACAATCAAATTCTTCAACAACTTTCTTTTAATAATCACAATCAAAATCACAAACACATAAACACGTAAATAATAAAGTGCAATAAATTCCAACACATTAAGAAAGGATCCTAGAAGGCAACCCAAGCAAGCTGCGTTCTTCACTCCCCATCTCCATATGACTTTCCACCTTACCCTTGGCCGCAGTCACCGAGCCAAAGGTACCAAATCCTCCAAAATTATATCTCCATCCACCCCTGTAGGCATTTTTGCCCAACAGGAGCCCCAGCCATCAGCTTACCGAACCTCATGAGATGCACGCTCCAACGTGTCATGCACCTCTTAAACATTGTATTGCCTTCCAGGACCCTCCATTAACCGGCCACAGACGAACACAGGAGACACCTCACCTGTGGACATCCCGCTACACTCTCAAAGCTGTCTCAAAACCATCCTGTAACTCCGAGGCCCACAAATCCATACCCACATCATTGAGATGCACACCATCGGCCTTCAAGAATTGAGGCGAAGCAGCCTCCAATTCCCTATGGCGCACCACAAATCCACCCTGATGCCGGACATATGACCCACCTCCTTGTTGAGCTTCGCCCGCGCCTTATCAATTCGCTCCATTGACCTCACAAACCGCCACGACCTTCTAGCAAACAACTTCAGACCAAACGACCAACAAATCCGGAAACTCTCCCAACAACCGCAACAGATCCAGTTTGATGTCACTTATCACATCCCTTGAACGACGAACACTTAAATCGTTACCCGCAACATGCAAAACTAAAATGTCGGGGGGCCTATCCAACAAAGCAAAAGCATGAAATTCCGGCAACACCCGACACCACAGAAGCCCCCTCACACCAATCCACCGCACTTGCAACTCCTCCCGCCGAAAACCCAATTGCCTTCCATTCCTCCGCACGTCGGCTCTCAGTGCTCCCCAGTGAACGTACGAATGACCCAGAATCCACGCCAAGCATGAAGATGACCCTAAAAAACAAACACAATGAGACTCGACCCGAAACATGCAAGCATAAACAGAACCCACCACTACAACATATGAGGGCGAATATATCCCCGAAAGCAATCTGATTCCCACCGATCAATCCGCTTAATAACCACATCACTTAGACCATATCTAGCCGCCTCAGTCGCCGCTCCTATCCTGAAGGAATGAGACGCAAACGCCATGGCCGGATGACCAGCAGCCACCAGACACCGCCTGAAGATCGCCACAAACTGAAAACGGGACAACGCTGCACCATTCTGGTGCACCAAAAAAAGAACCCGATACGCCCGGTCGTAATGACAAAAATTCTTCCACACACCGAACAGGGCACAGCAAGGACCCAACCAATGGGCGCAACAAAACGCAAACCCCTCTACTGACTTGATCAGTTTTCGACCTACGCAAAACACAACGCACACCTCCCTCATCCAAACGAATGTCGTCCCACAACAGTCCGCTGCCTCGCATGCCGCTACTCGCCACCAGCTCAGAGACCCTAAAGGCCCCGGAGAAAGCCAACGAAAAGGCGGCCCGAAACAAACACACCTCATACCAAGAATCGCAAACCACACCAACTTGCTCCCACAACTGCTGTAACACCGAAAAAGAAACCGGACGACGAGTATCCTTCCTAACAGCACTGGGCCGATAGCCCTTCAGAGCCTGTCGCACCAAAAAACTCTGGGACACGTCCGATAAACCACGCAAATGCAACCAAAAAGCCACAGCCGCCACCCTTTTGGAAGCTACCAAGAAAGACGCTCCTGAGCTATAGAATAGCGCCACAAAATAAACCAACAACACCTCAAAGTCCTCCGCAACCTCACAACCCCCCACCTGATCCACCAAACGTTCCCAATGAGACCACACAGAAGAATAGGCTGACCACGTACTCCTACATCAGATCTGATGAGACCCCAAGGCCACGCTCCAGAGCCACTGAGGACAGGGCAGACCCTTCGTGTCCGCGCTCGGCACCAAACTGCGAAAACAGTCCCAATGGAATTATCGACACCGGGAACATGCACTGCCACAAAACAAGCATTCAATCTTAACCCTCTGAGAACCAGGTGCCGAAGCAAACGCAGAACAGGAGGTGAATTAGCTGACTGACTATTGACCGCCTGCACCACACCCAAATTATCACAACAGAGGTGCACCCGCTTGTTCCGTAACAACTCCCCCCACCAGGGCCGGCCTTTGGGGTGTGCGGGCTGTGCGGCCGCACAGGGCGCCATAGCAACAGGGGCGCCGGGCGGCCGACAGCTCACAATGAAATATGCGGCAGGCGAGGTGGCACTTGTGTTCTCCCTCGGGGCGGGCCCCCCGCCCCCTCCATCTCCCCCTCCCCTGTATTTAGCAGGGGGCGCCCGGCGCCCGTTGAGGTTTAAAAAAAAAAAAAAAAAAGTTGCTTATATAAGTTCGGGCGGCCGCCGTGCCCCTCATGCTGCGCCGCCTGAGCGGCTGAGGCTGAGCGCTTGCCGCTCTAAAGAATCCTGCCTGCGCCTGCTGTGTGCTGTTAATGTAGCGTGGCCGAGCTCTGTTCGATCCGCGGTGAAAGGAATCCATGTTCTTTATTATGTCAAAATCAATTCTGCTTTTTGCTGAAGTTTTGTTTCTCTGTTAAGAAGTAACTCTGATTGCTGTGAAACTAATATACTGTAAGGTTTCTATTCTCTGTAACCCTGAATCTTATCTCTTTGGCACTACTCCAGGACAATATTCCTAATATGGAAGTTCCGTTTTTGTTTCTATTTCTCTGACTGTAGAATGATACGTGTTAATATGATAGGTTAAATACATAACATACGATGATATGCTAATAAAGAGGGTAAAGCCCCCTCTATATAACCTGTGTGCATTAAAAATAAACCTCAGAGTGTTCATTCAGTACATCACTGTTGTGTCTTTCGTTACCTACTGAGTGAAGCGCTCTCCTGACGTCAGAAAGGGACTCAAACCAAGCCGATACTAGAAGTTTGGTGCCAGGGGTACCAAGTGGGACTCAGAGATTCCTATCACGCGGTACAGGAGCTTTTGTTTCCTGTACCCGGCCGGACTGACAGGAAGTGCTCACTTAGTGTGCACTTCCTGTCAGTCCGGCCGGGAACAGGAAACAAATGCTCCTGTACCGCGGATCGAACAGAGCTACACTAGAGGTGGAGGTGGGAGTAGAATGAGAGTGACGAGGGGGGAGGAAATAATGAGAGTGAAAAGGGGGGAGGGGGGAGGAAATAATGAGAGTGACAAGGGGGGGGAAATAATGAGAGTGACAAGGGGGGGGGGGAATAATGAGAGTGACAAGGGGGGAGGGAGGGGGGGGAAATAATGAGAGTGACAATGGGGGAGGGAGGGGAAATAATGAGAGTGACAAGGGGGGGGGGAAATAATGAGAGTGACAAGGGAGAGGGGGGGAATAATGAGAGTGACAAGGGAGGGGGGGTGGAATAATGAGAGTGACAAGGGAGAGGGGGGGGGGAATAATGAGAGTGACAAGGGAGAGGGGGGGGGAATAATGAGAGTGACAAGGGAGAGGGGGGGAATAATGAGAGTGACAAGGGAGGGGGGGTGGAATAATGAGAGTGACAAGGGAGGGGGGGTGGAATAATGAGAGTGACAAGGGAGAGGGGGGGAATAATGAGAGTGATAAGGGAGGGTGGGGTGGAATAATGAGAGTGACAAGGGAGAGGGGGGGAATAATGAGAGTGACAAGGGAGAGGGGGGGAATAATGAGAGTGACAAGGGAGAGGGGGGGAATAATGAGAGTGACAAGGGAGAGGGGGGGAATAATGAGAGTGACAAGGGAGAGGGGGGGAATAATGAGAGTGACAAGGGAAGGGGGGGGAAGAGAGTGACAAGGGAGGGAGGGAGGGGGGGGGGGGGGGAGAGTGACAATGGAGTCCCCAGAGCCAGACTGCAGTCAGAGTCCAGATCATCTTATTGTCCTGGTGGTAAGTAGACAATGCAATATGTTTATTATTTAATTGTTTAGTTATTAATACTACATTGGAAACTAATTTTCTCAGCTGGACACCGGCCGACACTGCGCATGCGCTGGGAGCCTCACCAGCGGTTAGGGTAGGGAAAAAGCACTGGCCCGTACGTAATTTTTCCCTTCCCTAACCGCTGGTGAGGCTCCCGGTGCATGCGCAGTGTCGGCCAGTGTTCAGCTGAGAACATCCATCCGATCACTGCGCCTGCGCATTGGCCCATAGTTTTTCCCTACCCTAACCGCCGGCGAGGCTCCTGGCGCATGCGCACTCTGCTGTGAAATTTCCCTAACCTGTCGTTGTGCGCCTGCGCGGCGCTGCACACCTCCTCACGTCATGTCCGGTGTGACCGGAAGTGACGAGGGTAGGGAAATCTCACGAAGTAGGGAAGTATAACATTACACTGGCCTTTGGGGTGTGTGGGCTGGTAACTACTTGGTTGGATAGTCAGCCAGCCTATGCCATGATGCCAGCAACAAGCAGTGGGTTTTTTTTTTGGGGGGGGGGGCGCCACAAGGTTAGCTAGCACAGGGCGCCTGAATACCTAAGGCCGGCCCTGCCCCCCACAATTCAGTTGCCAAAACAATGGGGAACAGTTCCAACACTGCTAGATTACCCAGCAAGCCGGCCCCCTTCCACTCCTCAGGCCAAGGACCCGCACACCATTGCCCTTGACAAAAAGCGCCATACCCGCAAGACCCGACGCATCCGTAAACAATTCCAGATCAGCACTAGCCACCGGTGCCTCCATCCACATTGAACGACCGTTAAAATCCACCAAAAAACGCTCCCAAGCTTTTATCCCCCGCACCTCCGCAGACAGCCGCAAAAAATGGAAAGGCACCCTAACACCAGCTGTAGCCATGGCCAAGCACCAACAGAACACCCGACCAATGGGCAAAATTCTGCAAGCAAAATTAAATTTACCCAAAACCGACTGCACTTGACGTAATTGCACTTTCTTCGCCCTACCTCTATCACCTTATCATCTGGCAACCTGCATTCCATTGCCATGCTATCAATTACTATACCCAAAAACTTGACCGACGTGGCCGGTCCCTCCGTTTTTTCCAACGCCTACGGCACGCCGAACCTGGCCGCCGTCCAATCCATTGTGCGCAGCAAAACTGAACAAACCCGCGACCTAGCCAGACCCAAAAACAAAAAATCGTCAAGATAGTGTAACACAGAGTTCCAACCCGCTTCCTGCTTCACAACCCATTCTAAAAACGAACTAAACGTTTCAAACAACGAACAAGAAATAGCGCAACCCATAGGTGAACAACAATCAACGTAAAATTGACCCTCCAATCTAAAACCGAGTAAATGAAAGCTATCCGTATGAATCGGCAACAGACGAAAAGCAGCCTCAATGTCCGTTTTTGCCAACAGCGCCCCATACCCAAAACGTTGCACCCACCGCACAGCCTCGTCAAACGATGTATACGACACTGAACATAACTCGTCGTCAATACCTTCGTTAACATAACTCCCCGCAGGAAATGACTGATTTGGTACCAACCCCAACGGCGACAACCACAAGCCCTGCAACGGACACTTAACAAACGGGCCCGCGATTCTCCCCGCTACCACTTCCTTGGCAATCTTCTTAGAAACTACCACCGGGTGAGACAACGCTGAAGACAAGTTGCGATCGGCGACCACCACCCCCTCCGAAACACACGGGATCTTAAAACCGGCCCTACAACCCGATAACAACAACTCCGCCGCTTCCCTATTTGGATAAATCCTTAGAAAAGGCTCCATCTCGACCACCTTCACCGGAGTCACCCCTCTTCTGCACAGCCTCAAATCCCTTGCCATTTCCGCGCTTAAAACACTGCGACAAGCTGTGTGCCCCGCCGCAACCGGAGCATTCACGCTTGAACCGGCAATCAGCCAGGTACTTACAGTACCCCATGTTAAATTGCCAACAGCATCCCTTTTACCCCCACTACTGAATTCTGCCGCCGAGGAACCCCTGGCCGCACCCCGAAAGGGCTGGTTGCCCCCTTTTGGAGCAGACATTAGCCGCATCCATAGACTGATGTCCTTGTGGTCCCACCTAATACTAGGCCGGACCACCTTCCTCTGACGAAACTGCTCGTCATACCTAAGCCAAGCCAACCCCCAATATGGCTCCGATATGCCTCCCCCACCGCATCCATATAGCAAAAAAGCACCGAACAGTGTTCAGGCGCCTTCCCGCCTATCACACTCGCCAATATAGCGAAAGCCTGCAGCCAATTCAGAAAAGTGCGCGGTATAAGCCTATACCACCGCTTCTCCTCCTCCCTTTTGCTCTCATCCAACCTTCCCCCGCTCACCACCACGTCACCCACCGGATCACCCACCGCTGCAAAAGGGGGGGCACATCCCATCCCGACCACACTAGATTGTCCGCCACTCCTGACCTCCGGCCCCGACGCCCACACCGCCGTTGGGGAAGCAGCAGCCTCAGTTCCCAAACGCGAAATAAGAGAGAACATACCCGACAGCAATTCCTGCGCCAAACTCTTAGTCCTAGCCCTACCAAACTGACCCCCTGCAACCCCCAACCCGCCACAACCTTGAGCCTGACACAAAGATCTCTCACCTGGCTGACCATGGGGTAACCTCCCAGTCGCCGCAGACCGCTCTGGAACACTTCCTGGCATCAAACCGACCGGAGATGTAGAAGACAATGGACCAATACCAGAAACGACCTCCGGCCTGTCGTCCGCTTTGCATTCATCCAAGCTGAGTTCACCTTCTTCCAACATCGAAACAGACTGGAGACCCCTACCACCGTCCGCATGGCCGGGTCGCAGATCCGATGACACGTCGCTCCTAGGCCCACCTGACGGCGGCCGTCGTCCCGTAACCACGCTGGTCTCCACGTCTATTCCGCCATCCCTTGACACACCAGCCCGTTGGCCAATAGCCGCATTGTGCCCCATCACAGCCGTGTCACCTGCCTGCTGCACTGGGGGCGGGGCCAAACCAGAACCCCCAGCCAACGCTCCTCCTCTTATCCTCAGGCCTGCAGTACCCAGCCTTACCACCGGTGTCGCTGTTGCCGCCAAATAATCTTCTGGCTGTGAAATAGATGAACGGTGCCGACCTACAGGACCAGGCCGCAGCGCCCTCCTCTCTGTCGATGCCACCTCAGCAGCCAAGCCCTCACCACAGGAAAGTGAGGCCGCATCCCCCGACACCTCCCCGCCGATCGTCTGCCCGCCGCAGGTTCAGGTAAGACACCCGGACTGTCGCGCTCCACGCTGGGGTCATCCAGGGCAGGAAAGGCCGCATCACAACGCGACTTCCCCCCGCCGGGCAAGGGACGAATGATGGGAACTAACCCGTCCTTCTCCCGCAAGCGCCCGACGAGGTGCTGGATTTCTGCTGCTACGCCTGCCAGCCACAACCGCATCAGTCCTAGCCGATCGCATAGGGGGATCCCTAAGGGCGCTCTGCACCTGTCGCTGCACACGGGGGGTCGCCTTGGGACTCAGCCGCACAGGCTCTAACCCTCCCCACTAATGCAGACGGAGGCGCAGCAGGCGCCGCCATAGCCGCTTGCAAGCTCTGCTGAACCCACTCAGATCCATGCCGCTCTGCTGCGGCCCTGACCGCAGCCATCAACTCATCTAGGGAAGACATGACGAACCGCAGCACCTAACTCGCCGAAATACTCCGGACACTGCTACAGATCCCACCCCTACCCTAGATAATATACCACCCGCGAATTTAGCAAGCCCCACCCTCTTTCTTAACCCTCAAAAAAACTGACCTGAAAAACAACTACTTAACCCTTTCCTGCCTACATACTTCCCCCTAAGTCAAGTTCCACTTCGCTATTGTCTGCGCCCCGCTCCGTTGCTCAACATCTCAAGTATTTGGCCAGTTTAAAGGGGTAAAATTAATAACCTTGGACAAATCTTACGATGTCTTATGATAAAAAGATGATATATGCGCCTTTTTCTCCAGTGCCCCTCTCTGCAGCACTGGTTCGGTACTCTGCAGTGGAGATGTGCCTGGATATGGAGCAGGACCATTGCAGCCAATCACTGTCCTCAAAGTGCACCTTGATAAATTTGGAGAAAAGTGCTCCAGTGCAGACTTAGGGCTCTTTCACACTTGCGTTGTCCGGATCCGTCGTGCACTCCATTTGCCGGAAGTGCCCGCCGGATCCGTAACACCGCAAGTGAACTGAAAGCATTTGAAGATTCAAAATACGTTCAGTGTTACTATGGCAGCCAGGACGCTATTAAAGTCTTGGTTGCCATAGTAGTAGTGGGGAGCGGGGGAGCAGTATACTTACAGTCCGTGCGGCTCCTGGGGCGCTCCAGAATGACATCAGAGCGCCCCATGCGCATGGATGACGTGATCCATGCGACACGTCATCCATGCGCGTGGGGCGCCCTGACGTCACTCTGAAGAGCCCCGGGAGCCGCACGGACGGTAAGTATACTGCTCACCCGGTCCCCACTACACTTTACCATGGCAACCAGGACTTTAGCGTCCCGGCAGCCATGGTAACCATTCAGAAAAAGCTAAACGTCGGATCCGGTAATGCGCCGAAACGACGTTTAGCTTAAGGCCGGATCCGGATTAATGCCTTTCAATGGACATTAATTCCGGATCCGGCCTTGCAGCAAGTGTTCAGGATTTTTGACCGGAGCAAAAAGCGCAGCATGCTGCGGTATTTTCTCCGGCCAAAAAACGTTCCGTTCCGGAACTGAAGACATCCTGATGCATCCTGAACGGATTTCTCTCCATTCAGAATGCATGGGGATAATCCTGATCAGGATTCTTCCGGCATAGAGCCCCGGCGACGGAACTCTATGCCGGAAGACAATAACGCAGGTGTGAAAGAGCCCTTAAAGGGGTTGTCTCACTTCAGCAAATAGCATTTATCATGTAGAGAAAGTTAATACAAGGCACTTACTAATGTATTGTGATTGTCCATATTGCTTCCTTTGCTGGCACATTACCACACTGCTCGTTTCCATGGTTACGACCACCCTGTAATCCAGCAGCGGCAGCCATATTTGCAAACTATATGAAAAAGCACAAGCCTATGAGCACCCCTACGATCCCACCACCAGAGAGGTTGCAGCTTTTTCCTATAGTGTGCAAGAATGACCACCGCTGATGGATTGCAGGGGGGTCGTAACCATAGAAACGAGCAATGTATAATGTAATGGAAAAATTTATCCAGCCAGCAAAGGAGGTAATATGGATAATAACAATACTGTATATTAGTAAGTGGCTTGTAATATATTTCTGTACGTGAAAAATGTCACTTGCTGAAGTGAGATAACCCCTTTAAGTAAAACTAACTTCAAATATACCACCATGGTCTGTAGAGTTTGATATGGAAAAATTGGAGCTTTTAACTTTTTGGAAAAGCTTACAACTCCAGTTCTGAGCGGTCCTCACATATACATTTGTAGCAGTATAGATAGAAATATCCCAATTAAAGGGGTTGTGCTTTTACAACAATTTATCCCCTATACTCAGGATAGGGTATAAGTGTCTGAAAATTTGAGTCAGACCACTGGGGACCTCTCCGATCACTAGAATAGGGTCCTGTATTTCCCTGTTTGAATGGAGTGGTGGACACACATACACGCTGCCACTCCACTCAGCTCTTCTCTGTTGCCGGAGATAGTCGAGCGCTTGTACTCCTGCAGTTCCATACAGTTGAATGGAGTGCTGGACACACATGCCTGTCTGCCACTCCATTCAAACTGGGGAACACAGGCTCCTGTTCTCATGATTGGCGGAGGCCCTAGCGGTCGGACCCCTGCCAGACTGAAGCAGAATAGGGGATAAGTTGCTGTAATGGAACAATCCCTTTAAGCTTCCAAAATCAGGTGGAGGCTGTTAAAACAGCAAAAAAAAATATCAACTCTTTGTTAGTAGCTAAGGTTACGAGATGTTTTCCAAGCTCACATGGCTGTGATGTTTTGGAGTCCACGTACCCATGACCACATAGCGGATTTGTCCTCTTGTGCTTGTACACTGTGTAGTTGACAAGTCATTGACAAGTCATTCAAATATAAAATATTTCACTAGCAAAAGGCTAATCCTCCCCACCCCTCTGGGGTAAGGCTCCATGCATATCGCAATTAAACAATAGGTTCATGAATCATGTTATTTGCCCAGGAGAACATCAGAATAGGCTAGTTAATCAACCATGCGAATGGGTTCACTGCCTGCTAATGATTCCCGGAACTACATAAAGAGCTATGGGTAGTGTGAATGTATTTCAACAGTGCTATTGAAATGTGTTGGCTTGGTTAGGTCTTTGTTTGGAGTTGCAGTTGAGATCCTAAAATCAATCAAGTATTACTAGTATAATATTGTGTCATGGAGAGATATGGGCACGTATCATGACTGCAAGCACTGAATATCTCTCAAGGGGATTTTGTCATGCAAAAACTTGAATTCCTTTCTGTGAAAAAATGGACCAACTTTGTTCACCACTCAGGGGATCTGGGGTTCGGCCAGTGTCTCTTTGTCCCTCTGCCTGTCTACTGCCACCCTTGTATTTCTATACAGCAGGTGTTGAAACCTTTATTTTTTTTTGTGTGTAAGTATAGAAATTCTATAACTGGCAGCAAGGGAGTACAGTAGTAAATCTACTCATATACCTTAGATTGCTGTTGGCTGAGTGAGCAACGACTTTGATGTAGTGTAGCTTAAAGGCTATGTACACATTTGGGGGAAATTTTTTAAAATTATTGCATTGTACTCATTTTGAGCTAAAAATTATTTTTTTAATTGATCTTTATTAAAAATGTGGCATCTTTTTTTCTGTACAGAGCTGACATGCTCTAGTAGCACCTATTGGATTTTCTGTCTTTTCCATCAAACCAGGAGCAGACGGACTCCTTACCTGTGCTCTCTGACCTTTATAAAGACTCATTATAGCTCAGTTCTTATTTTACTGATAAGAATGTGGCTTAAATAAGTGTTTATGACCTCTCAGTAGTTGAGAGATAAGGCTTATTAGATGACTGGCACAAAGTGAAAGTACCAGTCACACAGCTAGAAGAACAGTTAACTCTTTGTGACAGAATGGCTCAATATTTTTAATAAAGGCCAATTGAAAAAATGATTTATTAGCCAAAAATAAGTAACATGCAATCATAAAAAAATTGCCTCCGGAGGTGTACATAGCCTTTAACACTAAACAGCCCATTTGCCATTGAAGTATCTCTATTCAGTTGATACACGAAATGCGTGATCAGAAAATGACCTATTGTTTTAATCAAGTTTTAAACATACTTTTTTTTTTTTTTGAAATGTTGATGTTTTTCACATTTACTATGTCCCTGTCTACTGTATATTTAAAAAACAATACAAAAATCTGTCACTTTTCGCACTGACCACTAAGCCTAAAATAGGCCATAGACACAATGGACATTAGGGAACCTCACTGACTTCTATGGGAGAGTTTTCTAGGCTTGCTCTGTGACCTGTGAGAGGTCAGGAGGCAGCAGATAAGCTGTGATATCACCTATTGTGAATAATGAATCCTGTGTTATCTATGTATAGGTGATATGTGTTGTTGTAATTCTGCCTGTAATGATAAAGCGGTGGCTACTAAAAAGTTACCCACACAGAACAGGAAGTCTGAACATATTATTAGGCCTATAGGCCAGTGTGAAAATTGCATGAGTGTAGAAATTTTTTAAAATAAATCTAGATTCTAAATAAACTGTTTAACATAAAAAAGTAATTTAGATAATAGATCATTTTCAGATAACACATTCTCTTTAAAGGATAACTGTCACATTTAGACCCTAATTTCAATTTTCATATATGTAGTTACTAATAACATGATATTCCAGAATCAGTTACTATTAGACTGACTTACCCCATATTTAATAAGATTCAGCCCTTAGCAACCAGTCTGCATAAAACTGCACTTTCACTATTCAGTTAAGATGGCCGCCACTGCCCTCACCCTGAGGCTAATCCCGCCTGCCCTCACTAGCCAGTAACAATAGATCCCCAAAAGTGTCAGTAACCAGAGCCCTCCCCCTAAAGGGTTAATCTCCTGCAGCACAAAGGGGTCCTCTTACCACATGTTGCTTTCATTTATACACTGAGCAGATGGCAGATCTCCCTTCCCTGTTGTGCGCTGATTCAACTCTGCATTCTCCAGCTCTGCTGAGTGAGGGAGCGTCTGCCAAGTGCAGGGACAGGGAGAAGTGCACACAGCCCAGGCACTGTTATCAGCTGCTGGGGAGGACCTGGCTTTAATCATTTACTTACAGTCCCTGGCTGTCAGTAATCTGACCTTGCACGCTGCCTGCTCCCTCCTTCAACAGATAGACGACCCTATTTTAAGCACAGGTAAAATAGGCAGTACAGGGAACAAAAATGTGGAATTAAGGGGTAATTGAATACACAGTGAAAAGTTGAAATAGGGCCACCAAGGTGATATTAATCACCACAATTCAATACTCCAAAAAATAATAATAATACGACAGTTATCCTTTAATGATTAATATCTCCTATAAATATTAGAGCAAGGTCAGCCATACCTGCTGATGTCAGCAGGAAGGGCCAACTCTCTTATGTGTATAGGGGTCTCCCGAGAAAGAAGAATCAGACATAGTGAATTTCATTGTATAATCCCTTTGTTCCCAGGGGTATCTGGTATTGGTTTACTGAGCTGTCTTCATTGGTTTACTGCCCTGCCCTCCCTCAACCACGCCGAGTGTGCATGTCTTTTGGGAATGTCAGGAGTCATAGCTTTCAGTTGAACAAGTGTTTGGGTGACAGCTATTAAAAAAAAAGTCACCTTCTCCCTGTCTGTGACGCTCTCCACTGAGAAACAGGGCAGTCTCCTCCTCCCTGTACCAATGCGAAAATTTGCATACAGGGTGGGAGAATTTAACGGGGGCCACAGCGGGCGAACGGAGCGGCGCCCAGAAAAAATAGTAAGTGCTATTAGATCCCCGCTGTATGCCCTACATATCCTGATACTTAGTTTATAAAGTCTGGACCCATGAAAGGTCCTCTTTAAACTCATCTCATCAGACACAGTCAGGGAGGTATACCAAATGTAATTCCAGTGACTTACAGGTGACGACTCCACAGATTCTTGAGTTCTTCACTTTCCTTTTCTTCTCCATTTGGTCCAAATCATCATGCGCAGACATCTGGTCACGGGTGTACCACCCTCTCTGTTATATATGAAGACACCAGCTTCCCCTTTAACATGCCCATCTTGTAGCTTCCACCAATACTGTTACTGCTGGTGCCCCGTGTTCCCACATTACTGTACCAACTGTGCTGCCCAATGCCCCCCATTTACTGTACTGCCAAAATAAAAGATCCAAAATACACAGGTAACATAGTAACATAGTACATAAGGCCGAAAAAAGACATTTGTCCATCCAGTTCGGCCTGTCATCCTACAAGTTGATCCAGAGGAAGGCAAAAAAAACCTGTGAGGTAGAAGCCAATTTTCCTCACTTTAGGGGAATAAAAAATTCCTTCCCGACTCCAATCAGGCAATCAGAATAACTCCCTGGATCAACGACCCCTCTCTAGTAGCTATAGCCTGTAATATTATTACACTCCAGAAATACATCCAGGCCCCTCTTGAATTCCTTTATTGTACTCACCATCACCACCTCCTCAGGCAGAGAGTTCCATAGTCTCACTGCTCTTACCGTAAAGAATCCTTTTCTATGTTTGTGTACAAACCTTCTTTCCTCCAAACGCAGAGGATGTCCCCTCGTCACAGTCACAGTCCTGGGGATAAATAGATGATGGGATAGATCTCTGTACTGCCCCCTGATATATTTATACATAGTAATTAGAGCTCCCCTCAGTTGTCTTTTTTCTAACGTGAATAACCCTAATTTTGATAATCTTTCAGGGTACTGTAGTTGCCCCATTCCAGTTATTACTTTAGTTGCCCTCCTCTGGACCCTCTCCAGCTCTGCTCTGTACAGAACTAGAAAATGATGGGGCCAAAAGCAAACTTTAGGAATCAAACCCCAGACCAGTCCCCAAAATTAATACAAATTCTGACTAGATTAGCCCCACATTCATACAAATCCCAGATAAGACCCTACGTTTATACAGAAGACAAATTCATACAGACTCCAGGATCATGTGGCCCCTCTATAACCTCCTTCCCTTAAATGCAGACCTCAAATCAGACCCCAGATTAATGTGGCTCCCTATAACACCCAGTCCCACCAACCATTAATAGGGATCTCAGATCAGACCACAAATTCATGTACCCCCCTCCCACAAATCCCTGCAGACCTCCTATCAAACCCCCAAATTCGTGAGCCCCTCAGACCCCTGCAAACCTCAGTTTAGTCCTCAAAATGTTCTGCCCCATCCCCCTCAGATCCTTGTAGACCTCAGATGAGACCACAAAAGTCATGTACCCCTCACAGATCCCTTCAGATCTCATATTAGACCACAGAATTCATGCCCCCCCACAGATCCTAGTCGACCTCATATCAGACCACAGAATTCATGCCCCCCTGCAGATCCCTGCAGACCTCATATCAGACCACAAAATTAATGCACCCTGCAGACTCCAGTTTTCATGTGACTCCTCCTATCCCCTCCCTGAGATCCCTGCAGACCTCAGATCAGACAAAAATATAAAATAAAATAAAACAACTCTCCTCTCCAGCTCCAGAAAGCTCCTCTACTCTGCAGCTCAATTCTTTTTGCTGCTCTGCACTGTAACCTGACGTCTGCACAGCATCAGGTCAGAGGGCACATCCACGTCTGACCTGACTGTACGAATTCAGGATGTAACGCGGCTGCCGGGAGAAGAGCAGGGAAAGGTGAGTGATTTTTTTTCACTTACAAATTGCACCCCACTCTGCAGCAAGGTAGCGCCCTAGGCAGGTGCCTACCTTCGCCTACCCGTTGTCCTGGCCCTACCACAGACCCACACCCAGATAAACAATGTGATCATAACTGTAGCTTAACCATATAACCTGCTACTTGAACGAGATAAGCCTTTCAGGTATTCCAAGGGAGTCATCCCCAGTTTCGCCTCTACAGAGCAGCATGTGGTGCTCTGTAGATGCGAAACTGAAAGTCAGAGTCCACAATGAAGAACATTTTGTGATGTCCCAAACTCCATTATTTTGTCACCAGGACCAGATGGCTCAATAAGATAACTGGCAAACTACAGTCGTGGCCAAAAGTTTTGAGAATTACATAAATAATGGACATTGGAAAAGTTGCTGCTTAAGTTTTTATAATAGCAATTTGCATATACTCCAGAATGTTATGAAAAGTGATCAGATGAATTGCATAGTCCTTCTTTGCCATGAAAATTAACTTAATCCCAAAAAAAAACTTTCCACTGCATTTCATTGCTGTCATTAAAGGACCTGCTGAGATCATTTCAGTAATCGTCTTGATAACTCAGGTGAGAATGTTGACGAGCACAAGGCTGGAGATCATTATGTCAGGCTGATTGGGTTAAAATGGCAGACTTGACATGTTAAAAGGAGGGTGATGCTTGAAATCATTGTTCTTCCATTGTTAACCATGGTGACCTGCAAAGAAACGCGTGCAGCCATCATTGCGTTGCATAAAAATGGCTTCACAGGCAAGGATATTGTGGCTACTAAGATTGCACCTCAATCAACAATTTATAGGATCATCAAGAACTTCAAGGAAAGAAGTTAAATTCTTGTTAAGAAGGCTTCAGGGCGTCCAAGAAAGTCCAGCAAGCGCCAAGATCGTCTCCTAAAGAAGATTCAGCTGCAGGATTGGAGTGCCACCAGTGCAGAGCTTGCTCAGGAATGGCAGCAGGCAGGTGTGAGCGCATCTGCACGCACAGTGAGGCGAAGACTTTTGGAAGATGGCCTGGTGTCAAGAAGGGCAGCAAAGAAGCCACTTCTCTCAAAAAAAACCATCAGGGACAGATTGATCTTCTGCAGAAAGTTTGGTGAATGGACTGCTGAGGACTGGGGTAAAGTCATATTCTCCGATGAAGCCTCTTTCCGATTGTTTGGGGCATCTGGAAAAAGGCTTGTCCGGAGAAGAAAAGGTGAGCGCTACCATCAGTCCTGTGTCATGCCAACAGTAAAGCATCCTGAGACCATTCATGTGTGGGGTTGCTTCTCATCCAAGGGAGTGGGCTCACTCACAATTTTGCCCAAAAACTCAGCCATGAATAAAGAATGGTACCAAAACACCCTCCAACAGCAACTTCTTCCAACAATCCAACAACAGTTTAGTGAAGAACAATGCATTTTCCAGCACGATGGAGCACCGTGCCATAAGGCAAAAGTGATAACTAAGTGGCTCGGGGACCAAAACGTTGACATTTTGGGTCCATGGCCTGGAAACTCCCCAGATCTTAATCCCATTGAGAACTTGTGGTCAATCCTCAAGAGGCGGGTGGACAAACAAAATAATGACAATAATTCTGACAAACTCCAAGAAGTGATTATGAAAGAATGGGTTGCTATCAGTCAGGAATTGGCCCAGAAGTTGATTGAGAGCATGCCCAGTCAAATTGCAGATGTCCTGAAAAAGAAGGGCCAACACTGCAAATAGTGACGCTTTGCATAAATGTCATGTAATTGTCGATAAAAGCCTTTGAAACGTATGAAGTGCATGCAATTATATTTCACTACATCACAGAAACAACTGAAACAAAGATCTAAAAGCAGTTTAGCAGCAAACTTTGTGAAAACTAATATTTGTGTCATTCTCAAAACTTTTGGCCACGACTGTATATCTTAAGAAGACTTGAGACTTCATCTTGAAGCCTTCTTTGCTCTCGGACACTTGTTCTTGGCCACCACTGACCACTGGGAAAATGTGGGCAGTGGCGGAGGCTGTGGGTGGGGAAGCGACAGCGACATTCAGGAGTATATCTCCAGAGGGTTTATGCGGAGTAAAGACCAAGCAGAGGATAAGTCGTCTTGCGACATATCGATACATCTCTTGCCATCCTTAGTCATTTTCAGACCAAAAGGGAACAGCCACTGGAACATGATCTTTTCAAATCTTAGGAAACCACAAAGAGGTTTTAGGTGGCGTCTTTTGGTTAAAGGGGTTCTGCACTTTCATTTAACTGATGATCTATCCTCTGGATAGATCATCAGCTTCTGATCGGCGGGGGTCCCGGGTGTCGGCTAAGCTCCATTCAAGTGAGCAGAGCTTAGCCCCGCCCACGCTAGTTGATACTAGTCGTGGCGTCACTGGGCCTGCGGTAAACTGTGAGAAGGCCGCGGCGCTGCTGGAGCGCCGCTGCCTTCTCAAACAGCTATTCGACGGGGTCCCGGGTGTCAGACCCCCGCCGATCAGAAGCTGATGATCTATCCAGAGGATAGATCATCAGTTAAATGAAAGTGCAGAACCCCTTTTAAGGTAGATGAGGCAATATCCTAAAACAGCAATATAGATGTTCCTTCATACTGCAGCTCCGTTCTCTCCCTGGCTTCTTTGAGAATAACTGCTGTGTCTCTGTAGCTGAGGAGGCCACAAATAGTGTCTACAATACTGGCACATGGGGGGCTGTTATTAATACTGGCACATGGGGGGCTGTTATCAATACTGGCACATGGGGGGGCTGTTATCAATACTGGCACATGGGGGGCTGTTATCAATACTGGCACATGGGGGGCTGTTATCAATACTGGCACATGGGGGGCTGTTATCAATACTGGCACATGGGGGCTGTTATCAATACTGGCACATGGGGGGCTGGTATCACTGGCACATGGGGGGGCTGTTATCACTGGCACATTATTGGGGGCACTATAGGGGCATCTACTGAGGCCACAAAGAAGGGGTATTTTATATGGGGCGCTCTGTACAGTACAATTTTATATTGGGACACATTATGGTGGGTACTATGTGGAAGGGGGGAGAGGAGTACTATGGGGTCATCTACGGGGGGCACTAAGAAGGGGTATTTTATACTTGAAAATTATGGGGGACATGGGGACACTGAGGGCATCTACTGGAGCATTTTATACTGGTACATTATGGGGGGCACTAGGAGACAGGAGGGTGTGGAGCATTATGGGGGCATTTACTGGGGGCACTATATAGGGGTATTTTATACTGGCACATTATGGGAACATTAGCTCACCTGGGGGCATTACAAGGGGGTATTTTTTGCACTGTCACATTATAAGGAGAATTATTTCTACTGGGGGGGTATTATGGTGGGCTTTATTACTCCCACATGGTATGACCCCCTAGTAGCAGCACCATCCTCTCCCTGCTCTGCTATCCCTCTGCCCCTTCTCCAAATCCTTATTATGAAATCTTTCTCATTAGGATAAAACACATCAGCAACGCCGAGCCCCCCAGCCAAAGTGTTGAAGTGGTGTCCGAGATCCCCAAGGGCCAAGCCAAGTAATTGTAAGTTTTCATGTGAAATATGTTTGTTATACACATATAGGATACACTGTGCCACACAATATACAGTATACCGCTACACTGTGTATGTAGTCTGTTCTATAAGCACCATTGTTTTGTGGCGGCGGACAGAAAATAATCTGGACGTGCCCCTCCCGAGACCAGACTCTGGATCCGCCACTGGTTCTGAGCCTAGGAAAACCACTGCCTGACTTTACCTTGGCTGAAATATCTGTGAATACACAGAGAGACAGATAAGCTTTTGCTTAGCTAATCTTTTCTTTGCCTCATGAAGATCCAGGGTTTGGCATTATTGCCTATCCTCTTGACTATATGGATGCTATCAGGTCTCTGCTCCATGACCACCATTACTGTGGTCTTAGGCCATACAAAATATCCATATATCAGGTAAGAGGGGATGTGGGCCAGATTCCTGACTGTGTAGTATAATTATTAGTATTACTGCGTTATCAGTGTCATTCCTGGGATGTTATTAATTATTACATTGTAATTACTATTATTATTAGAGGATTATTAGTAAGCTCCATCTTATTGTTCATGTGGAAAATATCACGACTATAAGTTTATAGAAAATCAATGTGTCCATTTGTCATAATAATAATGGTGGTGATGATAGTAATAATTATTAATTTGTTACTTGTACCCAGTTCCTCTACTTCTATGCAGGGACCATATCACTGGGTGTACTGGGTGTATTGAGCAAGTAATGGATATATAGCGGGGCAGGTAAAAGTGCATAAAGTCTCCTGTTCTCTTGATGAGACATTTCCGCCTCGTATTAACTTCCAATATTTTGCTTTATTTCACAGTAACATGGGAGAGGACTTCCCCAAATCAGTGGTCTTCACGTTCGTCTTCATGGTTATATCCATTCTAGGTAAGTGGATGCAGCTTCCTATAGGAGATTACATAATGAAGAACTCAGTGACTTCAGATCTACAGTATAATCACTATCCAGCATTGAGCGGCAGCCATCACCTGACATTATAATCACTGGCTCCTTAAGGTTATTGTAAGTTTTTCTAGAAATAACCTGTGGAAATTTTCGGCTGCTAACATGCATTGTCTATTTCAGGAGCTGGCATCGCTTCCATCCAATACAGGTTCATGGTCATTCATTCTGAGCCATCATCGGCCAGAGAATCCACTATGCCATGGGATGACTTGCGTGTATTGGGACAGCCGTGACTGGCGCATTTTCGGTTAGTTATCAAGTTTTATATAAAGTTTAAGTACATAGAGGGCTCAGAACAATTAGATATAGAGGGGTCAATGCTTGTGGCCCAGTGTTGCATGTGTACAGGGATGTGCCCCATTTAGTTTTTGTTCCATTGAAAACATAGGGGCAGAATTTGTGTTTTAAAATGCGCATTTTGCGCCACAAAAACTGGTGTGCATGCTTGGTGAGTAAATCTCCCCCATAGTGTCTGGTACTCAGTGATATAATCTCCACAGTGCCGAATGAAGCATGCATGTACATTACCACGGCACCCCCTGGTAACTAGCCTTAGGTATTACTGCCCCTGTGTACACTCCACCAGCGGAACCTTCTGTTCTGTATTCTCTGATCTCCATGACAATCTCATCGTGACATTAATTTCTCACTTTGTATTCTAGATGAAGACCAATTCCATTCTCCACAGGATCAGTGCAGGAGTGGAATTTTTCAGTTTTGCCATTTACAACCTATGTCAATCTATATGCCTGTACAAGAGATCCTTCAGCAGTCGTTGCATGTGCCACATTAGACTGGCATCAACCTTGCTGACCATTTTGGCACTGCTAATCTGTATCCTTTTAGAGCTGGCTGCTACCGTAACATGTTGTGTAGCTATATTTACATTATTAAGTTATTAAGAAATACAAGTTACATTTTGATAGCATTTTGGTTGGTCCTAAGTGTCCTAAGAATTTTTGGGCTTTTTGGCCTTAGTGTGTCTATATTGATTTCCCTAAGACCTCCCAAGGGTATAACAATATATGTCTTAATGTTGATTGCTGGAACTTGTACAAAAAAAAGAGTAAGGATTTAACAAGGTAAAAAAATCTCATTTTATTAATTATAAATCACATGAACATTATAGGTGAGACTCAAAAGGAACAGAACATGGAGACTGGGCCACAAAAGGGCTCTGCAATGTGGAGAACCACAATGGGGGATAATGTGACCATATACAGCAGGTAACAGACAATTAACAGAAGCTGTGAATATTGGAGTAGTTGCGGGTGCAATTGCTGTCCCCTAGTGTTGAACAACTACCTAGCTCTTATTCACAGCGTCCAAGCAATGGATGCTATAGGGTGCAATTGGACAGTGCAATACTACTCATAAAGATGGCATATAACAATAACTGTAAATCACTAGTCCCACCCTAAGGGCTCTTTCACACTTGTGTTCTTGTCTTCCGGCATAGAGTTCCGTCATCGGGGCTCTATGCCGGAAGAATCCTGATCAGGATTATCCTAATGCATTCTGAATGGAGAGAAATCCGTTCAGGATGCATCAGGATGTCTTCAGTTTTGCTCCGGCCAAAAATTCCGGAACACTTGCCGCAAGGCCGGATCCGGAATTAATGCCCATTAAAAGGCATTGATCCGGATCCGGCCTTAAGCTAAACGTCGTTTCGGCGCATTGCCGGACCCGACATTTAGCTTTTTCTGAATGGTTACCATGGCTGCCGGGACGCTAAAGTCCTGGCAGCCATGGTAAAGTGTAGCGGGGAGCAGCATACTTACCGTCCGTGCGGCTCCCGGGGTGCTCCAGAGTGACGTCAGGGCGCCCCAAGCGCATGGATCATGTGATCGCATGGATCACGTCATCCATGCGCATGGGGCGCTCTGACGTCATTCTGGAGCGCCCCGGGAGCCGCACGGACTGTAAGTATACTGCTCCCCCGCTCCCCGCTCCTACTATGGCAACCAGGACTTTAATAGCGTCCTGGGTGCCATAGTAACACTGAATGCATTTGGAAGACGGTTCCGTCTTCAAATGCTTTCAGTACACTTGCGTTTTTCCGGATCCGGAGTGTAATTCCGGCAAGTGGAGTACACGCCGGATCCGGACAACGCAAGTGTGAAAGAGGCCTAATCCAGATACCATGTTACCTACCCATGTTGCTGCTGAAAAATGGTGACACGGTTCCCCCACTGCTTCGACCTCAACACGTGTTTCGCCACGTAGGCTTCGTCAGGAGGTACAAACACACTAAGACAAATTTGGGCATAAAAAGGCTAAAGAGGAGGGATTAATTATCACTAACCATGATCATCTGTACCAAAGGTGTTCATGTTGTGAGACAGCCTCCTTCAGTGCTTCCTGGTCATTAAAATGCGACCTGATTCCAGCACTTCCGGGTGGCAATCACACAGCACATATGTCAGCCAATCACATAATCGCTACCTGGTCACATGGTCCTGATGTCATGGACATGTGACCATCTCCCAGGTCCTTCAACCATAGTTAAAATACTCCCAGGTCCTGTATACAGCTAAAGCTAATTATCTATAACCTCAAAACACC
This sequence comes from Bufo bufo, assembly GCF_905171765.1. Lineage (NCBI taxonomy): Eukaryota > Metazoa > Chordata > Amphibia > Anura > Bufonidae > Bufo > Bufo bufo. Next base: position 131,971,800 of record NC_053391.1, on the reverse strand, counting down.
TCTCAATTATCTTCATATTAGCTCATAGATCAATTTATAAAATACAAATATAATCACAGGATCATCTCATAGAAGAATATATATTTTTGCATTACCATGATTAAGTTATAGGGAGAAGGAATCATATGATTGCTATCTGGTCACATGGTCCTGATGTCATGGACATGTGACCATCTCCCAGGTCCTTCAGCCATAGCTGATATGCTCCCAGGTCCTGAATACAACTACTATAGGCAACCACCAATCGGACTATAGCTAATTATCCATAACTCAACACACCTCTCAATTATCTTCATATCAGCTCATAGATCAATTTATAAAATACAGAATACAAATATAATCTCAAGATCTCATGGAAAAATATATATTTACATTACCATAATTAAGTTATGGGGAGAGGGAAGGGGGAGGGGGAGGGAGGGAGGGCATCCTCTCATCCATTCATACAGGGAAGGCACAAATCCAAATCAACGAATAAATGCATAATCTTTACATTTCACCAAAACCTCCGTGCAGAGGAATAAAGTGCGTGTGTACTAAAATACCTTTTATAATCACAGTGATGTTTCATGTCTATAATAATTGTCAAATATATAAAGAGTGCATTACATGGTGAGCGAGTCTAACCCCCAATAGCTGGCTGCAGGGCGACTGATCCCAGGTTAAGCCTAGGAATCAGACGCGCCGCAACCGCCAGTGGTGGGTCAGATCCACCCCCACTATAAATAAGTGAGGCATATGTCCAAAAGAGGATGGGACAGACCCACCCGTTGGGTGGCCCAGTCCCCCATCAGATGGACAATATGCCTGGTGATGCCCCAACCTGGTGCTGAATATAATGCTGCTGGTGCACAGACCCCCCAGTGGGCTACAGCAGAGAAGCCAATCCACCTGCGGTCTTGACCTGTCCGCCGTGCGCAGTGGGGGGTGGGCTCCACCACAGCCACATAAAAATAACAAATATATGGGTAAGCTGTCCACCTAAGGGCGGACTAGACCACCCATGATGATGGAACATCCATCCTGTAAAAATAAAACCCAAAGTATATAAAATACATAATCTATATTCATCATCGATTTTGACGTGACAAAAAATATATAATCATAATAGTGCCAAAAAATGTACAGGGTGCTTCCTCTGATGATGAATGACAGTCCCATGAAGAGTGTTCAATCGGGGTCCATTGTGGGAATGCTCGATAGGGGTCCATTATGGGAATGCCCCATATCTCCCTCTCAAATCACGTCATGCAATTAACAGACTTTCTTATGGTTCGTGGTTGTCTACCATCCAATCTTACTCCATCTTAAATCTAAACAAAAATTAAAAATTAGACACATACATATAAAAGAAAACACTTATATGCCCATAATAAAATTAACGTCTTACAAAAAGGACTTGAAGCTATTATACTCGTTTAACCCACTTGGAACCACTGTATCTAACACAGTAATCCACTTCGTTTCCTGCTATAGTAACGCTTTCTTAGCGTCACCACCTCGCACCCCCAGCCTCACTTTGTCAATCCCTTAATGTTGATTGCTGGATACACTGGGGATTATTTGCTTCCAGTGACTTCATTGTAGCATACATCAGACATGACAGTATAGGAAACACAATATTAATAGACTTCTGTTACTTCTCCTTAACATTTCCTTCCAGTTGCTGTAGGTTTGGGGAGCTTCTTCCTTCTATGTACCACTGATAGCTGTAAAGAGGTGAGGTTTTTGTCTTTATTCACCATTTTATGTAACCCAATGTGTCCTACATAATGGTGATATAGAAACTCTTGGTGGACATGTCATCCTCCCCCCTACTACATACCAGAACCACTGGTGAGTATAGCTGGGCACTAATATCTCCTATTCTATCCCTCTATTTTCTGCAGATCTGCTCTATAACAGGCCTGGTAGGTGAGTGGACAGGATTTTTTGGCTTGACAGTTTACCCTGTCATGAATTATACAGATTTCCAGGTGAGTAGATTATACATGAAGGTCTCACGTACCAGAGAAACCTTTCAGATGATAATATATTGTAGAGAGCCATTTCATGCTAAATGTTCCTTTTCTTTTATTCTCAGTGTTTGTCATTAGAGGTGTCCCGAGAAGGCATCTCCATCATTCTGAGGAAAAAACCTGAACATGGCATTTACCGGACTTTCCGCAGTTAGATATATTTTATCTGCTGCATCAAGAGACAGATTCCAGGCTTGGTCTCTGTTCTCACCACTGGACACAGCATTTACTGGACTTTCCACAATCAGATATACAGGGTGGGCCATTTATATGGATACACCTTAATAAAATGGGAATGGTTGGTGATATTAACTTCCTGTTTGTGGCACATTAGTATATGAGAGGGGGGGGGGAACTTTTCAAGATGGGTGGTGACCATGGTGGCCAATTTGAAGTCGGCCATTTTGAATCTAACTTTTGTTTTTTCAATAGGAAGAGGGTCATGTGACACATCAAACTTATTGGGAATTTCACACGAAAAACAATGGTGTGCTTGGTTGCTTGGTTTTAACGTAACTTTATTCTTTCATGAGTTATTTATAAGTTTCTCTTTGTTTACAGCCATTGACATGTCGCCGAGGGTAACACGTGAGGAGCGGATAGAAATTGTGTTGATGTCAGGTGAACGCAGTAACCGGGTCATTGCAGCAGATTTCAATGCAAGACACCCTACGAGATCACCCATCTCCCATGCTACAGTTAGCAAACTGCTTGCTAAGTTTCGTGAAACTGGTTCAGTGTTGGATTTGCCAAAATGTGGACGCATGAAATCTGTCTCTAATGAAGAAACATCAGTGGCTGTCCTAGCTTCATTCAGCAAGAGCCCACAGCGTAGCACTCGCCGCATGTCACTGGAGAGTGGTATTAGTTGAACATCCCTTCGGCGGATATTAGCTACTCACAAATGGCACCCTTACAAACTCCAGCTACTGCAGCATCTCAACGAGGATGACCCAGATCGGCGCACTGAATTTGCAGAATGGGCAAAACAAAAATTGGAACAGGACCCTCAGTTTACGCAGAAGATTTTGTTCAGTGATGAGGCAAACTTTTATGTGAATGGTGAAGTTAACAAACAAAACCACCGCTATTGGTCTGACACTAACCCACATTGGATAGATCCCTCCAAGACTGTTGGAACAAAAAAAATTTATGGTATGGTGTGGTATATGGGGTACAAAGATAGTGGGGCCATTCTTCATCAATGGAAACCTCAAGGCCACTGGATATGTGAAATTGCTACATGATGATGTGTTTCCCTCTTTATGCACTGAAGCTGGCACGTTCCCTGAGTTTTTCCAGCAAGATGGTGCACCACCACATTATGGGTGTCAGGTCCGAGCATTCCTAGATGAACAGTTTCCTGGAAAGTGGATTGGTCATCGTGGGCCAGTTGAATGGCCCCTAAGGTCTCCCGATCTGACCCCCTTAGACTTTTATCTTTGGGGTCATCTGAAGGCAATTGTCTATGCTGTGAAGATACGAGATATGCAGCACCTGAAACTACGGATACTGGAAGCCTGTGCTAGCATTTCTCCTGCGGTGTTGCTATCAGTGTGTGAAGAGTGAGAGAAGAGGGTTTCATTGACAATCCAACACAATGGGCAGCACATTGAACACATTTTATAAGTGGTCAGAAACTTGTAAATAACTCAAGAAAGAATAAAGTTATGTTAAAACCAAGCACACCATTGTTTTTCTTGTGAAATTCCCAATAAGTTTGATGTGTCACATGACCCTCTTCCTATTGAAAAAACAAAAGTTGGATTCAAAATGGCCGACTTCAAAATGGCCACCATGGTCACCACCCATCTTGAAAAGTTTCCCCCCTCACATATACTAATGTGCCACAAACAGGAAGTTGATATCACCAACCATTCCCATTTTATTAAGGTGTATCCATATAAATGGCCCACCCTGTATATTTAATCTGCTGCATCAAGAGACAGATTCCAGGCATGGTCTCTGTTCTCAATACTGGACATGGCATTTACCGGAATTTCCGCAGTCAGATATATACTTCATCTGCTGCATCAAGAGACAGATTCCGGGCTCGGTCTCTGTTCTCAATTCTAGACATGACATATACTGGATTTACCACAGCTACTTCACATCAACTGTTGACTTTTTACCCCCTTGCCTAGAGGAGGGGCAGTCCTTCAGACATGGCTCCTTAGAGGTTTCCTCCACTGGGGGGTTTTTCCTCTCCTGAGTGTTGAAGGACAACTATTTTTGAGTTAGGGGTTTTCTATCAGGGCCACTTCAAAATTACTGCCCTTTTAATAAATAAAAGTCACTAGATGAAGTAGCAAACAATGTGTCTGTGTCTTTTTGTCATTCATTATAGGCAACTTATTATAACTAATATTACATAATAGGGACTGGGGAACTTCATTGTGGTGGCCAGACCAATCTTTGAAAGTGACATAAAGACAGTGGTAATGGCATGGATAGATTTTTCCATGGACATAAACAATAGGTAAGCAGTGGTTGGCATTTTATGGTCATTATAAATTACATATTTTTGGAAACAATTTTAAAGAGACATCAAAAGTAGAGAGATAAATGTGATCATTTTAAGGTACTACTTACATCAAAACCGTCTCTCCTTAGAAGATGGCCTGGTAACTCGTGGGCACACTCTAAGAAACACCTTTTTTTTAAAAGTATAACTTTTAATATGTCTGTTCTCCCAAGAGGGAGTAAAAGACCCCTTACAAACAAAAAAACACACAAAGGACAGACAAGGCCCCTGGAGAGTAGTGCCGCGTGTGTATTGCTACGAACACATCCAGGTGCCGTCCTCCCTAGGCCTGTGGTGATTGACACGAGGGCCTATGATGGAGGGAGCATATGATTCCTAGTGTCTAGAGAATATAAGACAGTAGGAAGTCAGGTAATTAAGAAATGGAAAAATCTTACCAGATCTTAAGGAGGCCTCACTTGGATAACCGCATGTAATGGGTTAATGCAGGAGGAGGTCACATGGAGCAGGTAGGTACTCCATCAGATGTCCATGGGTGGAAGAAAACAGACATCCGAGGTGTCCAGACGGCCAGGTACTAGAGTAGCCTCAATAAGAAACTAGCCCTAGTGCCTCCCTACTTGACCTAGCCTGGCCCTAGTGACCTAACACGGGGTCCGTGCCCCGCAAGGGGTGGCCCCGTCCGGAACCTAGCCCTGATATGGAAACCCTAGGTAACCCTATCAAAAGGGTGACTAGGGGCAGGATGCTTTATATCAAGGCCGGTAAAGATACTGAGTTAAACAGGTCTCAAGGACCATACTAAGGTAAGCACAAAAAGGTGCGTGTCTGATATGTCAGCGTGTCCCGACGCGTTTCTTAATATAACATATCTTTAGTGCATTTATTTAAACCAGAGGCCCCAAAAGTCATCAGGGGACACGGGGCTTAAGGCTCCTGTCAGTCTGAATATTGCCACTGTATTAAGTAACCCAGTGTAGCAAACATATGGGGGTATTTATTCAAAAGAAGTTACTCCACATAGAAAGAGACTATTGACAGTGTGAGGCATGTAAAATGGTGCACCTGAAAAAAGAACATAGACAAAAAGCAATGCAAGTGAATATCTAAGTCTAGGTACCCATGCTGCCCACATAGTGGTGGGTGCGAGTAAGTACTCACATAACTGCTGGAGTGGCGTCGGCCAATGTCCAGAGTTGGCGGCATGGAGACTCACCACGTCCGTCATAGATTGCACGCCTAGCATGTGTGCATTGGCGCGCTGTATTTAAATGAAGGAGAGGGGAGAGGCGCCGGTCAGTGCGCCTGCGCCAATTATGACGTCGCCCCACGTGACCGGATCAAGTCACATGATCGGGCCAGACGGGGGTGCGGCGTTCCCACAAGGCGCATGCGTCAGGAGACACGGCAATGTCGGGTAAGGCCGAGGGGGAGGCACTCATTGTGACGCAACCGCGTCATCACGCCTACCAGGCCGCCCGATGGGCGCAACTCAGAGGGGGGGAGTGAACATGGGTTCCTCGAACCGCCCCAAAAACGAGGCGCAGCTTGCAGCATAGACTGCAGATAGAGGGGGTGGAGCTGAGCAAGGATAATAAGGTTATGGACCTAGTAGCTACTACACCGCTCATCCCCCAGAGGGGAGAGATTAACCCCTCAATTATGTGACAGAGTGGGACATTTTGGTGGGCTAACGTACTAGCTGACCTGGAAAAGAAAAAGAGACAGGCAGCCAAACAAGAGGACATAATATTGCGAACTCAAGAGAGCTAGATAGAACACTATGAATGGGAAACTGCACAGGACTGGCGCAGCTCCATTCATGTATAAAGCCACACATGACAGATGCAACGTATAGTGAAGGAAATTTATATATAGCAACCAAAGTGTAGTTGTTCATTAAGGCCATGGGGGTGGGATGTGTTGAGTTTAAAGATCCACCAGCATTCGCGCTGGAGGATCCGTCTATCCCAATCGCCCCCACGAGATGGCTTATTCACCCGTTCAATTCCCATAAACTTGATGGCAGAAGTACGGCCACCGTGTAGAGAAAGGACATGTCGGGCTACCGGCGTGTCCCTTCCATTACGGATATCTCCCAAGTGCTCGCCCATCCTTTTGCGGAATTCCCTCCGGGTTTTGCCCACATAGCGTTGGCCACACTCGCAGCTAAGTAGGTATATCACTCCTATACTGCGGCAGTTGATGAACTGTTTGATCGTGTGGGCATTGTCCGGAGGGTTCGCCGCAAAGGATTTGCCCTTGACCAACCATTCACAGAAACTACAATGGCCGCACTTGTAGCAACCCGGTGTTTTTGTCCAGCCATGTCCCTTGGGTCGCAGCGGGACTAAAATGGCTGTGTACTAGTTTGTCCCTTAGGTTGGCCCCTCTTCTGAATGTTATTGAGGGGTGCTTTCACGGATGGTGTACAAGAAACAAGACAATGCAATACAATTAATGACTCACTGGATCCACAACTAAGGAAAAAAAGGGAGACCCCTACATGAGACCTGCCACTCTCCCTAATTGCTCAGCCTATGCGAACACCCCAAAGGTGGATGGGCGCATATCCACGTACCTCGGCTATCTAATACCTGAAGACCCTACAATAGTGAGGGGACACGACCACCGGCTCCCTACACAAGACACGGAGGGAGTCAGGGTCACCTGAAAATCCAGCAGACAGAAAATCACAAATAAAGGAACAGCACTTATCTTGCAGAGGACTGAGGAATAGAAACAGCATGCACACACACTCCAGGAAGTTGTATAAGCCGCAACCTAATGCATCATGGGGAGGAACTTAAAGGGAAGCGATCAGTCCAACTGCATGACAGCTGGGATAGACTAACGAGATGAGGAACTTAACCAAAACAAAGAAACTCAAGGAGGAGGATCTGGAAAGCTCCTGTCAGAGCTTCTCAGCTGTCTAGTTGTGACAGTACCCCTCCCTCTACGAGTGGACTCCGGACACTCAGGGCCCACCTTCTCAGGATGGGACCTATGGAAAGCCCTGATGAGACGAGTGGCCTTAATGTCCGTCACTGGGACCCACATCCTCTCCTCAGGACCATAACCCTCCCAATGAACGAGGTACTGGAGGGAACCGCGGACAAGACGAGAATCCACAATCCTAGAGACCTGAAATTCAAGATTTCCATCAACCATAATCGGAGGAGGAGGCAAAGGCGAGAGTACAATAGGTTGAACATAAGGTTTCAATAAGGACTTATGAAAAACATTATGGATCTTCCAAGTCTGAGGAAGATCAAGACGGTAGGCAACAGGATTGATGACAGACAGGATCTTGTAAGGCCCAATAAACCTAGGACCCAACTTCCAGGAGGGAACCTTCAATTTGATATTCTTGGTAGACAACCACACCAGATCACCAACATTCAGGTCCGGACCAGGCACACGTCTCTTATCTGCCACACGCTTATATCTCTCACTCATGCTCTTTAGATTATCCTGAATCTTTTGCCAAATAGATGACAAAGACGAGGAGAATCTGTCCTCATCAGGTAAACCAGAAGACCCCTCTCCCGAGAAAGTCCCAAACTGCGGATGAAACCCATATGCACCAAAAAATGGTGACTTATCAGAGGACTCCTGACGACGGTTATTTAAAGCAAACTCAGCAAGGGGCAAAAAAGAACACCAATCCTCCTGATTCTCCGCCACAAAACAGCGCAGATATGTCTCCAGATTCTGATTAACGCGCTCTGTCTGGCCATTCGACTGCGGGTGGAAAGCAGAAGAGAATGACAACCGAACCCCCAAGCGAGAACAGAAAGCCTTCCAGAATCTGGAAACAAACTGCGTGCCCCTATCAGAGACTATGTCTGAAGGAATACCATGCAATTTGACAATGTGGTCAATAAATGCCTGCGTCAGCGTCTTAGCATTGGGCAAACCAGGAAAAGGGATGAAATGCACCATTTTGCTAAAACGGTCCACCACCACCAGAATCACAGTCTTCCCCGAGGAACGAGGCAAGTCCGTTATGAAGTCCATGGACAGATGTGTCCAAGGACGGGAAGGAATGGGTAAGGGAAGGAGAGGACCTGATGGCCGTGAATGAGGGACTTTGGCACGAGCGCAAGTCTCGCAAGCTGCCACAAAACCCTCAACCGACTTACAAAGCGCAGGCCACCAGAATCTCCGAGCGATGAGATCCAGTGTGGCTCTTGCCCCCGGGTGCCCAGCAAGGACCGTATCGTGGTGTTCCTTAAAAATCTTGTGTCTCAAAGCGAGAGGCACAAACAACCTCCCAGGAGGACAAAGATCAGGAGCCTCTGACTGGGCTGCCTGCACCTCTGCCTCCAATTCAGGAAAAAGAGCAGAGAGCACCACACCTTCAGCCAAAATTCCCACCTCCCGGAAAACAACGTGACAGGGCATCTGCCTTCACATTCTTAACCCCAGGGCGGAACGTGACAACAAAATTAAACCTTGAAAAGAACAAAGACCATCTGGCCTGTCTCGGGTTCAGACGCTTGGCTGACTCCAAGTAGGCGAGATTTTTATGGTCAGTAAACACGGTAATAGGGTGTCTGGCTCTCTCTAGCCAATGGCGCCATTCCTCAAAAGCCAACTTGATGGCCAACAATTCCCTATCTCCCACATCATAATTTCTCTCTGCGGAGGAGAGTTTCTTCGAGAAAAAGGCACATGGTTGCCATTTGGCAGGAGAGGAACCCTGAGACAAGACCGCACCCACCCCTACCTCAGAAGCATCAACCTCAACTATGAAGGGTAACGAAATATCAGGTTGTACCAGGATGGGAGCGGAAGCAAAACTCTCCTTGATATTAGAAAAGGCCTTACACGCCTCTACCGACCAGGAAGAAAAATCTACCCCCTTTCTGGTCATATCAGTGAGTGGTTTAACAACAGAGGAATAATTAAAAATAAATTTCCTGTAATAATTGGCAAAGCCCAAAAAACGCATCAGCGCCTTCTGATTCTCAGGAAGCTCCCACTCAAGCACAGCGCGGACCTTCTCGGGGTCCATGCGAAAACCAGAAGCGGAGAGAAGAAACCCCAGAAATTGAATTTCTGGAACCGCAAACACACATTTGTCCAGTTTCGCGTATAATTTATTCTCCCGCAGGATGAGCAAGACCTGACGTAAGTGTTCCTTATGAGTCTTGAAATCAGGAGAAAAAATCAAAATGTCATCCAAATACACTAATACAAATTTTCCCATTAAATGATAAAAAATGCTGTTCACGAAATGCTGAAAAACGGCTGGGGCATTCATCAAACCAAAAGGCATAACCAAATTCTCAAAATGGCCCTCAGGGGTATTGAAAGCCGTCTTCCATTCGTCTCCTTCTCTGACCCTGACCAGGTTGTATGCCCCTCTTAGGTCTAATTTGGAAAAGACTTTAGCCCCAACAACCTGGTTAAACAGGTCCGGGATCAGAGGAAGCGGATAAGGGTCACGAATAGTGATACTGTTCAGCTCCCTGAAATCCAGACAAGGTCTTAAAGAACCATCTTTTTTCTTAACAAAGAAAAAAACAGCGGCAACAGGTGACTTCGAGGGTCGTATGTGTCCTTTTCTCAGACTCTCAGAGATATAAGCACGCATAGCGACCCTCTCAGGTTGGGAAAGATTGTATAAACGAGATTTAGGCAGTTTGGCGCCTGGGATGAGATTAACAGGGCAATCGTACTCCCTGTGCGGGGGCAAATCCTGAACTCCACTCTCAGAGAAGACATCCGAAAATTCAGAGAGGAAAGGTGGTACAGTCTTAGTAGAAACCTCAGAAACAGATGTCATGAGGCAATTCTCTCTGCAAAAGTCACTCCAACCATTTATTTGCCTCGCTTGCCAATCAATGGTGGGGTTATGTTTAGTGAGCCAGGGTAGCCCCAACACTAGAGGAGTAGGCAAACCGCTAAGGACGAAACATGACACATCCTCAACATGAGCATCACTCACAATTAAACGAATATTGTGAACTATGCCCTTTAATGATTTCTGAGAAAGTGGAGCGGAATCAATAGCAAAAACAGGAATATCCTTTCCCAAAGTGCATACCTGGAAACCATGAGTTATTGCAAATTGATTATCAATGAGATTGACAGCTGCTCCACTATCCACAAAAATCTCACAAAAAATGCTCTTGCTCTCTAGCGCCACCCTAGCAGTCAGGACAAAACGGGAACTACAAGCAAACGGAAAACCTTCAATTTCCGCCTCAACCCTGCCAATAGTAACAGACGGAACATTTTTAAAAGATTTTTTCCTTTTTGTTTCTTTATTACTCCCAGAAGACTGCCTAAATCTCCTAGAGGGACAAACATTTGCCAAATGATTTATACCTCCACAACAAAAACAAACCCTCCCATGCGGGCTGAATCTTCTATTGTCAGAGGCAATCAACCCCAGCTGCATGGGCTCCTGCTCAGAAGGGGCTGACAGCGACTGAGACCCCTGCGCACAGAAAGAGACCGCTGCACTGTCCCGGGACTGAGTATGACAGGAAGGAGAGATCTCTCCTCTCTCTCTAAGACGCCTGTCAATACGAACGGCCTGAGACATAGCAGAATCCAAGGAGGTAGGTCTCTCATGAAAGGCAAATGCATCTTTCAATCCCTCTGAAAGACCATGGCAAAATTGACTTCGGAGTGCAGCATTATTCCAACCAGTATCAGCTGCCCATCTCTGAAATTCTGAGCAGTATATCTCTGCGGATTGTTTACCCTGGCCTAACAGACGTAGTCTAGACTCAGCCAGAGCAATACGATCCGGATCATCATATATCTGACCCAGGGCTAAAAAGAATTCATCCACTGAACGGAGGGGCCGTGCCCCCTCCGGCAGCGAAAAGGCCCAGGATTGAGCGTTACCCCTGAGCAGCGATATAATGATCCCCACCCTCCGTTCTTCATCACCAGAGGAATGGGGAAGAAGGCGAAAATGGAGTTTGCAAGCCTCTCTAAAACGCACAAAATACTCACTACCCCCGGAGAACGTATCCGGGAGCGAGATCTTAGGCTCAGAACAAACTCCATGAAAGCAAGCTGAACCGGTCACTTGAAACTGAGAAAAAGTCTTACGGAGATCAGCTACCTCCAATTTAAGACCCTGGAAGCGCTCAGCCAAAAGTGAAACCGGATCCATGCTTGAGACGGTTTTGGCGGCTTATAATGTCACGGATGGTGTACAGGAAACAAGACAATGCAATACAATAATGACTCACTGGATCCACAACTAAGGAACAAAAGGGAGACCCCTACATGAGAACTGCCACTCTCCCTAATTGCTCAGCCTATGCGAACACCCCAAAGGTGGATGGGCGCATATCCACGTACCTCGGCTATCTAATACCTGAAGACCCTACAATAGTGAGGGGACACGACCACCGGCTCCCTACACAAGACACGGAGGGAGTCAGGGTCACCTGAAAATCCAGCAGACAGAAAATCACAAATAAAGGAACAGCACTTATCTTGCAGAGGACTGAGGAATAGAAACAGCATGCACACACACTCCAGGAAGTTGTATAAGCCGCAAACTAATGCATCATGGGGAGGAACTTAAAGGGAAGCGATCAGTCCAACTGCATGACAGCTGAGATAGACTAACGAGATGAGGAACCTAACCAAAACAAAGAAACTCAAGGAGGAGGATCTGGAAAGCTCCTGTCGGAGCTTCTCAGCTGTCTAGTTGTGACAGGTGCGGGCTCAGGATCTCATCTAGGTCTGGGTCCATCAAAAGGGTCTCCCAGTTGCGACCCAGAATGCCTTTCACTTGGGTTGAAGTGGGAAAAGGAAGCAACCAGCAGCTCCCTCAGATTCATGCAACTTCTCATAGATGAAGAAAGGGCCATACTTGCACGGTTGGACACAAATTTAGCGGAACAGATAGAGATTGTCAAGAAATTCCACTCTGACACAGAATTTAGCATCAAGGAGAGTCAACTACAAAACACAATAGAACGCTACCAGTACCATCTTAAGGAGCGTAAGCACAAGCAGTTTACTAGGGACCTACAGGATTTCAAAGACAACAAGGTATACTTGTTTCTTACAAATCCAGGGACGTCCCAAAAAACTGATCTGTCCTCCACCGACACGGAGGCCTCGGACACTGAGAGGGATAGATACCCTAGGAATAGAGGTCGAGGTAGGGGTGGCTACAGAGGTAGGAGACGGGGAGGAGGCAGATACAACACGGGCCAATTCTCTAACCAGAAACTAGAAAAGACGGCTGGCACTCGCTACGTGGTTGCACATCAAACAACAGTTTATTAATAATTACCCGCTAGTTCAATCATATACATTAACAGAAATATATATACTTTAACATTAAAATACCTATATTAAAAGAACCCCTAAAAAATAAATAATAAAAATTCAATGGCACTGGACTGATAGTGTCATGAACCGCATCAAAATGAAGTTGTTTGAGACAGTATAGTGTTTCTTTGCCAATTGGCAATAAGTGTCCAATCCGGTGTACTGTCTCTTTAATTGAGGAAATATAGCCAAGTCCGCAAGTTGTTTTAGTTGTTGGGGGATATCAACTCCCTCTCTAGATTTATCAACAATAATTCTTGTATTGCTGGATATCGCAGCCTTCAGTAGTTGGATATATGGTAAATTCACATAGAAATAATATCTTACCAACATACACGCCACTCTGGCCGTCTGATTTAGCCGCGTTGTTCCACTGCTCGCTCTCGGCGTCTCCGCTCTCTGGCGTCTGTCACGTGGTACCCCAGAGATATCGCGGGACTTGGGAGTTTGAGTATAATAGTCTTAGTCCGATACTCCTGTGAGAGCTGTAGGTCGGATGAAGAAATGGAGCGCTCCACTTTGTAAAAAATACTTCAACTTTCATCCATCGTCTCCAGAAACTTGATTTTGACAGGGATATAACGCTAAACGCGTTTCGAGGACTTCAGTCCTCTTCCTCAGTAGCTATATCCCTGTTCTTGAGTCCCCTCCTTTTATACCCTCATGGGTAATCTATAAAAACTGGGCTGGAATCACTTCTTCTTAACATGCGATTTTTGGTGCGTTTTTGGTGCGGTTTAAAAAACGCATCTGCGTTTATTATGGCATTGAGACCGCCACCTCTCAATTAGTATTAGTATGTCCAGACCATGATCCAAATCATATGTGTCATGTCATAAAATCAATAAACAACAATATATCAAATTTAATATAAAATACCATAAGATAAGCCAGGAGATCAGAAATATTAATAAATAGATAAAAACCAAATAATGCTATAATTAATAAAAACTACTATATATCCAAGGGCCTCATCCTCTACATATTATATTGATATCTGTCCTCCAATCATGGTGTTTGTACTGGAGGAAGTTATAGGTAGCGGCGTGCCTGTCGGCAAGAGGGGACCCCAGCACCGATAAACGGCCAAGCATGGGATCCCCAGTTGACAGAGAGGCACACCGCCTAATCTATAGGAAGCCAAAGATTTCCAGTTCGGCATTTAAGCCAACTGGCATCAGGCTCCCAAAGTTGTAGATTTGCTTGGTTTCTGCCCTAGACATCCGCTCGATATGGTTTCCACCTCTCCAGTGTCTATCGATTTTTTCTAAAGCTACAAAGGACAGACCTGTAGGGTCTTGTCCATGAGCCTCTTTAAAGTGCCTTGAGAGTGAGTGTTTCTCATAACCTTTTTTGATATTGGAAATATGTTCTGATATCCTCACTCTCAAGGTCCTTTTAGTCCGTCCAATGTATTGTCTTGAGCACGGGCATTGTACTAAATAAATAACACTCACAGAATTGCATGTGAGAAATTGCTCAATCTCCCACACAAAAGCATTTTGTGTGGAAGACACCCTCTTAGTATTCCTTGGAATTTTTGTGATTTTGCAGCAAATACACTGTCCACATTTAAAAAAGCCTTTCAAATTAGTGAGTCTACCAGTATTTAATGTCACTATCTTTTTAGTTTTAATCGATGGGGCTACTTTTGTCCCTAAATTGGCCGCCCTTGTATATATGATTTGTGGTCTGGCTGGTATTAGCCTGCCCATTATTTTATCCTGTAGCAAATGGTGCCAATGCCGTTTAATTATTTCTTCCACCTTCCTTCTCTGTGTCGTATAAGGAAGGATAATCCTGAACTGGGAGTCTGTGTCACTTTGTTCAGCTGTTTTTACAGTTAATAATGAGTTCCTCGGTAATTTTCTCACTTTTTCCAGTGATCCTTCTAATATATTAGTCGGGTACTGTTTGGCCAGGAATTTATCTCTCAGGTGCATTGCTTCTAATTCAAACTGCGCCTCTTCCGTACAGTTCCGTTTTAGTCTGCGGAACTGTCCGAAGGGTACATTCAATAGCCAATTTGGCAAATGGCAACTCGAATGTAAAATAAATGCATTCCGGGCTGAAGGCTTTTGATATGTCTTACATATGTATTTATTTGCTGCTCTCATAATCGACAAATCTAAAAATTCTATTTCTGTCGTATTGGTGCTCTGAGTAAAAACCAAATTCAAGTTATTTGCATTAAGATCTATTATAAAATTATTAAGACTGTCTTGATCTCCTTTCCAAATTACGAGAACGTCGTCGATATAACGACGCCAGAGCACCAGGTTGCCCCCTCTATGTTGATCAATAGTTACCCGTTCCCATTGTGCTAGGAACAGGTTTGCATAGCTGGGGGCAAACCTGGTGCCCATGGCTGTTCCTCTAATCTGTAAGTAAAAACATCCCTCAAAATAAAAATAATTATGTTGCAAGATGTGTTTAATACCTTCTAAAATGAAATCTGATTGTTGTTTCTTCATTGTCTTGTCGCTTTCCAGATGGGCTCTAATGGCTCTTATTCCAGCTTCATGGTCTATTACCGTGTAGAGGGACTTGATATCGAGTGTAGTCATAATCCAGTCCTCTCCCACGTTTAATCCTTCTAATACCTGGATGATTTGTGTGGTATCTCTCAGGTATGATATAGTTGTTTTTACCATGGGTTGTAACCAGGTATCTATATATCTTGATAGATTTGATGTTAGAGAGCCAATGCCCGATACTATGGGGCGGCCCGGAGGACTCTCCATGTCCTTATGTACCTTAGGAAGGCAGTAAAAGACCGGGAGTCTTCCGGGCGTCCCCACAATATACTCTGATTCTTTTTGGGACAAAATACCAATCTGAACCCCTTTCTGACAATATTCTTCTAATTTCTCACTAAATTTCGTTGTAGGATCTGTGTCCAATTTTTTATATGTCAGTTTATCAGATAATTGTCTATCACATTCCTGTATATATTTTGCGGTATCCAAAATCACGATCGCCCCCCCTTTGTCTGCGGGGCGAATCGTGATTTTCTCATTTTTTTGTAATTCTTTAATTGCGGACACTTCTCCATTTGTTAAATTTTTTCTATATACTTGTTTCTCTTTTATTTTTCTGAGATCGGCTTCAACATTTTTCTGGAAGCTACCCATTTCTGGGCCAATTTCATTTCTGGGAAACTTTTTTGATTTTTTCTTTAAGTTCGTATGTTTAAACCTATCTTCTGTTTGTATAGTTGTAGAAATAGGATTTTTAATAAAATATTTTTTTAGGCATATATTCCTCATAAATTTTTGGATCCCGATGTAGGTGTCAAATTTGTTTAGTTGTGCGCTAGGTGCAAATTTTAATCCTTTATTTAGAAGAGAACTCTGTGCTGGTGTAAGTGTCATATTGCTCAAATTAATAATGTTGTCCTGTTCAGTGCTATGTGAGTTTACCTGTGAGTCCTTCTTTTTCCTCCCCCTTCGTGTCTTATTGTTTCTGATTGGTGATTGTGATACGTTTGTTGATTTTCCCTCTGAGTGTATGTCGGTGGTGTTCTCTGGTGATCTCTTTGTCCTGGTGGTCGTGTTTGGTGTGGTGTATAATAGGACTCTTCCTGTCTGTGATGGTTGTGATGCCTCAAATTGTATTGGTGTTTCTGTGGTGTTTGTGCCCTCCTGTTGTGTTCCGGTGTCCGTAGGTGTCTGGATTTTACTCTTGGTGAGTGGTGAGGTGGAGTCCCATCTAAAAAAGGCTGCTGCGCCAATGTTTCAAACCTATTTCTAGTTGGTATTGTAGGTTTAATTTGTTCTACAGGGGGTCTATCTCTATTGTCCAATTTGTTATGGTCTTTATATACTGTTTTGGGGACAGAATTGTGTTTTTTACTCTTTTTTATAATTATTTCGGATTCTATTTTATCCAAATTTTTGCATATTCTGTCTTGCCATAGATTCATAATACTATCTTTAGGTAGTGAATCTACTTTTATTTTCATCCTATTGATTTCATCAGTAATATTTCCCAACATTTGTACTCTCCTTTTTATAATTAATTCAACTAATGCCCTTGATTGTATATGTAGGAGTTTATCCCATTCAAGGTTAAACTCCTCTCCATATAAATCCTGTGCTGGAGTTTTCAGCAATTGCAGGCCTTTTGGGATCCTATCTTGGTCTAGATATTGACGTAAGGATCTAATCTCCCAGTTATGTTTCAGTTGTTTGATAACCAAATGTTCCAATTCTCTAAATATATCGTGTACGGATTTGGTCTCTGTATTATCCATAGGTGAAACTTCGAATAGAAAAGTGTCCACTTTTTGTTTTTTTAGTTCGATGTGGTTCCACATATCCATTCTGAGTATGGTGGGAGCTAAATCCACAAATGAGTGATAAGAAAAATAGAAATATAGAAAATATGTGGATAGCTCACCACCCTCCTCAGTATGGTAGGGGTGCTCTAGCCGAAGGACTGCTCACTCAGTCAGTACAAGAGATATGCATAAACTAGAAAAGACGGCTGGCACTCGCTACGTGGTTGCACATCAAACAACAGTTTATTAATAATTACCCGCTAGTTCAATCATATACATTAACAGAAATATATATACTTTAACATTAAAATACCTATATTAAAAGAACCCCTAAAAAATAAATAATAAAAATTCAATGGCACTGGACTGATAGTGTCATGAACCGCACCAAAATGAAGTTGTTTGAGACAGTATAGTGTTTCTTTGCCAATTGGCAATAAGTGTCCAATCCGGTGTACTGTCTCTTTAATTGAGGAAATATAGCCAAGTCCGCAAGTTGTTTTAGTTGTTGGGGGATATCAACTCCCTCTCTAGATTTATCAACAATAATTCTTGTATTGCTGGATATCGCAGCCTTCAGTAGTTGGATATATGGTAAATTCACATAGAAATAATATCTTACCAACATACACGCCACTCTGGCCGTCTGATTTAGCCGCGTTGTTCCACTGCTCGCTCACAAATCACAAATAAAGGAACAGCACTTATCTTGCAGAGGACTGAGGAATAGAAACAGCATGCACACACACTCCAGGAAGTTGTATAAGCCGCAAACTAATGCATCATGGGGAGGAACTTAAAGGGAAGCGATCAGTCCAACTGCATGACAGCTGAGATAGACTAACGAGATGAGGAACCTAACCAAAACAAAGAAACTCAAGGAGGAGGATCTGGAAAGCTCCTGTCGGAGCTTCTCAGCTGTCTAGTTGTGACAGGTGCGGGCTCAGGATCTCATCTAGGTCTGGGTCCATCAAAAGGGTCTCCCAGTTGCGACCCAGAATGCCTTTCACTTGGGTTGAAGTGGGAAAAGGAAGCAACCAGCAGCTCCCTCAGATTCATGCAACTTCTCATAGATGAAGAAAGGGCCATACTTGCACGGTTGGACACAAATTTAGCGGAACAGATAGAGATTGTCAAGAAATTCCACTCTGACACAGAATTTAGCATCAAGGAGAGTCAACTACAAAACACAATAGAACGCTACCAGTACCATCTTAAGGAGCGTAAGCACAAGCAGTTTACTAGGGACCTACAGGATTTCAAAGACAACAAGGTATACTTGTTTCTTACAAATCCAGGGACGTCCCAAAAAACTGATCTGTCCTCCACCGACACGGAGGCCTCGGACACTGAGAGGGATAGATACCCTAGGAATAGAGGTCGAGGTAGGGGTGGCTACAGAGGTAGGAGACGGGGAGGAGGCAGATACAACACGGGCCAATTCTCTAACCAACCACAATGTCCCCCCTCTTCCCAGCCGCCCTCCTCTACACAACCCTCTTCTTCCTCCTCTTCTTCTTTTTTAGAACAAGGGACACACTATCCTCTGCGCAACCGAAACCCCACGCTATACAATGCGTAAGATCCGAGGATGACAGGCTAGTCCTCAACTTGTCCTCTCGCCCCCTGACTATTAAAGAGAATAGTCTCCTGAGAAAGGGACTCTCCTTTGTTCCGACCCAAAAGTATGACACCTTCCGTTGGGTCAAGGATCTCCACCTGTTTGCCCGGAAGCTTAAATGGCATAAGCACTTTAAAATTAAAGATCATAAAGAAAGTCGCGACCTTGGCATCCCGGTGGAGATCCTTGACGACGTCCATCTTTTATATAGTTTGGACACGGTACCCGCTGATTCGGAGGGGAGAGGTCCCTTTACGAATCTCAAAAAGAAGAGTACCAAAATGCCCCCAGCGGGTGAGGTTTCTTGCATAGACGTCTTCATCAAGCAAACAGTAGCCCAACTCCGCTCTCTTGAACCCACTACTATCCGGTTCAACTGCAGCAGAGAAGATAGGGACATCATCAGCTCACTTGAGGGTGATAAAAAAATAGTCATCAAACCCTCTGACAAGGGAGGTAATATTGTCCTCATGGATACTGCAGCATATAAATTGATGTGTTTAACCATCTTGAATGATAAAGAGGGCTATGAAATCATACAGAATAACCCCACGCTGCGTTTCCAGGGCGAACTATGTGCAATACTTGCTGGTGCCAAGACTGCCCAACTCATCAATGGAGACGAATTTGAATTTCTGTATCCCCCCCATCCGGTGACAGCAATTGTCTTCCTAAAGTCCACAAGGACACTACACCGATGAGGGGACGTCCCATCGTGTCAGGAGTGGGCAGTCTTTCGCAAAATGTGGGCATCTATATCGACCGTCTCCTTTGTCCATTTGTACAAGCATTGCCCTCCTATATAAGGGATACTGGGGACCTTTTAACTAAACTGGAGCATATTTGCATAGAACCCGACTGGCTCTTGGCGTCGATTGACGTCGAGGCACTATACTCCTCCATTCCCCACGACAAGGGCTTGCGAGCGGCCGCACACTTTTTAAGAGCAAGGGGGTGCCAGCACTCAGCACATAGCAATTTCGTCCTGGAGCTCCTGCAGTTTGTTCTAACTAAGAATTTTTTCCTATTCGATGGCCGCATATACCACCAGCTCAGGGGCACGGCGATGGGCAGTTCTTGTGCCCCTTCGTATGCCAACCTGCTCCTGGGCTGGTGGGAGGAGACAGTGGTGTTCGGAGACACACCTTGTAAGTCTACCGGACACGTTGCCCTTTGGTCCCGCTACATAGATGACATTTTTGTCCTGTGGAGCGGGACCGAAGGGCAGTTTGACAGCTTCGTCCAGGAGTTGAACACTAACTGTATCGGACTGAAGTTTACCTCCTCCATCATGAGGGATAACCTCCCCTTTTTAGATATTGCCATCTCTAGGGATGATGTGGGCGGGTTGAAAACTACGATATACCGTAAACCAACGGCAACAAATTCACTTTTGAGGTGGGACAGTTGCCACCCCGCGCCACTCAAACGGGGAATTCCCTATGGGCAATACATTCGTCTTAGACGTAACTGTTAACTGTTCGGAATTGAGCGAATTCAAACAACAGGCATCCATTATGAGGGCTAGGTTTTTAGAACGGGGCTATCCAGATAAAATATTAAAACTGGCATATCAAAAGGCTATGGCACGTAGTAGAACTACTCTCCTTTATCCCTCCAAACGTCCCAGCACAGTTTCAACAAAAATAATAAGGCTAATTGGCACCGTTGACTCGGCCGCAACCCAAGTGAAAGGCATTGTGGGTCGCAACTGGGAGACCCTTTTGATGGACCCAGACCTAGCCGAGATCCTGAGCCCGCACCCCTCAATAACATTCAGAAGGGGGGCCAACCTAAGGGACAAACTAGTACACAGCCATTTTAGTCCCGCTGCGACCCAAGGGACATGGCTGGACAAAAACACTACGGGTTGCTACAAGTGCGGCCATTGTAGTTTCTGTGAATGGTTGGTCACGGGCAAATCCTTTGCGGCGAACCCTCCGGACAATGCCCACACGATCAAACAGTTCATCAACTGCCGCAGCATAGGAGTGATATACCTACTTAGCTGCGAGTGTGGCCAACGCTATGTGGGTAAAACCCGGAGGGAATTCTGCAAAAGGATGGGCGAGCACTTGGGAGATATCCGTAATGGAAGGGACACGCCGGTAGCCCGACATGTCCTTTCTCTACACGGTGGCCGTACTTCTGCCATCAAGTTTATGGGAATTGAACGGGTGAATAAGCCATCTCGTGGGGGCGATTGGGATAGACGGATCCTCCAGCGCGAATGCTGGTGGATCTTTAAACTCAACACATCCCACCCCCATGGCCTTAATGAACAACTACACTTTGGTTGCTATATATAAATTTCCTTCACTATACGTTGCATCTGTCATGTGTGGCTTTATACATGAATGGAGCTGCGCCAGTCCTGTGCAGTTTCCCATTCATAGTGTTCTATCTAGCTCTCTTGAGTTCGCAATATTATGTCCTCTTGTTTGGCTGCCTGTCTCTTTTTCTTTTCCAGGTCAGCTAGTACGTTAGCCCACCAAAATGTCCCACTCTGTCACATAATTGAGGGGTTAATCTCTCCCCTCTGGGGGATGAGCGGTGTAGTAGCTACTAGGTCCATAACCTTATTATCCTTGCTCAGCTCCACCCCCTCTATCTGCAGTCTATGCTGCAAGCGGCGCCTCGTTTTTGGGGCGGTTCGAGGAACCCATGTTCACTCCCCCCCTCTGAGTTGCGCCCATCGGGCGGCCTGGTAGGCGTGATGACGCGGTTGCGTCACAATGAGTGCCTCCCCCTCGGCCCTACCCGACATTGCCGTGTCTCCTGACGCATGCGCCTTGTGGGAACGCCGCACCCCCGTCTGGCCCGATCATGTGACTTGATCCGGTCACGTGGGGCGACGTCATACTTGGCGCAGGCGCACTGACCGGCGCCTCTCCCCTCTCCTTCATTTAAATACAGCGTGCCAATGCACACATGCTAGGCGTGCAATCTATGACGGACGTGGTGAATCTCCATGCCGCCAACTCTGGACATTGGCCGACACCACTCCAGCAGTTATGTGAGTACTTACTCGCACCCACCACTATGTGGGCAGCATGGGTACCTAGACTTAGATATTCACTTGCATTGCTTTTTGTCTATGTTCTTTTTTCAGGTGCACCATTTTACATGCCTCACACTGTCAATAGTCTCTTTCTATGTGGAGTAACTTCTTTTGAATAAATACCCCCATATGTTTGCTACACTGGGTTACTTAATACAGTGGCAATATTCAGACTGACAGGAGCCTTAAGCCCCGTGTCCCCTGATGACTTTTGGGGCCTCTGGTTTAAATAAATGCACTAAAGATATGTTATATTAAGAAACGCGTCGGGACACGCTGACATATCAGACACGCACCTTTTTGTGCTTACCTTAGTATGGTCCTTGAGACCTGTTTAACTCAGTATCTTTACCGGCCTTGATATAAAGCATCCTGCCCCTAGTCAGGGGCAGGATAGGGTTTTGATAGGGTTACCTAGGGTTTCCATATCAGGGCTAGGTTCCGGACGGGGCCACCCCTTGCGGGGCACGGACCCCGTGTTAGGTCACTAGGGCCAGGCTAGGTCAAGTAGGGAGGCACTAGGGCTAGTTTCTTATTGAGGCTACTCTAGTACCTGGCCGTCTGGACACCTCGGATGTCTGTTTTCTTCCACCCATGGACATCTGATGGAGTACCTACCTGCTTTATGTGACCTCCTCCTGCATTAACCCATTACATGCAGTTATCCAAGTGAGGCCTCCTTAAGATCTGGTAAGATTTTTCCATTTCTTAATTACCTGACTTCCTACTGTCTTATATTCTCTAGACACTAGGAATCATATGTTCCCTCCATCATAGGCCCTCGTGTCAATCACCACAGGCCTAGGGAGGACGGCACCTGGATGTGTTCGTAGCAATACACACGCGGCACTACTCTCCAGGGGCCTTGTCTGTCCTTTGTGTGTTTTTTTGTTTGTAAGGGGTCTTTTACTCCCTCTTGGGAGAACAGACATATTAAAAGTTATATTTTAAAATTGTTACTGCTCCCCTTCGTTACATATACTTTACTCTTTGAGCGGTACCCAGGTGAACTGCCCCTGCAGCCACATATCCTGGGAAGACACCTATTATACTACTTTTATTAAAAAGGGGTAGATTTCTTAGTTTTGCACAGATTCTATGTCTTGCACTTCCACATGCCAAAGCACCTGGACATTAGAGCTATACTGTATATGTGTACCAAATCTTCCTTTCTGAGATATTAGTAAAGGGATCCCCAGTTTTTCTGGAAAGGGAGAAAGAGTCTCATATAAATAGTGAAAGCAGAAGAATTCTCATGATTATTGTAACAGGATGTTGTAAAAAAAAATATATATATATACAAACCGGATTCCAAAAAAGTTGGGACACTAAACAAATTGTGAATAAAAACTGAATGCAATGATGTGGAGATGGCAAATGTCAATATTTTATTTGTAATAAAACGTAGATGACAGATCAAACGTTTAATCCGAGTAAATGTATCATTTTAAAGGAAAAATACGTTGATTCCAATTTTCACGGTGTCAACAAATCCCCAAAAAGTTGGGACAAGTAGCAATAAGAGGCTGGAAAAAGTACATTTGAGCATAACGAAGAGCTGGAAGACCAAGATAGTGGAGCAATATCAGAAAGGTGTTACCCAGCGAAAAATTGCAAAGACTTTGCATCTATCATCATCAACTGTGCATAACATCATCCGAAGATTCCGAGAATCTGGAACAATCTCTGTGCGTAAGGGTCAAGGCCGTAAAACCATACTGGATGCCCGTGATCTCCGGGCCCTTAAACGACACTGCACCACAAACAGGAATGCTACTGTAAAGGAAATCACAGAATGGGCTCAGGAATACTTCCAGAAACCATTGTCTGTGAATCAGTGAACACAATCCACCGTGCCATCCGCCGTTGCCAGCTGAAATTCTACAGTGCAAAGAAGAAGCCATTTCTAAGCAAGATCCACAAGCTCAGGCGTTTTCACTGGGCCAGGGATCATTTAAAATGGAGTGTTGCAAAATGGAAGACTGTTCTGTGGTCAGACGAGTCACGATTCGAAGTTCTTTTTGGAAATCTGGGACGCCATGTCATCCGGACCAAAGAGGACAAGGACAACCCAAGTTGTTATCAACGCTCAGTTCAGAAGCCTGCATCTCTGATGGTATGGGGTTGCATGAGTGCGTGTGGCATGGGCAGCTTGCATGTCTGGAAAGGCACCATCAATGCAGAAAAATATATTCAGATTCTAGAACAACATATGCTCCCATCCAGACGTCATCTCTTTCAGGGAAGACCCTGCATTTTTCAACAAGATAATGCCAGACCACATTCTGCATTAATCACAGCATCATGACTGCGTAGGAGAAGGATACGGGTACTGAAATGGCCAGTCTGCAGTCCAGATCTTTCATCTATAGAGAACATTTGGCGCATCATAAAGAGGAAGGTGCAACAAAGAAGGCCCAAGACGATTGAACAGTTAGAGGCCTGTATTAGACAAGAATGGGAGAGCATTCCTATTTCTAAACTTGAGAAACTGGTCTCATCGGTCCCCAGACGTCTGTTGAGTGTTGTAAGAAGAAGGGGAGATGCCACACAGTGGTGAAAATGGCCTTGTCCCAACTTTTTGGGGATTTGTTGACACCATGAAATTCTGATTCAACATATTTTTCCCTTAAAATTGTACATTTTCTCAGTTTAAACTTTTGTTCCGTGATTTATGTTCTATTCTGAATAAAATATTAGAAGTTGGCACCTCCACATCATTGCATTCAGTTTTTATTCACGATTTGTATAGTGTCCCAACTGTTTTGGAATCCGGTTTGTATATAATACATACATATATACAGTATATATCCTGTACAACTGGGGTAAGCTGCAATATCCCTGGACATAGCACCCATATTGCTTGTTTCCAGTGCCGCCGCTACTTTCCCTTTTTTTATATATATATATATATATATATATATATATATATATGCTATATTACATATCAAGGAACTTGTGCTTCCATGCAGACTTACAAAGCTGTTCTTATAATTAGACAGATCATTCCTTAATCGCTCTGCCCAATGACAGAGAGAACTGTGAAGTCTGTCAATTTCAGTTACAATGTCCTCTGCATGTCCTCCCCACACTTAGCTTCATGAACAGTTCAAGAAGGAAAAAGGAAGGTCTACTATCAGTGTTATAGCCAGGACATCACAGGAGTCTGGAAAGGTGAGTAACCAGTGAACCTCAGGTATATAATAATAAACCTTTCACTGCCCTCCACCAGAAATCTTAAATTTAACCATAGGACTGTCCTAGACCACCAGGGATTCTTACATTTACCACTTCACTGCCCTAAACCACCAAGAATACTGTAATTAGCCCCCTCACTGCCCTAGGCCACCAGGGATGCTGATATGAAAGGGTTTATCCAATTCTAGAAAAGTTTCTGACACAGGCAAATAAATCAGGTCCCCACTATCAGTACACTAAGGCACCTGTGGGATAACAGAAAGTTTGCATATAGTGAAGCACTGCAGGTTAGGGGGGAGAAATAGGCATCTTTAACCTGAGCAAGCACATGTTATCAGAACAAGAAAAAAGTGTACTAAGTAAGGGTTTAAAGTTCGCACCCACGCGAGGAATAAATAAATTCGAAATGTTCTTGGATGTGCATAAATACATTAGGAAGTTAAATTTAGCGAAATACATTGCGAATAGTCAAGCAGCTTCGATTAGAAACTTCGCCAAAAAAAATGAAGGAAAAAATAAGACTAAAAACCTCACCGAAAACAATGAAGGGAAAGAGGAGTTCATGCACACATCACTGGAATATAAAAAAGAGCTAGATTCCTTGTTACAAAAAGGATTTAATGAAGGGATCCTAAATAAAAAAGAGCTTGATTATTTGATGATAAAATTTCCTGTGATCCCTGTAATATATCAACTCCCCAAGATCCACAAAGATATGACCAATCCCCCGGGGAGACCCATTGTGTCCGGGATTAACTCATTGACAAGTCGACTAACAGAATATATAGATCATTTCCTTCAGAAGTTTGTTGTGGAGGCCCCGTCATATTTAAAGGACACGGGATGTATATTGAATCTGATAAAAAATATAGACACCTGTGGAGAGAATATGTGGCTTGGTACAGTAGACGTAACATCCCTGTACATGTCACGACCGCTATCCCAGCAGCAGTCGTGTCGCACCAGACGGAGGGGAAGGGGGACCCTTATCTACGGATGGGAATAGTATGGCCACCCCTGACTAACCCTAAGCTGGCACCTGTCTGCCCTGATACCCTAGACGGGGTGTGAACCCGTGCGGCGAGCAGGATGCCTAAACCCTCAGTCACCCTAACAAGCCTAGAGTGGGGAAAGGCCGATGGGAGCACTAGTCACCATCACTCATGTCTAGGAGAACAGCAGGGGAAGACAGCAACAAACAAACTATAGCAGAGATAGACTTATCCAGTCGCGAGCAGAGAAGGCGATCCCAATCACGACAGTCCACGCCGGACAAGAGCTCCACAGCAACACCATCAAACGATCTCCTTCAAAGGTCAGAATAGAACTGGAAGTAAGGACTATATCTGGCAATGACTGCAAGTGAAACTGAAACTAATATAGTAGCTGGGAGTGGCAGACAGGACTCACCTGAGAAGGATGCCTACAAACTCCCAGTCAGGACAAAAAGGTTCACAAGGCAAAACCCGGATGACATACCCTGAACCATGGAGCAAACTCACAAGCTATCGCGAGTAGCAAGTCGCTGCGACCTTCTCCTCCCAGACCTGTCTGGATCAGTCACAGTCGTGACAGTACCCTCTTTCTACGAGGGGCCCCCGGACCCTCAAGACCAGGCCTCTCCGGATGGGAGCTATGAAAAGCCCGAATGAGTCTGTCCGCTTTTATCTCTGAAGCTGGAACCCACATTCTCTCTTCGGAACCATAACCTCTCTAGTGCACCAGGTACTGAAGAGAGCGGCGAACATATCGTGAGTCAACAATCTTTTCTACCTGAAACTCAAGACTGCCATCAACAACCACCGGTGGAGGCGGTAGTGGCAATGGTTCAGGAGGTTCTACATATCTCTTAAGCAGAGATCTGTGGAAGACAATATGGATCCTTAGAGTTTGAGGTAGCTCCAGACGAAAAGCCACCGGGTTAATGATCTTAATTACCCTATAAGGACCAATAAATCTCTGACCTAATTTCCATGAGGGAACCTTCAACTTGATATTTCTGGTAGACAACCACACCAAGTCATTCACCCCAAGGTCCGGACCTTCAGAGCGCCTCCTATCAGCCACACGTTTGTATCTACCACCCATTCTCTTCAAACTTTCTTGCACACTCTGCCACACTGAAGAAAGTGAAGACGCAAATCGTTCCTCCTCGGGAATCCCAGACGGCCCCCCCTCACTAAACGTACAAAACTGAGGATGGAAACCATACGCACCAAAAAATGGTGACTTATCGGTGGATTCTTGCCGACAATTTTTTTTTTTTCAGCAATAGATTTTTATTGAAAGGTATATTATAAAAGGTACATTTAACAGGTTATGCACACTGGTCAATAATAATGATAGTACATACAAAGTAAATAAATAATAATACAAACGAAGTAAATAATAATAACACAAATAGGTACCGTCGATGTTTACATCTAAATGTGCAGACAGAATTTGCACCGTGTGCGATGAGGCGGAACATCTATCACAACTCCCCTTACATATCCTAGCATATGCATATTATATTTTTACCACAGATCTAGAGCAAGTAGTGAGGAAGTGGGGCCGCATAAACGCTGGATAACCAAAGTAACCATGCGTTATGTGTTGCAATTCTATTTTTCATAGAGGAGGCAAAGGTAAATTCGCACTGCATATGATAATTAACCAGCCCAATGGCTTCACTAGTTGATAGAGACTGAAGACCCTTCCACTGACGAGCAATCACTGTTTTTGCGGCTGAAAGAATCTTAGCTACTATATTTCTGCTATCATTAGGAAGATCTCCTAGACCGATACTAAGAATCGCCAGCTCTGAGGACAAAATTCCCTTAATCCCTTCTAGTATTTTTGATATTGAGTCCCAGAAATGAGTTAAGGCTTTGCAATTCCCCCACATATGATACGTCGTACCCGGCTGTCCACACCCTCTCCAACACAAAGGTGAATATTCTGGATTGGAATGGGCTAATCTATTGGGGGTAAAATACCATCTTAATTGGATTTTTCTATTCTGCTCAGCATGGTTTATGCATTTCGAGGATTTGATAGACCAGTATAGCGCATCATTCCATTCCTCTAATGTGAATTCCTTCCCCATTTCAGCCTCCCATCTAGACATGAAGGGCTTCTTACACTCTCCTTCTGAGGATTGCATAAAAGAGTACCAAAAAGATAGGCCGGAATGGGGATGAGCATCCACACCGAGAATCTTGATAAGAGAGTCTCCCGTGATTACCTTTTTGTCTAAGGTGAGAGGTGAAAGAAAATGGCGAATCTGAAGATATTGGTAAAATACAGAGTTTGGTAATTTAAAGATATTGTGCAAGGACTCAAAGGATCGTAGGACAGAATTCTCAAATATACTCCCTATAGTACCTATTCCGCAGTTCAGCCAACCTGTAATTTGGAGCGTGGGGATGTGGTACTCAATGACTGATATGGGAAAATGCTTCTTCTCAATAGGGAAGGGCGTTTTATTTTTAAATATATGGGCCCAAGCAAATATGGAAGCTTGCATCGTGTCTAATGGTAAAGGGAAAGTTAAAGGTTTTAATAAATATGCCGCCAGCAGTGATTTTAAAGATCTCCTTTTAACATAAACCACTTCAATTGTTAACCATTTGTGTGACGAGGACGGAGACCACCATTCCATAGATTGGTCTAGTAGATTGGCCATATAGTACCTGTGGAGGTCAGGGACCCCCAAGCCCCCCTTACTGAGAGCTGGGAATAACACATGTTTGCTAATTCTAGGGCGGGTACCTCCCCAAATGAACCCTAGCATGTCGTCCTGCAACTTTTTTATGTGAGCTCTAGGGATTTTTAATGGGATACATCTAAATATGTACAAAATCTTTGGGAGCACCATCATCTTTACTAAATTAATTTTAGCTATCCATGAAAGTAATACTTTGCCATATTTGGAGTAATCTTTTTGCAGTTCCGATCTTAGTAATTTGTAGTTAAGCAAAATCATGCCCGTTAATGAGCTGGTTAACTCCACCCCCAAATATCTAATCGATTCAGATGTCCAATTGAAGGGGTATTTATCGCCAAGGTCTTGATGTAGACTGGCGGGTACATTAATGGGGAGCACGTTTGTTTTACTAACATTTAGCTTATAGTAAGATACGCTTGAATACTGGTCCAATATTTCTAGTGCAGCAGGCAATGAGATCAGAGGGTTTGCTAACGTCAAAATGACATCATCGGCATATAATCCTATGCAGTGTGAATGTTCCCCCACTGTGATCCCCGACATCCGCGTGCAGTTACGCATTTTCTCTGCCAAGGGTTCCATTATCAACGCGAATATCAGGGGAGACAGCGGGCACCCCTGCCTAGTCCCATTGGAAATTGTAAAGGGGGCAGATAAGAAACCCGAAGCCAAGACATTTGCGCTAGGCGCTGTGTAAAGCCCTAAAATAGCCTGCAAAAAGTGACCATCAAATCCGAATTTCCTAAGGGTCTGGTCCAGGAACCCCCAGTGCACTCTGTCAAACGCTTTTTCAGCGTCTAGGGATACAAAGATCGTGGGGGTCCTGGACCAGCCAGCAATCTGGATTAGATCTATCATTTTTCTCGTACCATCTCTACACTGCCTTCCTGGCACAAAGCCGACCTGATCCTGATTGATTAATGCTGGCAAAACCGTATTCAGACGAGTGGCAAGTAACTTAGCGAACAGCTTGAGGTCCGCGTTTAATAGAGAAATTGGTCTGAAGTTTTCAGGAGCATCCGGAGATTTCCCTGGTTTAGGCAGAGTTATTACAGTGGCTTCAAGCATTTCTGGCGGGATATTTCCTGATTGTAGGAATGAGTTATACAGTTTGGTTAAGTAGGGGAGTAGAGTTGCATGAAATGTTTTGTAGTATTCCACTGGAAAACCGTCAGGGCCGGGGGCCTTGTTAGACGGGGTGGAATTAATGTTTTTTAAAATTTCTGCCGGTGTGAATGACCTATTAAGACCTTGTAGATCAATTTCCGAAACTCTAGGTAACTTAACCACTTAAGGACCACAGGTTTATACCCCCCTAAAGACCAGGCCCTTTTTTACAAATCGGCACTACACTACTTTCACCGCTTATTGCTCGGTCATGCAACTTACCACCCAAATGAATTTTACCTCCTTTTCTTCTCACTAATAGAGCTTTCATTTGGTGGTATTTCATTGCTGCTGACATTTTTACTTTTTTTGTTATTAATCGAAATTTAACGATTTTTTTGCAAAAAAATGACATTTTTCACTTTCAGTTGTAAAATTTTGCAAAAAAAAACGAGATCCATATAGAAATTTTGCTCTAAATTTATAGTTCTACATGTCTTTGATAAAAAAAAAATGTTTGGGTAAAAAAAAAATGGTTTGGGTAAAAGTTATAGCGTTTACAAACTATGGTACAAAAATGTGAATTTCCGCTTTTTGAAGCAGCTCTGACTTTCTGAGCATCTGTCATGTTTCCTGAGGTTCTACAATGGCCAGACAGTACAAACACCCCACAAATGACCCAATTTCGGAAAGTACACACCCTAAGGTATTCGCTGATGGGCATAGTGAGTTCATAGAACTTTTTATTTTTTGTCACAAGTTAGCGGAAAATGATGATTTTTTTTTTTTTCTTACAAAGTCTCATATTCCACTAACTTGTGACAAAAAATAAAAACTTCTATGAACTCACTATGCCCATCACGAAATACCTTGGGGTCTCTTCTTTCCAAAATGGGGTCACTTGTGGGGTAGTTATACTGCCCTGGCATTCTAGGGGCCCAAATGTGTGGTAAGGAGTTTGAAATCAAATTCTGTAAAAAATGACCTGTGAAATCCGAAAGGTGCTCTTTGGAATATGGGCCCCTTTGCCCACTTAGGCTGCAAAAAAGTGTCACACATCTGGTATCTCTGTATTCAGGAGAAGTTGAGGAATGTGTTTTGGGGTGTCATTTTACATATACCCATGCTGGGTGAGATAAATATCTTGGTCAAATGCCAACTTTGTATAAAAAAATGGGAAAAGTTGTCTTTTGCCAAGATATTTCTCTCACCCAGCATGGGTATATGTAAAATGACACCCCAAAACACATTCCCCACCTTCTCCTGAGTACGGCAATACCAGATGTGTGACACTTTTTTGCAGCCTAGGTGGGCAAAGGGGCCCATATTCCAAAGAGCACCTTTCGGATTTCACAGGTCATTTTTTACAGAATTTGATTTCAAACTCCTTACCACACATTCGGGCCCCTAGAATGCAAGGGCAGTATAACTACCCCACAAGTGACCCCATTTTGGAAAGAAGACACCCCAAGGTATTCCGTGAGGGGCATGGCAAGTTCCTAGAATTTTTTATTTTTTGTCACAAGTTAGTGGAAAATGATGATTTTTTTTTTAATTTTTTTTTCATACAAAGTCTCATATTCCACTAACTTGTGACAAAAAATAAAAACTTCCATGAACTCACTATGCCCATCAGCGAATACCTTGGGGTCTCTTCTTTCCAAAATGGGGTCACTTGTGGGGTAGTTATACTGCCCTGGCATTCTAGGGGCCCGAATGTGTGGTAAGGAGTTTGAAATCAAATTCTGTAAAAAATGACCTGTTAAATCCGAAAGGTGCTCTTTGGAATATGGGCCCCTTTGCCCACCTAGGCTGCAAAAAAGTGTCACACATCTGGTATCTCTGTATTCAGGAGAAGTTGAGGAATGTGTTTTGGGGTGTCATTTTACATATACCCATGCTGGGTGAGATAAATATCTTGGTCAAATGCCAACTTTGTATAAAAAAATGGGAAAAGTTGTCTTTTGCCAAGATATTTCTCTCACCCAGCAGGGGTATATGTAAAATGACACCCCAAAACACATTCCCCACCTTCTCCTGAGTACGGGGATACCAGATGTGTGACACTTTTTTGCAGCCTAGGTGGGCAAAGGGGCCCATATTCCAAAGAGCACCTTTCGGATTTCACAGGTCATTTTTTACAGAATTTGATTTCAAACTCCTTACCACACATTTGGGCCCCTAGAATGCCAGGGCAGTATAACTACCCCACAAGTGACCCCATTTTGGAAAGAAGAGACCCCAAGGTATTCGCTGATGGGCATAGTGAGTTCATGTAAGTTTGTGGAATATGAGACTTTGTATGAAAAAAAAAAAAAAATCAGCATTTTCCACTAACTTGTGACAAAAAATAAAAAATTCTAGGAACTCGCCATGCCCCTCACGGAATACCTTGGGGTGTCTTCTTTCCAAAATGGGGTCACTTGTGGGGTAGTTATACTGCCCTGGCATTTTCCAGGGGCCCTAATATGTGG
This sequence comes from Bufo bufo, assembly GCF_905171765.1. Classification (NCBI taxonomy): domain Eukaryota; kingdom Metazoa; phylum Chordata; class Amphibia; order Anura; family Bufonidae; genus Bufo; species Bufo bufo. The sequence continues at coordinate 131,939,526 of NC_053391.1, read as the reverse complement.
TAAGTAGGTAAATGACCTGTGAAATCCTAAAGGTGCTCTTTGGAATATGGGCCCCTTTGCCCACCTAGGCTGCAAAAAAGTGTCACACATGTGGTATCGCCGTATTCTGGAGAAGTTGGGGAATGTGTTTTGGGGTGTCATTTTACATATACCCTTGCTGGGTGAGAGAAATATCTTGGCAAAAGACAACTTTTCCCTTTTTTTTATACAAAGTTGGCATTTGACCAAGATATTTCTCTCACCCAGCAGGGGTATATGTAAAATGACACCCCAAAACACATTCCCCACCTTCTCCTGAGTATGGGGATACCAGATGTGTGACACTTTTTTGCAGCCTAGGTGGGCAAAGGGGCCCATATTCCAAAGAGCACCTTTCGGATTTCACAGGTCATTTTTTACAGAATTTGATTTCAAACTCCTTACCACACATTTGGGCCCCTAGAATGCCAGGGCAGTATAACTACCCCACAAGTGACCCCATTTTGGAAAGAAGAGACCCCAAGGTATTCGCTGATGGGCATAGTGAGTTCATGTAAGTTTGTGGAATATGAGACTTTGTATGAAAAAAAAAAAAAAATCAGCATTTTCCACTAACTTGTGACAAAAAATAAAAAATTCTAGGAACTCGCCATGCCCCTCACGGAATACCTTGGGGTGTCTTCTTTCCAAAATGGGGTCACTTGTGGGGTAGTTATACTGCCCTGGCATTTTCCAGGGGCCCTAATATGTGGTAAGTAGGTAAATGACCTGTGAAATCCTAAAGGTGCTCTTTGGAATATGGGCCCCTTTGCCCACCTAGGCTGCAAAAAAGTGTCACACATGTGGTATCGCCGTATTCTGGAGAAGTTGGGGAATGTGTTTTGGGGTGTCATTTTACATATACCCTTGCTGGGTGAGAGAAATATCTTGGCAAAAGACAACTTTTCCCTTTTTTTTATACAAAGTTGGCATTTGACCAAGATATTTCTCTCACCCAGCATGGGTATATGTAAAATGACACCCCAAAACACATTCCCCAACTTCTCCTGAGTACGGCGATACCAGATGTGTGACACTTTTTTGCAGCCTAGATGCGCAAAGGTGCCCAAATTCCTTTTAGGAGGGCATTTTTAGACATTTGGATACCAGACTTCTTCTCACGCTTTGGGGCCCCTAGAATGCCAGGGCAGTATAAATACCCCACATGTGACCCCATTTTGGAAAGAAGACACCCCAAGGTATTCAATGAGGGGCATGGCGAGTTCATAGAATTTTTTTTTTTTTGGCACAAGTTAGCGGAAATTGATATTTTTAATTTTTTTCTCACAAAGTCTCCCGTTCCGCTAACTTGGGACAAAAATTTCAATCTTTCATGGACTCAATATGCCCCTCACGGAATACCTGGGGGTGTCTTCTTTCCGAAATGGGGTCACATGTGGGGTATTTATACTGCCCTGGCATTCTAGGGGCCCTAAAGCGTGAGAAGAAGTCTGGAATATAAATGTCTAAAAAATTTTACGCATTTGGATTCCGTGAGGGGTATGGTGAGTTCATGTGAGATTTTATTTTTTGACACAAGTTAGTGGAATATGAGACTTTGTAAGAAAAAAATAATAATAATTCCGCTAACTTGGGCCAAAAAAAATGTCTGAATGGAGCCTTACAGAGGGGTGATCAATGACAGGGGGGTGATCAATGACAGGGGGGTGATCAATGACAGGGGGGTGATCAATGACAGGGGGGTGATCAGGGAGTCTATATGGGGTGATCACCACAGTCATTGATCACGCCCCTGTAAGGCTTCATTCAGACGTCCGGATGCGTTTTGCGGATCCGATCCATCTATTAGTGGATCCGTAAAAATCATGCGGACGTCTGAATGGAGCTTTACAGGGGGGTAATCAATGACAGGGGGGTAATCAATGACAGGGGGGTGATCAGGGAGTCTATATGGGGTGATCACCACAGTCATTGATCACGCCCCTGTAAGGCTTCATTCAGACGTCCGGATGCGTTTTGCGGATCCGATCCATCTATCAGTGCATCCGTAAAAATCATGCGGACATCTGAATGGAGCTTTACAGGGGGGTGATCAGGGAGTCTATATGGGGTGATCACCACAGTCATTGATCATGCCCCTGTAAGGCTTCATTCAGACGTCCGGATGCGTTTTGCGGATCCGATCCATCTATCAGTGCATCCGTAAAAATCATGCGGACGTATGAATGGAGCTTTACAGGGGGGTAATCAATGACAGGGGGGTAATCAATGACAGGGGGGTGATCAGGGAGTCTATATGGGGTGATCACCACAGTCATTGATCACGCCCCTGTAAGGCTTCATTCAGACGTCCGGATGCGTTTTGCGGATCCGATCCATCTATCAGTGCATCCGTAAAAATCATGCGGACATCTGAATGGAGCTTTACAGGGGGGTGATCAGGGAGTCTATATGGGGTGATCACCACAGTCATTGATCATGCCCCTGTAAGGCTTCATTCAGACGTCCGGATGCGTTTTGCGGATCCGATCCATCTATCAGTGCATCCGTAAAAATCATGCGGACGTCTGAATGGAGCTTTACAGGGGGGTAATCAATGACAGGGGGGTAATCAATGACAGGGGGGTGATCAGGGAGTCTATATGGGGTGATCACCACAGTCATTGATCACGCCCCTGTAAGGCTTCATTCAGACGTCCGGATGCGTTTTGCGGATCCGATCCATCTATCAGTGGATCCGTAAAAATCATGCGGACGTCTGAATGGAGCTTTACAGGGGGGTAATCAATGACAGGGGGGTAATCAATGACAGGGGGGTGATCAGGGAGTCTATATGGGGTGATCACCACAGTCATTGATCATGCCCCTGTAAGGCTTCATTCAGACGTCCGGATGCGTTTTGCGGATCCGATCCATCTATCAGTGGATCCGTAAAAATCATGCGGACGTCTGAATGGAGCTTTACAGGGGGGTGATCAATGACAGGGGGGTAATCAATGACAGGGGGGTGATCAGGGAGTCTATATGGGGTGATCAGGGGTGATCAGGGGCTAATAAGGGGTTAATAAGTGACGGGGGGGGGGGGTGTAGTGTAGTGTAGTGGTGCTTGGTGCTACTTTACTGAGCTACCTGTGTCCTCTGGTGGTCGATCCAAACAAAGGGGACCACCAGAGGACCAGGTAGCAGGTATATTAGACGCTGTTATCAAAACAGCGTCTAATATACCTGTTAGGGGTTAAAAAAAAAACATCTCCAGCCTGCCAGCGAACGATCGCCGCTGGCAGGCTGGAGATCAACTCTCTTACCTTCCGTTCCTGTGAGCGCGCGCGCCTGTGTGCGCGCGTTCACAGGAAATCTCGGCTCACGCGAGATGACGCCTATTGGCGTTAGCGTAGCCTGGGGGAGCCGCCGCAATGACGCCTTTCGGCGTTACAGTTGCGGGAAGTGGTTAAGGGAGTCCAGAAATGTTGATATCGCTTCCACGGATGGTTGTACTGTGTTAACATCTGCACGTAAATTATAAAGGGAGGAATAATACGACGCAAAGGTATCCGTTATATCTTGTGGGTGCGTATATACTTTATTTTTATATTTTAGGCTTGTTATTCTAGCTGCGGCTTTGTTGCTTTTCAGTCTACGCGCCAAAAGTGCACCGGCTCTGTCCCCAGCGTGATAAAAGTTTGACTTCAACCTTTTCATCCCTAATTCTTGTCTATAAAGGAGGAGGGATCTAAGTGCAGATCTACACTCCTGAAGAGATGCCAACGAGCTGTGATTATTATTAGTTTTATGACATTGCTCCGCATTTTGTAGGTGTGTAAGGGCCTCTTGTATTGCCTGACTTCTGCGTCTATTCACTCTCGCCGCCATTTGCAATAATACCCCCCTCATAAATGCCTTGTGTGTAAGCCAAAGGGTATCTAGTAATAGAGTAATGAGCGAGCACTCATACACTTGGCAACCAAATTGACATGTGCAGAAAATATTTATTATATCCCCATAAAATACAAGTAATAAAATTTATAAGAACAATGTAGCAATAATATACAACATTACAATCACATATATTGTGGTAGATATGATCAACACTATATTCATATGACTCAATAGTGTCGATAAATTCAATAATATATATCACACCAAGAAACTTCAAGTATATGCTGTTATTTGGGAAAGAGGGGGTATTATCTTCTAGCGCTCTATCCCAATTTGGGAAACTGAATGTCACTGAAAATGTTGTACAGTAGATGTATTCACTGGGAGCGCAATATGTTCATAAAGTGTCCACAGGAATCCTGATAATGTGAAAAGTCTCTTATAGCATATCCTTTTAAGCTCGATATGAGCTTTGGATTGGAGAAAACTTTAAATCGATGTTTGGCTTACCGTCTAGCGTCTGCTGTCTCCCTATTGCTTCAATGGAGCTTTAAATATTTGCCGGCTTATTCAGTCGCTCCATACAGCAAGCTGGTTTAAATTTCGCAGGAGTTCCAAAGATCGCAGGAGTTGCCACTCTGTTCCGCAATTTCCTTTGGTGCAGCTTTCGACGATAAGAATAGTTAATCCTTTACTGTAGAGATTTTCTTCTGTATGGCCATACAGTATTATCGGAGGCTTTTCAATGCAGGTACATCACTTGTTTCACCATACGCGTTACGGGTAGATTCACTCTCCCTTCCTCAGTGGTCAAGTGTCTGCCTGCTCTGCCTCCATTTTTATCCATTCCTTTGATTGCTTCCCAAATTTAGGACACCTGTTGTTCATGCTACTCCCAGTTTGCAAGGGAATCCTCCCACATAATCAAGGGATAATTCTATACAGCCTTGATTTTTTTATTTTTTTTTTAAATCAAGGCTGTATAGAATTATCCCTTGATTATGTGGGAGGATTCCCTTGCAAACTGGAAGTAGCATGAACAACAGGTGTCCGAGATTTGGGAAGCAATCAAAGGAATGGCCAAACTCTCTGAAATATAATCTTTCATAGCCTTCCTCTCCGGGCCGGAAAGATTGTATAACCGGGTTTTAGGTAGTTTTGCCCCAGGTAATAGATTAATCGGACAATCATATGGACGATGAGGTGGTAACCCCTGACAACCCTTCTCAGAGAATACATCCATAAAATCTGACAGAAAGGCAGGTAAAGATGTTACAGAGAGTGTAGAGCACCTACTACTCAAGCAGTTGTCCTTACAATGTTCACTCCACTCCACAATCTCCCCGGCCTGACAATTCACCACTGGATTGTGAGTCACCAGCCAGGGAAGCCCCAATACCATAGGAGCCGGAAGACCGTCCAGGACATAACAAGAAAAGTCTCTTTATGGAGGTCCCCTACCTGCAGATGGATATTATGGATGATCTGAGTTAACTCTTTCTGAGTAAGAGGGGAGGAGTCGATGGCAAAAACAGGAATAGTTCTGCGTATCGGTTCCGGAGTAAAACCCAGAGCCTGAGCAAACCGTGAATCCACCAAGTTGACCCCCGCCCCACTGTCCAAAAAGACGGAACAGATCTCAGTCTTATTGCCCGCCTCAACGGTAGCGGACAACAAAAACTGAGACATGCGTATGGAGGAAACGAATACGCCCAGATTGTTATCCTCCGCACAATCTGGGGACTCTAGTTTTCCGGCGGCTCCTTTGTTTGTGGTCTCTTGGGTTCTGAGGGACAAACCTTTACAAAATGACCCCTCCCCCCACAATGAAAACAAACCTCTGACCTACGGCGGAACTTAGGAGGATTCACCCGTCTAGTGGCGCCCCCTATTTGCATTGGTTCGACTGGATCATAACAAACCGATCCCTGCCCTATAGAGGCCTCCATAAAATTTAATAGTCTCTCCCTGAGTCGTCTGTCGATTCTTATGGACAGAGACATAGCAGCCTCCAGAGACCCAGGGACCTCGTATACCGCCAGCGCGTCTTTTAATTTTTCAGACAACCCCTGGCAGAACTGACTCCTAAGGGCCGAGTCGTTCCATAACGTATCAGTAGCCCACCTACGGAATTCGGAACAATATAGTTCAGCAGACCGGTTCTCTTGCCGAAGTCTACGTAGCTTAGACTCAGCCAGTGAGACCCTGTCCGGGTCATCATATACGAGACCCAGGGCTTCAAAAAACTCCTCCACTGATCGTAAGGCCAGAGAGTCTGATGGTAGGGAGAAAGCCCAAGCCTGCGGATCTCCTTGCAGGAGAGAAATTACAATGCCCACCCGTTGTTCCTCACCGCCGGAGGATATAGGGCGTAACCTGAAGAACAATTTGCAAGCTTCTCTGAAGGTTACAAATTGGTCTCTCCCTCCTGAGAACCTATCAGGTAAAGCCACTTTTGGCTCAGGAGTACCTTGGTTTCCCGTAGCAACGGTGGAACCCAAGGATGGCTGCTGCTGCTGCAGCACTGTTGCTTTTAATCCTGCCACTTCAAGGGATAATCCCTGTAATTGTTTCGCCAAAACCGTAACCGGATCCATAGTGGAACAGAAAAATACAAAGCAAAACAGCAAGCAAAAAAAAAAAAAAAGAAATGTCACTTTTTTTTTTTTTTAAAAGGCCAGGACCCTTATCTACGGATGGGAATAGTATGGCCACCCCTGACTAACCCTAAGCTGGCACCTGTCTGCCCTGATACCCTAGACGGGGTGTGAACCCGTGCGGCGAGCAGGATGCCTAAACCCTCAGTCGCCCTAACAAGCCTAGAGTGGGGAAAGGCCGATGGGAGCACTAGTCACCATCACTCATGTCTAGGAGAACAGCAGGGGAAGACAGCAACAAACTATAGCAGAGATAGACTTATCCAGTCACGAGCAGAGAAGGCGATCCCAATCACGACAGTCCACGCCGGACAAGAGCTCCACAGCAACACCATCAAACGATCTCCTTCAAAGGTCAGAATAAAACTGGAAGTAAGGACTATATCTGGCAATGACTGCAAGTGAAACTGAAACTAATATAGTAGCTGGGAGTGGCAGACAGGACTCACCTGAGAAGGATGCCTACAAACTCCCAGTCAGGACAAAAAGGTTCACAAGGCAAAACCCGGATGACATACCCTGAACCATGGAGCAAACTCACAAGCTATCGCGAGTAGCAAGTCGCTGCGACCTTCTCCTCCCAGACCTGTCTGGATCAGTCACAGTCGTGACAGTACACTATTATACCAAAGGACTTGGGCAGTAGGGCCATTCATGAAGTATTGACAGCTGATCCAGAGATGACAAAAGAACAGGGAGATTTTATTGTGGAATGTGTAGATTTCTGTTTAACACACAACTACTTTTGGCTTAAGGAGAACTACTACCTCCAGAAAGTTGGGACGGCGATGGGGGCGAAATTCACCCCAAGTTTCGCCAACCTGTTTATGTCGGCATGGAAATCAGGGAGAATAACCCCCCTTTTAAAGAAAAAGACAGAGTTCGGCCAACTTAATATATGGCGAAGATTTATAGACGACTGCTTTCTTATATGGGAAGGAGAAAAAAGAGGTTTAGAAGAACTAATCGCACAGTTAAATATTAATGATTGGAATATCAACTTCACGAGCAGCATCAGTGACAAAGAGGTGAATTTTCTCGATCTCACGATCTTTATAGAAGATAGGCAGCTTAAAACAAAAACCTTTTAAAAAAAAAAACGGATGTGAATGGTTCAGATTGGGAGAATCCACCGCAATTGCACTGATGCTGCAACGTTCCAAGAACAGAGCCTACTGATCCAGGATCGTTTCCTGGATAAGGGATATAATAAACAATAGTGAAATGTACCCGTGAGGTTCAAGAAAATTGGGACAAAAAAGGGTTAACCAATAAAGTAGAGGGAGAAAAAAAGAAGAATAAGAAAGATTTTAGATTTGCCTTTCTCACTAAATATACAGTCCAAGCAGGCCTTATAAAAAAATGCCATTAGGAAGAATTGGAGTGTACTCAAGAACGATCCAATCATAGGTGCAGAAATCCCCAGTCATCACGATTTTATTTTCAAAAAGGCACCGAATTAAAAAAATCGACTGGTTCACAGTGCGATTAAAAATAAGGAAGAACGAAAATAAAAAAATATTTTTTCGTGGTGCGGTTTTTGTCTTCCGTGTAAGAATAGAAGTAATAAAGAGAAAAAGATGAACACCACGGTGATCCATTCGAATAAAAGAGATAAAGATTTTAAAATTAAAGGGCAAATTACGTGTGACAGTATAGGGGTTGTATACATGCTGTAGTGTCCTTGTGGCCTCCAGTATGTGGGTCGCACAACCAGAAAACAAAAAATTCGGATACAGGAACATGTGAACAATATTAAAAAGGGATTGGAGACTCATGGGGTATCGATGCATTTTAAAAAAGTTCACCAGAAAAACCCTAAAGGGCTTGCATTCACTGGATTAGAGGTGGTGAGAAATGACTGGCGGGGAGGAGATGCGATTAAGAAGATAGATCGGCGGGAGGTCAGCTGGATCTATGAGCTAGATACTATCCAGCCACAGGGACTTAATGTCGAATTGGATTTAAAATCATGCCTGGTGGAATAAAATAGCCGATTTCGAATAAGTAAAATATCGATCGCCGTCAGCCAATAAGGTGAGGGAGGTGTGTAACTGAAAGAAGACACGACGATTGAGACCAATTAACATCTTCGCTGTCTAGACCACCAGAGATGTAAACAATTACTGCGCTAGACTTGGGTGTTGTTTAGTACTATTTTCCTGGATACCATGCGCCCTTTACATTTGGCTGCTTCATACATAATTTTTAGAGCTCTGTATATTAATGTTGATTCATTTCTGTTCTGTAATGCCCACCTAATGTCTCCCAAGGCCTAGAGCAGGGTCAGGAACCTTTGGCACCTCAGCTGTTATGAAACAACTCTCAGCATGCACACTTGCTGGTCTTAAAACTCCCATAGAGGTGAATGAAGCATTTTAGGAATTGTAGTTTAAGAACAACTAGAGTGCCAGAGGTGCTCTGGTTTAGAGGGAACATTTGATTTCACCTAGATATTATTGAGTATAAAAAAAGACCAAAAAAACAAGCCCTATTTCTTTGTTTAAATATTTTTTTAATTGAATAATTTTCAATACAAAAATATGCAGGGGTAGGAAAGAACTGGGGAAGGAAACAGGAAGGGAGAAACGTAAGGATATAGTCTATGAGAGGCTATAAGTGGTACCTAAACATTAAAGAGTCTTATACAAAAGCAACACATCTTATATAATACCACAATTTACATAATAGCTCTTGGAAAAGAGAAATACATCCTGTCATTAAGCAGCAGGAGTGCCATCAGCCACATGGGTTAGCCTGAACTGTCTCCATGGTTGCCAACTACTTCACAAATTTAGATTTTTTTTTTCTGTAATTGGATAATTCCTCCATTCTACAGAGTTGGTCTAGTTTATTATACCATAGAAGGGGGGGGGGGTCTCTGTTTAGCCATTTGAGAGGTATAAGAAGACTGGCTGCTTGAAAATGTAATGTGGGCAAATTATATCTGGGGGGTGTCCAACAGGACTGTCTCAGGGGATAGACTAATCTTGGTCTTACAAATGATATTAACTTGGTTTTCAATTTGTTTCCAGTAGGACAAGATGGTAGCGGTAGGGCATGTCCAAAAAATATGTGTACCCACCTAATTTTAGCATCTACAATATAAATCAGATTGGGATAACCCCAGTTGTTTAAGGTTCTATGGATAATTATACCACCTAGTCATTAGTGATGAGTGAGGTTTTGAAAAATTTGATTTGGCCAATTCACCGAACCTCGTCAAGAAATTTGATTCGGTACAAATTACTTTGTCACAAATTACTTTTCTTTGTATGGAGTGGTCGCAATAACCGGCAGGTTAATACTTACCTCATCCACTTGCTTGCGGAGAGGCCGTCGGCTCCCATGTCAATTGAAAAAACCCGCCAAAGGAACTGCGTGACGTCATGGCGTGCGTGACGTCATGACTGATGACAACACCGTGTACGGCCAGAGTGATCACGTGGTGACGTCTTCACACTCCTTGGGTAATATATATTTTTAGTAGCACTTAAGGCTTGTTTTGGAAGTACGAAGCCAGACCACTGGCGGGTCCAGTGGGGGGCAACGGGGCAATTGCCCCCCCCCCCCCCGCCAAGCTGCTCAGAAGTGGGAGGCAGCGGCAGCGGGGCACAGGTAGATGAGCGCCTCCATTGTGGAAGAGCTTATCTCCATATTAATCTGTATCGCCGTCCTCAGGACAGCAATACTGATGCCTGTGCTGTGGAGCAGGGGAGGGAGAGGCGTGTCCCCTCCCCTTCCTCTAATAGGCTGCAGGCACTAGGCGGCGGGACACAGGCCGGAAGAGGCCTGCATCGCATCGCTGCCAAGGAGGTAAGTATAAGTGTTTATATTTTTTTCATATGTACAATAGTTTTACTGGCACATTGGGGGGGGGGGGCTCTTTTTACTGGCACATTGGGGGGGGGCTCTTGTTACTGGCACATTGGGGGGATCTTCACACTCGTCGCAGGTCCTTTGGCAATCAAGATGGAGCAGGCAGTCTCTCCATGATCAAGTGGATGAAGTGAGTATAAATTTTTTATTTTCAGCCACCATTTTATGAAAAATAGATTTGTTACCATGAAGCACAAGAAAATTCGGCTTAACACTACTAGAAATCACCTTAAAAGAATGTTCTTGAAAGCGGATACATCTGGAAAAACCATGTGACTAAGTGAATGGTCACTATTTCAAGGTCTATGAAAGATTTATTCAAGTCTTATTTCCAGCTATCGTTATAATAAACTTACCTGTCTGGGATCCAGAGGCGCAATCCAAACCCTCAGCTTAGCCGTGTTGGGAGAGACTCTCTGCTGAGCCACGCCCCCTTGTGATGCAACCACATCCTTAATAACAGGATGCTGTTTCTTCCTGCAGCGGGCATGTGCTGGGGGAAATTAGCTTAGCTGCTCTATTACTGTGCTAGTGTTTTTGACTAATGGAGCGCCAAGTCATGGTCTGATCTAGGGACTCAGCGTTCTATTTAAATCCCTTCCTGGCCATACACCTTCTGTGCTTTATTGAATTACTCGTGCTTATGACCCCAGATTGTCTTTTGAACATTCTCCGTCCCTCAATTGGTACTGTTTAGCCCATCCGGTTCTGACCCATTTACGTACGATTTTAGTATTGTGTTTGTCTGTCTGCGCTTAACCCGTTCGCTACCAGCACCGTACATATACGGCGCTGGAGTGATGTGTAAACATGGCGCCCGCTCGCACGTGCATCTGGCGCCATGGCCGGCAGGTCTCTGCTGTTTCATACAGCAGAGACCTGCGGTTAATTACCGTGACCTGCAGTAATACAGATCGCAGTAATTAAAGGCTTTAGATGCCTTGATCAAGCGAGATCACGGCATCCAAATGTGCAAAAACCTGTAAGCTTCTGGGCTTCCTACCGATGCCCCATGCGGCCAATGTGGGCATCGGTAGTTGCGCTGAACACTGTAAGCCCCGCTGACGAGGTTTTAAGTGTTCATGCTGCAATTCTTATTTTGGGCACCAGATGGCAGGCCAGGATAAGAAATGAGCAACTTCTAGTTTAAATGGCATTTTATAAAATCCCAGATAGAACAAAATCAGAAATTAAAAAAACATTTTTTCAAGTCTCATATATTAGCTTCAAAATCATCCAAAAATATTTTTTTTTAGAAAATATATAAAAAATAAAAGAAATATAAAAGTTGAAATCACCCCCCTTTCCGTATAATTAAAAAATAAATACCTAAATAACAATAAATATAAACATCATGGGTAATGTTTCCAATACAGCGAATGGCATAACGGAAAAAAGGGTCAAGATAGCCAATTTGCCATTTTTTCATTGCTTCTCTTACCCCAAAAATGTAATAAAATGTGATCAAAAAGTCACGCACACTCCAAAATGGTAACAATAAAAACGACAGATTGTTCCGCAAAAAATGAGCCCCTAAACAGGTCAGTAGACATAAGTATAAAAAAGTTATGGGGGTCAGAATATGGTGATGTAAAATTTTTTTTTTTTTATCAAGATTAATTTTTTTTTTTTACACTATTTAGACATAAACAACCTACAGATATGGGGTATCGTTATAATTGTACTGTCTCAGAGAATGAAGGGCATGGGTCAGTTTTGCCGTAAACAAAACACCGTGGGAACAAAACCGGTAAAACGGTGGAGGAATTGTGGGTTTTTTTTCCAATTCCACCCCATTTAGATTTTTTTTTTACCGTTTCCCAATACATTTTATGCCATAATTAATGGTGCCACTAGAAATGACAACAAAAAATAAGCTCTCATACAGCTAGTGACCAGAAATATAAAAAAGTTATGGCTCAAGGAAAATAGGGAAGAAAAATGAAATCGCAAAAACGGAAAAACCGGCGGTAGCCTAAGGGTTCAAAAGCGTAGGGACTGATGACCAGTTACAGCCTAGCTATCTAAGGCCTGTACTGCAAGTAGGTAGGGAAAGCAGGATGGGTTCTAGCCTTAGGGCTCACTGTCCTTGTCTGTTTCTACCTATAGTCATTACAATCGTATAATAAGAGAGAGATCAATTTGGGGGCTACGGGTTCTTTTTTCGAGCCATATTGGATTCTCTGGAGTGGCATATTTAGCAAATAAACTGGTGAGAGAGTGAGAAAGCTCATGCCTGTCCAAAAAATTCCCAGTAGGGAGAGTTTTAGAGCAAAGGAGGAGATATATAAGTCTCACTGCCTATCTTGGACATAAGGTCTCTCACAGTCTAGTATTGGAATTTAGACCAAAAGCTGGGGCATCCACTCATTTTGGGTCTTTTCCTTCCTTGGGTAATATATATTTTTAGTAGCACTTAAGGCTTGTTTTGGAAGTACGGAGCCAGACATGAGTGTGCCGCACTAGGACACCATCCTGGGAAGTAGAATAGTAGAGAACTTTTTATAGTAACCAACTGGGAGGCCGTCAGGATTCTGAGAATTCCCTTGTGGCATAGATTTAATAATGGACAATAGTTCCTCTAGGGAGATTGGTCTCAGTAATTTCTGGCCTTCTTCAGTGGATAATGCAATTTAGCTAAAAAGCTGTCCATGTCAGTCTCCTGAGAGGAGCTTATATGAGAAGAAGAGCCAAAAGGCAAATTATATAGGTTTTGGTAGAAGAACATGAATGCCTCGGCTATGTCACTTGCGCTTGTCACCTCTCACTGTAGTTTTGATGGAGTGTATAAAAGTGGAATCGCTGTGCTTTATAATGATCTAGGACATGAGTTTATTCCCTTTGTCACCATGAGCATAATATTTATCTGAGCAAACCCGATATTCCGGTGGTCTTTTAGCTGCTGCCTAAGGGATGCAAGATCTTTATGAGCCTCTCGCATTCTACACTGTTTGTGCAAGGTCTCAATTGCTGTTATCTGGGCGAGCAAAGAATTGAGCATTTTCTGCCTCTCTTTTTTGAGTTTGGTGCCTAGCGCAATCACCTCACCCCGTATCCACTTTCTTACTGGCAGGTTCTGGGAGGTTAGTTATAGGGCCTATATCCACTGCTCTGAGAATGGGCAGAGTATTATCAGGAATAAAAATATAGTTCAGCCGCTGATAAGAGGAGTGGACTTCTGAATGAAAGGAGTAGTCCTTAGAGGAAGACTGGAATATCCTCCATGTATCCACCAGATGCAGCTGCCATAGGGATCTATGGAGGGAATTGAGAACCCTTTGCGAATTAGCAGTGGAGGAGTCTAACAAGGGGTTGAGTACAATATTAAAATCACCTCCCATCATAAGAATACCCTCAGCGAAGGCCTGTAGTTTATTCAAGGTGGATCTAATCCATTTAGATTGCTGTTGGTTTGGAGCATAAAGCAAGCAAGTGTTACCCCTACAGAGCCCAATTTACCCTTTATAAAATAAATTTGTCATCAGTGTCTCGGAGAACAACTGATGACACAAAAGGGATGTGTTTGGCTATTTAAATGCTCATGCCCTTAGTGGCAGACCTATATGTGCTGTGGAACCATTGATTAAAGTAAAACAGAGAGAATTATGGAATTCTACCATGCTTCAAATGTGTTTCCTGTAAAAAACATACATCAGACTTAGCTTTCCTCAATAGTTATAAAACCTGTGACCTCTTCTGTGGTGCGTTCAAGCCCTTCACATTAAGGGTTTATGCACATGGCAGTTGCTCGGTCGATCCGTGCATTGGGGACTACAATTGGCAAATCCCAACGCGCAGGCAACACATTGGCCACAGTACGGGCATGAGCCCTTAGGGACGTAAGTATGTGTCACGGATGTAGTAGGGGAGAACACCTAAAGACAACAAGAAGGAAAGGGAAAGACACTAGGCCTCACCGCTAGGGAAGGAAAAGGGTTGCAACCTATAAAACCCTGCTCCTGGCCCTAACTCCTATCCGTATGGGCACCTCTCGATGGTAGAGATACCCATACACAGGAACCTAGAAAACCTGGTGACCCTCAGATGCCCTAAAGATAATGACAGGGCAGAGACCACCCGTTCCTTCCCTGGTGAAGGAACTAGCGTCTCACTGAGGCCTAGTAAAATACCAGGGGGGGGGGGGAATACAAAACACAACAAGCGGAACACTTAACTTCTGAGGATGATGATGGATGAACAGGACTCCAACACGAACCACACTCCAGCTCTTCCAAAACCAAATTAAGCTATCCCAAGCAAGGAGTGATGGGTAAAGTCAGACTAAATAGAGCGAGGTTAAGGTCACATGATCCACACCTGAACAGGAGGTGTGGACATACCAGCAACACACAGACAAAGTGAAACCAAAAGAGGCTGTTAGATCACTAATGCGTAGATAATCTTTCAGACCTTCTGAGAAGTGTCACAGATGTGACAGTATCCCCCCTTCTACGGGTGACCTCCGGGCACCCAGGACCGACCTTATCGGTCGAGCTCTGTGGAATGCTCTCACCAGACGACTAGCATTAACATCGGTCACTGGAACCCACATCCTCTACTCTGGTCCGTACCCTCCCCAATGAACAAGATACTGGAGGGATCTCCGGAGAACTCGGGAATCCACAATCCTGCTGATCCGAAATTCTAAATTGCCGTCCACCATGACAGGAGCGGTAGGCAAGGAGGACGGCTCAACAGGTTCGACACATTTCTTTAGCAACGATTTATGAAATACGTTATGGATTTTCAATGCCTGAGGAAGTTCAAGACGGAAGGCTACAGGGTTAACAATGGCAGTGATCTTATATGAACCAATAAATCTTGGGCCCAACTTCCAAGAAGGTACCTTCAAGGGAACCTGTCACCAGGATTTTGGGTATAGAGCTGAGGACATGGGTTGCTAGATGGGCACTAGCACATCCGCAATATCCAGTCCCCATAGCTCTGTGTGTTTTTCTTGTGTATAAAAACAGATTTGATACATATGCAAATTAACCTGAGATGAGTCAGAGCTTAAAAATATGACTCTTCTCTGGTCTCACAAGTAAAAGATATGATTCTTTTATGTAAATTTGCATATGTATCAAATCGTTTTTTTTACACAATAAAAGCACACAGATCTAAGGGGACTGGATATTGCGGATGTGCTAGCAGCCATCTAGCAACCCATGTCCTCAGCTCTATTTTCCAAAGTCCCGGTGACTGGTTCTCTTTAAGTTTAATGTTTCTTGTAGACAACCACACAGAATCACCAACTCTCAGGTCCGGACCACTCATACATCTCCTGTCAGCCGCACACTTATACCTGTTGCCCATCTTTTTCAGGTTATTTTGGATTTTCCGCCAAATAGAAGACAAAGAAGAGGAAAATCGTTCCTCCTCAGGAATGCCGGAATTTTGAGCACCAGAAAATGTACCAAACTGTGGATAGAAGCCATATGCCCCAAAAAACAGCGACTTATCAGTGGATTCCTGTCTACGGTTATTTATAGCTAACGACAAAAATGAAGACCACTCTTCCTGATTCTCTGAAACAAAACATCTCAAGTAAGTCTCCACATTCTGATTAGTATGCTCCGTCTGTCCATTCAACTGAGGATGAAAAGCTGAAGAGAAGGACAATTGTACACCCAGACGAGTACAGAACGCTTTCCAGAATCTGGAAACAAACTGAGTCCCTCTATCGGACACCAAATCAGAGGGAATGCCATGTAGTTTCACGATGTTGTCGACAAACACCTGTGCAAGAGTTTTAGCATTGGGTAGACTACGTAATGCAATAAAGTGTGCCATTTTACTAAAACGATATACAACCACCAAAATCAAGTTTTTTCCCGAAGAATTTGGTAAATCCGTGATAAAATCCATGGACAAATGGGTCCAAGGTCTGAACGGGATGGGCAATGGAAGCAGAGATCCGGAAGGCCGAGTATGTGTCACCTTAGCACGTGCACAGGTACCACAGGCTGACACATAGTCCTCAATACAATTACGCAACCCCAGCCACCAAAATCTGCGAGAGATGAGATCAACAGTAGATCTGCCCCCAGGGTGCCCAGCAAGCACCGTACAGTGATATTCCTCAAACACCTTGTGACGTAATTCAGAGGGAACAAACAATTTCCCAGGAGGGCAAGAGTCCGGAGCATCCTCCTGTGCCTCCAACACCCTGGCCTCGAGATCAGGATAAAGAGCGGATATGACTACCCCTTCAGATAAAATGGGACTAGGGTCATTAGACTCACCCCCCAGGAAAGCTACACGACAAAGCGTCCGCCTTGACGTTCTTAACCCCAGGGTGGTAAGTGACGAAGTTAAATCTGGTGAAAAACAATGACAATCTGGCCTGCCTTGGGTTCAGTCGCTTAGCCGACTCCAGGTAGGCCAGATTCTTGTGATCCGTAATTACTGTAATAGGTTGAATTGCTCCTTCCAACCAATGCCGCCATTCCTTGAACACCAACTTAATGGCCAGAAATTCCCTATTCCCCACGTCATAATTCCTTTCGCAGTAGAGAGTTTTTTTTAGAGAAAAATGCACATGGGCACCATTTACTAGGTGAAGGACCCTGCGACAAGATTGCTCCTACCCCTACCTCGGACGCGTCAACCTCAACAATAAATGGCTGAGTCACGTCCGGTTGCACCAGAATAGGGGCCGAAGCAAAACATTCTTTCACAGCAGAAAAGGCCTGTAATGCCACATCAGACCAGACAGAAATATCTGCACCCTTCCTAGTCATGTCTGTTAAAGGTTTAACCACCGATGAATAGTTCAAGATAAATTTACGGTAGTAGTTGGTAAACCCCAAAAATCGCATAAGCGCTTTCAGATTTTCGGGTCGATCCCAGTCCAACACGGCACGGACCTTCTCGGGATCCATACGAAAACCTGAGGATGAGAGCAGGTAACCCAGAAATTGCACTTCCTGTACAGCAAATACACACTTTTCCATCTTAGCATACAACTTATTCTCTCTTAGGATCTGTAACACCTGTCTCACATGATCCTGATGAGTCTCCATATTAGGCAAATAAATTAGTATGTCATCAAGGTATACAACGACAAACCTCCCCACCAGATGATGAAAGATGTCATTGACAAAGTGTTTAAAAACCGCAGGAGCATTGGTTAACCCAAAGGGCATGACCAGGTTTTCAAAATGACCCTCAGGGGTATTAAATGCGGTCTTCCACTCATCTCACTCCTTGATCCTTACCAGATTATATGCCCCCTTCAGATCCAATTTAGAGAACACCTTGGCACCGACAATCTGACTAAACAAATCCGGAATCAAAGGAAGGGGGTAAGGATCACCGACGGTAATACGATTGAGCTCACGGAAGTCCAGACATGGTCTCAGGGTACCATCTTTTTTCTTTACAAAGAAAAACCCAGCAGCCACTGAGGACTTGGATAGTCTAATATGTCCCTTTGCCAAACTCTCGGTAATATACTCTCGCATGGCCGTTCTTTCGGGTTCCGAAAGACTATTCAACCGAGATTTGGGCAATTTAGCTCCGGGAATAAGATTGACAGGAAATTCATACTCCCGGTGCAGAGGCAACTGATTACCACTCTCAGAGAAAACATCAGAAAATTCTGAAATGAACGAGGGTACAGTTTTAGTGGTAACCATAGAGAATGATGCATTAAGACAGTTGTCCATGCAAAAATCACTCCAATCGAGAATCTGTATCGCTTGCCAGTCGATGTTAGGGATATGTTTGCTTAACCATGGTAAGCCCAACACCAACGGAGCAGGCAGACTCTCTAATACATAACATGAGATAGATTACTGATGCAAATAACCCACTCTTAAATGAATGTCATTCACTACCTGCGACAGGCATTTTTGGGTGAGAGGTGCTGAGTTAATTGCAAAGACAGAAATACTTTTCTTTAATGCATTAGTAGTCAACCCGTGAATGCGTACAAACTGTTCATCAATCAAGTTAACTCCTGCCCCACTGTCGATAAATGCTTTAATTTTCACCGTTTTGGACTCTAGCGCCACCTCGGCAGACAGGAGAAAACGGGTACTACCAGTATAAGACAAAAGTAGGTTTTCTTGCTCCCCATCCACACCACCAATAGTAATTTGAGGATTAAATGTTTTTTCCTTTTTGTTTACACCTTGATGCTGCAAGTACGGACAAATATTCACAAAATGTCCCTTCTTGCCACAATAAAAGGAGACTCCTTTCACATGACCGAAGCATCACAAGGCGCAACTACCAGTGTCTCTCCACCATAAGTATCAAAGGAAGCAGTACCCTTTTTGAACAGTATGTCCTGAAGGTGAGGACCCCTAGATCTCCTAGAACCCCTGTATTTTATATCTTGCCCAAGATCCATAAAAACCTAGAAAACCCCCCGGGCCGCCCCATAGTATCAGGGTGCGACTCCGTTTTTCAACCAGCTGCCATCCTTCTAGACAAACTTTTACGCCCGTACGCCCAGTTAGGGAAATCCTTTATTCTGGACACCACAGACTTTATCAATAAGACCAAAGGTCTGGACATCCACGGAACTGACTCAATTCTGGTTACCATGGATGTCTCTAGTTTATATACTAACATTCCCACTGAGGATGGTATTAGGACTGTGATGGAGGTCCTGGCTAAATACCAGGAATATTCACCTAAGGAAAACCTGTTCATCCAAGACCTATTGAATTTTGTGTTAAAGAATAACTATTTCTTGTTTGAAGACGATTTTTTTCTACAGATAGCAGGGACCGCAATGGGATGCAATGTGGCACCGACATTCGCGGTTATTTACATGAATGCCTTCGAGGAACAATTTGTTTACACCCATCCACTATTTGACAAATGTGTAAAAATTTGGTTACGCTATATTGATGATATTTTCTGTTTGTGGCAGGGATCATCAGAAGATCTACAGAGCTTTCATGGGGACGTGAACTCAGCGGTGGGATCCATTGCACTCTCCATCGAGACCAGCCAAACAGGAATTCCGTTCCTTGACGTCCTCCTCCAGGTAGAAGATGGTCACCTACATTATGATCTATTCACAAAACCCACAGACAGAAATTCCCTCTTACTATACGACAGTTACCACCCACCAGGTCTGATTAACTCACTTCCACTTTCACAACTAATGAGGGTAAAAAGAATAGTCTCGAACCCCACAACAGCGGAAAGAAGACTTACAGAAATGAATCATAAATTCGCAGTCCGCGGTTTCCCACCCCAAATACTGGAAGGTCACGCACAGCGTATTAGTGACACAAAGAGAGATGACTTATTAAAACCCAAAACAAAATTCAGTACAAAACAGGACGATAGAATCCCTTGTGTTACAACCTACTCAACTTGGAGTACTTCTATCAAAAGAATTATATACAAACACTGGCAGATCTTACAAAGGAGCATTCCCAGTATTTTCCATTCCAGACCCCTGATGTCCTACAAACGCCCACCCATTATCCGTGACAAGCTAGTGAGATCCGACCTTGGATCCGCAAAAATGGATGCACAACGCACCATCAGGGCATCCCCCAACCTGGGCACCTACCCCTGTTTGGGGTGTGCGCAGTGTGGCAATGTCACCAAAGGTAACTCCTTCACTCACCCCTCCTCAGGGAAAAAGTACTATATAAGGGGCCATTTCTCATGTATGACAAACTATGTCATTTATCTCATTAAATGCCCTTGCGGCCTGGGATATGTGGGCGAGACCACACAAAAAATAAAAGACAGGATTAGTCAACACAAGTCCAACATCCGCACCAATAAGAAAGAAGCCCCTTTAGTACAACATTTCCAGGAACACAAACATACGCCTAGTCAACTACGTTTCCAGGTAATTGATTGGGTCCCCAACCCCAGGAGAGGGGGGAATCGTGACGATATGCTACACTTGAGGGAGATGCAATGGATCCGCCGTCTGGGGACGCTGGGCCCAGGAGGTCTAAACAAGGATTATAAATATGTTTAAATTGGCTCATCTCCATGAATGTTTAACTCATATGCCTTTTTCATATTTTTCTCCAATAGGATCTTCACCCACAACGCATCCCCACGGGCCCACATAGAACGTCCACTATAGACCACCACTCACCATCACCTCCATAGCCCACCTTATGTATCACTACTTTTGGGTATAGTATGCCTATAGATATAGTCATAGAGTGAAAATGTATATGTCTGATATGCAAGAACCTGTGGCACCTTATTGACTGTGCCTCATAATGACCGTCCTATTATAGCAATGTGTACCCACTGAAAATCACATCTGTACACTTCCACCACAGTGGATTAACCCCCCCCCCCCCCCCTTTATGCCAGAACCTCAAAATTGCAACAGGGGACCTCATGACATCCTTCGGCAGGCGCTACCCCCTGTCTCCCATCTGAGTGCCAGGAACAAAGATGGCGCCTATGGACACAGGGAAATACTGCGCATGCGCCGGGTTTATACAAACCTGAAGCCGGCCCGCTCCTCCCTCACGGAGGCCGGGCATGTCACATAGACCCACCCCCATATGCCGGCGACCGCCGGATATCCGACCTGCCTTTTGAATAAATACACCACGGCCTGCACCGCATTTACCGCACGCCGTGGAAACACGCAGACCGGCCATCCAGGTATGTTACTCTGCTCAAGATCGAGTCAGTTCACAGGAATACAATATTCATGTTTGCTCACCTTGCGCTGCCTCCAGAAGACACGCACTGCTTAGGGGTCTGTACGGTCCTCACTTGTGCCACAGGCTCTTGCCTTCCTACATTACATTATATATGCTACCCCCCTCCCCAGGGTGATTATAAGGGTGCAGCGTGTGACTACACAACTGGGGCAACTCCTATAATTACGGACTCTCAGGCCACCCTGGTTAGCTTGCACTGCACAATTATAATGTGTTCAACCTGCCATTATTGATCCCTTCACCCTAACTAGGCTCTTTGGATTCCCTGCTTCAATCATGCTTTATTTAAATCATGCCCTAATCATGTTGTCCTTGAATCATGCCTTATTTTTCATTATTTTTCATGAATTGTGATTTTCTATGAATTTTACTCTAATCATGCCAGTTTTTGATACCGATGCATAAACCCCCCCTTTTTAAAGAATTTATGTGTGCGGACTCCTCATATACATACCTAATTATGAAGGACAGATGTCCACAATTGTGCCCACTTTGAAATGAACTTTGTAATGAACTATTCAAACCAATGTAGAATCATGTGTCTAGATGAGATTTGTTTAACATGCTCCCCGACTGACGTTTCTTTTTGATGCTAGTACACCACCGCTCTCCTCCTTGTTTAATGTGAAACCACACACCTGGGCCTCATGCATCTGTCGCTGCATAGAGGAACCCCTATTCACAGCGGTGTCTACCATCAAAACCATTAATTATGCATGTAATTGACATAAAACCATCACCCACATGTGAGCTACGGTCCTTTTGGACGATATGAATTATGAATTATTTATTTGAAATTATGGCTGAATTACGGATGAAACTCACACTTGCCAAGGAGCAACAACATGATATGTTCCATGTGAACTAAGATATATTTATATATGAATTCCTATTGATATGTATATGAATTTTTTCCCCCCATTTTTAATTGTATTGTTCTGTGTTTATTTTTGCATTTATAGCTTGACAAAGGGCACCGAATGGGCCCGAAACGTTGCAGATAGCAATAAATGTCATACGAATATTTTGAGAATGTACCACTGGTAAATAAAGGTTGAATAATAAGCTACATTGGTGTGCTGTCTCTGAAAACTTATTTAAAGCTACAATTTCACTCCGCGGGTGGAAGGAGGTCAACAGGAGACGAGCACCCACAAAAGCCGCTCTAATTAGACGTGTGCTGAGGTCTCACTACGATTAAGTAGATCTCTCCCTCAGGCGTCTATCTAGACGTACAGCAAGGGACATAGCTGCTTCCAATGACACAGGATGGAGAGCAGAATCGTTCCACTCAGTATCGGTAGCCCATCTCCTAAATTCAGAGCAATAGGTCTCCGCGGAATGTTCTCCCTGCCGCAAACTCCGTAACTTGGTCTCGGCCTGAGAGATCCGATTCGGGTCATCGTAGATGAGACCCAAGGCTCTAAAGAATTCATCTACCGACCGGAGGGACGGTGAACAGGTCGGCAGAGAAAAAGCCCAAGATTGGGCAATGAAATAATCATACCCACACGTTGACACTCATCCCCAGAAGAGTATGGACGCAGCTTAAAGTATAATTTACATGACTCCCTGAACCGGATGAAATTGTCACTACCCCCAGAAAACCTGTCCGGGAGAGCCACCTTCGGTTCAGGAAAGGCCTGGGACCCACCACCGGAACCAGCAGCCTGTGGACTCTGAATCTGCAATACCGTCGCGCGGAGGTCTGCTACCTCCAAAGTCAGATTCTGCAACTGTTCGACCAGTGCAGACATAGTATCCATAGCTACGCAGATCAGAACAAAAATGGCGGTATGGGCTTGGGATAATATCACGGATGTAGTAGGGGAGAACACCAAAAGACAACAAGAAGGAAAGGGAAAGACACTAGGCCTCACCGCTAGGGAAGGAAAAGGGTCACCACCTATAAAACCCTGCTCCTGGCCCTAACTCCTATCCGTATGGGCACCTCTCGATGGTAGAGATACCCATACACAGGAACCTAGAAAACCCTGGTGACCCTCAGATGCCCTAAAGATAATGACAGGGCAGAGACCACCCGTTCCTTCCCTGGTGAAGGAACTAGCGTCTCACTGAGGCCTAGTAAACAACCAGGGGGGGGGGGGAATACAAAACACAACAAGCGGAACACTTAACTTCTGAGGATGATGATGAGGGATTAACAGGACTCCAACACGAACCACACTCCACCTCTTCCAAAACCAAATGAAGCTATCCCAAGCAAGGAGTGATGGGTAAGGTCAGACTAAATAGGGCAAGGTAAAGGTCACATGATCCACACCTGAACAGGAGGTGTAGACATACCAGCAACACACAGACAAAGTGAAACCAAAAGAGGCTGTTAGATCACTAATGCGTAGATAATCTTTCAGACCTTCTAGGACCTGTCACAGATGTGACAGTATGATATCAACCATTGCGAAGTATAAGTAAGTCAACTAAGGCTGTCCCAGAGAACATACACCTGTCATGAAAACATAAAGGAGAAACAAAAACAAAAGAATAAAAAATAAAATATATATAAATGAAAATTGATGTGCCTCCTATCCTCCCTCAGATCCCTGCAGACCTCAATTTAGTCCTCAAAATGTTATACCACCCCTTTATATCCTTGCAGACCTAAAATCAGACCTCATATCAGATCACACAATTCTTGCTCCCTAACACATCCCTGCAGACCTCATGTCACACCATAAAATTCATGCCCCCACCGCCACCAAACCCTGCAGACCTCATATCAGACCACTCCAGCTTTCATGTGGCCCTTCCTCAGATCCCTGCAGACCTAAGATCAGACAAAAAAAAATTAAATAAAACAACTTGCCTCTCCAGCCACTCTGCAGCTCAGCTCTTCTTGCCACTCTGCACTGTGAACTGACATTTGCACAGTGTCAGGTCAGAGGGCATGTTTATGTCTGACCTAACTCTGTACCAACTCATGACACAATGCAGCTGTTGGAAGAAAAACAGGGAGAGGTGGCTCCCTGGCTCACAGCTCCTGTTTTAGGGAAAAAAAATAATTCACTGACAAATTGCAACACCCTCCTGCGGGTAGCGAGGTGGCACCCTAGGCAGGCGTCTTCCTTCATCTACCCGTCATCCCAGCCCTGACTCTAGAGGTTTGAAAGTACAGTACTTCTACCCTCCTCTGAATTCCTGAGATATATGCTGCTGTTTGCACAGCCTTCACATTAGAAATTCTGCTTGTCCACAGAACTGATATGGTAGGAAAATTGTGGTTATCAATTAATTAAGTGGACAATTTGTTAAAACATTCTTTTAGGGCTCATGGATTTCATAGAAAGGGGACTCGTCTCTGACATGGGATGAGCCAGAATGGGTGAACTAGTCTATAAGAGTGGTTTTAGCAGATTCCAGCTGTTAATAAGTTAAATTTACTTGTTCCTTACACTTCTTATAAAGCAAATGTATACTTTTCAGAGTTATGTTACTATAGCGCCTGGAGAAATAATGTGTAAGAGACTATGTGGGGACATGATAAAGTGGGTGCAAGGACAGAGGTACCACAGCCAGGGAGTGTCTGCTACAGACTCTCCAAATTGTGTCAGAACATCGTGGTTGACCATCTACATCACTGCCATTTTGAGAAGACGCCAGCGACTGTCGATGCCCAGGGAGGTTGAGTGTATCATCAGCCAATGGAGAGAGTAAGCTGTTATCACTTAAATAGACAGTACATCCGTTACATCTATTGAATGTAGTGCATGCAAGTTCCCCTTTAAGTGACTACAACCACTAAGACTGTTGCCTCTTGCAAGTCCACTGTAATGAGTAAGCCTGTTGCCCCATGAGAGACCAAAACTTGTTCTTGTTGCAACGTTTCATCTGTGTCCAACTGCATTTCTTCCATCATCCTACAGTGTGGAGCCACACATACCAGTCAAGGACCAAAAAGATTATTTCTATTAGGCATGATCTCCTTACAGATGGCCATTCAACTGATGTTTGGTTGGTTGCAGCCTTCTGATGAAGAATTATGAATTAACTGTAGCAGTTCCTAAAACAATTTAGTAAAATCTGAAATGCTTTATTCCCCAAACAGTGAAATGTTTTGGCCTTAAAGGGGTCTTATGGGACTTAAATATTGATGATCTTTCCACAGGATAGTTCATCAGTATTTGATGGGTGGGGGTCCAACACTCAGCATCCCCACTGATCAGCTGTGTGAAAGGGGCCACAGCAAGTGGGTTAAGGTTGCGGCTTCTCCCATTCTCCCACAGCCTGGACCTCACACTCACTGGTCACACAGGTCTTTCTGTAGCTCAGTCCCATTCAAGTGAATGGCAATGTCCTGAAAAATTAAGCACAGTCACTATACAGTGTATAGTACTGTGCTTGGTATACTTTGAGAAGGCTGCAGCTCTCATCAGAGCACTGTGGCACCATCAAACAGTTGATCGGAGGAGTGCTAGGAGTCAGACCCCAACTGATCAGAAGCGGTTTTCTGGGATTGGTATGGTCTTGAGAAAGTCCCCACTGAGCAGCGCTGAAGCAGTTCATGGGTTAATGAAAGGAACCATAACAATTTTTTTTTTCACTTGACTAGTCCCTGTTGATTTAGTGATACCGTATGTATTGTTTTCAGTCCCTGGTTGTCAAGTAGTATGTCTCTGCTGTTTTACATTGCAAAAACATCTGGGTAACCAGCTCCTCTCTACCTATATTACATCTTTCCATGGCAATTGCAGTGGCCATTTTGGGGTGGCCCCAATGCTACGCAGGGGCCCCCAGACACCGTGTAGGTGTCAGCATATATTACTGCTCTCCGGAAGAGATGGTAAGGCGTTGTGCACCCCAATAGGAATTTAGTCCAGAGAATCAGGGTTTGCAATTTACCAGTGTGCTTCTTTACTGGAGGAATTCAACTGCTATACAATACAGTCAAGGCACTTGGCTGGCTCCTCCAGTCCCCTCCCGGGCAGAAGAATGGTTTGATGCTAACAAAAGGCCTGAGCTAGCTATCCCACTCTCTCTCAGAAGCCTGGTACCCTGGTCAAAGGCTGTAGGCCCATAGTCTGTGGTTCAGTAGGACAGCTGGCTCCTTGGTCACAGGGCTGGTAAACCACGGTCTGTGGCTCAGCATCCCCATCTCAGCGTCTTCTTCTGGTCATTCATATAGTCTGTCAGAGTCTCATCTTCTAAGCACTGATCCCCAACTGCAGAACACTAGGGGCTCTGACTGCTCTCCTTATATACAGTTTCTGGCTGAACTAGAACCTTTTTGCGGAAGGGGTGAAGTGGAGAAACTCAGCACAAAGAAATACAATATTCCACTTTCCGTCTCTCATAGACTTGCATTAGACCTTCAGTAATGGCAATGACACAGACGTTTTTCTACACAAAAACTATTTTTCAGACATAATAAGATAGCTAAAAAGGTCAGTCTTTCTGGTTTTGGTGGTAAACAAGTCTGTCTTTTTCCCTCCATAACATACTCTTCTTCAACTCTTATGGTAACTGTGGAAAATGACTAGCTTCTCATTATTAGCTAGAAAGTCCCAAAAGTCTCCCTGTATTCATTCACCTTTTCCACAGTACTGTGCAAACACAGTGCAAATGAACAGAATATATATATAACAACATACATATAATAAGCAATTACACAGTAATAAACAGTGCAAGTTAACCCTTTAAAGTGAAATAAAGTAAGGGGTTGATGACTTTGCATAGGGAAAACAGGGGCAAATGTCTAGACGTCAAAGTACTGTATCTTTGCTCCAGGGCACTACACTATCTTTCCTAGCAACCTTGTTCCTTTTGTCACTTTCAGGAAGCTACATTTAGTATGTCTATGATATTCCACATCTAACCATATGTTATTAAACTATATTTTTATCTCTTTCCTGTTTGATAGTAGATAACATCTGCACCAGCTTCAGTTTACACAGCATGTTTTAGAAGAACGGTGAGATGAACTGGAAATACATGGTTGCTGTTTCATTTTGCTCATTCCAGTAGCTGCATCGGATTGTTTAAAAGCTGGATACCAAGTTTCCGCATAGAAATGGACCTCTTAGCTATAATACATTACAGCCGAGCAGCTGGAACAAGTCTGTATTTGTACAGGAGAACAATGTTTACTGGAAGTCCAGAAGACTGTGCTTTAGGCATGGTGACAAAATTGTAATTAACTATGATAGCTTAAAGTTAAACAATGTGGCTTGTTGTATGGGCATCTGGAACACAATAGCAGCTCATATCACCTTTGAAGATGGTAATCTTAACATCATGTGAAATATAATTGACTTGCTCTGGAGTGGAAGAAACTACACGATAATTTAATAAACTACTGGTTTCTTTCAATTAGATCTTTGGCTGATGAACCGTCAATTGGAAATATTATCCCCTAGAAGCAAAGCCTCTAATGGAGAATACCTCTGTAATAAGGTATGCAGTGGTACAGACCAGACTTCTGTATGAAATCAGAGGCATACGGAGGTGCAGAAAGTCCACATGTACCTCTAAGAGTACTCTTGTAAAGAGGGCACCTGGATGGTGGTAGTGGAAGGGTGCACCGTTAGATTGGAACTATAGCAAAACTTTTTATAGCACTTTTAATTGATTTAAACTGTTGAGCTACAGTTGTAGTCCAAAGCAGTAAATTGACTTACATTCTGTAACTTCATAAATCGTTAAAATCAATTAGAGGCGCTACAAAAAGTGCAGGTGTAGTTCCAGCATTATAGGTTCTTTTGAAGTCATGAAAATAAGGCAAAGGCATGTGGAATTCTTTGCAGAAAAACAACTTTACTGTTCAAGTATTTCCTTTTACACACTTCACTCCATTGCTCTGCATTGCTTAAAAGATTGCCCACACATATTCACAGTCATCGCCACCTTATTATCCAGAATCCCACAATGCCTATTTTCCATATCATCCTTCTTCTCCTCTCGCTTTCTAAAACTTAACATGGATAAAACAGAATTCATCATCTTTCCCCCATCTTGCTCAACCCCCCCAACAGACCTTTCTATCACGATCAATGACTGCACACTCTCCCCGGTCAACCAAGTCCGCTGCCTTGGAGTGACCTTGGATTCTGCCCTCTCCTTCCGACCGCACATCCAAGCCCTTTCTACCACCTGCCGCCTCAAATTCAAAAACATCTCCCGCATCCGCGCTTTCCTCAACTTTGAATCTGCAAAAATGCTTGTACATGCCCTCATCATCTCCGGTCTAGACTACTGCAACATTCTCCTCTGTGGCCTTCCATCTAGCACTCTCGCACCCTTCCAATCTATCCTCCACTCTGCTGCCTGACTAATCCACCTCTCACCCTGTTACTCCTCTGCCTCTCCCCTCTGCCAATCCCTTCACTGGTTCCCCATTGCCCAGCAAATTCAGTTTAAAATACTAACATATATATAGAAGGCCGTCCACAAACTGTCCCCTCCCTACATCTCTTAGCTACTTTCCCGATACATCCCCACACGCAATCTCCGATCCTCACAAGACCTCCTTCTCTCCTCTCCTCTTATCACCTCTTCCCACAATCGCCTCCAAGATTTCTCCCGTGCATCCTCCACACTCTGGAACTCGCTACCCCAACATATTAGACTCTCACCTACATTGGAATCCTTCAAAAGAAACCTAAAAACCCACCTCTTCAGACAAGTCTACAACCAGTGACCCTGCTGCCTCTATACCACCATGACCAACTTCACACTCACCTACTGTGTCAGTCTCTTATACCATGTAGATTGCAAGCCCTCACGGGCAGGGCCCTCTCTCCTTCTGTACCAGTTTGTAACTCGTCTTGTTTATGCTTAGTGCAATTGTCTGTATTATTTATGTGTACCCCTTTTCATATGTACAGTGCTATGGAATGAATAGCGCTTTATTAATAAATAATTAGAATAATAATATGCATAGCACTAGTGTTGGTACATATTTATCAGTCCCAGTTCCTTGCTACGGGGGTGATTTTAGACCATAAGACCACCAATTTTCCACCTTGGAGTCTCTAAACACTTGCAGATGTCACTCTCTATTTCCCAGTCCTTGGCATGAAGTCGCCATACTCAACCCACTCTTCCAAGTCACGGTTTCCAAAGGTTGATGCACAGATCATTGTGTTGGGTCCTTTTCATCCTACCAGCACAAACCCTTCTCCCACAGCCTCCAAGGGGATCCAGCACTAGCCCTTTTAAAGACTTTGTAACCACTAAGAGTATGTTCCCTCACTGAGACACCGTAACTGACATGAATACTGTGGCTAGAAGACTATGTCAATATATGTGTCTACTGAGTATTCTCAACAAATTAGTGATTTTTCTTTCGAAGATTATCAGGAAGAACTTCCTACCACCAAGAACCTGCTTTAAAATAACCAGAGTTCCAATTAGAGACATTGTGGGGTCATTTATGATGAGAAGTACGCCACTTAGTTGCTGACCTGCTCTCACATCATTTTCTAGACTGTGAACGTTATGCTGGATTTAATAAACGGAGTATTTTTGAGCATCTAAGCAATTTCAAGTGCCATTATATTCCTTTTCAATGATCAACAGGAAGAAATTACTACCACTAATCAGAGTACCGACCAGAAACATTGAGGGAGATTTACTAATCAAAATGCATAAGAATTCTGGCTCCACATTTATTAAGTGCTTTAGACACTTTTAGAGCCTTTTTCCAACTCAGGGAAAAAGGTCTGTAATGTTTCTCAGGGCTTGCCTTTCACACTGTCCTCTCTGCAGTAGTGATGCCCCTTACACCTTCCCTCTACATGTTAGTTAGGCAGAGCAAGCCCTGTGAGACATTAGCAAAGCATGCAGGATTTAGTTAGAAAAGTAATCAGAAAAATGATAAAAACAGGAAGTAAGCCATGCAAACATCCTGCCAAAATGCAGTGATGCCGAGAACAGGGGAAGGATAGCACTGACCTGAATAACAGGTGAATGAGGCACAAATATGCAGTTTTGGGTACCCTGGGAAGATAAAAAAAATATTATGGGGCCAGAGAACCCTTTTAACACATTTTTACAAGAAACTGAATACTGTATTAATATAAATCCATTAAATGGTTGATTCATGGAGAGTTTTTTTCTGTAAAGACAGCCACTCCGTTAATCAGCTGATCTTCACAGATCTGGTTCATGGAGCTCCTGGTTATAACAACTGTCATTGCCTGGGACGTTTAGTTGTGACCATATAATACTTTGTGACTTATGAAAGGAAGGGGGGTTCTGAGTAGGGGACTCCGCCGGATATAATATCTGTATGAACTAATAACGTATATGATAAAGTTGAGTTGGAACCGCGCTGCTTTTCCTTTTAAACCGGCCTCTTTCTTTGGTGCAAACAGCCAAGTAATAAGACACAAGACAACGATACTCCCGTTGTTTGTTCCACAAACCTCCAAAGGATTCTCTAAAAGGTTTTAAAGATAACAAAATAGTGTAATACCTCAGATGCATTTATATAACAAGGATTTATTATACTCACAAACATAAAATAGCCAGCATATCATAAAATAAATTCGCATCTCTGCCCGACCCGGGTTTCGCTCAAGGCTTCGTCAGGGGCGATGTCTAAAACTGTTCTAAAACTGTTTTAGACATCGCCCCTGACTAAGCCTTGAGCGAAACCCGGGTCGGGCAGAGATGCGAATTTATTTTATGATATGCTAGCTATTTTAATATGTTTGTGAGTATAATAAATCCTTGTTATATAAATGCATCTGAGGTATTACACTATTTTGTGATCTTTGATACCCTTTAGAGAATCCTTTGGAGGTTCGTGGAACAAACAACGGGCGTATCGTTGTCTTGTGTCTTATTACTTGGCTGTTTGCACCAAAGAAAGAGGCCGGTTTGAAAGGAAAAGCAGTGCGGTTCCAACTCAACTTTATTGTCTTCTGTGTGAATACGACCCGCAACGCAAGTACTGTATAGCCACGTGATAGAAACTTTTTTTGAATTTTAATAACGTATATGGACAGATCACAGGTGCACAATCGCACAAACTAGCAATGTTTGATATACATACAATATATTGATATTTATAAGGCT
Organism: Bufo bufo; assembly: GCF_905171765.1. NCBI lineage: Eukaryota > Metazoa > Chordata > Amphibia > Anura > Bufonidae > Bufo > Bufo bufo. The sequence continues at coordinate 131,908,421 of NC_053391.1, read as the reverse complement.
TTTGGTATTTATAAGCCAATCCTGACAAAGTGCTTTGCATTACGGTAGTATGCATCAGTATTGACAATGCATCAGAAATAACCTCTTGTTGATGGTGTTGCTCGGTTGCCACTTTTGTTTGTCATTTGACAGTAGTAAAGGTTATTTTTACACATTCTATAAGGTCTGTAGATGCACAGACACCCGTCATACATACGTAGCCACAAACACAACAGAATGCAGTTCTAAAGGGTGTTAAATAGCAACTTACTGTAACTTGATCTATAGAACAAAAGATATTAATTACTTGCTAAAAACCTAGCCTAATAAATGCTATGAATACTTCATGTATTTACGTATATAGATTTTATATATCAACCAGCAGCAGAAAATGTAATCATCAGGACTGCAATGTAGTGTAAATGAGGCTTCATGGTTTAAATCACCTTACTTTATTTGGAAAGTTCCCTTTGAAATGAATTGTAGCTGTGGTCAACTATGGAAAGGGTGGCAGATACCCGTTAATGTATGAAAAGGTTTAGTGAAGCTTTTGTAAATTACACTATAGACATACCTGAACATACAGTACTATGCAAAAGTTTAGGACAGGTGTAAAAAAAAACGCTGTAAAGTAAGAATGCTTTCAAAAATAGAATTGTTAATAGTTTATTTTTTACTAGTTAGCAAAATGCAAAATTAATGAACAAAAGAGAAATCTAAATCAAATCAATATCTGGTATGACCACCCTTTGCTTTCAAAACAGCATTAGTTCTTCTAGGTACACTTGCACACAGATTTTGAAGTACCTTGAAGACAACAAGGTTTTCCCAAACATCTTGGAGAACTAACCACAGATCTTCTGTGAATGTGTCTCTTCCTATAATGTCAGACAGACTAGATGTCAGGAGAGGTGACGGGTTCTCTTTACTGTATGTCTTATGAACTGTATTTTGCCTTTGCGTCTAATTAGCGCTGTATTCTCTTGTATAGTCTGGTATTTGACCTTTGTATGGTAGTATTATTAGTTATATTGGTGCTTGGAATTGATACATCGAGAATACTCCTGTTGTTGACCATGTGATTCTGTGTTTTATGTTCTACTTTTATTCTCATTTCATTTTCCTCCATCTGTTGAGACCACTATTTTGTTACCCATCGAGAGTTCAATCCTGGATCAGCCCATAGGTGACAATGGATCCGTACTTTACAATGTGCTAGTAAATGTAGTCATATTTTTACACTACTGTATAGATGTATATATTGTATATGTAATGCTATGCTTTAGGTTAAATATTGTTTTTTCATATCATTTTAATTTGAGAGTCATTAGTGCACACTCATATCACAATAAAAACATACTGCCAGTCAAGTGACCTTACTACTCTTGTTTTCTTATGTCATTGCCAGGAACAGAGGAGAACTTTTCATGTTACACAAGCCAGCTATAATCTAGAGTAAATACTACAATGGCCTTCATCTTGTTGTTGTACAAAAGTTAGAGAGTGCTCTAGAAAGGAATTGTGAAAATATAAGTAGAGAACTAACCAGTCACACATAGGTTAGCTGGGTGCAAATCTACATAAAAAAGATATCAACAAGATACAGCGGCTCACCTTCTCTCCAAACGGAAAAGGTGCTCACCCCCAGGTCCCACCCTCAGAACACAACAGGTATGGGGGGGCACACTACAAAAGGGAACACCAGGCAGTATACTAATAATACACTTTATTGTGTTAAAATAATTAAGAACATACCCCTAAAATATACATAAATGTGGATGCAAGAAACAATATATAGGCAGGACAAAAAGAACATTAAAGAAGAGAGTAGCGGAGCACGTGGCAAATATTAGAAAAGGCCTGGAGACGCACTCTCTATCCAAACATTTTAGAGTAATACACAACAGTGATCCTACGGGGTTGAAGTTTGTAGCAATTGAAAAAGTAAAAAAACCCTGGAGAGGGGGGAACCATATTGCACACATGTCGCGTCAGGAATCCCGGAGGATTTTTGAATACGATACCATCATTTCTAGGGGCCTTAATGCTGAGATGGAAGTGTTCGGGTTTTTGTGAGGGCCTGTCCGGTAGGGATGGGACATCGCAGTTTGGTCGCAGTTTGGTCGTTTATCGACACTGTGATCTCCCCTCCTTGCCGGACGGCTCCTCCTAGGCTACAATATTAACAGAATTCCCTACTCTCGTCTGGCAAAATTATCTCCAAGTCATCTCCAAATCATCTCCAGTTAATTAGCCTTCCACTAATAGGAAGAAACGCAACAGAAAACGCATGTAGCATAATAGCGGTTTCAATGCGTTTTCTGTGCGCCTTTTGATATTTTGTATGTGACTTTGTAGTCCTCTTCAAGTGTCTATATTTTAACGGGGTCTATATATATAAGGTCTATTTATTGTTTTATGGTTTTTATGCATTAAATTGTTGTAATGTACATACACTCACCTAAAGAATTATTAGGAACACCTGTTCTATTTCTCATTAATGCAATTATCTAGTAAACCAATCACATGGCAGTTGCTTCAATGCATTTAGGGGTGTGGTCCTGAACAAGACAATCTCCTGAACTCCAAACTGAATGTCAGAATGGGAAAGAAAGGTGATTTAAGCAATTTTGAGCGTGGCATGGTTGTTAGTGCCAGACGGGCCGGTCTGAGTATTTCACAATCTGCTCAGTTACTGGGATTTTCACGCACAACCATTTCTAGGGTTTACAAAGAATGGTGTGAAAAGGGAAAAACATCCAGTATGCGGCAGTCCTGTGGGCAAAAATGCCTTGTGGATGCTAGAGGTCAGAGGAGAATGGGACGACTGATTCAAGCTGATAGAAGAGCAACGTTGACTGAAATAACCACTCGTTACAACCGAGGTATGCAGCAAAGCATTTGTGAAGCCACAACACGCACAACCTTGAGGCGGATGGGCTACAACAGCAGAAGACCCCACCGGGTACCACTCATCTCCACTACAAATAGAAAAAAGAGGCTACAACTTGCACAAGCTAACCAAAATTGGACTATTGAAGACTGGAAAAATGTTGCCTGGTCTGATGAGTCTCGATTTCTGTTGAGACATTCAAATGGTAGAGTCCGAATTTGGCGTAAACAGAATGAGAACATGTATCCATCATGCCTTGTTACCACTGTGCAGGCTGGTGGTGGTGGTGTATTGGTGTGGGGGATGTTTTCTGGGCACACTTTAGGCCCCTTAGTGCCAATTGGGCATCGTTTAAATGCCATGGGCTACCTGAGCATTGTTTCTGACCATGTCCATCCCTTCATGACCACCATGTACCCATTCTCTGATGGCTACTTCCAGCAGGATAATGCACCATGTCACAAAGCTCGAATCATTTCAAATTGGTTTCTTGAACATGACAATGAGTTCACTGTACTAAAATGGCCCCCACAGTCACCAGATCTCAACCCAATAGAGCATCTTTGGGATGTGGTGGAACGGGAGCTTCGTGCCCTGGATGTGCATCCCTAAAATCTCCATCAACTGCAAGATGCTATCCTATCAATATTGGCCAACATTTCTAAAGAATGCTATCAGCACCTTGTTGAATGAATGCCACGTAGAATTAAGGCAGTTCTGAAGGCAAAAGGGGGTCCAACACCGTTTTAGTATGGTGTTCCTAATAATTCTTTAGGTGAGTGTATATAAATGCACAGATGATCCGCTCCATAAAGGGAGAATCCACTCCATAAAATACAATATGCACAAGAAATATGGAGGATGGTGGGCGGAGCTTACCATTTATAAAGAGTGAGGATCCGTTCACTCAGTAGGCCACTGAGGAAGGGGCGAGAGACCCCGAAACGCGTCTGGCGGTTGTTAGAGTGAGCGTTGATCCACCTAAAACCAAAGAAAAGGAACAAAGCCGGCAAAGAAAGGAAGAAAAGCCGATTCAGCAGCGCTGCTGTGAAAGCTGTCGCGCAATATTGACGTCACCAAGTAAGCATCCGGTCTCCTTGGATACCCGGTCACATGGGACGCTACGTTCAGGCAGAAGCACACCACGTGTGACGCTGCGGGTGTGTGGCCTTTCAGACCAACGCTGCAGTAATAGCAGTGAAGACCGGTAAGACCGAGCTCTGTCAGAGCATATATATCCTACTGTGGGAGGCAGCGGTATTGAGCCTATCAATATAGGTTATACCCAGCAAGTGCCTTGGATCAAATTTGGCCCTACAGTTTAAGACTGTCATTTATATTTCTGGGGGTCATTAATAAGAAACTGTCTAGCATCAATTCACCATATCTGGACATTTGCTGGCTCATACAGTGATTGTGGATATTAATATAAGACTGCAACTACCTACCACCAGCCGCTTCACGGTTGCATTTTGCGGTATTACCTTGTGTGCATTGCATAGATTTGTACATGGTCTATATTTTATGTATATTTTAGGGGTATGTTCTTAATTATTTTAACACAATAAAGTGTATTATTAGTATACTGCCTGGTGTTCCCTTTTGTAGTGTGCCCCCCCATACCTGTTGTGTATTAAAAAGATATCAACAGACACAACAGCTCGCGTTTGGTGCGGATCCGTTCACATAATACAACCGCATGCATCCGTTCAGAACGGATCCGTTTGTATTATCTGCAACATAGCCAAAACGGATCCGTCTTGAACACCATTGAAAGTCAATGGGGGACGGATCAGTTTTCTATTGTGCCATATTGTGTCACGCAGCGTTTTGGTGTCCGCCTCCAGAGCGGAATGGAGGCGGAACGGAGGCAAACTGATCCATTCTGAGCGGACCCTTATCCATTCAGAATGCATTAGGGCAAAACTGATCCGTTTTTGGACCGCTTGTGAGAGCCCTGAAACGGATTTCACAAACGGAAACCAAAACGCCAGTGTGAAAGTATCCTTACATTTACACAAATTTTGTGCATGCTACACAAGTCCAAAAAAGGTGGTAGATACAGTGATTTGATCCAAATTTATCAAAAAGTGTACACCTTTGATTTAATTTGGCACATTTGGAACAGAAAATCAAATCTATCCTTGGAATGTGCAGGCTTTTCTATTTTTCAGGCTTTATATTTAATACATTTGAGTAAGCCCATGACCAAAAAAATTGTAGCAAGTCTTTATTTGCAACATTATTAGAACAATTTACAACAAAAAGTGCTAATTTCGGCTCCATAATACCCACAAAATAAAAAGATATTACATTCAGTATGGAAAAATACCAAACCCTATGTGCCCTCCAAAAAAATATAGTAGAATAAAAGGGTAGGTTCACATCTGTGGCAGGTAAATTTGGTAGTCTGTTCTAGCAGAGGAGCAGACTACTGGAGTTACCGTATCGGGCATAGCCAGACACCACCGGATCCAGAATGCTGGCATTTATGCAATGAGGTTACAATATATCCACCATCACAGGAATCTAGTCCTGTGCTTCAGAGGGTCTCTTTTCTCCAGCTATTTACCAGTAATGTGCAAATTCATAAATAATTTGCATGAAGCTTGTTTTACATATGTAGAATTATTTTATATAAGATTAAAGGGGAAAGTTGTCACTATTTAAGCCTCAACCCCCTGAAACAGCTATAGGAAGGTCGCATGATTGCTCCAGCTCCATTTTCTACTGCTTTCACAGCGTGAAGAGCTCTGTTAGATGCTTCCTGGCTGGCACTGGTTTCTGCCAATTTCTTCCTGTTCACCATGGCAAAAACCCACGCGGATGGAGTCCTCTTGTACTGGCTACTTTCTCGGCAAAGCAAACAGCAGCCTGTAATGCTGGACAAAGCACCAAGGAGAAAAAGGAAGCAATGGCTTCCCTCCATTGTCTCCCAACAATCCAGCAAGGGCTACTTCTACTCTCTGTACTCTGAACCGTGACAGCACTCTGAGAAGTTCGACAACTTTTGTTTCTGTCACATGTCAGTGTCCATTTTTGACCTTTTGCTGGTGTCCCTAGATCCTGGCCTCACCTTCCAGGAACCCAATATGGGGCTTAGCATTTCACCTGAGGAAAGGCTCATCGTTACCTTGAGGTAAAAATCCATATCATTAGCCTTTCACACTATGTTATTACGGCCATCTTGTTTGCACCTTCTCTCCCATGTTTGATTTGTGTCTCCTGTCCATTTCTCTCTTAATTGCAAGATTTCTGGCAACAGCAATTCATTTGCATCACTGCATTTTGAGTTCCTGCTGGGGATCTTTATCATATGTCGGATTGTCCAACACACAGGTGCAGTCATCTGGGAGTGATTCCAATAGATGGTGATGCCACAGTCCAAGGCTCAATAATGGCTCCGTATTGCCTCAGTAATTCATGTTAAGAAGCTGTCTTACTCCTTATGGGGCTTTTGTGGGGCCTTTCTTGTGGGGCTGCTGGCCTTGGCTGACAGTAGCTACTGGTTTATAATTGTGGATATCAGGGCCAATGGAAAAGTTTCAGATGACCTAATCTTCCGTGTTTTCAGAGTGGATGAAGCAGGGGCCTCATCAGACAGCAGGGACACAATGAAGGCGACCTTGGACTGCTCATTAGGAAACTTCTGTCTGTGCAACTAGAAGTGGATCAAGCACTGGTTCAGGAAGCCATGACAGGTTTTACGATCTCTACCATAGCATAGAAGCAGAGGGAGTTGCACACCAGTGGCACTCAAATCCGAACTCACAGGTATGGGTATTGCATGGGTAGCAGCGACTGGCGACTCTGCAGTAGCTGGAGGAGAGACGGCTCCAGATAAGCTGTGACATTATGCATAAACTGCATCAGGACATCCTGTCGTTCACTCTGCCGTCTCATCTCATATAACAGATCCTGAATAACAGGCTTGGGGTGACCAGCGGGGTCCATAGCCTGAGCGTAGTGTGAACCCACTGTGCCACATGTCCTACCTCCGATAAGGGCGTTGTCTAAGTGAACCCCTTGTTCTTCGTAGTACAACTGATGGTGGGGATAGACTTTCCCAAGGGAAACACCAGGTCGCCAACTCTTGAGGAGGATTGGCACATGAGGCAGCTGGTCCAGATGGACCAGGGGGTACCAGTGCAAGGTACCAGAGTTGTAAATGTAGTCAGCAGGCTGAGTCTTAACCAGGATCAACAGTGCAGGACCGAGGGATCAGGTAGAGGTGAAGTCAAACAAGCAATAGATCAGGGCAGACGGCACAGGTACAGGTCAGGCAATCCAGGTCAGCAACAGCAAAGTGGAGGCAAGCAGCGAGGAATCAAACAGGTAGCGGAGTCCAGAAACACAAGCAGGGGTCAGGTAAACAGGAACAAAAGCAGAGACAACAGCAACCTTTGCAGGACACAAGGACCTTGATGCACAGGCCGCTGTGAAGGGGGCCGGACCACTAATATAGGTGCAAAAAAGCTGGGATTGGTCAGCAAGGCCACGTGTGCTAAACCCATAAATCACAGGAAGTGACTCGCGTCGACCCTTAAGGAAATACTACAGGGAACGAGCTGAAAGCATGCTATACCCAGATCCTAAAGGAAACCATGGAGCGGATTCACTGCTGAACAAGTTGTCTGGGACTGCAGTGGTAAGCAAGGGGACATCGGCGGACAGCAACTGCTGTAACACAAATTAAGCTTGTGTACTTCTACAGAACTTCAAAAGGATTCAGGATGCTTCCTTTTATGCTGACGTGGACTAATATCTCATCTCATCATCTGTCAGTTTAAACCATACCCTGCATGGGTGGCCCGGAATGGAAGGACTGGCACAGTCCTGGCAGTCGGGAACTCTATGCGGACTACTTCGGCAGTCCAGAGGAAGCAGTTCCCTGGCAAATAGATGCTATTCGTAGCAGTCACTGGTTTGATCTGGACTCTGCACACTTTACCCATTTTTCTAGTTAGTTTCCCTGTTGTTGTTTATGCAATGTAGGGACTCACAAGAGAAAGAGTACCCTTGAGGTTGGTTTGAGAGTTGAGGTATTTTCTTGCTAAATTTCCAAATTTATTAGAAAGGAATTTTAGAAAACCATGCCCTAGTAACTGTAGGCTGCCCAGGCATGCTGGGAGTTGTAGTTTTGCAACAGCTGGAGGGCCGCAGGTTGGACATCCCTGATTTAGTACATTGGCCAGGGAGATAGCACTATTCATGTAATAAAGAATTGACATGTTAAAAAATCACTCATCTGCAGATCATAGATAATATCGACCGTTCCCAAGAATAGGTTATCAATATCAGATTGGTGGGGATCCGACCGATTAGTTGTTCCAGGCAGCCGCCAGCATCCGAAACTATAGTGGACGAAAGGCTCCATCCAATGTGTGCTTTCCAACACCAGTATATCCCTGCACAGCCATTACACAGTGAATAGCACCTTGTGCTTTTGGCTATGATCTCTATATAGTTTCCACTGCCAGTGGATGGCCAAAACGATGGGGGTGCCAGGTGTCAGACGGTCAGACCCCAACCAATCTGATATTGATGACCTATCCTTAGAGTAGGACTTCAGTATCTAAATCCCAGAAAACCGCTTTAAATATATCAGTCATGACAAAACATGTTTATATGATTGCATGTATCCTTGAAGTGTCATATGCATCATCAAATGATTACGCCTAAGTCCCTCACAGTATTGTTTTCAAAATGATCTTTAACACTGTGCCTGGTTTCTAAAGATCATAAAGGGATGGCGCAGCTGCGGGCGCTGTGCCTACCATGGCGGCTCTGCCAGCATCCTACAAAGCCAACAAGATGAGGCTGTTCCTTATATGGCTACATACAGTGCCCGGTGACCTTAAAAGTAAAGATAGGAAAAGATAACTACTTCCCCCACCCCTCTGCCTCATGCCAACTCAAACAGGTGCCCTTGAATGACCTCTTCCTGACCAGCAATATTTGGAAGGGATTGCACAATATCTGGCAATGAAGCTCTAATGAAGCAATGGTTTGCACGTCTCTCCAGCAAGACAAGTTACTGTTCTCTTCTGTTGCTGCAAGAAAGAGTGAAAGTATGTAACTAAATTGCAAAAAAATGTCCGTAGTAGAAGAATGCACAAAATCAAAACATGTCCTGCTGGAAAATAAAGAGCTGATGCTTGACCTTTAGTATTGTAGAGATATTCTGCACAATGATGCCAACAGCAAAGATGGGGTTAAGCCAGCAAAGTGTGTGATCTGCTTCCAAGAAGAAGATTCACGTGCCATTCGTGTATGTTAAAAATACGCATGCAAAGCAATGCTGGGACCACACCCGCACAGCCAAATACTGACCCTGAGGGTCACCTTCCTCTGTCTATATGCGAACACATAAAGTACCCATCTCTTTATGTATAAGACTTCAAACACATTCACTCGTTCTTCTCTAATGGCAGGTTCAAAGTGCAGAAGTATCTCATTTTGATTGAGTGGTGAGGCATGGACCTTCTGTGACAGTTGTCCACTTCATAGTCGTCCAACATTTTCCAGCCCCTTTCTCCACGGAAAGGAGGACATTTTATGGTTTGATATGTTACAGCTTTTCCAGCCTTTTATGCACATTTCACGATCAGAACTCTATCAGCCAGATATTTTTCGTGATAAAGATCAATACAAAATTCAAGATCTATTCTCTATTATCCTGGTTACACACAGAGTGGTTAGTGGTGATGTAGTACAGACTGTATATTCCATCTTTCCATAATATAGCTTCCCCGATGTTTAAAAAAAATTCAAATCAAAATTACCAGGGGTTTCAAGGTTGTAATAAGTAACTCTATGTCTTACCATATGAAAATCTAGTCTCTGAACCAAAAACATGTCCACACAGATACCCAAGATGTCAGCTAGAGGACTAAATTTTTACAGAATAGAAACTACTACATTTTTTGTTCTGAATAAAAGGTTTTATGAAAGCAGTTTAGTGAAATCATCAATACTTTGGGTTGTTTCTTTGGGTCCTCTAGGACTGGTGGTCATTATATTTTTCTTGTAAAAGTTTCAAGAGCGGATCTCCCAATCACCTAGACATGTAAATCTAAAGGCCCTTTTACATGGGACAAGGACTGGGATAATTATTGTGGGGTGAGCATTTGTATGAATGATCATTCACGTTAATTTGCCCCTTTATATGTGCTCCCTAAAAAACAACCAAATGCTTGTTCATTCGTTGACTGCATTTATTGTGCTTCACATAAAATCCTCATTTATCGGCAGTACATTTTCCTCTGTAAACAGAGATGTGTTGCCAACAAACAAGGAAACTGTATGGGGATGCATCTGCAATGGGCCCCTACCCCCAGGGCCCTCTATATATATCGCTTCCCAGGTGTAGGAAATGCTGAGTGGTATGTTGCGGCCTAAAATGTCTCTTTATGTGTCACGGTGCTCCTACCTGGATACTGCAGGACCCCAGGCTTTGGCTCCGATGCAATAAATAAGGGGGAATAATTGAGGGATAAAAGAATAACTTGAGTCCAGACCTTGAGATGAAGTTCAACAGCAGCTTTACTTTGAATAATCGTTTCTCCAAAACAGTTTACAGTTTTTTTCTTGGTTACAGTAGGCTTTAGCATGAAACTGGCAGGCAAACTCCACTCTGCTATATCTGTTTTTATTTGACTCTGCTGTACTGACAGGCTGGCTGTATAACTCAGCTTCTTCTGTATGCTGCACTTCTTCTCTGTAGTCTGACTCTAGGTTATGCCAGGGAACTTTCCTCCTGGCTCCTGAGGCTTTAAACTTTGGCCTCCATGGCCAGCAGAGCTTAAGGTGCTCTGGCTGGTGTGGGCACGTCCAATAGAGATGTTCCCCTGCACACTCTTCCCCTTTCCAGGGAAGACCTAAACTGGACCTAACTGGTCCTGTCACGAGGGTGTCAAGAACCACGCCTGACTCCATTATACCCGGGGTCAGGAAGTCGCAGCGGTTGGCTGCACGCTCTATGTAAGATAGGGCTGTTTCCTTATGGTTGCTTTCTGGGTTTGCTTTGCAAACCCTTTTGGCTCACTCAGGGATCCGTAGCTCCTTCTCCTCAGCTGTTCCTTGTCCAGCACTCCCAACTTCCTTATATTCCCCTCTCACACTTCTCTGGTTGCCAGATATAGAGCTTCCTGCCTGGACATCTATTCTGACCCTCTGGAGCTGTGTTGCTGCGTTCTCTGGTTGTTGGTCCAGAACGCTACCCTCCGGATCCCTGTTGGACCTTTGTGGTCTGCTGTGGTCGCCCACCTGGGTGTATGTGTTTGTCTGTATTGTCTGTCCTCTCCCTGGTGTTTCCCTCTTAGTGTCAGTGGTGCGGACTAGCGATCCCACCAGCCCGTTCACTATCTAGGGCTCATTTTAGGGAAAGCCAGGGTTTAGGCACGTGATCGCCGCACGGGTGAGGAACCCGTCTAGGGACGTCAGGGCAGTCAGGTGCCAGCCGCAAGGTGAGTCAGGGGTCACCCCTTTTCCCTCTCCCTTGGGCAGGGCTTTCCCTTTTCCCTCCCTGTGTGTGACGCCGGTCATTACATTATATCTGGCCCTTATTTTGTGTAGGTAAAAAAAAATAATAATAATAATTTTTACCTACTAAGGGCTCTTTCACACTTGCGTTCTTTTCTTCCGGCATAGAGTTCCGTCGTCGGAACTCTTCAGGGGTCAGGGGTTACCACCTTTCCCTCTCCCTTGGGCAGGGCTTTCCCTTTTCCCTCCCTGTGCGTGACACCGGTCATTACAGGTCCCCACACTTCCTGCAGGAAGTAGGACTAGCCCACTTCTCTCTGGGGGGGGGGGGGGGGGGTTAGAATGGAATGCTATAGCTCTGCTGTGTTTACTGCCACCTGCTAGTGAACCAGGCACATTACATTAACATAACAGTTGCAAACAAATTAGGAATGCACAGTGTGGAGGACCTGGACAAAATACATAGATGGCATTGGTGTTAGCCCAATAAAGACAGTAGCAGCGTGCAGAAGTGGTAACACCTCTCTGGGGTGTTACACATCATTCTGCATCTAAATGGAGATAATGAGCAATCAATGATCTGGAAGGATCATTCATAGGAACGCTGTTTCCAATCACTGTCGGCTTTCAATTAGCCTCAGGATAAGACATCAATATCAGATCAGTAGGGGTCCAACTGCCGGCACCCCCGCCGATCAGCTGTTTGAAGATAAGGCAGCGCTAATGAGCGCTGCCGTTTCTGCTCTGTTTACCTCCTCGCCGCAGCAATTGCAGTGGTGAGCAGGTGTAATTACAAGTATGGCATCCCCATTCACTTCTATTGGACAGCTCAGTCTGTTCAACTGCATAGGATGGAGCTGTCCCATAGAAGTGAATGGGGACGTCATACTTGTAACTACACCTGCTCACCACTGCAATTGCTATGACGAGCAGGTAAACAGATGAGAGAAGGCAGTGCTCATGCGAGTTACCTTCTCCTGCGCTGTATGCTAATCACTAGCATCGGAACACCAGGGAGGAGACATCAGCTTCTCTTCCTGGGCATTCCTTCTCCCTGGCTGTAGCGCTGTCCATTCGCAGCGCAGAACGTCACAGTCAGGGAGAAAAAAAAAACTCACCTTCTCCCTGGCTGTGACGTTCTGCATTGCGATTCGACAGCGCTACAGCCAGGGAGAAGGAACGCCCAGGGAGAGAAGCTGATGTCTCCTCCCTGGTGTTCCGATGCTAGTGATTAGCATACAGCGCAGGAGAAGGTAACGGGGGCCACAGCTGCACAACAGAGCGCTGGACAGAAATAATAGTAAGTGCAGTGACATCCCTGCATTAACCCCTACATGTTCTGCTACTTAGTTTATTATGTTTGGACCCATGAAAGGTCATCTCATTGGTGGCGCAGTGCACCCGCCCCTACTCCTCCCGTTTCTCCTCATTGGCAGCACAGCACAGGGGGAGGGAGGAAGTGACTCCTTCTCCCCTGTTCTGCTGAGGGAACATGGTGCGCTGACAGCAGCGTGCTCATGTTCTGTGATAGCGCGCTGAACGCATTATCGGCGTTATCTGTAAGGTTAAATGCAGATACCGATAACTTTGAATGTCATGAATATCGGCCAATAATATCGGTAACTCCGATAATCGGACGATCCCTAGTCTGCAGTAAACCAGTGTGCTTCTTTACTGGATGAACTCAAGTGCAAAACAATACAGGCGAAGCACTGAGCTGGCTTCTCCAGTCTCCTCCCGGGCAATAGAAGGGTTTGATGCTGAGGAAAGGCTTCAGCTAGCTGTCCCTCTCTCTCTCTCAGAAGACTGGCACCCAGGAAAAAGGTTGGTGATCCAGGGTCTGTGGTAGAGTGTGCCCATTTCATCCTCTTCTTCTGGTCACTAATGTAGTCTGGCATGAGTCTGTTCTTCGAAACACTAATCCCTAACTGTAGAACACTAGGGGCTCTGACTGCTCTCCTTATTTACAGTTTTTGTCTGAACTAGAACCTTCTAGTAGGAGGGGTGGAGTGGAGAAACTCAGCACAAACAACTACAATGTTACACTTTCTGTCTCTCAACGACTTGCATTAGACCTTTAATAATACTCAATGTCAATGATGACACAGCAGTTTTTCAAGACAGAAACAAGTCTTCAGACATAAAAAGATAGCTAAACCAGACATCCAAAAGGTCAGTCTCTCTGGTGTTGGTGGTAAACAGGTCTGTTTTGATCTCTCCAAAACATACTCTTCTTTAAACCTTAAGGTAACTGTGGAAAATTACCAGCTTCTCATTATTAGCTAGAAAGTCCCAAAAGTCTCTCAGTAATCATTAACCCTTTCCAGAGTGCTTTGAAAATACAGTGCAAATGAAGAGGATATATATCACAGCAAACATATAGAATACAGTTACGCAGTATCAAATAGTATGTCAGTGCAAGTTAAGCCTTTAAAGTATAAGGAGGAGTCGATGACTTTGCATAGGGGAAATAAGGGTATATGTCCATGAATGTCCAGACTTCAAATTATCCCTGCTCCAGGGCACTACACAATTCTTAGGGGCTGTTCAGACAGAGTGTGGAAATAACCTCCCATTTTCAATAGGAGGTCGCTGTTTATGACTATGACAGTTTGTGGCTAACTTACAGAAAATGTCCACAGTAAAAGAATGCACAAAATCAAAACATGTTCTGCTGGAAAATAAAGAGGTTGTGACTGTAAACCGCAGCCGCATGAATGGTCGCTTGGGCTCCCATTTAAATGATGGGAGGCAGTTTCTTCAAGGCTGCCACTTGGCTTTATGGCAAAAAGCTCCATCTGAATGGCCCTTTAAACTGGTTGGTTATATCTGGGCATATATCTCTAAAGGTATGATCGCACTGTCAGGTTTCCTGATACAGTTTTAGAAACTAAAACCAGTAGCGATTTCAAAAAAGAGGGGACGTCTTATTTGTCCTGTATACTTTATACTTTCTCTCCTTTTATGATCCACTCCTGATTTTAGCTTCCAAAACTGCATCAGGAAACCTGAACGTGTGGCCGTACCCTAACTCTACAAGAATACAGTCTGCCTGGTCCATAGATTTGCTGCCATGAGAGGACAGACACCATAGTATTCTCTTAACTTGCTGCTATGACTAAACTTCTACTTTCCATTGAAAAAAATGTTTATATTAGAAAACTGTGCAAATAAAAAAGTAATCACCTAATTTATAGCAGAATTTAACTTTCCTTTCAAAAGAGAGACAAAAGCAGAAAAAGCTATTGGCTTAAATATGAAGGCATAAGCTGGAGCATTTTATGACATTCACTAGTATATAAGTCAAAGTTTCCAAACCTAAAAAGTAAAATAGTACCTGTTAAATAGAAACTTGTCAACACAGGTCTAAATTATATATGGAAACTGAATGATGTCACAATTCCTACTTCTGCTGACATCACTTTCTATATACAGAAACAGCGGCTGACACATCCAGCTGGGACTGGGCAACTCTGTGCCCATCTAAGCCAAGAAAGGTACCTTTCCAATTGCTAAACTTAAAGCAAAAGTAAATATATTTAGCAATAGTTCAATCGTTTAAATCTACAAAAAAAAGCTCACTTTACTGTTTTTGTCCTGGGTTTTGAATAATTTTCAGCATTCCTTTTTTTAAAATAAATTCTGGTTCCTTTTAAAAAAGATAGAACAACTTAAATGGGTTTTTCCAGGGTTACTAATGGTGTTTCTCATGTAGTTGCTTACATCATGTACATCTTCCCCTACTTTTTCTTACAGTTTTAAAAGGATACAAGTACAATAAAAATACTGAAGTATCGTATACTTATTTACTCACCACTTCAAGAGGGGGGTGGTTTACTAGGATAAGCATAATACACCTGTAAACCAAACACCCCCCCAGCCTGGATCGCTTCTAGAATCTTACAAGATGAAGGCAGCCAATCACACAGGTGTTTCTGTTCGCTTGTCTTTATTAGGGTATATATCCGGCTCAACGCGTTTTGGGACAGGCACGTCCCTTCATCAGGAGCATCCCGAGAAGCGATCCAGGCTGGAGGGGGGTGTTTGGTTTACAGGTCTATTATGCTTATCCTAGTAAACCACCCCCCTCATGAAGTGAGTAAATAAGTATACGATACTTCAGTATTTGTATTATACTTGTATCCTTTTAAAACTGATTTTACTTATTTATTTTAACTCATTCGCCTTATTCATTTACTGCACATTGACATATATGACACTACAGGCAACGGTCTCCTAGGCACTCGAGACCCAGTGTAGTGTGTTTATGCTAATTTCTTTCTACATTTTTTTCTGTGTATTATTTTCTATATTTTTTTCTCTGTATTTTCAGGAAACCTACACCACACTAAAACATCTTCTCACCGACCAACCATTATTGGAATTGAGGTGTTATCAACACCCACCGGTCCCCCTAGTTCGCTCTACTCCTTATATCCTATGCAACTGGACATCTTTCTAGTTGAAGCAGTTGGAATAGGATCTAGGAAGACATAAGTGAATGTTAACATATCATGGGGGTGCTATTTAAAATGGCTAGTATATAGATAACGGGTTTGACAGATGATGCTATAGGCAACTCTATATAAAGGAACATTGTTCATACGCTTTATGTTACTGGTGAAATAACCACAGAAGTAGGCCATACACTGTCTCCACACATAATAAGACTAAACAGTGAAAATATACCTTAGAATTGATTTTATTAGTTATTCCATAATGGAGAATTTATAATAACAATGACACAATAAAAGAGGTGCAAAATTTGGCGCATAAACTACTTCACTACTCCTGAAAAGTAACTTAATGATGAGAGTAAATGGTATATTTCTAGTTAAAAGGGTTGTCCAGCTCAATAAAAAACTTTTTATATGGATTTAAAATAGAAGAGATATTACTAACTAATATATGAGAACTAAAATAGGGGCCTCAATCGTCTAATATCATTGCTAGTCCCAGCAACTCCATTTCCAGTTTGGTCCCGACACAGGAGGCAGTTTCCTGTGTTGGCACTGGACTTGTGCTGTAGGTGTTAGCTGATGGCCTCATTTCATTATATAAGCCACCCACCTTCTCATCATGGCCTAGGCAGAGACAGAGAAGGGGGTTAGCTATTGAAATGCCCTACTCAAGCAGTCTTGTCACATAAAGCTATGGTCATGTGTCTACGAGGGTTGTTTCAGGTATCGAATTTTCAATACCCAATCAATACTTTTGCCTGGTATCAACCTCGATACCAGGATTTGCCTTTTTTCGATACTAGGCTTCGCTATTGCACAGTCTAGTATCAGAGAACAAGGAGCGCGCTGCTCTCAGCGCGCTCCGTGTTCTCCTCAGCAGCACAGGGGAGAAGGAAGCACTCTCTCCCTCCCCCCTGTGCCGCTGCCACCAATGAGGAGAGAGGAGCGGGCGCACTGCACCACCAATGAAAGTAAATGTTTAATACAAATCCAGGAGGAGGGTGCTGGTGGGGAGCTGCGATTAGCGGCAGTTAACCCCTCAGGTGCTGCACCCGCCTCCTGTATTAAATGTTAATTATATTATCATTGGTGGCACAGTGTGCCCTCCTCCCCAGTATTAAAATAATTGGTGGTGTAGTGCGCCCCCTCCCCTCAACCCCCAATATTAAAATCATTGGTGGCGCAGTGCACCCCCTCACCTCAACCCCCCAGTATTAAAATCATTGGTGGCGCAGTGCGCCCCCTCCCCTCAAACCCCCCGTATTAAAATCATTGGTGGCGCAGTGCGCACCCCCAACCTCCCCCCCCGTATTAAAATCACTGGTGGCAGTGGCCACAGGGTCCACTCCCCTCCTCCTCATTGGTGGCAATGGCAGCTTCTGATCAGAACCCCAGCAGTGTAATCCTGGGGCTCCGATCGGTTACCATGGCAGCAGGACGCTATGGCTGCCATGGTAACCTCCCTGCTGCTGTGTGTACTATACACAGAGCAGCAGGGAGAGTGTGAAGTCCTATTCACCCTGATAGAGATCTATCAGGGTGAATAGGACAAGGGATTAAAAGATCCCAGGTTCTGGCCCCTAAGGGGGAAAATAGTTATTAAATAAAAAGTAAAAAAAAAGTAAAAACAAAACATCAAAATATTAAGTATAAATCACCCCCTTTCCCAATTTTACATATAAAATATATAAACAATAAATAAATAAACATATTACATATCGCCACGTCTGAAAAGTCCAAACTATTAAAATATTTTAAAAAATGTCCTATGCGGTGAGCGCCGTAACAGAAAAAAAATTAAAATAAATGCGCGATTCGCCATTTTTTTGTCACCTTGTCCCCCCAAAAAATAGGATCGGACCGTTCTATTATGGGCCGGACGTTCCATAAAATGCAGAATGCACGCTGCTTTTTTTTGTGTTTTATTGTTTTTTGCGTGGTATTGAGTATCGCAATACTTTTTTATGGTATCGAAACCAAATCAAAATTTTGGTATCGAAACAACCCTAGTGTGTACATGAGCTGCGAGTGAAACTGTTAGCATTGACGCTGATATCTGAAGTTTAGGGCACCTTGTTGATTAAATTACATTAGTAAGTGGTATGTCTTCAAATTTAAACACATATAAACAAATCTTTTTGAGTGAGACAATCTCTTTAATCTTTACGGTTCAATCATTATTTTATTGAAGCATATAAATGAATGATGTAATAAGTATATCCAATACATATACAAAGAAAATGTAGAGGCCGACAACTGGCCATACAAATGAATCAGAGGTAGTACAGTCTATAAATAACTATACAAAACCTGACTGGCAAGTAACAAGCCAATGAGGACTTCTGGAGTTGAGGATAAGAGCACGTATGGCATACATTCTCCAGTTCCTAGACAAACAACCACATAAGACAAGGACGAACATCACAAGACGTGACAGACCAAGACATGACATAGACAAAAGGAAGGGGAAAGGAGGGGTATAGAATGGAAGGCCCTACCGTGGATATTACTTCAGGAACCGCTACCCGGAATGATACCAGTTGTCAACCAGTCATGGAAGGACGTGGAGGTACGAAATTGGCTCCATGGATCCCAGATCCTCCAGAAAGCCGAAGCAGACTCTGTGTTCACGGCACTTAACTCCTCCATATTTACTAGCGTGTCTAGGGCGTTAGACCAGGTCACTCTCAAAAGACTCTCTGTAGACCTCCATTGACGGGGGATTATCTGTCTCATAGCTAGGATAAACAAGCGAAGGGCACCCTTCTTAGTCTGCGAGATCCGCCCTGGGAACATGGATAGGAGAGGCATCGCTGGTGAAGGCGTAACAGTAGCCTTGTATAGGTGATTATATAAGATAAAGACATCTCGCCACAGGGGAGCTACACCCGGACAATCCCACCAGATATGTGTCATTGAGCCCTTTGCAGTAAGACACCTCCAGAATACATCTGGAACCTGGGGGTAGAATTGGTGTAATCGTACTGGGGTTCTATACCATCTGGTAAGGATTTTGTAGTTAAAGCGAACCTTTCACCTCATTTTCACTTTATAAACTAGCAACAGTACCTTATAGATTATCTTGAGTGTGTTGTTATCCATGTTAGTGCCGCTTTCCTGGGCTCTTTATACTTCAAAAAATCGTCTTATAAACTTCACATTCGGTGCTTCAACAGTCATGCAACCAGTCAAGGGGGTAGCCCTTCCATCTCCTCTGGCCGTACCGCCCCTGCCCTAACCCCTCCTCTATGCTCCTTAACTGACAGCCTGCTCAGTCGCCGGGACGGCGCTTCCGGAACCTGCGCATGCGCCGTCCTCCTGATTCGCCGCGCGATCCCGTCTTTCTTGCTGACAAAAGCGCGATCATGTAAGAGAATCGCGCATGCGCCTTACGCGATTCCGGCCTGTCTGCTCTCCTGTCTGCTCTCCCTCCCGTGCGCGCGCACGGGAGGGAGAGCAGACAGGAGAGCAGACAGGCCGGCATCGCGTAAGGCGCATGCGCGATTCTCTTACATGATCGCGCTTTTGTCAGCAAGAAAGACGGGATCACGCGGCGAATCAGGAGGATGGCGCATGCGCAGGTTCCGGAAGCGCCGTCCCGGCGACTGAGCCGGCTGTCAGTTAAGGAGCATAGAGGAGGGGTTAGGGCAGGGGCGGTACGGCCAGAGGAGATGGAAGGGCTACCCCCTTGACTGGTTGCATGACTGTTGGAGCACCGAATGTGAAGTTTATAAGACGATTTTTTGAAGTATAAAGAGTCCAGGAAAGCGGCACTAACATGGATAACAACACACTCAAGATAATCTATAAGGTACTGTTGCTAGTTTATAAAGTGAAAATGAGGTGAAAGGTTCGCTTTAAGCTCCTGTAAATTACAGGACACAGTTAACTTATGAGTAAAGAGGAGTGATCTAGACCATTGGTCCGCCGAGAAGGTGGATCCCAGTTCTGATTCCCAATCAGACATGAATTTAGATTTAGCTCCTTGAGTACTTGTGGGAGAGTCCCCTTTCTCCCCAGAGTTCAACATGGCATATAGTAGAGATATAGCATGGTCAGGAGCTGAGCTTGCTGTACTAATTTTCTCAAATTCAGTTAAGGGGGGACATGACTGCAATCCAGGCATCAGGGACTTAATAAAGCTCCGTAGCTGTAAATAAAGGAGCCAGCGTCCAGGACACGAAGGTATAATGTGGGAGAGGTCTTCAAGAGGGAGTAGGCCATTCTGTTTATAAACGTCCATCAATTTAGTTGGATGTCTGTTACGGTATCCCAGGGCTGGGAGCTGGTTCAAACCTACGGGAAGATCTGCATTGCCCGTGAGTATTGTGAGAGGACCAGGAGACTGTATAAGGCCCAGTTTGACTGCAAATTTAGTCCAAAGCCTAGCTAAAGTATAGAGAAGCATCGAAGATTGTGAGTTAGGCAATGTATTTAAGGAAGTAGGGGATAACCAAAAGATTCCAGTGGCCAAATGTGGTGCCATTTCATGTTCAATTTCCACCCATAGTTTAGTAGAGCGGTTGTGACACAGTCGAGAACACAATTCATGATTGTCGCTCTATAATATGAGATGAAATTTGGCAATCCCGTACCTCCTAAAGCTTTAGAACGAGATATCAGACTGTAACTAAGTCTAGCCCTGGGCGCTTTCCACACAAAGACCGAAACCATTCTCCTGATCCTGGCAAAGTAGGTTAAGGGAATTTTACATGGGATCGTCTGAAACAAATATAGAAGGCACGGTAAAATGTCCATTTTCACCACATTAATCCTCCCAAACCAAGAGATCTGTAGCGGGGTCCATTTATGGATACTGGATTCAATGGATCTGAACAAGGGCAAATAGTTAAGCTTAAAAACATGTGTCAAGTTCGCTGGTATGTACACTCCTAAGTACTTAATGTGTTGGGCGGTCCACTTAAAGGAGAAAGAACCCTTCAGAAAATCCGCTTCCCGTTGGGACATGTTAACGTTCAATATCTCTGATTTTTGCACATTGACTTTAAAGTTGCTAAGGTGGCCAAAGAGGTCAAATTCACGGAGAATTGAGGGCAAGCCTATCCTGGGAGAAGTCCAATATATAAGCAGGTCGTCTGCGAACAGAGACAGTTTGTGTTCCGTATTACCCAGTCTGAGACCCGAAATAGAAGGATTTGCCCGAAGAGCATTCGCTAGGGATTCCATCACAAGAGTGTACAGAAAAGGTGACAAGGGGCACCCTTGACGTGTTCCATTTCGGATCTCAAAAGGAGCTGACAGTAGGCCATTAACACGAACACAGGCTGAAGGGGAGGAATAAAGGGCTAATATCCTATGAATCATTCTGTCTCCTAGGCCAATATGGAGCAGAGTTTCCTCTAAGAACCGCCAATTTACAAACGCCTTTTCTGCGTCTACAGCGAGAAGGCATAGCGGAATTTTGGACTGTTGTGCTCTCGCTATCAGTCCTAACATTTTAAGTGTATTATCTCGGGCTTCCCGTCTTGGTACAAATCCAACTTGCTCTTTGTGGATACAACCTGGGATGTGGGGGTGGAGCCTCAGAGCCAAAAGCTTGGCATACATACATTGAGCAAGGAGATAGGCCTGTAATTGGAACAAGAAGCTGGGTCTCTACCTGGCTTAGGAATGACTGTGATATGTGCCTGGAGAGCTTGACGTGTAAATGGGCAATCTGGTGAAATGGAATTAAAGGTTTCGACTAATAAAGGTGTAAGGTCCTCACAAAGGATTTTATAAAACCGAGAGGTCATCCCATCAGGGCCCGGGGATTTCCCATTCTTCAGATTCTTAATCACTGCTTCTAGCTCAGGATGAGTAAAATCATCTTCCAGAGTGACCACGTCTTCATCAGGAATGGGGGTAGGGCCAAATTGGGCTAGATAGTTACGAGTCTCATCACCATGTGAAGATTCCCCTGAGAGATCAGGTGCTGGAAGATTATATAAGGAGGCATAAAAGGGCTGGAACTCTGCAGTGATGTCTACCGGGTTATATACGGAATCTCCTGCTCGTGTATTAATTGATGGGACATGAGTCAGAGCAGTTCAGGGATGTAAGGCCCTAGCTAACCAGCTGCCACATTTATTACCATACTCAAAGAACCCGTGTCTAATTTTATCTCTAAAGCATAGGGATTTTTGATCTAGAATCTGCAGTATTTGTTGTTGTACTAAGAAAAATGTCCGATTTTAGAGTGTCAGTAGGGGAAGTTTTGTTGAAATTTTCTTTTGTGGCAAGATCATATAAGAGGGATTTCAATTTGTGGGAGCGTTCCTTTTTCAGTCTGGAAGCATGTGAAATAAACACCCCCAAAGCATGCATTTGAGGGCCTCCCATTTAATAGGGGGGGCGGTCAAATCCGTTTGATGATCACTAATAAAATCAGATATGGCTTTCCGGATATCTGCTAAGCAGGTTATGTCTGAGAGCAGGTTGTCGTTTAGTCTCCATGAGAAGGGACGGGGGCAGGAGGGTTGGGACGAGATAAGACCAAACACTGGCGCATGGTCAGACCACAGGCGAGTGTCGATTGAGCACTTAGGCCCAAAATCCAACAGCTGTTGAGAGATGAAGATGTGGTCAAGTGTACCATAGCTGTTGTGAATTGGGAATGGAAGCTATAATCCCTGACACCTGGATGCAAAATACGCCACAAATCCACCAGGCGGAGTGCCATGAGCTCAGATTTGAATCTGCGCAGAGAACTCGGGGAGATTGAGGACCTACCAGATGAGGAATCCAGCAACGGGTCCATCACTAGGTTGAAGTCACCTCCAAGTATGATCGGGGAGCCATCAGCAAATTTGGACAGTTTTTTCAAGATCTTGGATCCGTAAGTTGTCTGCCCCTGGTTAGGAAAATAAACATTAGCTACAGTTACAACAGAGCGATCCACAGAGAGCTTAATGAATATGAACCTGCCTTTCAAGTCTATCTCAGAAGATAGGACTGTATGACCGAATGATTTGTGAAGCCCTATGGATACTCCCCCTGACCTACTGGTAGGACTAGGACCATGGAACCAAGTCTGGTAATAACGGTTAGCGTATTTGGGTACGGCACCTGCCTTAAAGTGAGTTTCCTGAATCATAGCAATCATAACTCTCTTCTTATGAAGACCATACAAAATCTGACTACGCTTCTCGGGTTTATTGAAACCCCGGACATTAAAAGTGCAAAACGATATAGGTGTCATTTTGAGGAGTATTAGTGAAAAGGAGGCATAATCTCCCAGATCCTATCAGTAACAACAGGAATGTAGCAGGGGTACAGGGAGGGACACATAGGGGAGGGGAGACAAAAAGACAAACATTTAAACACAAGGTAGTGCATATATAAAACATGTAAACCCTATTGGAAGAACCAACAATGTCGGTTCAAAAAGTACTAAGTGACGACTGAGGTCGTTCGCGGCGGTGTGTGCCGCGGTCCCTAAGTGGGGTAGGGAGAAAGCAAGGACCGAGCCGTCTCCTTACTGGACTCCAACTTACAGTAAAGCAGAAATAACATTGTAAAATACAACAGGACAAGTGTGTGCGTAGGTCTAGAAGACCCGCCCACGAGATAATACTATGCATAGATATCTATAACAGTATAGAACAATAAAGGGAACAGGAGGGTGAAAATCCCCTCAGGTGTATGAGTAAAAACGGAAGAATATCGCCGACAGTCAATCGTCAGGATCAGGCGCACGTCTAGAAGCCCTCTTCTGTTTAGGTGAGGTCGTCTGCCATCTTTCCCTCCGTGGAATGGCGATGGGTTGCCTCGGACTCGGCCAATCAGGTAACTCCAAGTGTGGAAGATCAAAGGCTGCGCAGAGGCCAGCGAGGTCATCTAGGGATCTGAATACAGCTGATTTTCCATCTTTAGAAGCAGACAATTGAAATGGTACCCCCATCTGTAGGGTATGTCCTTGGCTTTAAGTGCTGTCAACGCTTTGCGTAGCTGTAAGGTACGCCTGGCCAGGTCTTGTAGAATGATGACTTCTTTATCAGCATGCATGGTTTTCCCAGCAGTTCTGGCCGCTTTAAGAATGGCCTCTTTATCTTTAAAGAAATGTATACGGCAGATAACATCTCTGGGGCGATTAGGATCACTTAATTTAGGACCTAGGGCTCTATGGATGCGATCTATTTCAAGAGATTGTCCCGGTTCTCTGGACAGCAATGTATTGAAAAAGGAAATGGCCCATTTCTCCAGATCTTGTGGTAAAATATCTTCAGGGAGGCCTCTAATGCGTAGGTTATTCCTCCTATTTCTATTTTCAATGTCGTCCAAATGAGTGAGAATGTCCTGAATCTGGGCAGAGTGTGCCTGAATAACTTGTTGGTGCGAGTCTAGGACCACCAACACTTGATCCTGCATGGATTCAGCCTCTTCCACCCTCTGACCCACCTGCTTCAGGTCATGCTGCAAGGCCTCAATGTCTCTTTTATGAGATGTTTCCAGCCTGGAGAATAAGGCATCTATTTCATGCCTGGTGGGGAGGGATTTGAGGTGTATCTTCCAGTCCCAGTCCTCATCTTCCCTTTGTGGGGTCATGGAGGCCCCCGATCCGGACATCGTGGCCTTGGAGCAGCGGTTTCTAGGGGAATGTCCCTGTGGTGCTGCGGAGGTCGACCCTGTATATGAGGGAGATGAAGCTGCCGACGAGCCGGAGCTAGCTGCTGCAGCGTAGGATGCCAGTGAGCCGGTAAGTGTACCTTTCAGCTGCTGCGGTGAGGTTGGGGCTCGCGGGTCTGGCTCCTTGTGGCGCGCAGGGGATGCCGCTCTGCGCTGTTTGGACGCCATCTTAGGAGAATCGTCTCCCTCCCTGTCAGTGTCTGTCTGGCTGGAGGAGGCGAAGAAGCGGGAAATCGCTCCCGTTTTGCAGTGAATCGTGGCGGGTGTCGACGAGGGTCTCCTCCTGCGACCTTTCATGTAGGCGGGGTCGGGGGTGTCCTGTATAAGCGCGAAGTTGGAGTCGGTCAGGAGCCGAAGCAAAGCACGTCTTACTCGGCCATTGGTAAGCTCCGCCCCCTCTTTAATCTTTAAAGATAGTGTCTAGTCAAAATAATCTTCTTAAATATTATATATTGGGACACCACTGATTTCTATAATAAAAGGTTTTTAGTGCTCAAGCTCCTTTGGCATTGCTCAGAGATTATGTCAGGTGTTATGTCAGGTACTAAACAGATTTGAGCACTCTCTTCCAACTTGTATTTGTGGCATATCAGGAGGCATTTTGGTTGGATTTCCCTTTGAAACTAAAAAAGTTGGAAGTACAAGAAAAGTCATCTACAAGTGCACTCTCTCAGCAGTTTAGTAAACCCCAGCTCTGGTGAAAATGTTCATAATCACATTCCCATAGCTTTAAAGGTATTATCCAGCCTTTACTAAGTGATGGCATAACCTCAGAATAGGTCATCTCTAGCAGAGGGTGTTTAACTCCCCGCACCACCATCAATCAGTTGTTTAGGTGTAGCTCCAATGCTGGAAGTTAGTGCCAGAACTACACAGGACCATGGACACTATAGTGGAGGGAGCTCATTTCTACAGCGCTGCTTTAATTGAAGTCAATGGGGTTAGGAGAAGTCAATTGGAGCAGTCCTGTAGTAACAAGCTCCCTCTACGACAAGGTTGATGATGCAGTTTAGCTCTAGAGCTGACTTTCAGGGACATAGCTACACCCAAACAGCTGATAGTCAGGGTTGCGTGGTTTCAGACCCCTAACAATCAGCTAGTGATGACCTATGTCCATCCCATAGTAAATAATAAAAAATCCCTTTAAGTTGGTCACAGAATAAAATTACCTAGTTTAGAAAGCAGATTTTTATATACCCTAAAAGAGCATTTTGAGTAAATGGGGGGTCCTCAACGTCTTCATCTCTTGGCCAGAGTGTCGGGTGATTACATAGTCTCTTGCTCTGGAAGACCATCTTCCTGTGCTGCATTATACATCATCACATTAATTCAAATGGGTACTTTGCCATATTTAACTTTCCCTGTGGTGGTGCTGGAGATGCAGTACCCCAAAGCACAGGTTATCTGCAAATGGCTTGTACTGTAATGTTACTGTATGTAATGTTATGCTATGTATTGCCATGTTATGTATTGGAACCAGTATAGCTATGTATGGATGGCACAGAGTTAATGACCCTGGCTCAGCTCTGGCTCTAGTCAGTTCTAGGGACAGTTCAGAAAGGTAGGAAACTGTGCCTTATGTTCCAGAGTATAACAGACTCTGCAAGATCTGCAAGAAAGAGAGAAAGAGAGGGAGAGGAAGATAGGACAAAAGAAGAGAACCTGGAATCTGTGTGGCCAAGCATCAGAGTCAACAAGGTAATCTGCAACTATAGTCATACAAAGTTTGCTGCAGTGCAGGGAAGCCGTTAAGATACCCTTCACACTTGGACACATCCTGGGCAGACGTCCTGTATCCCACAGTGGACATTACAGCCATTATTGCTAAGGTACTGTGGCAAACCATAGATTTGTTAAATTTCTGGCTTGTGGGTGTCTGTCTTCCAGCATGTTTGCTAGACATTTCCCCTCTGAGTCGCATAACCTCCGGAAGGGGGGGGTAGGTAAGTGCGTGTTGTTTCTGGGCTCTTACCTGCCGCTTCAATGGCTGTTCACTGGCTGTCCCTTCCCCTGCAACTAGGCCGTTGGAGCCTCCGTGTCTGGATGAACAGGTCTTCTCCTGCTCCTAACCTTATTTCAGGGATCTTCAGAGCAACTCAGGGTCTGAGGTTCCTGTGTATGAGATCACCTACCATCTGGGTCTGCTCATACTGTTAGGAGTAAGGGCCAGGATTAGGGTGACCTGCTCACTTTTCCTTGTGTTCAGGCCTAGCTGCTTCCCCATTTTCCTACGTTATACGGTGGGGAGTTTTCCCCCACTCCCCACCATGACAGCACCTATCCAAACACCTAACATCAAGGGCACCCCAACTATCATCAGGCAGGAGCCCCAGAACCGGGGTTTTCCCTGAGAGAAAAAATGGTGTGCTGTCCTTTTACTGCACGGCCCTAGAGAGCACCACTGCACGGCCCTAGAAATCCGCCATGATTGACTGTGACAGCCAGAGCCTCTACCACTCCCATCCTCCACTCTGGCTCCCCAGTGTCTCACTTCAGAGAGAAATTAAACACATTGTCATATTCCCCATAGATTACAGCTGATCGCTGAGGGTCCGAGCAGGGAAAGACTTTGTGATCAGTTTATTATCAAGGGATCATTCTAACAAGTATGGATTGTACAAAGCAGACAGCCACTCTAAGGACAGCCATATGAGGTAATCTTGTCCCTGGATTATACCAGATATGTCAACATTGCTTCCCAAGGTGTTACATTCATAAGTGAAATAACCTGACAAAATCCATCTGTTCTGCACTCAGTCAAATATCAGATACTATGGGTAAAAAATACTTATATACATAGGATCTATCCAGTGAATGACCAGAATTTATAGTTTTAAGGCTATATTCACACGTCCGTGGTGTGTTGCGGACCCGCAAATTGCGGGTCCGCAACACACCAGCCCGTCACCCCCATAGAAATGCCTATTCTTGTCCGCAAGCTGCGGACAAGAATAGGACATGCTCTATCTTTTTGCGGAGCTGCAGACCCAAAATCGGGGCCGCGCTCCGCAATTGCGGCTGCAGACAGCACACTGTGTGCTGTCCGCATCCATTCCGTCCCCATAGAGAATGAATGGGTCCGCACCCGTTCCGCAAAATTGCGGAAAGGATGCGGACACATTTTGTGGACGTGTGAATGGAGCATAAGGGCTAGCTCACATGGAGATTTTGACCCAGAAACTGCATTGGAATCAACGTGGAACAACACTTCATATATGCCTCCTATTGATTTCAATGGGAAGAAGTGACTGGTGCTTCTTTTTTCAGCCTGCTGAAAAAAGAAGCACCCTGCCCTACCCTGCTGTGTTGAGACTATGACAGGTGGCCACACAAAGATTAGCCCCATTGAATGAATAAAAGATAGTTAAAATAAAATAATTTACAGGACAATCCATGTGCAATGTGGGATATGGTCACTATGGGGCACATTTATTAAGAATGGCGTTTTAGATGCCGGTCTTAATAAAGCCCTAAGCTGGCGGAGGTTCCACCGAGGTTATGAAGAGGCGCTGGCCTATCCATAACTTCGGCACATCCAGTGCCAGTTCTAAATGTAAACCAGCTTCTGAGCTGTCCTACATTTAGACCATTTTCTACGCCTGAAACAGGTGTAGAAAGTGGTAAATGAGATGTGCCTGCCAGCCCGTCCCCTTACCCGCCACGCCCACATATTTAGACGCGGCGTCAGCAGGGAGGAGTCATAGATTGCGGCACAACTAGCAGTTACGCTGCAACCTGTTCCTGAAATACGCCTAATATAGGCGTATTTCAGATTGATAAATGACCCCCTATGTTCCACTGATTCACCCCACAAACTTTATACTCTGCAATAGGAAATACCTATAGATTTACAAGGGATACTTGCTAAAGTCATTGTACTGGGGAGGTTTTTTGTGCTCTGTATCTCTCAGGAGATTATTTTTTCAATATGCAAACAATCAGTGTAAAGCAACGCTGACATTTTTATAGCTAGCTCTTATTGTATATGGAAAATCGAATAGATGTGGGCTGCAGTGCGTACAAGGATGAGTAGCTATATATTACTTAGTTTATATCTGCAGATAAAAAGCTATAAATCACTGGTGTGAACTATGCAACCCGGTGGATAGAAGACAGATATTTCACAGTGTGTTTATAGAAGAGAGATGAGTTATAAACAATAGGGATCATTCCAGGCACTCCGGCCTCCTGTACTGGCATCCTCTCCCAATTCCTAATATGTTCTATACAGAAACACTGAAGCAAAAGGAAGATCACAAGAGCTAAGATTCCAGGGTTTAATGGAAGTCTGGCAAAGGAGCAGAAGAAAGAGGTGCTATAGACCTGCGCAAATTAAAGATGCCCACAAATCTTCAATAGCTGTCGCCCATTTGACTGACAGCCATCTCTCCCCACTCCCCCGTACACACACAAGCAGGCACGCTCAGTTTAGCTGAGTCTGTTAGTGGACAGAGAGGAGAAAGCCGCTGCCAGGCACCTCTAATGGTGGCTTATCTCCAAGTGAAGAAAAGGATCGGGGGTTTAAAATCAATGCAACTAATCTTCTCCCCTACCATAGTCTAACGGGGGAGAGTTGGGAGCTCCCCGAAGACATAAGTTTGTCTGCCGAAACTATATATCCATCTCTTCAGCTCTATACCATACTGCCCACAGACAGCACTGCATGTACTACGTCACAGGTTCCCTTTAGCTATAAAGTAATATGATTTGATATTAGCTTCTTTGGCCTCTTGTTCCTTGGTTACTGCTGGATTAAACTGTGGGAAAACCGAACCTTTTCATATCACGTACTGAAGATCCATTTTCCCGTCTGTCTTTGTTAATCAAAAATGAGGATCGGATATCAGCACAAGGTAGAAGGGAAGCATATCCTAAGGAAATGTACTAGAATGATTTCCCTGTCCCTTATGCTGAGATCCAATCCTTCTTTTGATCAAAAAAGAAGAGTGGATTTCCTAAACGTGATGTAAAAGGTGCTTTACTGACATGTTAATATTAAAAAAACATAGCTAAGACCGAGAAACTTACTATATACATAATTTAAGGATTCAAAAAGTATTTAATAGGCAAGAAAAGCAGCAGGATCCATGTCAAGCGGCAGCTGCAAAAGCAAACAAGAATATACCTCCAATTATAATTAGCTATAAAGAAAACAATAGCCTCTGGGGCTCTGCTCTTTACTAGAGAGTACCAAAATGAGTGTGAGTGAAGGGTATCACAAATGATTTTTCACTGATGTTTCTTTTACCACTAAAAAATGCCATAGAAACTGGTTATGTCTTTTATCCCAAACACCATGCCTTTTTATGACTATTTTAGCAGATTTTATTTTCCCATGACTGTGTAAATAATGTTTTTCTGCCATTTTTTGCCTATAGAGACAGAGAAGAAAAGCTCCAAAAGCTTCAGCATTCTGCCTTTTTCAAAAACTGCCAGACACCCAAATGGTATGACCCCCTAGTAGCAGCACCAGCCTCTCCCTGCTCTGCTATCCCTCTGCCCCTTCTCCAAATCCTTATGAAATCTTTCTCATTAGGATAAAACACAACAGCTCCGCCGAGCCACCGGCCAAAGTGTGGAACTGGTGTCCGAGATCCCCAAGGTAATTGTAAGTTTTCATGTGAAATATGTTTGTTATACACATATAGCCTATACTGTGCCACACAATATACAGTATACCGCTACACTGTGTAGTCTGTTCTATAAGCACCACATTATTTTCTGTCCGCCACCACAAAACAATCTGGAAGTGTCCCTCCATGTGGCATCATGTATGTGGGCAGACAGTGTTGTATCATGTATGTGAGCAGTAATTTTTTTTTTTACTTAAGCCCCTGCCCTTCAAAAGGTCTGTGCACGCAGGCCCGGTGCGATAATAAGGCAGACCAAGCGGACGCCTTAGGGCGCTGAGAAGGGGGGTGGCGCAAAAATGAAACATTTTTTTTTTCATTAATCACTTGCATGTCGCCGGCCTCCTGCGGCTGTTCTCCTCTGTGTGGTGGTCCTCATATCTTCTCTCTGGGCTCCCGAATCCTGACAAGTTGTTTGAGGACCTTTCCCACTCTGCCAATCAGTGGCCGCAGCTGTGTCACGTGTCAGAGCAGTGATTTCCCGCTGAGCCAATCACTGTTCTGACACATGACACAGCTGCAGCCACTGATTGGCTGAGTGGGAAAGGTCCTCAAAGTCTTGTCGGGAGCACAGAGAGAAGATACCAGGACACAGAGGAGAAGGGGAGCTGCTGCAGATGGGAACAGGCCCAGGTGAGGAGCATAATTTTTTACACAACATTAATAGAGGGGGGAAATGTGCCATGTTGGGGGGGTGATGTGACATGGGGGGGGGGGATAAATGTGCCATGGAGGGGGTTGAAATGTGCCATGGGGGGGGAATGTGACACAAAGGGGGTGATGTGACATGGGGGGATAAATGTGCCATGGAGGGGGAGAAATGTGACATGGAGGGGGTTGAAATGTGACATGGAGGGGGTTGAAATGTGACACAAAGGTGGTGATGTGACATGGAGGGGGAGAAATGTCACATTTCTCCCCCTCCATGTCACATCACCCCCCTATGTCACATTTCTCCCCCTATGTCACATTTCTCCCCCTCCATGTCACATCACCCCCCTATGTCACATTTCTCCCCCCTCCATGTCACATTTCAACGCCCTCCGGGTCACATCACGCCCTCCTTTTTACATCACCCCCACCGAGTTGTGTGGGGGGGGGGGGGGGGGGGGCGCCGAAATGTAGCTTCGCTTGTGTGTGCAAAAATCCTTGCACCGGCCCTGTGTGCACCTCCCTGCCCTGTACTATGTGCTGCAAGCATGCAGCTGCTTTTCCCTGACTGTGACATCACTGTGTATACCCTGTACTGTGATGTCACTCCTTGTGCATGTTAACCCTGTACTGTTAGTCACTGTACAGGGTTATTATGCACAGTGATATCACATACATTACAGCCAGGGTTAATCTTTATTATCGCTTGCATATCTTGTGTTCGTTGGGGCCTCATGTTCGAGTTTCGCCTAAGGCCTCACAAAGTCTAGAGCCGCCTCTGTCTCCTAGTTTTCCCGCTTTCAAGACATCCTTCCTTAAGAATATTTTTGTTAATCAGTATCAAAAAGCCTAGGGTTAGTTTCATGCTAGCATTAAAGAAATCCGGCAGGCTGTTCCAGCAGAGGAACAGCCTCCTAGGTCCATAGTATCACGTGCCTGTTGGGCCCCATAGACTATAATGGGATCAGGAGGGAATCCAGCCACTACCCGACATAAATGGCTGAATTCGACTGGACAAAGTTCGCTGCATGGAACAGTTTTTGCCAGACCGAAGCAAGGTATTTATTTTGAGAATTGACAATGGGCTCCAGGGGTGAACTGCCAGGTCCACCTAGGCCGCATCCGGAGACCTCCGGCAGGCTGATCCCCTGCTGGAACAGCCTGCCAGATTGCTTTAGCGAAAGTGTGAAAGTAACAGTAGTGAATAATGTGAATAATGCATAGATTGGTGTTCAGTAAATTGTACTGGTCTTTTTAAATATGTTTTTTTTCCCTGTTAAAAAACTTGTTAGTTGCATATGAGATAAAATTCCCACCTTACAAATCCTTCTTCACTCCCTGGTCCTGAAGCAACCTATCCATCTGTATTTACATGAAGTACAGTATCGGTACTTGACTGCTCCTGACAGTTTCTGGCCACAATGGGAATGTCACTGTGGTTAATGATTAGCCGGAGTGATCATGTTGTAAAAAACATGGACCAAAGATTAATGAAAGTGGGTGGAAATTCTTACATGTCTGTAAACCCAGCTCACATTGGACTACTGGAGCGGTGGCACTGGAGCCAAGTAGGATTTAAAAGTATGGACTTTTTTCTTATATTTTCCCATATACAGCTGCAAATGTTTCATGATATGGAAAACCCCTTTAAATTTCTCTTCCTTTGTAATTTTAAATCCAGTTGTAGTCAAACAGCATTATCAGGTGACTAATTTCGTTTTTTCTTTCTATGGACTCGCTTCTGAACTATAGTATGTTGTACACCCATGCTAAAGAATTTAAATGCAGAGGTGATAGGATGTTGGAATTTGGTAATACTTACTTAACATTTTTTTGTCTCACTTCATATCTTGCATTTGGAGATAGATAAAGGGCAAATCAAACACATATTCAATGCCCCATCTATTGATTCGTGCTTAGCATTGGTACTCACATTTCACAAATGTCTAGTTCTTGTGTAAGACTATTTTAAAGTTGCAATGATGAGTACGTAATGGTATATGCCAGAGCGGTGTCAAGTCCCGTTTCATGAAACACTATAACGGATCGTCCTCCAGAAAGAGAGCCGAAATATGCAAAGGGTGTATATATCATAAAGTCCTCCACTGAGCGTATCATGATTAAAGCCGTAGTACAAGCGACATTCCAGAGCAAGGAGCAGCACTTTCATTTCGTGCCGACATAGATGATGCGTACATGTCAGGCATCATGTTTCCTCCTCACTATTACTAACAAGTTTTACTTCATCAGCTCTTATATTATTGAAGACGTCTTAAGGACAAAATACAACCTTGATTAATAATCAGATATCCGGTACGTTCATCCTATATATTTCTACAAGTTGACTGTGTGGCTGTACCCTAAAGGGTGCCTTCACATGTGGCAGATTCTGTTGCAGAAATTTCTGGAATTGAAACTCAGCTCCATTCATCTGAACAGGGCTTGCAGAAGCTCATGAGCTTGTGGCCAAAACAGCCCCATTCACATGAATGGAACAGATTTTCGGTCTCAGAAATTTCTGCAACCAAACCTGACACCCTTAGGTGTTCCATCGCTGGAAGGTGGACTTGAACAGATGGACATCCCTGAGATGTCCACCGTGAAGGATCACCCTACTGTATATCCAATGTGGTATATACAGTAGTATCAAATGACAGAACACAAGTCTGATGATGCAAATAAGTGCAAGGTTTATTGGAATTCCAGTGTCATCAGTGTCGTTCCAGTGTCATCAGCCTTGACATTTCAGATAGAGGAGTCCTTTATCAAGCTAGAGAGGTTTTCAGTGTCACAGGACCAAATGGTCCCCATGGTGTTTGCTATGGTTGCTGTGCATGTAGAGAAAAGAAGCCCTGCACAGGTTCAAAGAGCCCATGCTAAAGAGATATAGGGTTACTGAACTGGGCACACCTTCTGATCAGCCCCATGGCAGCCGCATAGGATGCCTCTGTGGTACCTATCCTTGCTTTCTAGTAGAGAACTAACATTCAGGCAATGAATATAGTCATCATTACTGGATAAAATTATTAAAGTATTGTACACAATTATGCACAGTGGTGGATTTGGTCACATACTGTAGACCACGCAATTGAGTGGGGCCTCAGAGACAGAGGCGCAAGCTGGGTCCTATTTCAACTGCATCTGCGTCCTCAGGACGTGGATACTGTGGAATGCAATGGTGATGCAAGGAGCTGTCAGCTCCCTGCTCCACCATTTAACCTGTGACCGGCAGTGTGGTACTGGCAAAATAATGTGACATAATTGCGCCTGCTGCACCTAGCCGCTGGACATACCGGAGCAGATATGGAGTGAGAGATCTACTTGGTTCTTCATGGGAACATGACTGAGTATTCACCCATTAAAGGGGCACAATGTGTTGGAGGAGACATTATGGGGTACCATATTGTGTTGGGACACAAAAAGGGCACCATAATGTGTTTGGGCACATAATTGAGCATTTTTCTGTGCTGGAGGCACATAAGAAACACCATAACGTGTTAGGAGCACATAATGGGGCATCATATTGTGTTGGTAGGGACATAAGGGGGCATTATATTGTGTTGGGGGCACATAATGAGGCATCATATTGTGTTGGGTGTCATAAAGAGACATTATACTGTGTAGGGGGAACATAAGTGAGTATTATTCTGTGTAGAGGCACATAAGGGGCACCATGTGTTGGGGGCACATAAGGGGGCATTATATTGTGTTGGGAGCACATAATGAGGCATCATATTGTGTTGGGGTACATAAAGAAACATTATACTGTGTAGAGGGCCAAATCCACCCCTGATAAATGCACTCAGTGTTCTCAGATGTGTGCCCCTGGTACAACATTTAGGTGGAACATTTCTGCTCTTATACCCTTTCACTCAGGGGATGAGGCCCATGATCATCTTTTCTGCATTTTAGCCACCTAGAAATCCTGGGTGAACTTCAGATGTGATTACGAGTTTATGGCTTTGGTATGGTAGAATAAAGGTGACTTTTTGGATTATTCTCCCTCTTTCCTCTTCCTCTCATCATCTCCTCCTTTCTTGGGATAATACAACCTTAACTTGAAATATGTTATTTGTCAGTGCCCTGGATTCCTTTCTTTTTCTCCTTTCTTGTCTCCTACAATAGTCGACATTTCTTGCAGTCTTGCTGCTCATTACGTTTCTGTTCTGATTGGCATAAGTAACCTTACGATTGCCTTTGCTGCTCCACTGTTTTACTTGTCTTTTTATCTGCATTTTATGGTTTTATGTTACACTGTTCCACACATTTTTAAAATGAATGAAATGTGGCCGAGACAGGATATGTGTGCCCTCTTGGATGTGTGCACGCCTGACCATGTGTAGTCAGCAGCATATGTCGAAATGTGCTTCTGCACACACATATTTGAAATCGGCAAATCATTGTGAAAAAACATTCACTGCTATCAAGAGACTCATTTGTATGAATTTTAAATAAAATAATACCCGTCTTATATAATGGATTCTGGGGTTTCAGACATTATTACGCGGGACTCTGAAAGGAGTTTCAGTGTGTAGACAAGGCAGAGATTGTGAGCTTGATATCTTGTTTTGGTAGGCATGGATATCACCAGACTGTATGCAGAATTTACAGAGCGGAGCTAGATAAACATAAAGTAGATCATTTCGAGGTGACTGATACTCTCCAAGAGTCGAACATACTCACGCAGTAGATGAATATCTCATTGGCTATTTCCTGACTGTGTCATAAATGATTTTCTGAGCTGCTTATTCATGATTTTAAGGAGATTACATTACCAAGCGAAACAAAAAGCAAAGGAAAACAGCAAGTACCCCGTGCTTTAGTAATGCTACAACCAAGATAACACATTGAAGCAGGGGCGTAACTACCATAGCGGCAGACCATGCGACTGCTATGGGGCCCAGGGCAAGAGGTGGCCCAGTCTTAGTTGGGGTTATCTCCTCTTCTACTGGAGTTGACAACTTGGTCAGCACTCTACCCTCTAAAGGAACAACTTTTAGCAAGGAACAACTTTTAGCCATTTAGCAATTAGTATTGATAAAAGCAGTTATAGGTTTATTCACAGTCTACGAGTTTCAGGGGCGGAGGGCCCCCCTGATGAAGGGGGCCCTCCGCCCCTGAAACTCGTAGACTGTGAATAAACCTATAACTGCTTTTATCAATACCTACCTGGTATCACATCCCTGCTGACAGTGCCGATATAGAGGATCCATCTTGCCTTCTACTTCTTCATTCAATACTTCACCTAGACAGCCGCATCCCCGGCATGGGTAGGAACAGAGGCAGCAGCGCAGGCTCTCCGTATGTTGGTCGGATAATACCAGCAAGAGCCAAATACAGCTGTTGTGACTCCTCACAACAACAGAGGGTAAGCGCAACAGTATTTTTACATTTTCTCTATACAAAACAGCACCACACATGAGGCGCTGCCTCCTGTCTTTTTCTCCTCGTTTACATTTTGCGGCATAGGGCACTTATCAATCTCAAGTTGTGGACCTTCACTGCTTCTATAAGTGAATGTGATCTACTAGGGTTAATGACAGTTCAGTCAGTCCTTAAGTAATTATTGTGGAAAAAGTTTAAGCCCCATGTTAAATCAAAGGGATACCCAAAGAGCGGGTAGGGTGGCCGTCTGTAATACTACAGTATATTACAGAGCTGCTCTATTAGACCAACTAGAATCCCTATGGATAAGAGACACCTCCAAGCACTGGGTTAGCATAGAACTACAATTTCTAAGCAAACACTGTATTGCCAACAGATTAACAGCCATGTCTTTATTTTGTGGACCTACCTGTTCTTCTCATCCTTCTTTGAGAGTGATCATGAACTTGTAATACGGTGAATAAAAAACATCTTTTCAATATGGCTTTCACGAAATCTGACACTAGGGTAATAGAAGTATAGAAAAGAGGGATTATAATTCTATCTCACTTTGTGGTGAATGACCAAATTTCGGCTTTTGGGGATTTGTCAAATGATTTTTCCTCAGATAAAAAAGAGCTAAAAGGTTAAAGGGGTTCTCTACCTTTTTCTTACCGATGATCTATCTTTTTCTCACTGATGATCTATTGAAGCGAATGGGGCTAAGCTGCGCACCCTAACCGCGGTGAGATCCAAAAACTGGAGATCCAAGGTATTCCCCCTGCAGTTATTAACCACTTAATGTTTTGCATTTTGAATTTTCTCCCTACCTTCCAAGAGCAATAACTTTTTCAATTTTCTATTCACATATGATGTCTTATATTGTGCAGGACAAGTTTTATTTTTTAATGGCACCATTTAGTTTACCATGTCTATGATTGGAAAACTGGAAAAAAAATATATTGTTGGGTGAAGCTGAAAACCCCCCACAGCTGGTTTTGACATTACGCCGTTCACTGTGCGCTAAAAAAGACACATCTTTATTCTGCAGGTCAATATGATTACAGCAATACAACATTTGTATAGTTTTTATTTTGTTGTACTACTTTTAAAAAATAAAAACCTTTAGAAAAAAAAAAAATTCTAACAGCCAGAACTTTGAAGCCTAGAGGTGAACTGTAGTTTTTATTGGTACAATTGTTAGGATTTGTATGACTTTATGATCACTTTTATAAAAAATTTTTAGGGGGACAAGGTGACTTGTCAGAGGGATTTTTTTCCCTCCGCCATCGGAAAGGTTAAATGACTGGGTTCTGCATCATCGCAGATCCTGGTCATTGCAGCTGGGTGTGTGCTGTATTTTACAGCGAACACCCTCCATGTTTGGAGCGAGCTCAGCGTGTGATAAAACCTCTTAAGCATAATCACGTACAGTATCTCCCAAAAGTGAGTACACCCCACACATTTTTGTAAAACTTTTATTATATCTTTTCATGGGACAACACTGAAGATTGTATAACAGTATTAATTTGGTGTGCCCTCAAAAATAACTCAACACATAACTATTAATGTCTAAACTGATGCCAACAAAAGCGAGTGACTCGTTAGTGTTACAAGGTATCAGGTGTGAATGGGGAGCAGGTGTGTTAAATTTGGTGTTATCGCTCTCACACTCTCTCATACTGGTCACTGGAAGTTCAACATGACACCTCATGGCAAAGAACTCTTTGAGGATCTGAAAAAAAGAATTGTTGCTCTACATAAAGATGGCCTAGGCTATAAGAAGATTGCCAACACCCTGAAACGGAGCTGCAGCACGGTGGTCAAGACCATACAGTGGTTTAATAAGACAGGTTCCACTCAGAACAGGCCTCGCCATGGTTGACCAAAAAAGTTGAGTGCCCATGCTCAACATCATATCAAGAGGTTGTCTTTTCAAAATAGACATATGAGTGCTACTAGCAGGGGCATAGCTAGAAATGACTGGGCCCCATAGCAAAAAAAAATTATGGCCCCCCCTCCTCCCGGATCTCCCACCCCTACATACCTCTCGGACCTCGCCGCCACATCCGCAGCTCCTCATGCACTTACGACGGTTACGCATAGGACTGAGCACAGACAGTTGGTCACTGGCAATGCACTTGTGCCAGTGTAGGAAATGTATGAATCTAAATGTCTGTGTATTAAAGTAGGACTAGTCAGAACTGCCGCCCAGACTGCGGGACCACTCCAGGGGTCAAGTCCTGGGAAAAAAAGTATGGGAACTCCCCCAAGATCCACTGCCACCCCGACACCCCCCTCCCCAAATTTTTTTTTTATTATATATATATATATATATATATATATATATTTCGCTGAAAATTCAGTGCAACATAAAACATAAACAAAAACTGGAATTTGACCTATATGTCGTCTCTTTCATATTATAAGCTCTCCTTATATATCATTTACTTACAGTTCTGAAGACTCAGAGGTGCTGGCTGGCTTAGCCTCAGGGGTGCTGACAGGCTTGGCCTCAGGGGTGTTGGGTGGCTTGGCCTCACGGGTGCTGGCAGGCTTGGCCTCAGGGGTGCTGGCTGGCTTAGCCTCAGTGATGCTGGCTGGCTTAGCCTAAGGGGTGCTGGCTGGCTTGGCCTCAGGGGTGCTGGCTGGCTTGGCCTCAGGCGTGCTGGCAGGCTTAACCTCAGGCGTGCTGGCAGGCTTGGCCTCAGGGGGGCTTTGCAGGCTTGGCCTCAGAGGTGCTTTGCAGGCTTGGTCTCAGGGGTGCTGGCTGGCTTGGCCTCAGGGGTGCTGGCTGGCTTGGCCTCAGGAGTGCTGGCTGGCTTGGCCGGGCAGAAGGAGTGTGGGAGACTGTGAGGCCTTTTTTCTCCAAGCTGCTCCGGA
This sequence comes from Bufo bufo, assembly GCF_905171765.1. Classification (NCBI taxonomy): domain Eukaryota; kingdom Metazoa; phylum Chordata; class Amphibia; order Anura; family Bufonidae; genus Bufo; species Bufo bufo. Next base: position 131,869,449 of record NC_053391.1, on the reverse strand, counting down.
AAAAAATATTTTTAATTATACCTCAGGTCAGACCACCAATCAGACCCCCAATGTTAATCAGACCTCAGCTAACATCCCCAATAAGATCCCCAATGCTAATAAGACCCCAATAAGACCTCAGATAACACCTCAGCTCAGACCTCAATATGAATGACCCCAATCAGACCTCAGATAAGAGCCCCATGCCTTATAGCAGCCCCCAGTAGCCTTATAGCAACCCCCAGTAGCCTCATAGCAGCCCCCAGTAGCCTCTCCATCAGCCCCCAGTAGCCTCTCCATCAGCCCCCAGTGCCTCTCCATCAGCCCTCAGTGCCTCTCCATCAGCCCCTAGTGCCTCTCACCAGCCCCCAGTGCCTCTCAATCAGCCCCCAGTGCCTCTCAATCAGCTCCCAGTGCCTCTCACCAGCGGCCCCCCAGTGCTTCTCCATCAGCCCCCAGTCAGTGCATCTCTATCAGCCCCCAGTGCCTCTCACCAGCCCCCAGTACCCTCTCCATTAGCCCCCAGTGCCTCTAAATCAGCCCCCAGTGCACCCTCCGCGGTATTAAAATCATTGGTGGGCAGTGCGCCCCCCCTCCCCGGTATTAAAATCATTGGTGGGCAGTGCACCCTCCCGGTATTAAAATCATTGGTGGGCAGTGCGCCCTCCCCCCCTCCCCTGTATTAAAATCAGTGGTGGGCACTGCGCCCTCCCCGGTATTAAAATAATTGGAGGGCAGTGTGCCCCCCAGTATTATAATCATTGGTGGGCAGTGCAAGCCCTCCCCCCCAGTATTATAATCATTGGTGGGCAGTGCAAGCTCCCCCCCTGTATTATAATCATTGGTGGGCAGTGCACCCTCCCCCCCTCCCCAGTATCAAAATCATTGGTGGGCAGTGCGCCCCTCCCCGGTATTTAAATCATTGGTGGGCAGTGCGACCCCCTCCCCGGTATTAAAATCATTGGTGGGCAGTGCACCCTCCCCGGTATTAAAATCATTGGTGGGCAGTGCGCCCTCCGCTGTAATAAAATCATTGGTGGGCAGTGCACCCTCCCCGGTATTAAAATCATTGGTGGGCAGTGCGCCCTCCCCTGTAATAAAATCATTGGTGGGCAGTGCACCCTCCCCGGTATTAAAATCATTGGTGGGCAATGCGCCCTCCCCGGTATTAAAATCATTGGTGGGCAGTGCACCCCCCCCCCCCAGTATCATAATCATTGGTGGGCAGTGCAAGCCCTCCCCCCAGTATTAAAATCATTGGTGGGCAGTGCGCCCTCCCCCCCGGTATTAAAATCATTGCCTTGCAGTGCGCCCCCCCAGTATTTTAATCATTAGTGGGCAGTGCAAGCCCTCCCCCCCAGTATTATAATCATTGGTGGGCAGTGAATCTTTTCCCAAAAACTATATATCAATCTGCTCAGCTTCTCCTGCTCTATAACATGCTGCTGTCATATTGCATTGCATTGCATTTGTTGGTGACAGGTCCTCTTTAAGGAGTTTGCTTTATGTCCTATGACACAGTATTTAGGATTTCACATTTCTTAGGGTACTTTCACACTTACGTTGTGAAGATCCAACAGGCAGTTCCGTCGCCGGAACTGCCTACCGGATCCGTAAATCAGTGTGCAAGCGGATAGCATTTGTAGATGGATCTGGATGCGGATCTGTCTAATAAATGCATTGAAACACTTGATCCGTCTCTCTCCAGTGTCATCCGGAAAAACGGATCCAGTATATATTTTTTTGCATTTTTAAAGGTCTGCGCATGCGCAGACTATAAAACCGGATTTGTTTTGCCGGAACTGGATCCGGAACTTGGTACTGGATCCGGCATTAATGCATTTCAATGGATCCGGCGTTCCAGCAAGTGTTCCGGAATTTTGGACAGAGAAAATACTGAAGCATGCTGCGGTATTTTCTCCGGCCAAATACCGCAAGAGTGACTAAACTGAAGACATCCTGATGCATACTGAACGGATTGCTCTGCATTCAGAATGCATTAGGATAAAACTGATCAGTTTTTTTCCGGTATTGAGCCCCTGTGACGGAACTCAATACCAGAAAACTTTAACGCTAGTGTGAAAGTACCCTTAGAACTACTTACAGATTCTGCTCTTGCCTAGTTTTTTCCTTGTATTATGATGGTTGCAGACTATTACTGTGCTACACTAATTCTTTGCTTCAATGTCCAGGTGATATCTAGGATTAGGCCTCATGCACACAACTGTATTTTTGGTCTGTGTTATACAAGCTGTACACTGACTACTTTACATTGTATCAAAGTGTTATATCTTCAGTGTTGTCCCATGAAAAGATATAATAAAATATTTACAAAAATGTGATGGGGTGTACTCACTTTTGTGAGATACTGTACATGTACATGACTATGCTTAAAAAAGGAGTTATAGGTATTAACAATAATTGCTGGTATTAGTCTATGATCACATCATCTTGAAATAAGGGTGGAGATTTTAGAAACAGATGGAAAGTGTGGCTCTCCTGTAAATATAATACGATTAGGCTATAAGAATTCTTCCCTTCTTGATATTTATTTAACCAAAGCCTTTGACGTGGAGCTCTCCTCGTCCTTTTGATCTCTCATTTCTAGTCCGTGTATGACTTGGGATTGTCTCACTTCAGCAAATGGTATTTATCATGTAGAGAAAGTTAATACAAGGCCTCCTTTGCTGGCTAGATACATTTTTTCATCGCATTTTACACTTCTCGTTTCTATGGTTAGGACCACCCTGTAATCCAGGAGCGGTGTCCGTGCTTGCACACTGTAGAAAAAAGTGCTGGCCTATGCACACTCCCGCAGCCCCAGCCACCAGAGAGGCCTGCACTTTTTCCTATATTGTGCAAGCACGGCCACCACTGCTGGATTAAATAAACTGCTGTGTGTGAAGGAATAGAGTTAAGCGGACACCTGGATGTTCGGGTTCGCCGGGTCCGGCCGAACTTCGCAAAAAAGTTGGAGTTCGGGACCCGAACTTGACCCGAACGTAATCCCGAACCCGAGCCCCATTGTAGTCAATGGGGACCCGAACTTTTGGGCACTAAAATGGCTCTAAAAAAGTCCTGGAAAAGGCTAAAGGGCTGCAAAAGGAAGCAAAATGGGGGTAAGAGTAGGACAAGTGCCCTGCAAACAAATGTGGATAGGGAAATTAATTAAGATAACATAAAATACATAATAATTAAAAATAAACGTTCTAAACCTGAGCACAAGTGAGTGACAGTGGAACCTGCCACCCCGCAAACAGAGGATGTGCCAGCAACGCCACCACGTCTTTCACCGTCACCAAGCATCTCCACACTGTCCCATGGAAGCGTTCAGCTGTCCATCTCCCAAACACTGGAGAGAAAGAGAAAGAGGAAGTACTCCCCTACCCACCGGTGATCCCTGGCCCTGAATGCCAGGATTTCAAAATTCCTGGCCTTTGAAATGCTGTCATTCCGTCTGGTGGAGATGGAGACTTTTAAAAAGCTTATGGCGGTGGCTGTCACACAGTACGTGGTTCCCAGCTGCCACTACTTTTCCAGGCGAGCCATTCCTTCCCTGCACAACCAGGTGTGCACTGCGCTACGCCATCTGTGGCAAGGTCCACATAACCACCGATACGTGGACCAGTAAGCACATGCAGGGACGTTATATCTCCCTAACAGCACACTGGGTAAATGTAGTGGCAGCTGGGCCTGAGGCGGATAGCAGTTTGGCGCATGTCCTTCCGCCCCTGAGGATTGCAGGTCATTTCTCTTTGCCTCCTGTTGTCTCCTTCTCCTACTCCGCTTCCCCCTCATTTACCACCTCCTCATCCGCTCAGCGTAAAACCTTCACCACCAACTTCAGCACAGCCAGGGGGAAACGACAGCAGGCTGTTTTGAAACACATCTGTTTGGGGGGAAAAACCCACACCACGCAAGAGCTGTGGACGGGCATCGAACAACAGACCGATGAGTGGTTGGTGCCACTGAGCCTCAAGCCCGGTCTGGTGGTGTGCGATAATAGGTGAAATCTCGTAGCAGCTCTGGGACTAGCCGGTTTGACGCACATCCCTTGCCTGGCGCATGTGCTGAATTTGGTGGTGCAGAAATTCCTGAGCACCTGACAGTGAAAATCAATTCAGTTAATCCAGCTCTTAGATTCTGGGGGGACAAATTCACTTTTATTGGCGGTCAAGGACCCCTGCGGCCTGAGCTGCAGATGTGACGGGCAAATAATTTTCTTAAATTTGTCAGTTAGATTGTTGGGTAGCATTTCCACGGTTATCAGGAATTTTTATTATAAATCGTAACAAAAACCATACAAGGAACATTTCCACAATGTTTGAACACGCGCCATTAAATCGCTGAACACCGAACTCGAACCCAAACTTTTACTGAAATGTTCGGGTTCGGGTCCGGGGTCAAAAAATGGTAAAGTTCGGTACGAACCCAAACTTTACAGTTCAGGTTCGCTCAACCCCATGAAGGAACCCTAAAAAAAATTCAAAAACAGCTGCACTGTGTGAAAAAAAAAATGTATATGCTTGTTCTCTATTTTGGATTCAAACCCATGAAAAAATTGCCTTGTGTTCTCAAAATTCCTCTATTAAACTTCAAAGTTAAGTAACTGACTTATTGGTATTTTTTTTTTTTTACTGTGGATTATTTCCGTTTCTCTTATATACAGTATACAAAAATAAGTTTCTGTCTGTCTAGACGTCTGTCTGTCTGTCTAGACGTTCTTTATGCGCGACCAAACGACTGGACCAATCTTCACTAAATTTGGCACACCGGTACATCAGGTGTCCGGGAATGTTTTAGACCGAGTCTCAGCTCTCTAGGACTTACCATTCCTGAGATATTCCCAAAAAATGACCTGCATTAGCCAATAGAAGCCAGAAAGCCTTTCACTTAAATCTGAACTGCCATTCACACAGTCACATGTCCCTTATTAGCCAATAGAAGCTCGCAGGTCCTACTCCAGGTTGCCATAACAACTGATCACAGGTTTTAGCAGTTCGCAGGTCCTTAAATATTCAGTCATATGACGTATGGCACAACTACACTGCTACATGCATGGGGGGCAGGGGCCACTATTAAACGGACGAGCGCTGTGGAGTTCACTGTTAAAGGGGCGGGCACTGTAGAGGTCACTGTTAAAGGGGCAGGCACTGCAGAGGTCAATGTTAAAGGGGCGGGCACTGTGGAAGTCACTGTTAAAGGGGCGGGTACTGTGGAGGTCACTGTTAAAGGGGCGGCCACTATGAAGGTCACTGTTAAAGGGGTGTTCAATGTTAGAGGGGTGGGCACTGTGGAGGCACTGTAAAAGGGGCGGGCACAGTGGAAGTCACTGTGAAAGGGGTGGGCACTGTGAAGGTCACTGTTAAAGGGACGAACACTGTGGAGATCACTGTTAAAGGAGCAGGCACTTTGGAGATCACCGTTAAAGGGGCGGGCACTGTGGAGCGGGCACTGTGGAGGTCACTGTTAACCTATTACGGACACAGGGCTTACCTGTAGGCCCTGATGTCCTGGTACTTAAGGACACAGGGCGTACAGGTAAATTCAGACCTGCGGTTTGCTGCATTTCCGGGTTATTCGAGTCTCTGGCGACCCGATTACCCGGAATAGGATGGTGATCGATGGTGTGATAATACACCACCAATCACCGTCCTGCGATGCTGAGAGATGGCGGTCACCCCACCTCTCAGGATCGCTTCTGATTGGCTGGCTGGGCAGGTGGGCGGGCAGAGCGGCAGATTTGAATTGCCGGAGTGCCTTTCCCTGCTCATACACGTCCGTGGAGTGGGGAGAGAGAGGAGCCTCCAGCTGCAGAGCCTGCAGAGTAAGTTTTTTGTGCCATCAGGCACAAATCAGCATATTAGGGACAGTGAGGGAGAGGTAGGGAGAGGTAGATTAGGCAGGGATAGTGAGGGAGAGTTAGGGGGAAAGAAAAGTTTTTTTTATTGTGGTGTAGCACTCGGATCGGGTGTCTGGGGTCCACAGCACTCAGCTGTGTGACCCTAGACCCCCCAGGGGTTCTGCAGCTTTCACCCCCGCCCCCACACACAAATTTTTTGGGGCGCAAGTGTTTTTTTTATTTTTTGCATGCACTGACTGTGGCCGGCACTCTTAGTATCTGGCCACTGTTAGCGCATCGCCCACCCCACAGCTGATCAGCTTTGTACCGCTGATCAGAGCATTTGAATCAGTTTTTGGTGGGTTTTTTTTACACTTTTTGGGGCTTTAATTTTTTTTTGTGTTCATATATTTTTTTCTGTTAGGTGCAGGGCAAAGTACACGAACACCCATCCCCCAGACACTGAATAAAGTTTTCCACGCACGCACACACACACACACACACACACACACGCGCTCCCCTATGGCCCGCCGGACATTCTCGGATGAGGAGGCATACGCCCTGCTTGCCTCCGAATCCGAGAGCCCCAGTGAGGAAGAGTATGACCCCACTTTCCTCTTGTCATCCGCGTCCTCCTCATCATCTAGCGATGATGATGAGCCCCCAAGGCGGCAGAGACGCCGCCAGGCGGAGCAAGGGGACCGCCATGCCAGGGACCCTGTGGCCCACACTAGTACGAGCAGCTCTGGGGCTCGTACTAGTTTTCCGGCCCACCAGATAAGTCCACCTGAGCCCCCTACCGGTGAACTTGCATGGTGTACCCCAGAGGATTTTGAGCCCGTGGTTCCTGATTTTGTTGGCCAAGCAGGAATCCAGATTCCCACAGTGGGCTTCACTGAATTTGACTATTTTAGTCTTTTTTTCAGTGACCACTTTGTGAATCTGATGGTGGAGCAGACGAACGTGTTCGGCCAACAGTTCATTGCTCAACACCCGGGCTCCTTTTTGGCTAGGTCTGGTGGCTGGACTGAGTCTCTCATTGCTTTCAAGGGGAGACTAATTTTCCGCCAGTATGTTCTCTCTAAGAAGGCGAGGTATGGCGTGAAGCTGTACAAACTTTGTGAGAGTACCTCAGGGTACACTTACAAGTTTAGTGTGTATGAGGGGCGAGATTCCCGTATTGAACCCCCAGAATGTCCCTCCACTCTGGGTGTTAGCGGGAAACTTGTGTGGGACCTTATGCACCCACTGCTAGATAAGGGTTACCACCTGTACGTAGATAACTTTTATACTAGCATCCGCTTGTGGGATCGTGCGGAAAAATCAACGCGGCCTCCCTACCCACTCCCTCCAGGTACCTATCCCCAGGGCTGAGACCCGTGCCCTTACCAGTGGAAACCTGTTGCTGGTCAAATATAAGGACAAGAGGGATGTCTTTGTACTGTCCACAATTCACTGTAACGGCATCACCCCTGTCCCTGTGTGAGGTATCGCGGCAATGGTCCTCAAGCCCTCCCGGTATATGGGAGGAGTTGATCTCTCTGATCAAGTCCTCAAGCCATATAACGCCATGCGCAAAACCCGGGCATGGTACAAAAAAGTTGCAGTCTACTTGGTGCAGGTTGCCTTGTACAACTCTTTTGTGCTGTCCCGGAGTGCTGGCAACACAGGGAAATTCATCCAGTTCTATGAGGCAGTCCTCAAGGCCCTGATCTTTTCTGACCGGGAAAGAGCAGGCCGGAGTACTTCGGGAACGGGAGGCGCCCGGATCGTCCCTGGCCAACACTGTCGTGATACTTGATCGCTAGGTATATAAAATGAAAGTATCCACGATGTTGGAGGATACCACCACTTATTATCCACTGGCTTGCGACCCCCTCCCCGTATATCAGGAACTTCTACTACAAATACTACAAAAAGGGTTTTCTCTTGGTATCTTGTCACAAAAAGAGATTGATTACATGCATGTTAAATATCCTATCACTGCCATCTTTCATGCCTTACCTAAAGTGCATAAGAAGGGATTCCCCTCACCCATGAGACCTATTGTTGCCGGCATAGGTGCACATTCAGAGTGCTTTGGTGAGTGGGTGGACTCCCTTCTGCAACCCTTGATTTCATCCATCCCGGGTTATATCAAGGATACTAAAAGGGTTTTACAGTCATTTATGGATTTCCAGTGGAAAAAAGGATATACTTGGATCACTGCTGATGTAGTCTCCCTATATACACATATACCGCTTGATAAAGCAATTGTGGCACTGCAGTGGTTTCTTTAAGTATATAGAGACTATAGTCGATACTCCAGGAGTTTATCTGCATAGCAGTGGAGTTTATTATGAAACATAAATAATTATTTCATGTTTAACAATCAACTTTATCTGCAGATCTATTGCGAACATTTACATGACATGGTGGGAAAAACAATTTTTATATACTGATCTCAACCCTTTTTTCCATGCCATTAAATGGTTCGGGAGATATATTGATGACTTGCTATTTGTTTGGTCAGACAATGCTGAGTATATATCCAGTTTTAAGGATTACCTTAATAGTTACTGCAGTTCACTTTTATTTAGTTTGCATTCTGACTTTCTTGATCTCACACTGACAGGCAATGAAGTTAATGAGAAGGTCAGTACTGAGACCTTTAGAAAGGAGACAGCAGGGAACACCATACTCCTTGCGACATCGTGTCACCCCCCACATATCAGAGAGAATATACCCAAAGGTGAATTAATTAGAGCAAGGCGGAATTGCTTAAACAGCGATACTTTTGTATCTGAGGCAAAACAAATAAAAGAGCGACTTTGTCGCAGAAAATATACCGCACAGTCTGTACAGAGGGCTCTCAATCAGACATTTCCCTTGAAAAGACGATCTCTGATTTTCTCTGGGGAATGATCAAAACAGAGACAGAATACACACTACTCTAAACATAATCAAGTTACTTTTGTCACGCAGTTTAGTAAAGAATATACGGACATTTGTAAGATTATAAAGAGCCATTTACCGTTGCTTAACTTTGATGGCATCAGGTGTGTTGCCCGCAGGGCACCCAATCTAGGTCAAATTTTTAGCCCAAGTCTTTTTTATGATCGTCCCACTACAAAACCCAGCTGGCTTAAAACTATTGGAAGTTATAAATGCGGTCATAATAAATGTATCTGCTGTAATCATATGCAGGTGAGCACCACATACAATTCCACAGCCAATGGGAACACTTATAAAAATAAGTTCGTATCTTAACTGCAACACTCAGTTTGCAATTTATCTTATTACATGCACAATATGCAATTTACAGTATGTGGGTTGCACATCTAATGCAATAAAAACTAGAGTGCGCAAACACATCTCTGATACACCGCACTACAAAACAAGAAATGTTCCAGCAGTAAGTACACACTTTGCGGTAAAGCATCAAGGCAATACATCAGGTCTCCATGTACAGGGAATTGAAAGGGTAACTGCACCAATAAGAGGAGGAGACCACAAGAAAAAACTTTTGAATAGAGAAGTGTTCTGGATGTAAGAGCTTGGTACCTGTGTCCCGAAAAGGTTTGAATAGGTGACAGGACCTGATCCTACAATACTGATGTCACCTATTCTTCTTGCCATTTCTGTCAGTATATACATATAGGCCATATATTTATGGTCTCTCTGTTTTAGGGTATTTCATTTTTAGATGTTTGTTATATCAAGAGTTAATTGTTGGTGATTGTCTAGTTTCTCACTCCAGGTGAGCCGCATCACCTGCCCCTCCTCCTGGGAAGGTGGGGGGGGGGGGGGGGGTGCAGGTTTATATGGAGTGATCTTTACTATGTGCACTTGTCATGAGTAAGGACCGTAATATGAGTGTCCGAAACATGTAGACCGTGTACTTTTATCCTGTGTTTGGAAAACACATTTTTGATATGGAATAAAGGATCAGATTTTTAGAAGCTGGATTTTTTCTCTCTTTTGGATTTTCACACTTCCATGGAGTATTAAATTTATAATCCCCTTCCCCAATTTTTATTTCATTTAGCCACTGACAATCGAAAAAAAACCTATGGTTCTGTAAAACTAAAATAAATTTAAAAAAGGAGACATATTAGGTATTGCCGCGTCCGTAAGAATCTGCTCTATAAAAATACCCCATGACCTAACCCCTCAGATGAACACGGTCAAAAAAATTAAATAAAAACGGTGCAAAAAAAGCAATTTTTTTGTCACCTTACATCACAAAATGTCTAATAGCAAGCGATCAAAAAGTCATATTGCCCCCCTCAAAATAGTGCCAATAAAACCGTCCTCTCATCCCTCAAAAAATGAGCCCATACCTAAAACAATCGGCTAAAAACTAAAAGAAAACTGACTCTTAGACTATGGAGATACTAAAATGATTTTTTTTTTGTTTAAAAAAGGATAATATAGTGTAAAACCTACCGTAAATTTTGCCCCATAAGACGCACTTTTTCCCCCCCAAAAGTGGGGGAAAAGTGCCCCTGCATCTTATGGGGCGAATGCTGGCAATTTACATAGCAGTCTGCGATGTATTAGTGAGGAGGGACTGTAGCAGGCGGGGAGAACGGCGGGGCCGTGCAGGCACTGTACTCTGGCCCCGCAGCTCAGTATGTACTGTATTATACGTAGTGTTAATCATCAGATCTAAACTGAATAATGATGCGCTCCCCCTGTGTACCGTACTTACATGTCACGCTCCTGTAGTAAGCACTAGCAGCTAGCAGGCAGGCCGGGCGGCCGTAAATCACGGAGGTCACGTGCCTGCTCCGCCTACTTTATGAATGAAGTAGGCGGAGCAGGCACGTGACCTCAGTGAGTTACGGCCGCCCAGCCTGCCTGCTAGCTGCTAGTGCTTACTACAGGAGCGTGACATGTACCAGTAAGCACATGGGGAGCATGGGGAGCGCATCATTATTCAGTTTAGATCTGATGAGTAACACTACGTATAATACAGTACATACTGAGCTGCGGGGCCAGAGTACAGTGCCTGCACTGCCCTGCCGATCTCCCCGCCTACTACAGTCCCTCCCTAGGAATCTGTGAATGGGATAATGATGGGGGAGGGGGGGTCTGTGGATGGCATTATGATGGGGGGATCTGTGGATGGGACTGTTATGGGGGGGATCTGTGGATGACACATATAGCAGTATCATCCACAGATCCACCACCCCATAACAGTGCCATCCACAGATCCCCCCCATCATAATGCCATCCACAGATCCCTCCCACCATCATAATGCCATCCACAGATCCCCCCACCATCATAATGACATCCACAGATCCCCCCCACCATCATAATGCCATCCACAGACCCCCCCATCATAATGCCATCCACAGCTCCCCCCATAACAGTGGCATCCACAGATCCCCCCATAACAGTGCCATCCACAAATCCCCCACCCCATAACAGTGCATCATCCACAGATCCCCCATAATAGTGTCATGCACAGACCGCCATTAGTTCAAACCACCCTTTTGGTAAAAAAATTTTTTTTTCTTATTTTCCTCCTCAAAAACCTAGGTGCATCTTATGGGCCGGTGCGTCTTATAGGGCAAAAAATACGGTAAATAAATTTAAAAAAAAGTAGACATATTAGGTATCGCCACGTCCGTAAGAATCTGCTTTATAAAAATACCCCATGATTTAACCCGTCAGATAAACATGGTCCAAAAAAAACGGTGCAAAAACAACTATTTAAAATATTCCATTTTAATCCATTTTTTCCAGTAACAAAGCAAGGGTTAACAGCCAAACAAAACTTAATATTTATTACCCTGATTCTGCAGTCTACAGAAACCCCCCATATGTGGTCGTAAACTGCTGTATGACCAAACGGCAAGGCGCAGACGGAAAGGAACGCCATATGGTTTCTGGAAGGCACATTTTGATGTCCTTTTATGGAGTTTCTACTCTAGGGGTGCATCAGGGGGCTTCAAATAGGACATGGTGTAAATAAACCAGTCCAGCAAAATCTGCCTTCCAAAAACCACACGGCGCTCCTTTCCCTCTACGCCCTGCCGTGTGCCCGTACAGTAGTTTACGACCACATATGGGGTGTTTCTGCAAACTACAGAATCAGGGCAATAAATATTGAGTTTTGTTTGGCTGTTACCCTTGCTTTGTTACTGGAAAAAATGGATTAAAATGGAAAATTTGCCCAAAAAATTTTAATTCTTAAATTTCATCTCCATTTGCCAATAACTCTTGTGGAACACCTAAAGGTTTAACAAAGTTTGTAAAATCAGTTTTGAATACCTTGAGGGCACTGGCGTACATACAGGGGTCGCAGTTGCGACCAGGCCCAGCACTCCAGGAAGCCCGGCCGTCTGTGGACCCCCAGACCGCTGGTAGGGGCCCCGCTGTACTCACATGTTATGGAGTGCTATGATGGGGCCCAGCATGAAGTACAGTGGCAATTTTGGGCCCCATCAGAGCTCTCCATGCCTCCATTACATGTATAATATGGGGGGCGCACTCACTCACTCACACACACTCGGCCAGGCAGTTCCGTTTCCATAGTATAGCAGGGAAACCTCTCTGCTTCCTGCTTCACTATCTTCAGAGCTCAGGAGCTCCCCCTGCTGGCCCCACATCGCGCTGCTGGCTGTGGGAGAAAAGCTGAAAGCCCGGGAATCTGCCTCCTGTCATCAGGGAAGAAGGTAAGTATGTTTTTTTTTTCTTCTAACGCTGCAGACTGGGGGCAGGGGGGGGGGGGCGGTGTTTGATGGGCACAACTAGAGTGAGTGGGCACAAAAGTGGGCATCTATGCTGAGGGCACCTAATCTGCCATAACTAATTTGAGGGGGCACCTAATCTGGCATAACTACTGTGAGGGGGCACATATGAAGGCATAACTACTGTGAGGGAGCACGTAATCTGGGGTACATATGTGGGCATATCTAATGTGAGGGGCACATGATCTGGCATAACCACTCTGAGGGTGCACATATCTGGGCATATATACTTTGAGGGGGCACATAACTGGGTATAAATACTGTGAAGGGGCACATAATCTGCCATAACTACTGTGAGGGGCACATAATCTGGCATTACTACTGTGAGGGGACAGATAATTGAGGGGGCACATATCTGGGCATATCTACTTTGAGGGGGCACATAACCGGGCATAAATACTGTGAAGGGGCACATAATCTGGCATTACTACTGTGAGGGGACACATAATCTGGGTGGTTTCTATTATGTAAGCCTTACAAAGTGACTTCAGACCTGAACTGGTCCTTAAAATGTGGGTTTTTTAAAATTTCTGAAAAATTTAAAGATTTGCTTCTAAACTTCTAAGCCTTGTGACATCCCCAAAAAATAAAATGGCATTCCCAAAATGATCCAAACATGAAGTAGACATATGGGGAATGTAAATTATTCACTATTTTTGGAGGTATTACTATGTATTATAGAAGTAGAGAAATTTTGCAAATTTGGTATTTTTTTATAAATAAAAAAGAATTTTTTTGACTCCATTTTACCAGTGTCATGAAGTACAATATGTGACGAAAAAACAATCTTAGAATGGCCTTGATAAGTAAAAGCGTTTTAAAGTTATTCACACATAAAGTGACACTGGTCAGATTTGCAAAAAATAGTCTGGTCCTTAAGGTGAAAAGGAGCCCGGTCCTTAAAGTGTTAAAGGGGTGGATACTGTGGAGGTCACTGTTAAAGGGGTGGGCACTGTTAAAGGGGCAGGCACTGTGCAGGTCACTGTTAAAGATGCGGTCACTGTTAAAGGGGCGGGCACTGTGGAGGCCAATGTTAAAGGGGCGGCCACTGTGGAGGCCAATGTTAAAGGAGCGGCCACTGTTGAAGTCACTGTTATGGGGGAAACTGTTGATATCTTTTTACGACACACAGAAACATAAAATGAAATATACCCGTGCGAAGCCGGGTCCTTCTGCTAGTTCCATATATATACGAATATACACTCACCTAAAGAATTATTAGGAACACCATACTAATACGGTGTTGGACCCCCTTTTGCCTTCAGAACTGCCTTAATTCTACGTGGCATTGATTCAACAAGGTGCTGATAGCATTCTTTAGAAATGTTGGCCCATATTGATAGGATAGCATTTTGCAGTTGATGGAAATTTGAGGGATGCACATCCAGGGCACGAAGCTCCCGTTCCACCACATCCCAAAGATGCTCTATTGGGTTGAGATCTGGTGACTGTGGGGGCCATTTTAGTACAGTGAACTCATTGTCATGTTCAAGAAACCAATTTGAAATGATTCAAGCTTTGTGACATGGTGCATTATCCTGCTGGAAGTAGCCATCAGAGGATGGGTACATGGTGGTCATGAAGGGATGGACATGGTCAGAAACAATGCTCAGGTAGCCCATGGCATTTAAACGATGCCCAATTGGCACTAAGGGGCCTAAAGTGTGCCCAGAAAACATCCTCCACACCATTACACCACCACCACCAGCCTGCACAGTGGTAACAAGGCATGATGGATACATGTTCTCATTCTGTTTACGCCAAATTCGGACTCTACCATTTGAATGTCTCAACAGAAATCGAGACTCATCAGACCAGGCAACATTTTTCCAGTCTTTAACAGTCCAATTTTGGTTAGCTCGTGCAAATTGTAGCCTCTTTTTCCTATTTGTAGTGGAGATGAGTGGTACCCGGTGGGGTCTTCTGCTGTTGTAGCCCATCCGCCTCAAGATTGTGCGTGTTGTGGCTTCACAAATGCTTTGCTGCATACCTCGGTTGTAACGAGTGGTTATTTCAGTCAATGTTGCTCTTCTATCAGCTTGAATCAGTCGGCCCATTCTCCTCTGACCTCTAGCATCCACAAGGCATTTTCGCCCACAGGACTGCCGCATACTGGATGTTTTTCCCTTTTCACACCATTCTTTGTAAACCCTAGAAATGGTTGTGCGTGAAAATCCCAGTAACTGAGCAGATTGTGAAATACTCAGACCGACCCGTCTGGCACCAACAACCATGCCACGCTCAAAATTGCTTAAATCACCTTTCTGTCCCATTCTGACATTCAGTTTGGAGTTCAGGAGATTGTCTTGACCAGGACCACTCCCCTAAATGCATTGAAGCAACTGCCATGTGATTGGTTGACTAGATAATTTCATTAATGAGAAATAGAACAGGTGTTCCTAATAATTCTTTAGGTGAGTGTAGGTAATATACACTTCAAACTTTCTGCTGTTGCCCTTGAAGGGGTTCTCTGGGAATAAGGACATTTTATCTAATGCCCGCAGTCTGCCTTCTAAAAACAGAAGATTTATATTTACCTGCTCCCCGCTGTGCGGGTCCTCACTACAGCAACCAATAGCTGCTTGTGGCCACTTTGCCTCTAAAGCAGAATTGGAAATTACCATCCCATTTCTCCTCTCTTGGTAGGAGTGGGCTGGTCCAACTTAAAGGAAGGGAGGGGAGAGCCAGTTAGAGGAGAGAGAAAGAAGAGAGTGAAGAATGAGGGAGCATGCAATCCAGCTCCTGTACCTCGGGCCATGAGGACCACAGAGTCAGCTCATCTGGGAGGACCGAGTCAGCTCATCTGGGAGGACCACTACTTCAGGGAACCTGTGGGGTCCTTAGCTACAGAAGATCTGTAAACTATGGTGTATTTGTGTCAGCAGAGTGATAAAGCTATAAAGACTCAAGGTGAGGGGAAACACATTAAGACACCAGCACTACAGTTTAGGACAGGCATAGCTAGAAGCCTGCATCATACAATGGACACCTACAGCCACAGATGCCAGAGGACAGCCATAGGGAAGGGAATCAGGAGAGAGACATTGTCAGCTGGAAAACTTCTGAGTGTCATCATCTGCCACATTGCCAGCCACCATACCCCATTATCTGGAAGGATAAACTGAGCTTTGTACGAAATGCTGCTGGATATGCTGCTATATGTTTTTGCACACAACAAAGAGACTGTTCTATAATCTCTGCCTTGTTCCTTCATGTAACAAAATCTGAGGTAGATAGACTTTTAGATTTTAGATTTTCCTAAACTTGCATTATCAATAGCTGATTGTATGTCAGCGTCTTTTGATCGATTAAGGACTTATGCAAATTGTGCCTCTAGATGCCAACCAGTCTGCAAAAAGGTGAGACACTCCACATTCTCAGAGGAAACTCAATTTAGCACTTGCCTGCTACTTACAAGCCATATGGGCATACTAATGAAGACCTGGAAGGGGACACTAAAAATGCAGGGCAACCCCAGACATGGTGGCTGCTAACCCAGCAGGTGGTCTAAGCCATTCAGTAGGTGGATGAAATAATATCAGAAGCCATAACTCCGACCTCATAACACCCACATCCTCAGAACCCTAGTAATTGTGTTCAGCCTGACATGGGCTTCGGGGAGAGTCTAGACACACCATACTGGACATGAGACATTTCACGGTATTCAGGATCTAGCCTTCTGGAAATCATAATTTAATCATATTTGTTGTCTGTATGACCGGGACGAGGCGACTCAGATTATGGGATCTTACCTGCACCAGCAGTCCCTGTCATACGGCAAGAAATTGTGGTGATTCGTATTGCCACATCGGTCAGCCGTTTGGGAAGGTGGGGCAAAAACCTGAATAATATCAGACGTCCCAGAAGGCCAGACCGAAAGGAGGGAGGTTTCATCACAGCCCACCCCTCGGCTGACGGGGGATAAAAATGGGTGGTTGGGAACAGTTAATTGTCAGCCATTTGGGGATCCACATTGTTTGGAGTGACTGCTCGTATCCTCAGCTGTCCCCACAGCCAGAATATAACTGCTGCATCTCAGTAAGCCAATATTCTGTATTTTATCCCTTTTATTTTATCTGTTTACTGCATTGTTATTGTATGTATATTTTTGTTTTTTATCTTTTATCTGACACTTTCTTTTTGTATTGCACTGCACTATTGTATATTAAATTTAAAAATTGTTAAGTCCATTCCTTGCTCTTTCGGAGGGAATAACGTTACCGGTAGTGTTTCAGAGGATTTTAGGTCTCATATAGATAACTCGTGTTACGGTGTTAATTTTGGGTTGAGAGAATATGTGAGTATAGGCCCCTATTGCCTTATAGTATAGGTGGTGGCAGCAATTGCAATAGAAAATATTGGGGTGTTAGAATCCAGGAGAGTAAGTTAGTATAATTCCGTCATCTAGAATAGGTGGGTGGGTATTTATGTGGTAAATTGATGAGCTCACTAGTATAATTCACCCCCGTGACCCGAGAGTAGGGATCGTCACACTTCACATCACTTATTGACTGCACAAAACCTCCGAGAGTGACAGCCTGAGGTAGGACACTGTGACACAACACCTTATCAGGGCCACTCCCATCCGCTGCAACGGCTCATCAGGGGCTTGCTGCACAATTTTTACATTTCCAATGGTATATTTCACCTGATGAAACCACGCAGAAGATAATTTAACATGAGGCCTTGGAACAAGGGTGTCACGACCTATCATGGACCCTGTGGTGCCTGGGGTCAGAAGGTCGCAGCGGGTGGCTACTCGCCCGATTTCAAGGGATCACTCCATGACCCAGTTGTGGGAATGGATTCCGGTCCAGGTTTTCCTGTTTTGGTTTACTATCCTTTTTGTCCTTTCTAGGTTTCGGTAGTTTTCCTTTCAGCTGTTCTTTGTCTGCCACTCCAAGCCACTATTTAGTCTCTCTTCCTACTTCCCTGGTTGCCAGATATAGACCTTCCTTTCTGGGTATCTATTCTGACCTCAGGTGGCGCTGCTGTGGAACCTGCTGGAGCTGTTGGAACAAGTGCGGTTGGCTCTCCGGTTCTCTCCAGTTTGTGTTCTATTGTCTGCTGTCTCCCTTCGGGGATTATATGTGGTGTTTGTATTGTTTGTCCACTCCCTGTTGTTACCCTAGGTGTCAGTGGTGAGGACTAGTGCTCTCACCGCCCTACTCACTACCTAGGGCTTATTTCAGGGTAAGCCAGAGACGAGGCACATGATCGGTGTACCAATGAGCAACTCGTCTAGGGATGTCAGGGTAGCCAGGTGCTAGTGTTAGGTGAGTTAGGGGTCACCACTCCTCCCTCTCCCTTGTGTTAGGGCACTCGGTCTCCCTTCCCTCTGCGCCACACTTCTGGTACCTGCCTTACCAGACGTGATAGGCTTATGACATATATAAACATATGAAATGTCTTACTGAGCATGCTTCATAATACAACAGTTTTCCTAAGCACAGACAAGGCTAGAAACCAGATCATTTATAACACGGCTGTGACTGTGGTTGAGAAAATAGCAGCTGACATTGGGAGGTCAGTTAGGCTTGCAAAGCTTAATTGTGTCTGCATGTCTTTTCCATTGACCACTAGAACATTTCAAGGTAATATCATGACCTTCATTACATGCTATAAAGTTCATCCGGCATGGATTTCTACATGAAACCTAACCATCCAGACAGAATATCCTTCACTTGGCAGCACAAAAAGGACCTTTTTCCAGGGAGCAAAAATTTCAAACAGCACTTGTAGATTATGACCAGAATCACTTTATTAGAAACGTATTATTTATTTTATTACACTTTTGGTAATCTTCTTTTGACCACATTCACACAGTGCACTTTTTTCTATCTTTCGATCCAAAGGGTGAAGAGGAACCCATCACAATGAAAATATGGTCCAGTCTGTAGGCCCCATGATCTTGAGCAAAAGGATTTGAGCAGATAGATAGATAGATAGATAGATAGATAGATAGATAGATAGAAAGATTTTTTTGTGGAAAAAGATTCAGTCATTTATGTGTTTAAACTTCTGTTCATTGTAGGCTTAGGAGTCCAGTGGGCAGTCCTACTTAGCGGTTGACAGCTAACTTTGCATGCACGCTTACATAAGGAAAGGCTGTTAATTTCTGATCGGGACCTATAATGGCGTCAGAAACTTATAAATGCGGCCTATGAACATTACACCATGTTGCACTCAAGGATGGAAATAAAGACTCACATGTACACAGCAAAATTTTCTGAAAGCAACAAGCAAATGGTTACAGTGTCTCTGAGAGAGCAAAAAATATTAAGAGGAATTTCTCAAATGCTTTACACCAAAAAACTACCATAAAAAAAGCCACTAATTTTGGCACACAACTCATTTGAGCAAATATCGGCGACTTTTGCAAGTATTCTGCCACTCGTGCAACTTTCCCGAAAAGTAGGAGTGGCTTCCCTTGGTCCAGCAAATTTAGGCCATATTCATACATTGGGGGAAATAAGTATTTGATACACTGGCGATTTTGCAAGTTTTCCCACTTACAAGAATGGAGAGGTCTGTAATTTTTGTCATCGGTACACTTCAGCTTTGTATGATTTTTAAAGAATTAATTAGAATTTTATTGCATTAAATGGGTATTTGATACAATAGAAAAACTGAATTTAATATTTGGTACAGAAACAATTGTTTGCAATTACAGAGGTCAGATGTTTCCTGTAGTTCTTGACAAAGTTTGCACACACTGCAGCAGGGATTTTGGCCCACTCCTCCATACAGATCTTTCAGGTTTCAAGGCTGATGCTGGGCTACATTGAGATTCAACTCGCTCCAAAGATTTTTGATTGGGTTTAGGTCTGGAGACTGACTAGGCCACTCCAGGACCTTGAAATGCTTCTTACGGAGGACCTCCTTAGTTCCCCTGGCTGTGTGTCTCGGGTCATTGTCATGCTGGAAGACTCAGTCACGACCCATCTTCAATTAATTTATTTAGTCTTGAGAAGAGACGTCTAAGGGACATGATTAACCTATAAAAATATATAAATGGGCCATACAAAAAATACGGTGAAAAACTGTTCCATGTAAAATGCCCTCAAAAGACAAGGGGGCACTGCCTCAGACTGGAGAAGAAAATGTTTAGTCTCCAGAAGCGTCAAAGCTTCTTTACTGTAAGAACTGTGAATCTGTGGAATAGACTTCCTCAGGACGTGGTCACAGTAGGAACAGTGGACAGTTTTAAAAAGGGTTTAGATTAATTCTTAAAAGTAAACAACATTAATGCTTATGAAAACGTGTAGAAATCTGAGTTTCACTTCCTTCTGGGATTCGCGTCCCCACCTATCCCTTGGTTGAACTTGATGGACTTATGTCTTTTTTCAACCATATCAACTATGTAACTATGTAATGCTCTTACTGAGGGAAGGAGGTTGTTGGCCAACATCTCGCGATACATGGCCCCATCCATTCTCCCTTCAATACCTTGCAGTCGTCCTGTCCCCTTTTCAAAAAAGCTCACCCAAAGTATGTTTCCACTCCCATGCTTCACGGTTTGGACGGTGTTCTTGGGGTTTTACTCATCCTTCTTCTTCCTAGAAACACGGCGAGTGGAGTTGATTCCAAAAAGTTCTATTTTGGTCTCATCTGACCACATGACCTTCTCCCATACCTCCTCTAGATCATGCAGATTGTCAATGGCGAACTTCAAACAGGCCTGGACATGTGCTGGCGTGAACAGGGGGACCTTGCGTGCCCTGCAGGATTTTAATCCACAACAGCGTTGTGTGTTACTAATGGTAATCTTTGAGACTATGGTCCCAACTCTCTTCAAGTCATTAACCAGATCCTCCCGTGTAGTTCTGGGCTGACTCCTGACCTTTCTCAGAATCATCCTGAGAGATATGGTATGAAGCCCCAGGCCGAAGAAGATTAACAGTCATCCTGTGTTTCATCCATTTTCCAATAATTGCGCCAACAGTTGCCTTCTCACCAAGCTGCTTGCCTATTGTCCTGTAGCCCATCCTAGCCTTGCGCAGGTCTACAAGTTTCTCTCTGGTGTCCCTAGAGAGCTCTTTGGTCTTGGCCATGGTGGAGATGTTGGAGTGTGATTGATTGAGTGTGTGGACAGGTGTCTTTTATACAGGTAACGAGTTCAAACAGGTTCAAGAAAAACTAACAGGTCTGTGAGAGCCAGAATTCTTATTGGTTGGTAGGTGATCAAATACTTATTATGCAATAAAATGCAAATAAATTTTTTAGAAATCATACATTTTTTTTAGATTCTGTCTCTCACAGTTGAAGTGTACCTATGAAAAAAAATTACAGACCTCTCCATTCTTTGTAGGTGGGAAAACTTGCAAAATCACCAGTGTATCAAATACAGTCAGGTCCATAAATATTGGGACATCGACACAATTGTAACATTGTTGGCTCTATACACCACCACAATGGATTTGAAATGAAACAAACAAGATGTGCTTTAACTGCAGACTGTCAGCTCTAGGGCTTGGTCACACGACCGTGTGAAGCCCGTGCCCGTGCTGTGGACCGCAAATTGCGGTTCACTAAGCACGGGCACCTGCCGCGTGGCAGCTGCATAGGGATCGCGGCCCCATTCACTTGAATGGGTCTGCGATCCCTCCGTTCCGCAAAAAGATAGAGCAAGCTCTATCTTTTTGCGGTGCGGAAGCACAGAACTGAACCTCAGAAAGCACTCCGTAGTGCTTCCGTAGTGTTCTGTTCCGTTCCGCATTTCTGGACCCATTGAAATGAATGGGTCCGCATCCGTGATGCGGAATGGCCACGGAACGGGACCCGTGTATTGCGGATCCGCAAATGCGGTCTGCAATACGGGCACGGGCTTCACACGGTCGTGTGAACAAGCCCTTAATTTGAGGGTATTTACATCCAAATCAGGTGAACGGTGCAGGAATTACAACAGTTTGCATATGTGCCTCCCACTTGTTAAGGGACCAAAAGTAATGGGACAATTGGCTTCTCAGCTGTTCTATGGCCAGGTGTGTGTTATTCCCTCATTATCCCAATTACAATGAGCAGCTAAAAAGGTCCAGAGTTCATTTCAAGTGTGCTATTTGCATTTGGAATATGTTGCTGTCAACTCTCAAGATGAGATCCAAAGAGCTGTCATTATCAAATCCATTGTGGTGGTGTATAGAACCAAAAAGGTTAGAATTGTGTCGATGTCCCAATATTTATGGACCTGACTGTACTTATTTTTACCACTGTATTGGCACTCTCTGTTTCCATTGCCCCATTATAGGAGCAGAACAGCGAAAAATAATGGAAGTGCCAGATCTGTCACCTATCGGAACGGCGCCAGACAGAATTCATTGACTTTAATGTGGTCCATTAGGATCCTGCATGCAGGACTATTTTATTTAATTTTTTTTTTTGTAGCAGACGACTTTTTATAATTTGCACCAACAAGTAGCATAGATTATAGCTTAAAGCTGGCTTAGATTTGATTTTCTAGCTTTGATACAGAACTTGGTGGTCACACACTAATAGCAACTGAACGGTGTCTATATGCAGTTTGCTTAATAACTTCATAGGCGATTGCCAACAGTAGCAGAACTTCTCTACACTCCTCAGTGGGTTGTCACTGGTGACAAGATAGGGAATCATTTAAGACCGGCATTTTAGACGCTGGTCTTAATATCCCTTATAGCTGGCGGTGGATCCGCCAGTGTTATGAAGAGGCGCCGGTCTCTACATAACTTCGGCGGATCCACCTCCGCTTCTAAATGTAATCCAGCTTCCTTGCTGTCTTACTTTTAGACAATTTTCTACGCCTAAACCAGGCATAGAAAATGGTAAATGAGACCGTCCAGTCAGCTCGTCCCCTTCCCCGCCCATGCCACACCCACTTTTTTAAACTTGGCAAGAGCGGTGAGAAGTTGCAATCTGAGCCAGAAATACGCCTATATATATTTCTGGTTAGTAAATGACCACCATAGTGTTTATAATCCACAGCCGGTTGCCACAGATGGCAGGAGGGTCTTTAGACTCCACAGGCATTTGCCCCAGCATCCGGACACTTTCCGCACTCATGGTGTACTCACTGCAGGCTTTTTCAGGACACTTTGTGCCCACAGTACCCTGTCAACAGACACCTGCAGGGCAAAGTGGCCAAATCTCTGGGTACAACTCCCAGGGGCGGACTGGCCATGGACCCTACATGGAATTTTTTAGATGGACAGATGACCAAGGGGCCGTCTGAGTCCTCCACACAGCCACTGGCCAGGTACATAACGATCTGATGCTCTCAGCATTTATTAATGTAGGCGTATCAGGCACTTATGCACCTGGCCAGCAGCCACAGGTGCCCTCCTGAATTCAACTATGTTGCTATACTCAGGACGATTATATAGTTTTATACTGTGACACAACGACGGCAGTATTTTGTGCTGCACTGTGGTATTTTGTTCTGCTGGGGCAGTATTTTGTTCTGAACTATGGTATTGCCGGCCCCGCCAACGTCTGTTGTCCCTGCCTAGAGGTTTTGGCCGTGCCTTCTATCAGTTTGGTCCCACCTACAACATGGGGCCACTTTTATTTTTTTTTCCAGGGCCACTTTAAGTTCTCAGTCCCCCCCCCGTGACTATTCCCTCCATAGTATCATGCTTGGGCATAGCACGTCACAGTCCTTGACCACAAGTCATCTGAAACCACTTGAGTAACTCAGGATAGTCTCCTCATCTGAAGAGAGCAGGTTCAAAGCATAGCTTCCCTTCATGCCAAGTAAAATACCCACTTCTACAGTCTTTGCTGACTGCAAAATACATACGGTCATGTGCATGTATTGGATTCTTGTTTTGGTTAAAAATCTGGCCTAAGGCGTATTACAGACACTGATGTTTTTTCTTGTGTACAATAATGTAATCATTTATTTTTTAATCCTCTGTACTACTGCCCCCACCCCCATATCCGCTGTATGGAAACCACCACTCATATACCCTCTGTATTAATAATACCCCTACTTGCTGCGGTGTGAATGCTGCTCCTGGAGCTAATAGTGGCTAATCTGTATGCATATGCACTGGTCCTATAAAGATGTGGTCACCTCTTGGATATGGCTTCAGAAGAATGACACATTATGACACCAGCACTGATTTCTCGAGGACAGTGAAAATGGTTTAAGAAAAGAGACTGTGGACATGTGAGCAAATAAGTAGATTATTTTATATTTGTGTATGCAGTTTTTAATGTGTTAGATATAGTGCAACCAGAAATGTTACGGTAATCTTTTTCTGAGGGTTTGATCCCATAGTGCGGCTGGCTGCATGCAGCAAGGCCACGCTAGCCCGCCTATTTTCCTCTATTTTGGATCCAATCCCAGATTTGACTTATAATACACCAATTAAATAGGTAATATCTAGTTAGAGGAGCCATGGTCAATATATGTCATACTAAAGAGGTATTCTCTCTAAGAAGCATTTCCATCAGTGAGAATACCATGTCTCATAGAGACATGGCATTGACAAAGGAAAACCAGAACAATCTGCTGTTATAGAGCAGGAGGAGCTCAGCAGATTGATATATAATTATATGAGAAAAAATTCTGGGGAAATACTAATTTAATTAAACTCTTAAGGCCAAAATGAGCAGAAGGAGTCATGTGGGCGGTCCTACTCAGTGACTGACAGCCTTCCATGTGCATACAGAGATAGCAATCAATGAGTAGTACCGCCCACTGGACTCCTAAGCCCAGAATGAGTGGAATTTTAAATGAATAAATTACTAGTTCTAGTGTATGTCAGTCTGCTCAGCTCATTATGTTCTAAAGAACGGTGCCTGCAGGCCTGACTGCATTTAACAATGAAACAATGGTAGTTTTTAGGGACACTAAAAAAGTCATTATTATTATTTTGTCTTTTCTACACAGACTAGATTTGCTTTCTCTACACAGACAACCTAAGGGTCGTTTCACACGACCATAATTCTGGGTCCCCATCCGTTCCTCAATTTTGCGGAATGGGTGCGGACCCATTCATTTCAGGTCCCAAAAACTTACATGGTTTTTGGTGCTATATCCGGCTTGTTTAGTTCTCCATGCTGCACATAAAAACACTGCTTGCAGCGATTTTGTGTCCGGCATGGGAACGTGACAAATCGGAACGGAATGTATTCTGCTGCACTCCATTCCGGTTTGTTCAGTTTCGTCCCCATTGACAATGAATGGGGACAAAACTGAAGCGTTGTGCCGTGGTTTTGAGACCCTGTACTGGATCTTAAAACCGGACAGCACAACACAGATGTGAAAGTCGCCTCAAAGAAGGACGATAAATAGTGTAATAGACTGAGCCGATCCATGCAGTCCGTGGGTCAGGGCAACCGGAGAAGTTGTGGAATTTTGGTCCAAATCACCCAAAGAGATTGAAGCAATAAGACAAGAAATGAAATGTAACCACACAAAAGTTTAATAAACCATAAAATCAAAACTCTCAACAGTTCCATAATAAATTACATCATTAAATTACCATTCATAATATTACTTTTATATTCAGCACATTAAAAAAACAGTACCATTTTAAAATGCAATTCCAAAAAAAAATATATATATATATATCATTTTATATATAGATCTGTATAGGAGAGCTGCATTATGTGACCCTTTCCCTGATAGACAATGGGAGAGAAACATAGTTATGAACCCCTGCCCTGCTCCCTGGCACCTACAATGTAAACTATAATCCTTGTGTGCTTTTCAGTGGTCCTGTCTCGACATACAGTGGAGTCATTTTTGGGGGTGAGCCCTATATTCATGAGAATGCAGGCAATCTATATTCTATATAATTCTGCAATATAAGGGGTGCCCTGATATATACTTCTGATTTAAAAAAAAAACTCTTCTCCAACTCCGCATTTATACATCGGCTCAATGAGAGTCAACTCTATGGGGGAAATTTACTAAGATCTGGCATTTCATATACCAGTCCTAATGTAAAGTCTGCTGGTGTAAAATGCACCAAATTATTAAGCGGCTATGGCACTAGAATCAGGTGATAGTTTTCTGCAGTGAGTTATCTTAAAGGCTATGGACACCTTTGGAGCCAAGTTTTTAATTATTGAATTTTACTCATTTGGGCTAAAAATAATTTTTTCAATTGGTTTTTAGTTAAAAATGTGATCTGACGGCTCATGAGCAGCTCTTATCTCTGATCTCCTGAGCTCATAAACACTTATTTAAGCCATATTCTTAGATGACGGAATTCAAAGGAAACAGACTGTGATAGCTGCAAACAGACCGATTTTTAATCCTTGCGTCTCAAGGACGGCTGAAACTTTTTAATAAAAAAACAATAAAAAAAAAGATTTTTAGCCTAAAATGAGCAAAATCCAATCATAAAAAACTGCCTCAAAGATATCCAAAACCTTTAAAGGGGTTGTCCATTTTTAAAATATTGATAACCTATCGTCAGGATCCGTGAGGGTCTGACACCTGGCACGTCAGCCGATCAGCTGTTTGAAAAGAAGGCCGCGCTCGTGCAAACACTGCCTTCCCTTCATTGTTTACCTACTCGATCAGAAATAATTACAAGTAGGCTGTCTCGTTGACTTCTATGGGACAGCTTGGCCCTATACACTTGTATGCTCCGATGTTGACGGCGAACAGGTAACAACAAAGGGAAGGCAGCGCTCACACAAGCGCGGCCTTCTTTTCAAACAGGCGATCAGTGGGGCCCCCGCTGATCTAATATTGATAACCTATCCTGAGAATATGTCATCAATATTAAAAAAGCGGACAGCCCCTTTAAATCTGTTGGGCAGTATAGCCTTCACCCTCAGGCCAATTTTTAGTGTCAAGAGAAACATAAATGGAAAAAAGGCTCAAATGTTTTTGCACAAAAAAAGGGCTTGCATCAAAATCTGTGACCATTGTATGTCAGAAAACTACTATAGAGGCCTTTAATGGGTTTTCTGAGACTTTTTAACTTATGACCTATCTTTTGGATAGGTCATCAGTATCTGATCAGTGGAGGTCACCCAGGGCCTACGCCGATCAGCTGTTTGAGAAGGCACCAGCACTCCTGTAAGCCTTCTCTCAGCCTTGACTAGGCTAGTGAGATCCCATTCATCAGTCACATGGCCTAGGTGCCCCTCAGCCCCATTCAAGGGAATGGGACTGAGCTGCAATACCTAGCACAGCCACTGTGCCATGTATGGCGCTGTGCTGGGTAAGCAGCGAGAAGGCTGCAACACTCAGAGGAGCACTGGTGACTTCTCAAACAGCTGATCGGTGGGGGTCCCCGCTGTCGGACCCTCACTGATCAGATACCGATGACCAGAGAAGTTAAAACGTCAGAGAAAATCCCTTAATTAAATTTAGCCCTATGTCTTATCCCATTAGCTCCCAGGCAATATTCCTATTCCTAAACCTACTACTACAGCTTGCTCGGCATAAGTTTGTGGGCACATACAAAGACAGCTGAGAAAAAAACCTGCATAAAACCTACATTTCTTTTATTCTATTGTATGTTCTTCATATGCATGCAGACCTATAGATGCACATATGTGAAGGTGAGAACATAAAAAAAACATAATTTGCTGTGTATCCTTTCTGAACACCATATGCTCCATGTGTTGCCACATTATATAAATTAAAACTTATGCACTTTTTAAATGAAGGGTAGTACCTCAACCAATCTATAGATGTCACTGTTGTTACAAAAGCTTTTAAGTTGGCAGTACCTAGAGTAAAACTTTCCTTTCGGTAAAATTTGCCGCCAGATAGTGAATATTTTGCCGGATGCTGACAGACCATAAGCTTCATTAAAGTGCATCTGACAGGACTTTAAATGTCTCCAACATATTTGAAATAGAAAATATATATTTTGCTGTCATATATTAGGGTAGTTTCACACTACATTTTTAATGGTATTCTTTTTTTGCCTGCATTTCTTATTTTGCACTCTGGCAAACTCTGCAGCCCCTTGGTGCTAAGGATCTGCGTGGATATTGGTGGTTGGAACCCGCACATTCAATTACTGAGGACCTATTCTAAGCATAGTTAATCAATGTCATCCAGGGACTTTTCACATTGCCCACATTATTGCCACCTACAGGCTCCGTGTGGTACTACACCACTTTGGAGATAAAGTTATAAAAATAAATATTCCAATAATGCAATTTTTCTAGTGAAATAAACATTAGATCTCATCATCCTACATTATATACAAGGAAATCTACATACATATATGCATAGTTTTATAATACTTCCCATTTAGGTCATTAGAAAAATAAGCTACATTAACAATAATGCACAATATTATTACAGTTTTGGTGAAAAGTCAAATTTAGGGTCCTTGGGCCTCATTTATCATAACTATAGCAACCAATCAGAGCTCACCTTTCATTTTTTCAGAACATTTAAAGAAATGAAAGGTGAGCGCGGATTGGTTGCTAGAGGCAACTAAGGCTGGGTCCACATCACTTCCACATCATTTTCTGTTCTTCTGATGCCTCAGAAGAAAAGAAACAAAAAAAAACAAAAAACGGATCCTGTATTTTAAGCATCCGTTATGCACGTTTTGCATCCATTTTAGCCATTTCCGTTAGATCAGTTTTTTTAGTCGGAGAAAATAGTGCATGCAGGACTTTTTTTCTTTCTAAAAAACAGATCTCAGATGGAAATGGCTCAAACAGATTCCAAATGTGCATAAGGGATGCTTAAAATACAGGATCCGTTTTTTTTTACAGGATACAGTTTTTTTATCTTCTGTTCTTCTGACAGATCAGAAGAACAGAAAATGAAACGATGATGTGAATCCAGCTTAAGTCAGTTTTGATAAATGAGACCGACTGCCTCTTTGCCGTAGTTACCTCCTAGAGTTCACATCACCATTTAGCTTTAGGGATGAGCGAATCGACTTCGAATGAAACATCCGAAGTCGATTTGCATAAAACTTTGTTTCAATACTGTACAGAGCGAGCGCTCCGTCCAGTATTAGAATGTATTGGCTCCGATGAGCAAGACTTCGGGTAATAACTTCATAAATTGATTTCTACTGTAAAAAAACATTTCCCGAACTCGGGTTCGATTCCAAGGTACCACTCGCTCCATACAGTATTGAAACAACATTTTATGCAAATCGACTTCGGATGTTTCAGTCGATTCGCTCATCCCTAGTTCTGAACCATCTGAAGAACAGAAAAAAAAATGGATCCGTTATTTTGAGAATCAGTTACGATCAGTTTTTTGTCACTTCCATCAGAGATCAATTATTTGTGCATGCAGTACTTTTTTTCCCCATCAAAAATAATCGATTTCTGACTGAAGTGACACAAATTGACGAAAGAACGAAAAGCTAAACTAAGAAGTAAACTCGGCCTACGTCGCTTCTTTTGTGTCTAAAGCAATTGAATCTATTCCTGTTCGGAATGATTTCTTGTATACTGGTAATGCTCACCAAACGGAGATCTAGCAGGGTCGAATGTGTTATTTCTGGACTATAATGTTTGTGAAAAGGAAAGGAAATAGGTCTACATGAAGTCCTATGCAAACCACAGATATCACTCTCACCATCATTAGACATCACTTACACCGTGGCACAGAGGAGCAGCTTTACTAGTATTGAGGTCTGCACAAATATACAATCATTTAGTTTGAATTGGTGCAAGAGGTATTGCTTCCCAGATGTATCACTGGCGATTGACCTGCCAAAGGTTTAGGTTGGGGCTCACAGCGATCTTGGGTGTGCAGCAGTGCAGCCATAGAAATGAAGAAGGTCGCAGCAATACCAGAATTGCAAAAAAATCCAACCCTGATGGATTTTATTTCGCGATTCTGGGGTCGCAATAACTTGCAAGTCGCGCTGTGACCCTATTCATTTCTCTGGCTGCACTGCCACACTGCAATCCATGCCCAAGATCGCCATGTAACCGGAAAGGTGTGCTATATTAGGCAGCAGTAGATGTTTTTGGGGGGATATGGCATATGCCAGAATTTAGAATCTGACTGGCATACCACACAGCAAGTTCACCACCTTTAGTAAATCTCCTCCACAAATTTTGTACTAAAGCAAAAAATAAACTTTATAACAACTCAAACTTTGAACTTTTGTTTCCTTGCAAACCATCTAAAGAACCTCACTTCAATCACCACACACCATAGCCACGCAGGATTCATTGCACTGAATGCCCTGTAATGAACGGGCTGTAGAGGGCATCTGTACGTCATAGAGACAAGGATTCCTAATGAGCTAGGAAAAGTCTGACAGCTTCCATAGCTTTGTACGGACTCTCAGCCCTTCATAACTGCATGTGCATACTTTCCTTGATCCTGTAATAATACAGTTTGGCTGCATTGCTAAAAACAAAATTGACCATATAGGACATGAGCGAATAGATTTCATAAGAATGATTCAAACCTTTGCAATAATTTATGAAAAGATTTAACTGAGATTAGAAAAAAACATTCTTTTCTTTCCTCCCTTGCCTGTGGCCTGTGTCTAATATTGCACTTCAGCCTCACCAAAAGGGGATCAGCTGCAATACCGGACACGGCCTATGGACAAGAGCGGCGCACACCTTGTGCCTGTCCAAAATGTGAACGGGATGGGGGATGATGGGGGTTGTAGCTGCAGAAACATTCCATAGAAAATGTTACTATACTAAATTTATATAAATGTCATTATACAGAATAAAGTACTAGCCATATTAGTATTACTATTCTGTATAATGTCTTCTCGCAAATATGAACATCTTCTAGATTGAAAGACATTGACATTGTATATTAACCGTCAGGGTCCAAAAATATCGATCTAGAACAGGGATCAGCAACCTTCGGAACTACAGCTGTTGCAAAACTACAATTCCCAGCATGCTCCATTCATTTCTATGTGAGTTCTTAGATGAGCAGAACAAGTAGGCATGCTGGGAGTTGTAGTTTCACAACAGCTGGAGTGCCGTAGGTTGCCTACCCCTGATCTAGAATATAAAAGACTTTGGGCATCTGTGCAAACAATGCTTTCCCGTTTTGTTTCCATAACCAGGGCTATTATTTATAGCATTGTAATTTATAGTATTTGTAATACTCTTTGGATCAGAAATAATAATAATAATATAATAGACAGAGGGTTTATAAATAAACTAAGACAAGTGCCATCATCTACAGAGAGAGAGCATTTATACTGTTCACTAGGTGAATTCAGTAAGAGAGATCCGTTCAGGGACTAGTCAGAAATTACCAACAGTTGGCACACATGCCAGCGGTGCGGTGAAAATGAAATGCTGTAAAAGCCAATTCATGGAACCGTTACATGGAAAACGTCAGTAAACATTTCCTATAAATCTTTGCATTCAAAGTCTGAACTAAACCGATAATTTTACTGATGGGCCAATAGTCAACTATTCATAGCAGTGCACTACCAGCAACAATTCCCTTATAGTTTTAGAACTTTTGGAAACTCTTAAAGGGGTTGTGTCACTTCAGCAAATGGCATTTATCCTGTAGACAAAGTTAATACAAGACACTTACTAATGTATTGTGATTGTCCATATTGCCTCCTTTTCTGGCTTGATTCATTTTTCCATCACATTATACACTTCTCCTTTCCATGGTTATGACCACTTTACAATCCAGTAGCGGTGGTCATGCTTGCACACTACAGGAAAAAGTGGCAGCATCTCTGGCGGCCGAGATTGTGAGAGCGCGCATAGGCGCGCATGCTCAGCAGCTCCCGTCCTGGCCACCTGGTATCTGTACTGCAGCGAAGGCCATAACCCCCTGGATACGAGCAGTGTATAATGTGATGGGAAAATGAATCCAGCCAGCAAAGGAGACAATATGGACAATCACAATACATTAGTAAGCGCCTTGTATTAACTTTGTCTACATGCCAAATGCCATTTGCGGAAGTGAGACAACCCCTTTAACTTTGTGCTTACAGCGGAGACAGACATCTGGTAAACCAGGGCCCTGAGCACAAATGAAGTACAGCCTGATATAAACACCAATGTGGGTTATCCTCAATAGGTTCTGGATGCTGATGACCTCAGAACAATGTAGCAACGAATAGCGCTACATCTGCAAGCAGCAATAATGCCCACCATGACGTTAACAGAGCTGGATCCTGCACCCCCCGGAGATGGCGAGATAGACTGGATAAGCCAAGTAGGCAGCGTTCAGTGTCAGTTCTGCTTCTGTTGTGCTTGCAGGGAGGGGGGCTGAGCTCTCAAAACATCTGCTAAAAGGCTCAGTGTTCACGTAAAGCAGCCTAAAGAGGTCTTTGATACAGTACACCTCTTTAATGTCTCTATGGCTGGCGCATGAACAGTTTCCCTGTATGTGTCACCAAAATATATTATGCCTCTGCTTAGAAATGTGTAGGTCAGGTTTCCTCAAGCATTCATTTGTCCCACTCAATAGGCTCTCATATCAGGAGCTGATCAAAGTCACCTGCATTGTGTCCATACATGCTTTCTGCAGATGGAAATATAGAGATCTTCTTATTAGACCCCCCCTTTTCATCTTGAGGTTCACACATGGGTTGGGCAGTCCGTAAAAAGATCTGTTTTAGCCACCTGAAGAGTAAGTGGTGGGGGCTTGTAAGGGCAGCTTCCTAAACTGCAAGCAATGCCTCCTCCTGTTTGAGGCTTCCCTCGAGTCCTGGTTCCCACCACCCCAAGCCGACGCTGGCACAGGATTCCTTGCCAGGCTTGTAGAGTCTTTGAACTCCATACCCACACACCACTAGTTATACCCACAGCTAGTGACATGAATATCTTAAGCATGAAGACTGCTACACTGGGGATGGACGCAGGCAAAGTACAGTCTGGCCTGCCACTTCCAGAAGCTGTCCTGCAGGGCTCTTCCCTCGCCCGGGCTTCCCAGTGAGCCAAATTAAGACGCTCGTAGAAGCAGCACACAATGATGCAGGTGGCAGGGACTGTATAAAGGATGGAGAAGACTCCTATCTTAACCATCAGTTTCTCCAGTTTCTCTGTGTTGGTTCCCCCGGTTTTCATGACACGTCTGATGTGGAAGAGAGCCACAAAGCCTGTTAACAGAAACGAGGTGCCTGTCACCAAATAGCACGAAAGAGGCACAAGAACAAATCCTGTCAGGGCACTGGGATCTGAGCCACCAACATAGCATAGTCCAGTAAGCTCATCTCCACCAACTTTCCTCATTGTGAGTATAATGATAGTCTTTACAGCTGGAATACCCCAAGCGGCAAGGTGAAAGTAACTACCGTGGGATTCAATGGCCTCATGACCCCACTTTTTACTTGCTGCTAGGAACCAAGTGAGGGTTAAAACCACCCACCACAGTGAGCTGGCCATGCCGAAATAGTATAATATAAGGAAGACAAGTGTGCACCCACTGCTTTCCAGGCCCTCTCTGATCAGGTAGGGGGCGCCACCTTCACGGTCACAGGCAATACTAGGGGCCCCAGCAGCAGCACGGATGAGAAATGCAGTGGAGTAGACATTGTAACACATACTGAGGAAAATAATTGGCCTCTCGGGATACTGGAAGCGCTGAGGATGTAATAAAAATGTCAGCACAGTGAAGGCGGTGGAAATAAAGCAAAGACCAGACCATGCTGCCATCCACACCAGGGCAAAGTCCTTATCGCTTGAAGACCAGTAGACATCCACACCAGGCGTGCACCTTGGGGCACACACCCCACTCCTCTCCACAAACAGGAATTTGTCAGGATTGGTGCAGCGACTAGGTATACCGATCCCAGGACCAGATGGACGTGTTGGCAGTGGACCTATGGGAAGTATGTTGTGGCCATTGGTTTGAGGGTCCCCGTTAGTAGCATTTTCAGGAGCCTCCATGCACAGTGCATTTGGGTCATTTTTACTGGGTAGGCGGTCACAGTCCAAAGACTCTGGCCATCCAAAATTAAAGCTCTTCATTATGGGGGAACACTTCTGCCGTGCAATTTCGCACATAGGCTTACAGGCAGGGATAGAAGTGGACACCTGCTCGGTGCACATGGGAGCATAAAGGGAACAGAGAAAAAAGCGAAGGTGTACGTGACACCCATACTCCACAAGCGGGGCAAACTCCAGAAGCTTCACCGCCGCCTCAGCCTGAGACTCGTGGCCGACATAGTTGGGCATTCTCGTCATGTTGTAGCCAATGCCCTGGCACATAGGTATTTGAATGGGCTCACATTTTGCTTCTCGTCCCCTTTCCACATCATATAAGCCCATCTCCAAGGTGGCAACCATCCCCAGCAGCATCTGCCACAGACAGGAAAGGGTTACGAGCCAGCGGGACATCCTCAGGGCCAGCCACACTGGTGCACAGGGCACAAGACAACAACTGTCAGGACAAGAGGAGGGGTGCAGCGGATATAGACACACGACTTTATATCCAGCTGTCTGTTCGGAGCAGGGCACAATGCATTCCAATAGAATGGCTTGCGGGATCAGCTTTCTCGCCTTACAGCTGGGTCACACAGGACACAAATTATCCCGTTCTGTTACAATTTTTCCAGGCGCGATGGGGAATACTTGCTGAACAGAAGGTAATCATTTGGGAACGCTGAGGAATCACATCGGGATCCAGTCTTGGATTCACGTTACAATCCGCAGGAACACGGCATGCTCCCAGGAGCAACACATGGCACTTCTGTCTTGTCCTTTAGTGTGTCCCAGGGTCTGGTTGGCACAGTCTTTAGCTGGCAGTATGACCTGCTTCTCCTCGGCTGTAGCTAGGGGTATCTATTCCAGGAGCTGGAGCTCTTCAGTGGGATATTTCGCACAAGTGCAGCTTTTCTCCTCCCTTGCTGCCAGTGCGAAATGTTGGGAAACAAAGCCAGTCTGGAAGAGGCTGGTGACAGGCAGCGGCATTCAGACCCACAGGGCATGGAAGCAAACACATGGGAGCAAGAGAAGGTGTCAACCTCCAATGTCAGCGCAGAGAGGGCACACAGGGTTAAGGACAGAGAGGGGTTTGCAGTCAGCGCCCGCCCAGCCTGCATGCAGGGGAGGGTGTCCCAGCTGTTGCTACTGCTGACACTAAGCATGCTCTGCACTTCTCAGCAGAGAACTCACAAGGGGGGCGTGACCAGCTCTAGAAGCACGCCCCAATCTGTCAAAGGGGCACTGCCTGGTTAAAGAAACAGTGCCCCCATTAAACAAAGTGAATGGCAATTTGCAAAATTGCTAGAATAATATTTTCCAAGTCATGTCACCCCCCTGTTGGCAGCCGTAACAAAGCCAGGCTTTCTGCTGCTTCAGCGAGCAAGATGTATATGTATACTGTATATTTATATATATGTATATATTTATAGAGAGAGAGGGATGTATGTGTGTGTGTGTATATATATATATATATACTCGCACACATCCTTCTCTATATATAATCTACATATCTGTACTGGGGAGGGGGCTGGGGGAAATTACACACAAACCTTGTTGATTTGAAGAAGCAGAAGGGAAAATCTTGGGTTACATTTATAAACCGCATGGAATAAGAAGCTCAGTGTTTCTCTCCGGTGCTGAACAAGTCGTGTTTTGTGCTCCACTGGAACCTCTGCATAGCATTTATTTTATGAAACATCTGAATTTCTGGCCAGACGAGAGTCTAATACAAAGACACACACATCTCTTTCAAAATCACAGCCACACGTTTGGACAACAGTTGCACTTTTATTCTATAGGAAAATAGAGAAAGAGAGATTGAGGATTGTGCCCGCACCAGTCGATCCTACAGCCACACATACACAGTCCAACGTAGGGGCTATATCTGGAGAAAAAGTTTTACAAACTTTCTTTCATCACAATAGACATTTATCACCTATGCACAGGGTAGATGAGTTGTGGTCACTGGGGGGTACCCGAGCCCCCCATTCCTGCTTACTGCATGACAATAGGGAAGAGGAGTTTGAATTGAGCAGCAGTCGAGGATGCACGCTGCTACCACCATCTATGAGACTGAGGGAGGCAGCCACATACAGAGGCGAGACCCTCAGCCATCAGACATTTACAGAATCATCTTTGGATAGGTGATACATTTCTATTTACATAGTAACATAGTTCATAAAGACGAGAAAAGACATTTGTCCATCATCCTGCAAGTTGATCCAGAGGAAGGAAAAAAAAAAACGTGAGGTAGAAGCCAATTTCCCCCACTTTAGGGGAATAAAAAATTCCTTCCCGACTCCAATCAGGCAATCAGAATAGCTCCCTGGATCAACGACCCCTCTCTAGTATCTATAGCCTGTAATATTATTACGCTCCAGAAATACATCCAGGCCCCTCTTGAATTCCTTTATTGTACTCACCATCACCACCTCCTCAGGCAGAGAGTTCCATAGTCTCACTGCTCTTACCGTAAAGAATCCTCTTCTATGTTTGTGTACAAACCTTCTTTCCTCCAGACGCAGAGGATGTCCCCTCGTCACAGTCACAGTCCTGGGGATAAATAGATGATGGGATAGATCTCTGTACTGACCCCTGATATATTTATACATAGTTATTAGATCTCCCCTCCTCTTTAGTTGCCCTCCTCTGAACCCTCTCCAGCTCTGCTATGTCTGTCTTGTTCACAGGAGCCCAGAACTGTACACAGTACTCCATGTGTGGTCTGACTAATGATTTGTAAAGTGGTTTCTATCTACTAAAGGGCTCTGGCTTTGCCAATCCATTCACACGTCCATAGTGTATTGTGGATCCGCAATACACCCGGCCGGCACCCCCATAGACATGTTCTATTTTTTTTTGGAGCCGCGGACCGGAAGATCGGAGGCGCGCTCCGGAAATGCGGATGCGGACAGCACACTGTGTGCTGTCCGCATGCATTCCTGCCCCATAGAGAATGAATGGGTCCGCACCCGTTCCGCAATTTGCGGAATGGATGCGGACACATTCACGGACGTGTGAATGGACAAGAGTGACAAAGCTTCAGTGTTACAGGACCTGCAAAGTGGATGAGATTTTAAAGTAGCACTCTACTTTTAATAAACTTTTGATATGTCATCAGGACATATCAAAAGTTTAGATCAGTGGGGGTCTCAGCGCTGAGACCTCCAATGGTCTCTAGAATGAAAGGAGGGCACCGCTTGATAAGCACACTCTCTTAGCTCGCTGCACGAGACGGGCCCATAGATTTTTTTTATTGAGTCCATCTCACTTCCTGTCATGCAGGGAGGAGAGAAAACGCGCTAAGTGAGCGCTTCTCTCCCCTCGTTCTAGAGATTGGTATCAGCGTTTTGACCCCCACCGATCTAAACTTTTGATATGTTCCTATGACATATAAAAACTTAATTGAAAGTAGAGTGCTACTTTAAAATCTTATCCACTTTGCAGGTCCTGTAACAATGAAGATTTATCGCATTTAGCGAATTTTCATATAAAATTTTTACTGAAAGTACAGTGCCACTTTAAGAAAAAAACTGCAGCATAAAATGAGCTGCGGTGCAGATTTTAAATCCGCATTTTGCCAAGTCATACATTCCCTGCAGATTTCACCTTTTGTAATGCATAGGGTGAAATCCACTGCAAAATCCATGCCAAATCCACGTCACTGTTGCAGATTTTTTTTTGCAGCAAATTACATCTCGTGTGGACGTACACTTAAAGGGGTATTCCGGTTGTTAGAAGTTATTCCCTATGGACAGGATAGGGCATAACTATCAGATCAGTGGGCTACCGCTGGGGCCCTTATCAAGAGAATGGGATACCTGTATCCCCTGGGGCTGTCCCATCTGGACATTTATGGCATACAGCCATGAATCGAGAGCGAGATGCGCACGCTCGACTTTTATCCATTCACTGCTGCCGGTGATCTATCAAAAAACCCTACCCCGTGAAAATACCATACTCCATGTGACTTCCAGTGAAGCGATCAGCTGGAGAAGGGGGTGTGCGCCTCAGCGCAAGCGCACTGCCACAGGTGCGTAAGCGCACTATCGGCCAGGGATCGCTCGCACAGCGAACCGCAAACCACCATCCGAACTTCCTACCCTCAGTGCGCACGCGTGGACTCACGGACACCGCGCGTGCGCCCTCAGGGATAAGGAGATCTGATGGTTGTTTATCTTCTGAAATCTCCTTACCCTCACACTGCGCCCGCGCGGACACAGTGCTTCAGATGCATTGCTGGCTGGCTTCGATCAGGTTCGTGAGCATGAGCCCTTACTGGCTTTAGGGAAGCAACTGCCCAGGATCAAGCATTCATGAGCTCCACTTCCACCCAGGGCAATGTCTGATCAAGTTAATTAGGGTACTTTCACACTAGCGTTAAAGTTTTCCGGTATTGAGTTCCATCCTAGGGGCTAAATACCGGGGAAAAAACGCTTCAGTTTTGTCCTAATGCATTCTGAATGGAGAGCAATCTGTTCAGTATGCATCAGGATGTCTTCAGTTCAGTCACTGTACAGTATCTGGCCGTAGAAAATGCCGCAGCATGCTGCACTATTTTCTCTGGCCCAAATTCTGGAATCACTTGCCGGAATACCAGATCCGGCATTATTTTCCATTGAAATGTATTAATGCCAGAACCGGTATCAAGTATTCTGGAAAAAGAGATCCCTTAAAAATGGGAAAAAAATCAATACCGGATCTGTTTTTTCAAGTGACACCGGCGAGACGGATCCGGCATTTCAATGAATTTGTCAAACGGCTCCGGAAACAAATGGTATCTGTTTGCACGCGGATTTCCGGATCCGGCAACGGAACTGCCTGCCGGATTCCTCTAACGCTAGTGTGAAAGTACCCTTAGTTGAGCATGAGTTAGCATCCTGGTCAAATGCTTTAGGGCAGGCATCCTCAAACTGCGGCCCTCCAGCTGTTGTAAAACTACAACTCCCACAATGCCCTGCTGTAGGCTGATAGCTGTAGGCTGTTCAGGCATGCTGGAAGTTGTAGTTCTGCAACAACTGGAGGGCCGCAGGTTGAGCATGCCTGCTTTAGGGTATGGTCACATGTTCAGTTATGAAGGTCACAAATTCATTTATAAAGGTTTTAAAACCAAAATCAGGTGTGGATCCTAAAAGGAGAGAAGGCATTAAAGGGGTTGTCCGGTTTTCTCATATTGATAACCTATAACCCCACCGATCAGCTGTTTGAAAAGACTGTGGAGCTTGTGGGTGCTGGGAATCAGACCCTCGCCAATTTGATATTGATGACCGATCCTGAGGATAGGTCATCAATATGGGAAAACCAGACACCCCTTTTTAAGGACAAACACTACTTCTCCTCTTTTATGATCCACTCCTGATTTTCACTTTCAATTCTGCATCAAAAATCCTGAATGTGTAGCCTCGCCCTTACAGTGCCACACCAAAGGTCGTCTGTCCAGGAGAGAGCAGTATAATCAAAGCAAGTTGGGCACCGTTCAGGTTTTTCTGTGCCTGTCATCAGAGCAGCATCTCAGAATAAGCTAATCTAATCAGCACCAGTCCTGCCACTATCCATTTTTTAGAATTATACTGAGGGAGCTCCTTAAACACTGGCCCATATTTTTCAGGTGGATTAAAGGTACAATAAAACCACACTTTTCAACTTTTTGCTTCTCACATTGAAAATTACATAGTTTATATAAGGCCAAAAAAAGACATTTGTCCATCTAGTTCGGCCTGTTAGGCTTCATTCACACGTCTGTGGAACATGGTCTGTGAGCTACCGGACTGGCATCTTGCTTAGTGAAGGTCGCATGGCATCATTGGTTGCTATGACGCCATCCGCTTTGTGCCGCTGCCCCAGTACAGTAATACAGTCGTATAGATCATACGAGTGTGTCACTGTACAGCGGCGGCACAAAGCGCACAGCGTCATAGCAACCAATGATGCCATGCGACCTTCACTAAGCAAGATGCCAGTCCGGTAGCTCACGGACCGTGTTCCACAGACGTGTGAATGATGCCTTATCCTGCAAGTTGATCCAGAGGAAGGCAAAAAAAAAACTGTGAGGTAGAAGCCAATTTTCCTCACTTTAGGGAATAAAGAATTCCTCCCCGACTCCAATCAGGCAATCAGAATAACTCCCTGGATCAACGACCCCTCTCTAGTAGCTATAGCCTGTAATATTATTACGCTCTAGAAATACATCCAGGCCCCTCTTGAATTCCTTTATTGTACTCATCATCACCACCTCCTCAGGCAGAGAGTTCCATAGTCTCACTGCTCTTACCGTAAAGAATCCTTTTCTATGTTTGTGTACAAAGCTTCTTTCCTCCAGACGCAGAGGATGTCCCCTCGTCACAGTCACAGTCCTGGGGATAAATAGATGATGGGATAGATCTCTGTACTGACCCCTGATATATTTATACATAGTTATTAGATCTCCCCTTAGGCTACTTTCACACTAGAGTTTTTACTGGATCCGGCAGGGTTCCACAAAAACGCTTCCGTTACTGATAATACAACCGTCTGCATCTGTTATGAACGGATCTGGTTGTATTATCTTTAACATAGCCAAGACGGATCCGTCCCCATTGACTTGCATTGTGGGTCATGACGGATCCATCTTGCTCCGCATCTCAAGACGGACATGCTGCGGTTTGCTCTCCGGTATGAGAACGGAACGGAATGCATTTTGGAGCATTCCGTTCTGTTCAGTTACGTTTTGTCCCCATTGACAATGAATGGGGACAAAACAGAAGCGTTTTTTTCCGGTATTAAGACTCTATGATAATCTCTCTGGGTGCTGTAGTCCACCCATTCCAGTTATTACTTTTTTTTGCCCTCCTCTGAACCCTCTCCAGCTCTGCTATGTCTGCCTTGTTCACAGGAGCCCAGAACTGTACATAGTACTCCATGTGCGGTCTGAAAGTGACAGGACTATGTTCTCATCACGGGCATCCATGCCCCTTTTGATGCACCCCATAATCCTACTGGCCTTGGCAGCAGCTGCCTGACACTGGTTTCTACAGCTTAGGGTACTTTTACACTAGCGGCACGGACCTCCGGCAGGCTGTTCTGGTGGGTGAACAGCCTGTCGGATCCGTCCTGCCGCTAGTGCACGCATGCCCCCGGACTACCGCTCCAGCCCCATTAACTATAATGGGGGCGGGGCGGAGTTCTGGCAGCAGCACGGCAGCGCACCCCGAGAGGCTGCCGGAATAAAAGTACGACATGTAGTACTTTTATTCCGGCAGCCTCTCGGAATGGGGCCGAGCGGTAGTCCGGGGGCACGCGTGCACTAGCGGCAGGACGGATCCGACAGGCTGTTCACCCGCCGAAACAGAGTCCCCTGCCGCTAGTGTGAAACTAGCCTTAGTTTGCTGTTCTCTAAAATTCCTAGGTCCATTGGAGAAGTTGATTGGAGAAGTTAGAACGGTCTAACAGGAGATATAGTTAACACCTCATTTCTCAAACATGCATTTATATGGCTGCTCACAGCTAGCGTAATATAACATTCAAACTAACAGACATTTCAAAAGGTGCCACATGTACTAACTTGTGACCTGTTAGTAAATTAGGTGCGATTCGGGCCATATTTTCCCAACAAATACATTGGTGAGAAAATTGCCTTTATTATAAATTAGGGGACTCACTTTTACATGTTATATAACTTAAAGGGGCAGTCTGATCATATCCACTGGATAGGTGATAAATGCACGGGCCGTAGGTTGGGCATCACTGCTTTAGGGCTCATGTATGACGGTATCCGTTTTGCACTTCGCAAACCACAGATCTGCAAAATAGGGATAGCAACTCAGTTCAGAGAGCTCTTCTCAGTGAAGATCTGCCTCCAGGGCACTTGCAGGACCAGAACATAGCAGAATAAAAGTACATACACACCACTCCTGATAATAGAAGCTCGGCAAAAGGAATGTTAGTCCTGCCCTCCTTGCCCCCTACCTTGTGTTGTCAGCTGGTTAAAACCACTAACAGACTCCCTTTAAGGCAGGTGGATCTGTCAAGACAAATTTGATCAAGTAAAGATTATGTCCCCTGGGATTTAAATTTCACTTGACACAAATGAATTATATGTCCCCTGCCAATATTTTAGTGATAACAATTAATGAATTCATTGATGCACATTAAGTTTAATCCTTGTTTTATATTTCGTTAAAATAAATAATCCTAAATAATAAGTAATCCCAAGTGACGCAATCTTCATTTGTAAAATCAGGAGGACAAATTCATCTACAAACGGGGTATGTTATATAACACTATGGGGAAAACTGGTTGAAAGGCTATACTTTTTATTACAAAAAGTACTCTAATACCAGAGGCGTACTCATCTTGAGAGCAGAGCATGCGCCTGCTATGGGCCTCGGATGAAAACGGACCAGTTTTGAACACCTTCTTCTACTTCCCGACATGAATCCACACCATATTCCCACAGCCGCAACTAGGGAGAGCTCCGTGCAAACAGATTTTACAACTTGCATTGATTCAATGTTAACTGTATAAATTCCTATACAATGAGCTCCCCCTAATGGTCGCTATAGGTAGACAGTTTTATAACATAC
Organism: Bufo bufo; assembly: GCF_905171765.1. Classification (NCBI taxonomy): domain Eukaryota; kingdom Metazoa; phylum Chordata; class Amphibia; order Anura; family Bufonidae; genus Bufo; species Bufo bufo. The sequence goes on along the minus strand of NC_053391.1, from coordinate 131,827,512 downwards.
TATATTTATCAATGTGTTTATGGCAGTTGTCTGGTGTAAATACATTTATTAATGCAGTGTTCAAAGGGAAAACCATATTTATAAACCACCTGTTCCACATTTTTGTCGAGAAAATGGGTAGGGCAGAGTGCAATAATTTTTATTAAAAATTCATCCCTTTCCCCCCAAAAAAAAAAATCATCTGGGGAGGGGGGGGTGGAGCACTTACAAAGTTTTGATATCAGAACTAGATATGATATCTGTGTATCTGAAAATGGATGGAATAGATTTCCTTACAATTCTGTTAATGAGCCAGTAGGGTTGAAGCTTAGAAACATTGAAGATTGAAGGCAGGAAAAAAAAGACCACCAGGCCCATCCATCTTTCTGGTCAACATTATTTCCTTTTTATTTTTCTCTTAGGACAGATATATGCTTATAAATACACTTGGATATACTTGTTCCATGTATCTACGACCCTTTCAGTAAAATAATATTTTCTGACGTTGCTTCTGATCCCCCCCCCCCCCCAACTAATTTCAGATTGTGCCCCTTGTTCTCACATTTAGTTTCTTACTAAAAACATTTCCCTCCTGAACGTTATTTAACCCTTTTACACATTTAAAGGATTCAGTAATGTCCCCCTCCATTCCCTTTCTTCCTCGAGGGCCTATTTACATGGGAGTATAATTACAGGAAAGCTGCATTAGGAGAAAACTTACAGGGGACATTCTTCTTATGCCGGTTTTAATAATAAAACTATGCTAGTATAAGATGTGCCAAACTCATTAAAGAGGACCTTTCACCGATCCTGACATTGTGAACTACCGTATTTTTCGCCCTATAAGACGCACCGGCCCATAAGACGCACCTAGGTTTTTGAGGAGGAAAATAATAAAAAAAAAATTTGAACCAATAGGTGTGCTTTTGGTGGGTTTTGAACTAATTGTGGTCTGTGGATGGCGCACTGTTATGGGGGATCTGTGGATGACGAACTGTTATGGGGGATCTGTGGATGGCGAACTGTTATGGGGGATCTGTGGATGGCGAACTGTTATGGGGGATCTGTGGGTGAGGTACTGTTATGGGGGATCTGTGGGTGATGCACTGTTATGGGGGATCTGTGGGTGACACTTATGGGGGATCTGGGGGTGACACTTATGGGGGATCTGGGGGTGACACTTATGGGGGATCTGTGGGTGACACTTATTGGGGTCTCTGGATGGCACTGTTATGGGGATCTGTGTATGACAGTTATGGGGGGGGGATCTGTGGATGACACATATATAGCATCTTATGCTATGTGTCATCCACAGATCCCCTCCATAAGTGTCCCTGTAGTGAATGACCCTCAATACAGGGGGTGGGGGTCGCATCTGCTTTTATTTGTTTTTATTTATATAATGACAGCGGGGCCCGTGCAGTGACTGTATTCTACTACACGGGCCCCGCTCACTGTATAATCGTATCTGTAATAGTTAATTATGTATATACCGGTAATTGCATAATCAGCGCTACTTACAACTACAAGCGCTCGGTAGGTAGCAGAGAGGAGGGAGGACGCAGGCCGGGAGGACGGGCGCTGGCAGCGTGAGTCACTACGTCATGCGCCCACGCCGCCTGATTCATTCATAAAGTGGGCGGCGCAGGCGCGTGACGTAGTGAGTGACGCGCCGCCCGCCCGTCCTCCCGGCCTGCCTCCTCCCTCCTCTCTGCTACCTACCGAGCGCTTGTAGTTGTAAGTAGCACTGATTATGCGATTGCTGGTATATACATAATTAACTATTACAGATACGATTATACAGTGAGCGGGGCCCGTGTAGTAGAATACAGTCACTGCACGGGCCCCGCTGTCATTATAAAAGCAGATTCCCCCAGCCCCTCCTCCCTCACAGCTGATACACCCGCCGCACGGCATCGCGGCGGGTGTATCATTGAAACTACGGCAAAATCAGCAGCATTTGCCCCATAAGACGCACTTCTATTTTTCCCCCCCTTTTGGGGGGGGAAAGTGCGTCTTATAGGGCGAAAAATACGGTAAGTATCATGACATATACAGCGGCGCCCAGGGATCTCACTGCACTTACTATTATCCCTGGGTGCCGCTCTGTTCTCCCGTTATGTCCTCCGGTATGTTCGGGAACTTGGTTATAGTAGGTGGACTCTGCCCTTGTTCTGCAGGCGTCTCCTTTTCCTAGGCTGTAGCGCTGGCCAATCGCAGCGCAGAGCTCACAGCCTGGGAGAAAAAAAACTCCCAGGCTGTGAGCTCTGCGCTGCGATTGGCCAGCGCTACAGCCTAGGAGAAGGAGACGCCCCCAGCAGAACAAGGGCAGACTCCGCCTACTATAACCAAGTCCCCGAACATACCGGAGGATATAACGGGAGAACGGAGCGGCACCCAGGGATAATAGTAAGTGCAGTGAGATCCCCGGCGCCGCTGTATATGTCATGATACTTAGTTCACAATGTCAGGATCGGTGAAAGGTCCTCTTTAATTGTAGAACATCTCGGGAGGTCTCTGCATCAGAAACAGAAAACTGCTAAATCTGGTGTAATTAATGTTAAATTTGTCTGGTCTCCCATTTACCCACTATTTAGAAAAATAGCAAGCATGGCGTCAAAGAGGATAAAGTCAAAAATGTTTGCGCAAAATATGATTTGAGCAAAAATGTGTGACTTTTCTACGGCAGAAAAATGCTATAGCAGCATTAATAAATTCTCCCCTACAGCAGCCTATGTTCTGTGAAAGTACCGTCAGCAGAGGCTGATGTGAAGCCCTCATAGTGGCCACTTTATTAGGTACATTTTTATGTTCATCGATGTCATCGATTCCCTTGTCATTCCATGACCCAAACAAGGGCGTTTGGTGCACAGCTATGGGTGCGCGGATTGAGGGTCCAAAAATCTTTGATGAAAATGTGAACACAGCCCTGAACATGGACATCTTTGTGCAATTATTTGCATAGTTAAGTGATCATGAGTCTGAGTACTGTTTCTTCTGGCATGATGGGCCGATTTGCAATATGTCGCAAACATCCCTGTGTCTAATTCATGCAGCATTCACAGAAGAACATATGGTGAGCATGGTCACCAGACTTAACTGTGAGGTTACCTGAGGGGTAAGATTAATGAAACCAACCTTTGACACAGTGCCTGAATTGGAACAGCAATTTGGAAAATTTTATGAACATAATAAGGTGGCCAAAACTTTGTGAAAACCACTGTCAGCATCTCCAGTAACGGGTAAGTACGTAATTCTTACGTTAAGCGCTAAATAACATGGCACCTATATAAAGTACCACTGCCACAAAAATAAGCCTCAAAACAGATGCATTGAACAAAATATATATAAAAAAAAGCAGCACGAATAATGCAAAAATGGTCTGGTCGTGGGTAATAGAAAGACAGCAGAACTGAAACCTGGAAGAGCAGGAGGACCTCGCAGACGATGGGTTATCTTTAAAATATACTCATCTCACCCTATGTTTTCAGGTTTCCCACAGGTCCAGCAGACTCCCATAGTTTACCACTTGGGCTGATGATACTTTTCAGCCATTGCTGCTTCAGCGGTGGTCCCCGCAGAACTGTATCAGGCCCACCTTTTCCACATCCTTACTCCACAGGAGTTTGTCACAGGCAACTGGCCATAGACCCTACTGGGATGATTTCAGATGGGCTGATGTCGGGGGGGGGGGGGGGCCGTCTGAGCCCCCAAACTGCTGCCGGCTTGCTACATAACATTCTGGTGCAGGTACTTAGAGTATGCACCCAGCTGGCGGCCACAGGTTCCCTTCTGGATTCAACTTTATTGCAATCCTGAGAGATACTGCTGAATACTACAGCAGGTTCAACCTCATATGATTAAGGACACTAGGCCTGAAGACTATCTGGCAACAGAATGGTGTAGGCATTTGCAAAGGGATGACATCATCGCAACTGCATGTTGAGCATCACAGGCAACGCAATGACATCATTGTGACTGCCTGTGCTAGGAAGTAGCTCGATAATGTCATTACAACTGCCTGCACCAGGACGCAAGTGGCACATGACGCTTGAGGTCTACACCATAGAAGGCAGTGTTTAATGGGACAGGTCTAGTTACAGTGGGAACTAGAGAGAAGCATTACTGGGGCACTAAAAGGGGCATTATGACCATTGGGGGCACTACTATGAGACGTGGATGAAAGAAGTTATTTGCTGAATTGAGAAGATGAGGAAGGAGAATGTCTACATCAGAAGAGACATCTCTGGATGTAATAGGTATGTGGTGCCATATTCTTCTGTATGTTTAGTAGAACTGAAAGACCAGGAGCGTAGTTAAAGGTTCATGGGCCCTGGTGCAAGAGTTAAGCTTGGGCCCCCCTTCCCCCAGTGCTTTGTGGCCATAGCCTTCATGCTGCCTGAGGCAAAAATGGAAACGGCACCTCCCTCCCCCCCATGCCAAATTCCTAACCTAACCCCTTCCCTCCAGCCGGCAACTTGACCAGTATGCATTTGCTATAATACTGGTGTCTTCTTATGTGGCACAAGGGTCTTTAGGCCCCCTAAGGCTCCTGGACCCGGTAGCGACTGCTACCTCTGCACCCCCTATAGCTACGCCCCTGGCTGTGGCCCATATTTCCCCTGTGTCAGCCTCCTCCTCCATATCTTAATTAAAGACAACTAGAGGAGAAGGACTGAACATGGCAGCTGGCACTGGGCAATGGCGCCCCAGAGCTTGACATTTTTCTACTAAGCACTCATCCAATTCTACTATTAGTTCTACATGTTTTGGCCTATAGCACTTAATGATCCACAGGAGACGAGGAGGCATAGTGATTTTCAAGCCTTGCTACTCCCTTCGGGCCTCAGTGGGGATTAGAGTGGTTGGATTCCACCAGTTGGACATTAAATGCCACCAATTCTAAGACAAGCCCTTTACATTTCTCTTCATATTTATTATTTCCTGTTTTAACAAAACAGACTGAGGCAGACTGATCCAGAATTATTGCGCACATTCCTTACACAACATTTATTAGGAGTTTTAGGCACTTTTTTCCCTCAATCGCCAACAATGGTCGTGGCTTACTATACATTATTGTGCACCAGAACTAATAGGTGGTATAAACTTTGACTACACAGTCCAAAGGTTCACAAGATCTCTCATCTGGCATCAGCCAATGTGTCATCTTGTCTAAATCTTACAGTAGCTAGTATTAGTAAATCTGCCTGCCTTTGATTTAATCTTACATAACCTTTTTCAGGTGTTCAGAAACCTATGCAATCTGAAACCAGAATGTATTTTTAGCATGTCCAGCCACTATCAGGGCACTTAGCGATCGCTTGTTAATAGCATGTCTGGGACAATGCAAGAGTTATTTAGACAGCAACACCACTGGTGTCTGCTATACATGTCCCTGGAGTTCTGTTTTTATAAGCTTTGGTATCTGAGGAATGGAAAATGGCATGGAGAATCTCAAAATAGGTTCCAAGCATGCGGGGCGGCAGATTGAAAGAGAAAAACTATTTTTGAGCCTAGAAAAATAGATTGGGTTTATATGTCCAACTTTCGTTTAGCATGCTTTTTGGCTGCCAGATGGATGGTTAAAAATAGCTTGTTTTGTAGCACTTAAGCAAATTCTTCAATGTTTCTTAATATAAAAGGTGACATTTAAAGTGGTTGGCCCATCTCATACATCCTAGCAATATGCCCCCAATGTCAGATAGGTGCAGGTCCCAACTCTGGGACCTGCACCTATCTCTAAATCAGAGCCCGCAAAGTGAAGGAGAGTGGACCAGTAGCGTGCTCGGCTATTTTTGGAAGTCCCATAGAAAGGGTGGCTGCGCATGCACGGTCTGCTGTCCTTCTCTTTGCAGGCTCCGTTCTACAGATAGGTGGGGGTACCAGATATACACCCCCAATGTATGAGATGGGCCCATGGACAGATTGGCCATAGACCTGACAGGGAAATTTCCTGGTTGGCCAATGCCCAGTAGAAGTTATTGGGAATGTATTTTGTGCTGCTGGACTGTGTTATTTGGCTGTGTTGGGTAGGTATGATGTGCCTCTATATGGTATTGCTGTCCCCGCCTACTTGTGTTGGCCCAGCTTTCCATCAATTTGGGCCCAACTACAAAACGGGGCCACTTTTAGTAGTTTTTCCAGGGCCACTTTAAGTTCTCAGTCCACCCCTGGATGGGCCAACCCCTTTAATGACATATCATACCATACAAATGACAGCTAAAGGAGTATTACACAAAGGTACACAAAGTATTACAGAAAATAAAATGCAGCTAACTAACTAAGGCCTGTTTAAGGGGTTTATAAAGCAGTTATTTATGGGGTCCCTCAAAGACCCGAGGAATGGATGAATGAGAGAGCAAAGTTTTCACATTTCTATAAATCCATTAGAGGTCCCTGACAAACTTACCTCCTGATAAGTCCCAGAGTTCAATTAATAAGGCTGACATCCCTTGTGACATCATCGCTCACCAGTTCCAACCTGTGACATCACAACCCATTCCAAATCCTGAAAGGGGACATGTCAGACAATGTTAGCTGTTCTTTTTATGACATCTCCACTCCTAAAGAAAACCCAGTCCATCCTAGAACATCCCTAAGGCAGTGTCATTGGCCACCCTGACATAACACCTATGACATCCTTGCCAGTTTATGAGCTATACACATCATACTTTTAGTATGTACAACTTCTGATCTCAGAAGCAGCTGCTAGAGTTGAATCAGTTGCTGGTTCCAATGCTCATTCTTGTGACCTCATCACATGCACTGCTCCCTAAAAAAAAACACCAGCCCGTTCTCACCCAACCCAATGAGGTCATTAGTGATAACGTCCACAAGACAGTGCTGTTGACCCCCTCTCTCAGAGCACCTGCAACATCATTGTTGGCTTAGGAGCCATATACACCATGCTTTCAGCATGGACCACCCCTGTTCCCAGATGTAGCTACTACAGCTGTCTCAACTAGTGGTCCCAGTGCTCAATTTAAAGAATCGCCACTCTTTTGATGTCAACTGAGAAAGAGACACATTAGGGCAGGCAATATCTAAAATGAAGCTAAGAGAAGCATTATGCCTCCAGCATAAGCCAATCGTGCTCCCAGGGGAAGCTGCTGCAGTCATCTGCTTTAAGAATAGGGTCAATAGCCATTTTTCATCAAGACTGTCCACTGTGCCCCTAAAAAAGTGACATTATCATTCATTCTCAGGTTCTTCAATGGATATGTCAGCTAATACCACTGTGTATCCATTATGATATCACAATCACTGTAGCATCACTTGATGCACTGGTGGTATATAGGGGTCCCACCAGCTCATGTCTTTGACAAACCCACAGATTGCAGTAGATAATCTGCAGTAGGAGCATTTGCCTCTTAAAGGGGTTGTGTCACAAAACATATTCTACATTTTTCAAACCAGAACCTGGATCTGAATAGTTTTGTAATTGGATGTAAATAAAAATGTAATATAGCCAGTGACCAATTGCGGACAAGAATAGGACATGTTCTATTTTTTTGCGGAGCCGCGGCCGGAAGTTCGGGGCCGAAGCCCGAAAGTTCGGGGCCGCACTCCCGAAATGCAGTGCAGTGCAGTTGGAGCAGTGAATGGGGAGATCTCTGGATCCATGTGAAGTACAGGGTTAGTTCTAGCTTTGTTAGGAAGAGATTGTCGTGTACTACATGATGTCTGATTTTTATTGTTTACATCAATCATGGCAAAACCCCTTTAATAAATTAGGAACATTTTACTCCAGTGCACAGGGAATGAAGACTGGAGTATGGGAACGCCAGTGTTGAAAAATGTCCCCCATTTATTATGTTATCACCTCATCATCAGCCATCGCTATTCGCTTCCTCTAGTGCACTGTTCTTCCCAGTATTTTGGGTTATTTCACATGAGGAGTGAATAAAGACTTTTTCACAGGAGGTTAAATGGGCCCAGCAGGAGCCCACCTACAAGGTGCAATTACTAATGCTGAGTCTTCTCATGTGGAAGAAGGAGATATTTTAGAAATGACTTGCACTTGGCACCTCTCTGAAGCCCCCTCCCGTTGTTTTGTGGCACAGGGCTACATAAATACAAAGTTCATTCCGTATTTTTAAGCTTATTTATGCCAGGAAACTGGAGCACATAAATTTATTAAATGGCTGGTGCCTGCATACTCTCCTGCCCAATCCTGACATCGAGCATGGAGAGGTGCATGCTGGACAGGACTGTTACAGAGGCAACCATCCAATTCCCAACAAGTGTTGTGCCTGGGTCCCTTCAATAAGAACAGGACCTGGGCATGATGGTTGCTGGACATTGGAGAGCTGCCACAGCAGCTGTTCCGCCCAACCTGCCGTCTCTCCATGCCCGATGTCATGATTGGGCGCAAGCGTATGCACAACCCCTTTAATCTGCCCCAGCATTTTTAATACAAAGCAGTGTTAATTGGCAGACATATCAGCAGTTACATCATATAGTTTCAATGCCATGTTAATTCGGTGCTGGTGAGGTAAGAGATTTGAGAGGTCAGGATCAAGAGCTAGAACATTTTAACTATCCATTCTAGTCTGCGCAGCTGATCACTTAGGGAGAATGAGGATACAATTCTACTGATCACAGAGTGCTATGCAGCTTTTGCCAGGAATTCTCAGTCTGTACCTGGTATGGTAGAGTGCCGCCACAGTGTTATTAAACATGAAATGCTGAAGACCCAGCGTCCATGTTTTTATTTGGAACAAAACATAACAAGCAGCAATAGATACAAAGTGCAGTTTCTGTCACAAAATGATGAGGCATGGGGGCTGGTTAGGTGGCAATTAAGTGGCATTTGCAGGCACTTGTGGGTACAGATCTGGAGCTAGACTGGCCTGGAAGATGTCTAGGTGATGGTTGTCTGAGCCGGAGTCCCTCACCGGCAGCAGGGTCTGTAAAGCTATTTTGATCATCAGCCTAAGCACACTGATGCTTTTCGGAAAGCAGTGTGTCTGGCTCTGGCAAGATTAGGCATGAACTTATCTCCTTTGCTATCTCTCAGGAAGCAGGAAGCAGGAACCCATGCCTACCAAGAGGGGACGAACAGGGTTGTTCTGCTGGAGTACAACAGAACATGGTATTACATGTAACATAATACATATTATAACAAGCGATTGCAGATACTCTCAGGTCTGGGGTACTGCACCTGGTTCCCAGAATACAGTTTCAGCCTTTAGTTTTGCATTGTTGTAGAGCTATAACTGCTTCTATGTAGTATATTCACATTCATATATAGGATAGTGGTGATGTAATCATATGAAAAGAGTTAAAGGGGTTATCCAGCCATTAATATTAATGACCTATAGTCAGGATAGGTCATCAATATCTAATCTGCAGGGGTCCGACGCCTGGCATATCCACTGATCAGCTGTGAGATGAGGAAGTGAAGCTCCATGCGAGCACTGCTTCTTCCTGGTCTTCCCACTATGCCTCGTCTCCTGTGGAGTGGCGGTGTAGTGTAATTACAAGTACCCGCTCCATTTAAGTGAATGGAGCAAGTACTCGTCATTGCACTGGACTTCCGAGACAAAGTGCAGTGTGTAATGAACAGAAAGCAGCTTCTGGAGTGCTGCCTCCTCTTCAGCTGATTGGTGAAGGTGTCGGGAGTTGGACCCCCACTGATCAGATATTGATGACTTATCCTGACGATAGGTCATCAATATTAACGGCTGGACAACCTCTTTAAAGATGTATTCCCATCTTGGCTTTTCATGGCCAACATAGGACTTGTCTGTGTAAGCACTGGCCAGAGGTGGCTGGAGGTAAGGAAATATCTGAGCTATGCTTTTTCTGATGATTCAGAGTTACGGAGACAGTATAGCTTGTGGTGCTATGCTGTATAGCACCAGTCCACAAGCTATACTGTCTCTGTATCTCTGAGTCACCAGAAAAAGAATATTTCTTTACCTCCAGCCACCTCTGGCCGGTGCTTACACAGACAAGTCCTTTCTTGGCCATGAAAAGCCAAGATGGGAATATTGTCCAGCCATTAATATGAGTAGCTCAAATTCACTGCTATGGGATTTACAACTTCAGTAAGTTGCATTTATGATGTTCATAAAGTTAATACAAGGCACTTACTAATGTATTGTGATTGTCCATATTGCTTCCTTTTTGCTGGCTGGATTTATTTTTCCATCACATTATACACTGCTCGTTTCCATGGTTACATACCACCTTGCAATCCATCAGTGGTGGTTGTGCTTGCACACTATAGGAAAAAGCGTCAGCCTCTCTGGTGGCCGGGACCATGGGAGTGCACATAGGCCAGTGCTTTTTTCTATATTGTGCAAACACGGCCATTGGATTGCAGAATGGTCTGTAACTATGGAAACAAGCAGTGTATAATGTGATAGAAAAATTCATCCAGCCAGCAAAGGAATATGGATAATCGCAATACATTAGTAAGTATCTTGTATTAGCTTTTTCTACATGATAAATGTCACTTACTGAAGTGATACAACCCCTTTAAGTTTACTTAGAGGACTTGAACATGTGATCATTTGATAGCTTCTCCACTATAATGCAATGAATTACCATTGCAGTCTATGGGGGTGCAGTGCTTCCATGATTAACCCCTCAGATGATGTGGCCAACTGCAACCATGGCATCTGAGTGCCTAAATGTCCAGGTGTTTGCAGTGTGAAACAACAGAAACCCAGAAGCTATGGCGCCTGCTCAGCTTCTGAGCGAGCACCATGGGTTAAATGGGCTTGAAAGTACTGCTTACTGGGAAGCAAAAGATGTAGTATATAGATATACAGTGGGAGGAATATGGATTAATATTTACTGGCAGCCCTGATTGTCATTTGATTCACCTTTTGGCATGTACATCAGTGTACATGCAAAATAAGTTCCCACCCCCTCAGCCATCTGATTATCAGCTGGCAAGGAAGAAAGCCCCAGGGGTCCAGGCTTCAAGGAGGCCCCAGGTTGAGAATGTCACACCTCAATCAGCCAGTTTGGAGGCAAGCTAAATCCTGCAGGAAAACCCCCCAGCAGGAGGTATCAGCCCTTGCCAGGATCAAGGATACCTTCCAGACATGTTGGCACCTACATTTCATAAGGAATTATGAATCTCCCAGCCAGCGCAGGCGCAAACCGGATACATATTTGTGTCCCGGTGGCCACGATGTAGGTGCCCATGGTCTTTGTTTGATGGGGGGATGCCAGGGAAAGGAGATATCCATATCTCCCCACAGAAACCAAATAGTGGTACAATGTTTGGACTCTAGTTAAGGCCCACCATCAACACTGCAGCATCAGTGACAGAGAGCAGTAGAGAAGAAATGAAGCTCAAGAAAGCTGGTAAGCAGACAGCACCACCTACACTTTGCAAGTATCATGCGCCCTGTACCTCCTTATAGTACAGCAGCGCAGTGGCCGGCTTAAAAGACAGGAGGAGCTTCTGAGTCCCAGCTCCTTCGCTCCTGCATGGTTAATTACCTGACGAGAAACTTCAGTTTAAAGTGCAGCTGTTCAGATGTCCGCCCGCTCGCTTTCACCGACGTTCAGCTGAACAGCAACACTGAAGGAGTTGGCCCCTTAGACAATGGGTGCCCTGGGCAGTTGCCCAGTTTGCCCCGCCCCTCCTTAACGCCGACCTTGGTTGTAACCATGGAAACAAGCAGTGTGTAATGTGATGGAAAATTAAATCTAGCCAGCAATGGAAGCAATATGGACAATCACAATATATTTGTAAGTGCCTTGTATTAATTGTCTACATGATAAATGCCATTTGCTAAAGTGAGACAACCCCTTTTACTTCTGTCATGGGTAAACTGTTTGAAGGTTTTCTAAGAGATGCTGGAGTACCTCAAAGAAAATAAGCAAATAACGCCATATCAGCATGACTTCATGAGGGGTCGGTCATGTCAAACTAATTCAATCAGTTTCTATGAGGAGGTAAGTTCTAGACTTGACAGCGGCGAATCAATGGATGTCGTATATCTTGACTTCTCCTAAGCATCTGACACTGTACCACATAAAAGGTTAGTATATAAAATGAGAATGCTTGGACTGGGAGAAAATGTCTGTATGTGGGCTCAGTGACAGAAAACAGAGGGTGGTTATTAATGGTACACACTCAGATTGGGTCACTGTCACTAGTGGGGTACCTCAGGGGTCAGTATTGGGCCCTATTCTCTTCAATATATTTATTAATACTTTCAGGGCCAAGCCATTTTTCATCTTAAGGACCAGGCAATTTTTTGCAAATCTGACGTGTCACTTTATGTGGTGATAACTTTAAAACGCTTTTACTTATCCAGGCTATTCTGAGAATGTTTTCTCGTCACATATTGTACTTCATGACAGTGGTAAAAATGAGTCAAAAAAAATCTTTTTTATTTATAAAAAAATACCAAATTTACAAAAAATTTGGAAAATGTTTCAAATTTCCAAATTTTAATTTCTCTACTTTTATAATAGATAGTAATACCTCCAAAAGTAGTTATTACTTCACATTCCCCATATGTCTACTTCATGTTTGGATCATTTTGTAAATGCCATTTTATTTTTTGCGGGACGATAGACGGATTTTAGAAGCAAATCTTGACATTTTTCAGAAAATTTCGAAAACCCACTTTTTAAGGACCAGTTCAGGTCTGAAGTCACTTTGCGAGGCTTAGATAATAGAAACCACCCAAAAATGACCCCATTTTAGAAACTACACCCCTCAAGGTATTCAAAACTGATTTTACAAACTTTGCTAACCCTTTAGGTGTTCGAAAGAATTAATGGAAAATAGAGATGAAATTTCAGAATTTCACTTTTTTGGCAGATTTTCCATTTTAATCAATTTTTTCCAGTAACAAAGCAAGGGTTAACAGCCAAACAAAACTCAATATTTATTGCCCTGATCCTGTAGTTTACAGAAACACCCCATATGTGGTCGTAAACTGCTGTACAGGCACATGGCAGGGCTCAGAAAGAAAGGAACGCCATATGTTTTTTTGAAGGCGGATTTTGCTGTAGTGGTTTTTTGACACCATGTCCCAATTGAAACCCCCCTGATGCACTCCTAGAGTAGAAAATCCAAAAAAGTGACCCCATTTTAGAAACCACGGGATAAGGTGGCAGTTTTGTTGGTACTATGTAGGGTACATATTATTTTTGGTTGATCTATATTACACTTTTTGTGAGGCAAGGTAACAAAAAATAGCTGTTTTGTCACAGTTTTAATTTTTTGTTATTTACAACGTTCATCTGACAGGTTATATCATGTGCTATTTGTATAGAGCAGGTTGTTACGGATGCGACAATACCAAATAGGATTACTTTGTTTTTGTTTTTTGTTTCATTTTTACATAATAAAGCATTTTTGAAAAAAATTATTTTTTTGTGTCTCCACATTCTGAAAGCCTAGTTTTTTTTATTTTTTGGCGACTGTCTTATGTAGGGGCTCATTTCTTCAGCCCCTACCAACAGTTTGATTGGTACTATTTTAGGGTGCATATGACTTTTTCATCGCTTGGTATTACACTTTTAGTGATTGCTTTTTTGACACACTTTTTATTTTTTTATTTTTACGGTGTTCACCTGAGGGGTTAGGTCATGTAATATCTTTATACAGCAGGTTATTACGGACGCGGCGATACCTAATATGTCTACTTTTTTTATTTATTTAAGTTTTACGCAATAATATGATTTTCTGAGCCATAGTTATTTTTTATTTTTTGGGTGATTGTCTTAGGTAGGGGCTTATTTTTTGCAGGATGAGGTGACTGTTAGATTGGTACTATTTTGGGGGGCATACGCCTTTTTGATCACTTGGTGTTGCACTTTTAGTGATGTAAGGTGACAAAAAATGTTTTTTTTAGCACAGTTTTTATTTTATTTTTTTGAAGGGGTTAGGTAATGTGATATTTTTATAGAGCCAGTCAATATGGACACGGCGATACCTAATATGTCTACTTCTCTTTTTTTCCCTATTTTTTTTATACATTTTTTTACTTTATTTTGGGAAAAGGACGCTTTTTTTTTTTTTGTTGAAACTTAATTTTTTGTAAAACTTTCTTTTTTTTAAAAAAATTCACTTTATTTTTTGTCCTACTCTGGGACTTCAACTTCAAGGGTGTGATCTGGTTTACAATGCTTTACAATACTTCTGTATTGTAAAGCATTGGCTGTTAGTGTATTACTGAATGTAATACACTTCAGACTGCTTGCTTGTGAGATCCAGGGGGCTAGATCTCACAGGCTGTCACTGAAGGCAGCCACGATGCCTAAGGTAGGCATCGGGCTGCCTTCCCTGCTATCGGGTCCCCGTCACAGCAGCGCGGGGACCCGATGGCAGCTCCGATCGCCGCAAGAACATAGCACGTACTGCGGTGACCGCAGCACATTAAGGGTTAATTACCGATGCCGGCGCATGCAGCAGGGGTACGGATATTAGTGACTGCCGGACCCCTGCCGCGGATCGGGCCGGCGCATATCCTGCACCCGCCAAATCACCGCGCCATACATGTTCGGCGCTGGTCCTTAAGTCACCGACATTAAGGAGTTAATGATCTTGTAGAAGGCTTGCACAGTAAAACATACATTTTTGCAGATGACACTAAACTGTGTACAGTAATTAGCACTGAAGAGGACAGTATACTGCCGCAGGGGGATCTGGATAAATTGGAGGCTTGGGCAGAGAAGTGGCAGATGAGGTTTAACACTGACAAATGTAAGGTTATGCACATGGGAAGGAATAATGCAAGTCATCCGTACATACTAAATGGTAAAACACTGGGTAACACTGACATGGAAAAGGACTAAGGAATTTTTGTGAACAGCAAACTAAGCTGTAGAAACCAGTCAGGCAGCTGCTGCCAAGGCCATTAAGATAATGGGTTGCATCAAAAGGGGCATAAATGCCCATGATGAGAACATAGTCCTACCACTTTATCAATCACTAGTCAGACCACACATGGAGTACTGTGTACAGTTCTGGGCTCCTGTGAACAAGGCAGAGCTGGAGAGGGTTCAGAGGATGGCAACTAAAGTGATAACTGGGTGGACTACAAGACCCTGAAAGATTATCAATACTAGGTTTATTCACTTTAGAAAAAAGACGACTGAGGGGAGATCTAATAACTATGTATAAATATATCAGGGGTCAGTACAGAGATCTCTCCCATTATCTATTTATCCCCAGGACTGTGACTGTGACAAGGGGACATCCTCTGCGTCTGGAGGAAAGAAGGTTTGTACACAAACATAGAAAAGGATTCTTTACGGTAAGAGCAGTGAGACTATGGAACTCTCTGCCTGAGGAGGTGGTGATGGTGAGTTCACTAAAAGAGTTCAAGAGGGGCCTGGATGTATTTCTGGACTGTAATAATATTACAGGCTATAGTTACTAGAGATGGTTTGTTGATAGTGTTGAGCGAGTCCGTAATTCAAAGAGAATAATATTCAGCTCACCATAAGCCTACGGTGCACGGAGAGGACCGGACCCGTCCCTTGTATAATCAGAAAAGAATAGAAAGTTCTCCAGCATCCATCAGTGTTGATCGTCTTTATTGTAGATTGGTATAAACGTACATACTTCAATCTTCACCACCCTCCACCACAGGTTAACATGTTTCAAACTCGAAAGTACAATCATAACCTAGTGACGTGGACTGACACCTGTGGTTAAATAGGTTTGTTCAGCGGGGGGGAAGGTAGAGGGGAAGGAAGAGGGAAGACCGCTAAATACAAAACCAATTAATCCATTGGTTGCCACGTATCAAATCTAACACCCCTGACATGACAAAACATATAATGCTAATAGATAAAAAAGGGACAAACTGAAGCTGTCCATTATAGCCTTGAAGATGCCAGATAATACATGAAGTATAAAACCATATATGTAGGACAATGTAAAAACATAACTCCTGGGAAATCCTGGAACATTGATACCGGCTTGAAAACCGCTGTATATGAACAGCCCCCGATACCATAAATGGATATGTGAGTTACGAATGCAAGATAGGTGTTGATCTTATAACTGCATATGGCTCTGAATGTCACTGAAATCATATATAATATTTATAGGAAGAAGAAACCATTAATGATATAAAAGCATTGTGCCTAACCTAAATATTCAGTATGCTTCCCTCAGCAAAAAAAAATTCTTCAAATTACCGCCTCTGAAGGGAGGTGTTACTTTTTCAATGGCAAATACACGTAGATAGCTGACACTTCTATAATGAATGTTAATAGAGTCTTTAGCTGCAGGAAAAATTATATGTAGGGTAGTTAGGATATAGAGATATTGGCGCCCCCACCAACAATTTAATGAACAATAGAGAATTTGGGAGAGCTTAAAATATAACTTTTACTATTAGTTTATATAGAATATATAGCGCCACAAACAGATGCTTGAGATATGGCTAAAATTTATGGAACAGTCTTTCCATTCAGACGCCCCCCTGGTAGGGATCAGCCTAGCGTGGTGGAAATAATACCGCGTCTGGGCCGAGAGTTAGATGTAGTCGTAGGTAATTGCAAGATGTAGACTGATGCAGGGAACCACTGTCCCTAGTAGGCCCTGATTGGGGAAGGGGGCAATGCTAGTGTTCACCTGCCTGTCTACACAGAGTTCCTACCCCGCAAGGGGCAGCCCTGTCCGGATACCTTACCCTAGATTAGGCGGGTATCCCTGGTAATGCCCTATAGGATGGTTCCCATTTAACGTGTCATGTTTCAAGTGATAAATCATCAGGGGAAGAGATCCAAAATGTGCAAAAGTAATCCTGCAAGGAAAAATATATTTAACATGAGGATCTAGAAAAAAGGGGGGGGGTTTCACATATATTGGGAACTAGAAGGAAAATGGAACAGGGACATACCTTAGATCAGTGGATCACTAGGATTGAAAAGAAAGGGACATTGATGGTCCTAAAGGAAGGAGGACCCCACAGATTCTTTGAAGAGGGGCGCCTCTGGGGCAGCTGATCTGATGTTATCAGCTGCACACCGAATTGCCATCAGGATGCTGTATTTAAACAGCAGAGCGCGCACCCTGTATCTAGCGACCGCCTCTGGGGGTGGGATGGTCCGGTCACGTGATCGGAACGCTACGCCCCATCGGCAGGCGCGGCCATCCAATGGACCGCACCGCACTAGGCCGTGGAGTGCAGCGCAACGTCCGGTCACGTGGGGCGGCCGGGAGAAGGGCTGAATACAGCGCCTGTTGCTTGGCAACTGAATGATGCCGGGAGTGCTCAGACGTCCAGGTTCAGTTGCTAGAGAGCGAGCATAATACACTGCCTGCAGAATTATTAGGCAAATGAGTATTTTGACCACATCATCCTCTTTTTGCATGTTGTCTTACTCCAAGCTGTATAGGCTCGAAAGCCTACTACCAATTAAGCATATTAGGTGATGTGCATCTCTGTAATGAGAAGGGGTGTGGTCTAATGACATTAACACCCTATATTAGGTGTGCATAATTATTACGCAACTTCCTTTCCTTTGGCAAAATGGGTCAAAAGAAGGACTTGACAGGCTCAGAAAAGTCAAAAATAGTGAGATATCTTGCAGAGGGATGCAGCACTCTTAAAATTGCAAAGCTTCTGAAGCGTGATCATCGAACAATCAAGCGTTTCATTCAACAATAGTCAACAGGGTCGCAAGAAGCGTGTGGAAAAACCAAGGCGCAAAATAACTGCCCATGAACTGAGAAAAGTCAAGCGTGCAGCTGCCAAGATGCCACTTGCCACCAGTTTGGCCATATTTCAGAGCTGCAACATCACTGGAGTGCCCAAAAGCACAAGGTGTGCAATACTCAGAGACATGGCCAAGGTAAGAAAGGCTGAAAGACGACCACCACTGAACAAGACACACAAGCTGAAACGTCAAGACTGGGCCAAGAAATATCTCAAGACTGATTTTTCTAAGGTTTTATGGACTGATGAAATAAGAGTGAGTCTTGATGGGCCAGATGGATGGGCCTGTGGCTGGATTGGTAAAGGGCAGAGAGCTCCAGTCCGACTCAGACGCCAGCAAGGTGGAGGTGGAGTACTGGTTTGGGCTGGTATCATCAAAGATGAGCTTGTGGGGCCTTTTCGGGTTGAGGATGGAGTCAAGCTCAACTCCCAGTCCTACTGCCAGTTTCTGGAAGACACCTTCTTCAAGCAGTGGTACAGGAAGAAGTCTGCATCCTTCAAGAAAAACATGATTTTCATGCAGGACAATGCTCCATCACACGCGTCCAAGTACTCCACAGCGTGGCTGGCAAGAAAGGGTATAAAAGAAGAAAATCTAATGACATGGCCTCCTTGTTCACCTGATCTGAACCCCATTGAGAACCTGTGGTCCATCATCAAATGTGAGATTTACAAGGAGGGAAAACAGTACACCTCTCTGAACAGTGTCTGGGAGGCTGTGGTTGCTGCTGCACGCAATGTTGATGGTGAACAGATCAAAACACTGACAGAATCCATGGATGGCAGGCTTTTGAGTGTCTTTGCAAAGAAAGGTGGCTATATTGGTCACTGATTTGTTTTTGTTTTGTTTTTGAATGTCAGAAATGTATATTTGTGAATGTTGAGATGTTATATTGGTTTCACTGGTAAAAATAAATAATTGAAATGGGTATATATTTGTTTTTTGTTAAGTTGCCTAATAATTATGCACAGTAATAGTCACCTGCACACACAGATATCCCCCTAAAATAGCTAAAACTAAAAACAAACTAAAAACTACTTCCAAAAATATTCAGCTTTGATATTAATGAGTTTTTTGGGTTCATTGAGAACATGGTTGTTGTTCAATAATAAAATTAATAATCAAAAATACAACTTGCCTAATAATTCTGCACTCCCTGTAGTTTGCGCTCCTATAAATATTAGTATAGCATTTCGTGCAGATTAACAGTTATTTTATATAAAATAATAGTAAAAGTTATATTTTAAGCTCTCCCAAATTCTCTATTGTTCTTTAGCTGCAGGTCTCAATCTTAAAAAATAATTAATGCTTTTATATTATTATAAGTTTCTTCTTCCTATAAATATAATGTATGATTTCAGTGACATTCAGAGCCATATGCAGTTATAAGATCAACACCTATCTTGCATTCGTAACTCACATATCCATTTATGGTATCGGGGGCTGTTCATATACAGCGGTTTTCAAGCCGGTATCCATATTTCAGGATTTCCCAGGAGTTATGTTTTTACATTGTCCTACATATATGGTTTTATACTTCATGTATTATCTGGCATCTTCAATGCTATAATGAACAGCTTCGGTTTGTTCCTTTTTTATCTATTAGCAGTATATGTTTTGTCATGTCAGGGGTGTTAGATTTGAAACGTGGCAACCTATGGGTTAAGACAAAAAAAGAGGGTCAAACAGGAAAGGCAGTGAAGCCTACCTGAACACTGCTCCAAAAGTGAGAATTGAACTATTGTGGGGGGGCAGTAACTAAATAAAACATAACTTTTAATCACATCAGGGATAAAATAGGCCCCTTCAGACAAACAAACATGTAAGGAAGGTGATATCGAAACCAATGTGATCAAGTTGCTCACAGTGGCTACGATAAGACCGTTAGGTAAGAAGAGTGACCACACGGTGCATGACGTCAAATGTGGCGCTCAGCCGGGTACCTGAGGGAGTACCGTATAAGGCTGAGATGTCACCGTGGGTCCTGTTGGTGGACTAGCGAAGGGTGTATCAAGTCAGGAAAATAAAGGGTATTGGTATGGTGTATACACTGACCCTAGTGAATCCCTACTTGTCCTAGTCCACCCTACTAATGTATCCTAGGAACGGGGTCCAAAAAAAACCCTGCAAAGGGGTGGCCCCGACTGGAACTCTGGTCCTACGCTGGATGCCCTGTTGAGGCCCTAGACAGCGGTAGAAGAACCATATACCCATTGGGTGATACAAATAATGGGTTGTTGGAAAAACTATCCCAACCAAACACAATCAGGCTAGTAGCAAAAAAAGAAAAAATACTTAAGTGTCCCTAAGTATATGTATATTTTTGTATGTTTTTGATCCTTGTTTAAAGAAAGCAATGTCGCAGGACTTTTTCTTTTATTACTCAGCTTAACCGCAGCAATGTGGAGATAATATGTAGAAAACGCATATGAACATCATAAACCGCATACAAAACGCAACTATACCACAAGGAGCAAATTTCTGTTCCGGTCCAGTTTTTGGAGATTACTGACGGGACTATAAAAGGATGTGATGGATTAGCGGGGGTAGAGCCACTGAGTAAGGGGAAAGAAGTCCCCGAAACGCGTCTGGCGTAATCCACCCCTGTACTTGTGCCAACTGGATATACCGCGGAATACTGAACAAATAACAAAGATTGAAGCGCTCCAAAACTTTTAACCTGAGAATTGTTCTACCCATGATAACGGGACTGTAAGGCTACTCTCGCGATTTCCCGACGGCAACCGCGTGACACGCATTGGCGAGCGAGGACGCTGACGGAAAGAGACACAGCTGTATGTGTGGTGAGTAGAAGCTTGTGAGACGGGATCTCCAGCTACCGGCTTCGATCCTCTACCGGTAAGACATCTAATACCGCATTACTTACCACCCACATCCAACCGCCAGTGATACACTTGGCAAATATCAGCTTTGATAACAGTGACTGTTTCTGCCGGACGGAATCGCTGCATGCCCACTGTGTATAGTCTATGGACTGACTTTTTTCCTCCAGGTGAAAATTTGGGGATTTAAAACATATTGCTGCTTATTGGGTGTCATTTTTTGAGCAAATACCGTCAAGACTAAAAGGATGTTTCTCATATGATAATTATACCCCTCCGCTACAGTGATTCAAGGGACTCTATGTATATGATCTTACACTTTATTGCGATTATATTGCGATTACATTGCGATTGTTATCTCATATTCTGCTTCCACTCTATCATAGCCACAGATATACATTGCATCTGGAACTGTGGACAGTTAGAGTTGGCTTAAGCAGACCCACTCAGCATGAATTTTTTATAGTGTTGTTATTTATAGTGTTGTTGTGTTGTTATTTTATAGTGTTGTTATGTGTTGATTTTATCGTTGTGAAACATATATTAAATTGTAACCTCTTATATGACCCACATATTGAGTGCCAGTCTTATATACCTTTTTTTCCATTCCCACTTCTTACTGATTGGGTGTTCAGTCAAGACTAGAGCACCTTTTTCATTCTGAGAAGGTGGTGAGCTATCCACGTTAACCATATTGTATTATGGATCCCACAGGACCTTGTGCAAAATAGACAAGTATACCAGCCGCACCCAGCCATTGTTATACTCCAGCGCACTTTCTATTTGCATTCTCTTTTCTATTTCCCAATGTTTTGGGGTCTTCCCAAATTTATAAAAAATAATAATAATTAAAGTTAAAAAAAATTAGGAACATTGTTGGCTACCTCCTCCTTCTCCACCACCGCTTCCACCTACACCGTCACGTTCACCACCTCCTACTCCACTTTGACCTCCACCTCCTAGTTCAAGATTATTATTATTTAAATTTTTTTATATTCTATGTTATTTTAAGTAATTTCCCTATCCACATTTGTTTGCAGGGCACTTGTCTTGCTCTTATTCCCATTTTGCTTCCTTTTGCAGCCCTCTAGCCCTTACTATGACTATTTTACAGCCATTTTAGTGCACCAAAGTTTGGGTCCCCATTGACTTCAAAGGGGTTCAGGTTCGAGTTCAGGTCAAGTTCGGGTCCCAAACACGAACTTTGACCCAAAGTTCGGCTGAACCCGGCAAACCCAAAGATCTATGGGACCCATGGATCTTCGGGTTTGCGGCGTTCGGCCGAACTTTGGGTCAAAGTTCGTGTTCGGGACCTGAACTTGACCCTACAACCCGAGTTGTTGACCCAGGGAGTTATTCTGATTTCCTGATTGGAGTCGGGAAGGAAGGAGACATCTGCTCTCAGCAACACAGTGCTCAGTATGATGGGTGCATTAACAGGTTTCACAGACAAGAAAATTATCATTTCAGTTCCCTGTCAGAGTACAGGCTCAAACTGTATAACAGCACCAGTAGGGTTAGTTAATAGTTTCTTCGGCGCATGGTCTGTATGACTGAGTGTACGTCGCATACTTTGGCCTTTAGGACATGGCAATCTTTTTTAAGGCAGGAAGAACAGAAGGAACAAAAAACTATATTCACTGTGTCACATTATGTGATGGCAGTGTTTTATGCCTGTCAGTGTAATGCTGGCAGGCATCTTGTAAGGCTCTGCCTCTCGCAGGTCCTAATAAGTATACTAAGCCTACATTCACACAATAGTGAAAAAAAAAAGTGGCTGTTAAAAATTGTTACATTGTCAGTTTTTCACGGCTGTTTTTTTACGGATGTCTTTCTGAAAAAGGGCCATAAAAAGGGTCTCCTTCCATCGTATGAGAGCTGTCTGGCTGTGAAAACCATCAAAATAGGATATGTCTTGTTACTTGGCGGCCAGTATTCATGGTCCGTTAAATGGATTCGTGAATACACCCATAGGCTGTCATTATTCTGAAAATGGTCATCACACATCCATTTTCGACAGTTGTGGGAATAAGGCCTAAGAGGGCAAATCTGAGGAGCCTTCATTTGGCCAAGCCATCTGGGACCCATCACTTCCTCTAACCACATAGTTGATGTAGCGGCCAATGACTGGACATCTGAAGAGTTAAAGACCCAAGATCTGCGTTATCTCCAATCCCGGCTGCAAACTGCCTGCAGCTCCCTGCACACCTGAACTGAATGTGTTAATATACAATATTTCAGCATTTGGGGCTCCATTTTTCCCCATGGCTCAATTGTGCCTAAAACCAACCCTGGGCAGCCACACGATCCTTCAGCCAACAGCTGCTCCAGAGTGCCCTCCCATGACTCTCAGCACTATTTTGTCACATTTTACACGGATTAGCGATATCCATGTTACTTCAGATGCTACATTGTGTAACAGTTTTCCACACTATACAGATCAGCCAATTTATTGGTCATGTTCTGGAAATGGTGATCGGAGTTCACTGTGCAATGAACTTACTGTGCTGACCATGCAACGCATACTTAACCATGACTCACGTTGTGGGATCACATGACCCAGCAGCTTACCAAACTATAACACAGTGTCCCAATGATTCATTTTTCAACAGTCTATTTAATCAAACTTTAAGTGATGGAAATGCACCAGGGAGTTTTTCGTAACCAGATCTTTATTGCCTGTTGGATGTTTGAAGAATGCAACACAGTAGACGTGAAGACTTTTTGACACAAAATTAAAGGAGACTTACAAAACAGTTAGATAAGTGAGCAGACCACCATGTGGGTCCATTTCCTGCTTTTAAAGTTGATTCACACACAACATACCTATAAACAGGTAGGACGCTGAAGCAATGAGACACTACATGTAGCAGCATGCTGCCCAGTGTGCAAATACAGTGCTCCCTTAAGATACAAAGGCCTCAGGATACAATATTTTCAGCATACAGTGGTCGCCCTGGAACCAATTAATATTGTAACTTCAGGGACCAATGTACTGAAAGCATGGATTATTTAACATTGCACTATTACTATTGTAATTACTGTACATGAAAATCTGAGGCTCTGCGAGGACAGCTTTGATCAAAATTGTGTGGGTCCATCCACCAACAACAAGGTGGCCTCTTCATATAGGAACCTACACTATCAGATTTGCCTCCCCTGGTAGCCTTGGTCAGATTGGTAGGAGTGCATGGTCCAAATGGAGGCAGAGACTCCAACAACTGTAACAAAACAAAGTTAGACCAGCACATCCAAACAATGTGAAATGAACGTACAGGTGCATGCTACTATGGTTGACACACAAAAGCAAACAAATACTACATGAAGCAGCAGACTGCTCTATGCGCAGAGACATATGAAAACATGGATTATTCTGAATTGCATCACTGCTACAACATATGAGGCCCCTTGCACATGTCTGAACAAAATTCTGTAGATCCATCCACCAACAACAAGGTGGCCTCTTTAGATGGGAACCTACACTATATAGGATGTTGAATGGACATGCAAATAAACACAACACAATCCTATACAGCCTGATTTTGACAGCAAGCACTAGTAGTATCATGCTGACTGTAATTTTAGCAGTTCCTTTTTATCCCTTTTAAATGTTTGTTACTATTGAATAGCTTTTGTGTCATTTTCAAAAGACCCGACAGTTGGGTCTTCGAAGATGGTGCCCACGGAGTCCATGATCAGCTATCAGTGTTCCAGCAAAATTGACCCTCTTAAAACGTAACTTTTACTTAGATATGCTTAATAAAATAACACCACATCCGTGATTCACCCGTGAAGTTCTGTGAAACAAATGATAATCAAAGATATAAACACTTATATAGGGTAACCAACCATTGATGTGGTTATGAAGGTTGGTGTACACAGGGCAGTACTGGGGAGTACTGGAATATCTATCCTGTCCTTGCACTCACCCTTAATAAAGCCTCAGCCCAGGGACGTCCCCTAATGGTGAGGGCTCCCTGTCCTCGAACCTGGACTGGCTGCCCTATGTACACCCTCCTCTCAATGACCAATACCCCGGTACCCCATATAAAAGACGGATATAATCTGTGTCACAGGTATGCTATCACCTGAATTGACAACAGCCCATGTAGATAAAGCACTAGAAAAACATACGGTGTGAAGGTGTAGGTCTCACCTACAACACCATACAGAAAGCCCCTATTAGGGCGCCAAGATATCAATATGCTCTCAGGCTTACTACAACAAACCCCGACACGTTTCCCCTATCCTTTAGGTTCATCAGGGGGTATACAAGCGGTCATGGGTAAACCGTCATAACATAGTCAAGAAAATCATAATATACTCTTGATACATATGGAGGATTCAAGTCCAGATGACGCGGAGAATGTTGCGAGCACAGGACCAAGGGGACCAATAGATATATCCCACTTAGCAACAAAAACGGTCAGATATACCAGGAGCCCATTCAGATAGGGACCAATAAATTGTCCAAAAATTCCCTCGCGTTCTGGTGCCGTCCCGTTCCTCCAGCTATCAGGCTGATCATGGACTTTTAACCCTTCAGATGCCATGGTCAATTACGGCCACAATATCTTTTTCCGCCGGGGACCGAACCATTTGGTTGCTATGACAGCCTCAGACCCAGTGGCGTAACTAGAGTGTTATGGGCCCCAGTGCAAACTTTGGATCGGGGCCCCCCCCCCCCCCCTTTTTACAAAGAAGCGGCAGATTTTCTTACGAAGGGCTCTTTCCCTTGTGGTTAGTCCGCTGCGTGAATGAGGGCCAAGCTCCATTCCGGACAGCAGAGACACGGAGCAGTAACATGATTGATAATGCTCCGTGCCTCTCTGTGACCTTTTTACTACAAAATCACAGTGAGATAAAGTTGTCATAGAGAGGCACAGAGCATTATCAATTATGTTACTGCTACGTGTCTCTGCTGTCCGGAGCGGGGCTTGGCACTCTTTCACACAGCGGATTAGCCACACGGGATCCGCTTGTGTTAAAGAGCCCTAAGCCCAATGCATGGCTACACTAACCCAGTCCTAATAAAATCTGGTCCTACCTCATCCAGGGTGTCGCTGGCTTCGGCGTGATATCCACTGGATCCAGAACAAGGTCCCTGTGGTGATAGAGAAAAAAATGAATAATCACATAAGGAAGGGATGGTGACTGCCCCTATGAAATCACCAGCAGGGGGCGCTGTGCTGGCCTGGTAGACTGAGCTATGCCAATGTATAGCAGGGTAATTTAGGACATTTCCCCTAAGTGCTACCACACAGTACTAATGCCCACATTGTGGCCCCTCACAGTACTAATGCCCACCTTGTGGCCTTTCACAGTAATTAAGCCCACCTTTGTTCCTGTCACAGTAGTTATGCCCAGATATGTGCCCCCTAACAGTAGATATGCCAAATATGTGCCCCCTAACAGGAGTTATGCCAAATATGTGCCCCCTCACGGTATTTATGCCAGATATGTGCCCCCTTCACAGTAGTTATGCCCAGATATGTGCCCCATTCACAGTGGATATGCCCAGATATGTGCCCCTCACAGTGGATATGCCCAGATATGTGCCCCTCACAGTGGATATAGCAAGATATGTGCCCCTCACAGTAGTTATGGCCAGATATGTTCCCCCTCACAGTAGTTATGACCAGATATGTGCCCACTCACAGTAGTTATGCCAGATTATTTGCCCCTCACAGTAATGACCAGATACGTGCCCCCCTACAGTGGTTATGCTAGATTATGTGCCCCTCACATTAGATATGCCCACATATGTACCCCTCACAGTGGTTATGCCAGATTATGTGCCCCCCCTCACAGTAGTTGATATATGTGCCCCCTCATAGTAATGCCTTTATATGTGCCCCCCTCACAGTAGTTATGACAGATTAGGTGCCCCCTCAGTAGAGATGCACACTTTTGTGCCCCCCCTTCCCCTTTGCCCCCAGTCTGCAAAAAAAAAAAAAAACATACTTACCCTCTTCCCTGATGTTTCACTGCCACACTCACATCGCGCTGCTGGCTGTACTGAAGGCAGTTTCCCGGGCCTTCAGAGCTCCTCCCACAGCCAGCAGCGCGATGTGCGGCAAGCAGAGGGAGCGCTAGAGCTCCTGCTTCACTGATGATCTGGAGACAGCCCGGCAGTGACAAGAACTGCCGGGCCGAGTGTATATGAGTGAGTGCGCGCGTCCCCCCTCTTCCTCCTCCCCCTCTCTGCGCAAACCTCCCCCACCTTGCCTCATAATATTAAACGTGTAATGGAGCGCCCTGACGGGGCTGGCATTGTCACTGTACTTCATGCCGGGCCCCGTCACAGCTCTTCATTACATGTTAGTACAGCGGGCCCCCTCCCCCCGCTGGGCCCGGTCGCAGTCGCACCCCCTGCGACCGCGATCGTTACGCCCCTGCTCAGACCTTCTAAAGGCTCCGAGGCCTGTCATAGCGAAATCCCTATCAAGCACTGCCTGTGGCAGGCTGAGGAAACCAGCAATCCACTGGCGAAATGCGTCACACAGGTTGTATTATTTTCTTTTATTTGTTGCAATAAATTGACTTTTATGAAGTGTCAGCGCCCCTCAATCTGTTCTTTTATTCAGTATTCATTTTGATGTGGATTTGAAGCTTGGGACCATACAGAGGGAGCAGCGGCCGTTACCCCAGACACATGACAAGTCGGATTTCTAATAGAACAATCCAGTGCATTAGGCATTTTCATTGTTCATTCCAGTGAGCATATAGGGGGAGGCTTATAAAACTGGTGTAAAGTAGAACTGACGCAGTTGTCTATAGCAACTAATCAGATTCCACCTTTCATTTTCCAAGGGAGCTGTGATAAATGAAAGGTGGAATCTGATTGTTTGCTATGGGCAACTAAGCCAGTTTTACTTTACACCAGTTTCATACACTATGTTTTACACTATGGAGCACCGACACTCTTTTATATCACAGAAATAAAAAGTGGCTGCATGGACATGGTCATGTGACCACAGACCAGTAGAGAAAAGAGGAGCAATAAAGGTAAAAGAAATACATTACAAATCACAGCTACCTTTATAAATTATTATTTTAAAGGATGTTGATGCAAACCGAACAACCCCTTTAAAGCTGAGCTGCAACTCTGATACTGAACCATATACAGGAAAATTCATTCAATCCAGAATTAACCTTACTGGAGAGATGTCATTTAATCAGATATTTTAAATAATTGAACAGTCAAAAAAAAGTGTATAAAATGTATATTTAAAGATGGGAAAACCTTGAAAAATACAGCCAAATAAATTATGTATGAGATCAGAATAAAAGTCTGCCTTTTTACCAGATAAACAGCGCTACTCTTGTCTATTAGATGTTTTTGGCATTTCCTTCTTCCAAAAACAGCAACACATCTGTCCATAGGTTGTGCTCCGAGCTGCAATAACAAACACAACCAAAGAACAGATGTGGTGCTGTTTCTGGAATAGAATTTCTAATTCCCAAAATCTGGACAATCCCTTTAACGAGGACCTGTCACTACTCCTGACATGCCTGTTTTAATAGCTTCATGCATTTCCCATTTAATAACTATTCTGGAGCATCTATTCTTATGACTGTATGTTGTGCCGTTGTGCCGTTCCTTTATTATTTAGAAGTTATTAATGAATTGTTAGCAGTCTGCAGTAAGGGTACAGAGGGGTGGTAACAAGTTGGGTGTGTGTACCTGCACAGACTGAAAATGGCAGCACTGATTGGATAGAGTGAGTTTGTGCAGGTACAAACCCCCAACTTGTTACCACCACCACCCCCTCCCCCCATACCCTTACTGCAGACTGCTAGCAATTCATTGATAACTTCTAGTAGAAATAATAAAGTAACGGCACAGCATAGAGCCATAAGAATAGATGCTCCAGAATTGTATTGTTATTAAATGGGGAATGCATGAAGCTATTAAATCAGGCATGTCAGGAGAGGTGAAAGGTCACAGCTGAGCTGTATCACAAAGCTGAAGAACAAGAGTTTCTAGGAAAAAATGAGACCCTTCTTTCTAATCTCTTGCTGATCTTCTAGTACAACATTTGCTTCATGTTCTAGCGGGCCAGTTTCTTAATTTGTTCTGGGTTTCTTAATTTGTTCTGGTCAGTGTTCTGTTTCTGGTCTTGTGAAATTCCAGATTATCATACAGTTCATTGCTAGAGTCAGAATTTCTAAGCTTTAGAACTCCAGATGATAGGGCTGTCACTGCACTACCATTACTTTACTATGTTTGCTCTAGCATTAGGTTAGCAATATACATAATATGACTATAATATTAACATATTTACAATGGCACTGGTAATCCAGCAGCCTACTTCTTGCAGCCATTTCTCATAAAAGAATACAAGAATGATAGAAAATATAGACTCGGTGTAAAAATTTACAATATCTGTTCACGTTTAATTTGGTTTGACAAGCTGGAAACATCAAGAGGGAAAAAATATTTTCTTTGGGGATGAATGAACTATTCCCTCTTCTCACCATCCAAACCAAAGCAAGAACTCTTTGGCTGCTAATGTATATCAGGCCGAGCCAGAAACGTCTGCTGTGGAAGGTGTGAGTGTCTCCTTTCACTGCGTAAAATGTCACCAGGAACATCAGTGATTCCTACATACACAGCTTCTAAATAACCAACAGCACCCCCCCCCCATGTCTGTAAATGCAAAATAAGAGGGCTACCTATGAAAAGCACTAATGTTGCGTAAAATGAGCCACTCATTTATTTCATGATAAACCAAATTCAATTCTTATTTCTAAAAACTAGAAAAAACATTTTTGTTTTCACCTTGAAAAAATATTAGTTAGGATTTGGATTTTATGCTAAAATTTAAAACTGTTATTTGTAGGGGTTTGGAACCAGGATCATACACATGAGCTCTTTCTGGAGCAGAAGTAAAATTCAAAGAGCCCAAGTATAAAGTTTTTGCTTTCAATGCTGAATTCCTGTGTTTCTTTTACATCCTGCTGCAGTTCACAAAATTCATGCTGAGAAAAGCTATTCGGTGTTTCCTCTTGTACAGTTAATAGGAACGAAACGTGTCTGAGAGAATTTTTAGTTTTGTAAGTCAAAGAAAATGATGAGATGATGGCAAGATATCACAACAAGATTGTAACTAAGGCAAGGACAAAATCTCTGGACAGATAAAGCCAGCATGAGGCCTTAAGTGATAACTTCTTATAGTGGTAGTTAGGCATGGTAGAAGTTCTAAATAAAATCTTTGTAAAATCCTGCAGAACTCCTTTGATTCCAAATATAAAGAACCATTACATTCCTTCAGATGTACCCATCTATGGCAAACAATAGTGTTCAGTGACGAAAGCAGGTTCTGCCTTGGAACTAATGATGGCCACATCAGAGTTCACAGGGCTGGAGAGCCTACTGTCATCATGTGTAGGATGGAGATACACAGAACCAACACCAGGTGTCATGGTGAGGGGCGCCATTTGCTACTGTGGCCTATTCCTTGTGGTATTTGTGGAGGGAACATCGACCGACCTCCGGTATGTCCAGTACCTTGTGGAACTAGTCCTACTGACTTTTTTGACTCAGGAGACAATGTTCCAACAAGATAGTGGCCACCCACACACTGTCTGAGCTACACAATGTGTTCTTCAGGGTATCCAGCAGCTCCCCTGGCCAGCTCGATCAACAGATCTCTCCCCCATCAAGAATGTTTGAACTACAGGTCCAATTTCAAAGAGCTGGGGTGACCTACCACAGTGGTAGCTTGTATCACAGCAAGCAGAGATGCCACCCAGTATTAATGTGACCCTGCCTCAACATATACAGTGCTCCCTCAAGTTACAATATTAGGCTACTTTCACACTGGGGTTTCTGGGTCCGCTTGTGAGATCCGTTTCAGGGCTCTCACAAGCGGCCCAAAATGGATCAGGTCAGCCCCAATGCATTCTGAATGGATAAGGATCTGTTCAGAATGCATCAATTTGGCTGCGTTTGGTCTCCGTTGCGTTTTTTAGGCGTTCACTAAAACGCAGCTTGCGGAGTTTGGGTGTCCGCCTGACTATGCGGAGCCAAACGGATCCGTCCTGACTTACAATGTAAGTCAATGGGGACGGATCATTTTTTCACTGACACAATATGGTGCAATTGAAAACGGATCCGTCCCCCATTGACTTTCAATGTAAGTCAAGACGGACTGACTTTTTTTAATTTTAATTTTTTTGAATAATGCAAACAGATCGGTTATGAACGGATACAAGCGTTTGCATTATTGGTGCGGATCCGTCTTTGCAGATACAAGACGGATCCGCACCGAACGCCAGTGTGAAAGTCGCCTTAATTGGTTCTGGAACAGCCATTGTATGTTGAAACCATTGTAACCTGAGTCCATATCTCTATGGAAAACCAGTAATTGGTTCCAAAGCCCAACAATAAAAATATAAAAAGTGAAGTTTTAATAAAAAATAAGCAGATAACCAAAACAGATAAAGCAAGTACATACAAAAAAGAAACAGGAATAGATGCTGCGAGCTGTAAATCACTTTGTATGGTGAGGACAGGAGCTTCTTCAGGGTCTTGCATAGTACTTACATGTACCAGAAAAATAAAATGAAGCCACAGCTCACCTGGTGTTCAAAAGAGTATCTCATTCTGGCACAGACAGGGGGCAGTACAGGAAATGTAGTACAGCAGAGGAGCTACTACACAACCAATAAAGGTGTTTTACTAGTGAAATGGTCACATTGATTGTTTGGATCTGTCTGAGACATTGTATTGCGATGGCCCAGAAAAGACCATTATATGTTGCAAATATTGTATCCTGAAGCCATTGTATCTTGAGGGATCGCTGTACCCTGCTTCAAAACCCAAACTACCATCAATAAGATCTAATAGGTCTGCTATAAAAAAAAATCTATAAAAATAGACCCTTGTGGACAGTGGTTGCTTCTAGAGTTAGCTGTAAATAGGTTGTCTTCTCTTGGACCATTGGGGCTTATTGTTGTTCATGGCATGGGCCAGACAGAGGATCTCTGGTGGGACAGTCCAATTCAAGATCTCATTGGGCTACATAGCAGCTAAAGCTGCTGTCTCTGTGGCGCACACACACATGGATTACGTAAAATTCTGTATAATACATCTACCTAAATAAATCTCACCAGAGAACATTCAGTGCTTCTACTTTGTATTTTAGTGTTCAAATTAGGTCAGGCAAAAAGCATTGACCAGCACTCGGGAACAGTAGATAAGACTTTATTGAATGCTTTCTACTGAATCTTCTTTACAAGCATACAATCAGAAATTCCAGCATAAAAATATGCTCACTTTACTTACGCATTTTTGACCCGACCAGGTACTTAATCAGTAATGGATAAGTGAAGTGAACGTAGTCTTACACTGGAGCTGCTAAGTAAATGCTTATATAGAAGATTCAATAAATAGCAAGTTTTGGTCAATACTCTTTGTTCCATATAAGCGTCCAGAGAGAGATGTGCTGGGATCTGTGCACCAGGAGAAAGTGAGCTGGTGTTTTGGCAGCAGTTCGTGCCCCCTGCCATTCCTCTACTGCTGCTAGTCATGGCCGCCATCTTGCTCACTGTGGTCCGTTGTCCCTGGGTTCCAGTGTTCTAGCCCCGCTGGTGCCTCCCACTCCCTGCCCTGTGCCTGCTTCTAGCCAGCTATGCCTCCCCGGCTTATGGCTAGCCACCTTAGGGTATTTAAGGCACCTTACCCTGTGAGCAATAGGTTCTATTTCACTAGTTTCCTGCAAAGGTGTACCGTTTGTTTGTTTGCCTGTTTTGTGTGCCGACTTCCCACTGACTGTGCAGGGGTTAAAGGGTAAAGATAATGCTCTTAGGAGTAGCCTCAAGTCAAATATGTTCAAGTGACACAGCATATCCACATCCATTCTGCTATAGTTGTCTTTAAAACCTGGATAACCCCTTTAAATGTTCATGTATACAGGTGAATTGTTTAAAATTGAACTTTTTCACCCATCAGCCCCAATCAGAATAGTAGATATACTGATTTGATCATGGGTGACCTAGCATGGAAATCAAAGATAGCCAAGCATAAAGTTTGTCCACGTGAGTACTTATTTGCTCACCATGGCCAAATGACATCAGATATCAACATATTGAAGGAGATCTTCACAATAAAAGAATACATAAAAGTAATGAGTCCATAACCCTGACAGGTTCTTTTTACAGGGCATCTGTCACAGTTTTCTTGAAATCAAGGCATCTGTAAGATGTCCTACTGTTGAGGTGCCTTAGCACAAATAAATATTAATTTACTGTGTTAGATCACACACATTTTTCAATTTGGATCATTCAAAACATGCTCCTCTATCTAGAAACTACTGTTATATTCTGGTTATAGCGCCCCCTGGTGTTCTTTTAATTCATTCTCAGAATGTCCATGTGTCCAGAGCTGTTGAGCAGAAGGAATCACTCACCCATCCTTGTATAATCAGATTCAGTTGGTAGGACTGATCTATGTAGCACGTGAGGCATCTGAGACACATTCTGTGGACATTCTGAGAGGGAATAGCAAAAAACACCATGGTGGGGGGGCATAACAATAACAAGTATATAACAGCAATAAATAGGTATGATTAATCAAGACTAAACTAATATTTACGTGTATGACAACTCCTTGAATAAACCAATAGAAAATCGAAATGATAATTTTCTAAGGATTTCTCTCAACACTCCAGACCAGACAGATCACTAGGGGATGTAAAACAATTATACACAGTCAAGTCACATTATTATGACCACCGTGCTGTCCATGTGCATGGGAGTGACTCAATAGGATCCTGGTAGGTTGTCACAAGTATCTGGGGCCATGATGACTGCAGTGCATCCCACAGCTGCTGTAGGGTGCATGGGGGACGATCCACAGAGCCAACATAACTAGGTCTTGGAGGCCCCAAAGACGTTCAAATGGGTTCAATTAAGAGGCTAGGGTTGTACTTTGAAGTCTTGGTCATGCTGTTCCAACCAATGTAGGTCATTTTTAGCCAAGTGACATGTCGCATTATCTTGCTGGAAGATCCCATCAGTCCCAGGGAAGACAATCATCATGTATGGATGTACTTGATCTGCAAGGATAGATTCATACCCAAATCGATTGAGAGTACATTCCACATGGATGAGTGGGCCCTGAGAATGCCACAAAAACATTCCCCAGACCATAATGCTGCCACCACCAGCTTGTGTTCTTCCAGCAATGGTAGCACAGTGTTTGTTCTCTGATGCTTCTCACCTGACATGCCAACGTCCATCCGTTTGATGAAGCAGAAAACATGACTCATCAGAGAAGGCAACCCTCTGCCAATCAGAGGTTTCCTATACCTCTACGTAAATTGAAGCCTTTTCTGCCGATGCAACTTCATTAGCAGAGGTGCAGTGACCATCCATCTGCCTTGGAGCCCCATACACAGTAGAGTTTGCTGAACTATTGTTTTAGACACATCTGGTTCACTTTGGTGGTGAGCTTCTCTACTCTAACATGTTGGTCAGCCATTGCACACCATCAATGGCACGTGGTGCTCAGCAGTTTTCACATTGCTTATTCACAATGGTGCCATTTGTCCGCTCACAATGCACTTTCACCACAGTAGCATGAGAACAGTTCACAAACTGCGCAATTTCAGAAATACTGCAACTCTTGGCCCAAAAGCCAATAACATCCCTTTTTGCAACTCTGTTAAATTGCCCTTTTTACCCATGACAGCAATGAGGGATATATGTGTAGGTAGTCTATTGCATACCTTATATACCCACCAAGCCAGATCACCACATGTGACTTCCTTCATGAGCTACGCACCGCCGACATTGAAATTAGGAAGTGGTCCTAATAATGTGACTCAGCCGTGTATATACTTACGAACACATGTTACAAGTGCCATTCCAGATCCCTGGACCAGGACTTCAGGAGACCATTTAGTGGATACAATTGCCTCCAGTATTTTAAGTTTATTAGCAGCACTGTGGCTCGGTGGCTAGCACTGGTGCCTTGCAGTCCTGGGTTTGAATCCGACCAAGGACAACATCTGCAACACTAAAAAGACATACTGACAGGGAACTTCAGTGAGCTCCAGTCGGGACAGCGAGTGTCTGTAAAGCGCTGTGGAATATGTCAGTGCTATATAAGTGAGTAAAATAAATAAATAATTAGGGCTTCACGTGGATATGTCTTGGAGACAGACACCGTTAAAAAAATCATAAAATCATGCAGTTTTCACACTGACCACTAGTCCTAAAATATGTCTAGACCTTCCTGTTCTAGGCATACTCTACGACCTGTCCAGAGGTTGGAAGGGAGTAGATAAGCTCTCATATCACCTATTGCGAATGGTAGATCCTGTGTTATCTATACAAAGGTGATATCTGTCATTGTATATCTGCCTATAATAATAATAATGCAATTGCTACTGAAAAGTTACCTTTACAGAACAGGAAGTCTCAACATATTAGGCTTACTGGTCAGTGGGAAAACGACATGTTTTTTTTTAAAGGGAATCTGTCACCTACTTTCACTGTATTAAAGAGGACCAGTCACCGCTCCTAACATGTCTGCTTTAATAGCTACATGCTTTCCCGGTGTAATAACAATTCTGTAGCATCTATTCTTATGGCTCTATATTGTGCCATTCCTTTATTATTCCTGCTAGAAGTTATGAATGAATTGCTAACAGTCTGTAGTAAGGGTACAGAGGGGAGTTAACTAGTTGGGGGGTGTCCCTGCACAGTCTGAAAATGTCAGCACTGATTGGATAGAGTGAGTCTGTGCAGGTACACATTCCCAACTGGTTACCTCCCCTCTGTACCCTTACTGAAGGCTAATAGCAATTCATTCATAACTTCTAGTAGAAATAATAAAGGAATGGCACAACATAAGAATAGTTGTTCCAGAATTGTTATTGCATGAGGAATGCATGATGCTATTAAAACTAGCATGTCCGGAGTGGTGACAGGTCCTCTTTAAGCTAATTGCAATTCCCCTTTAGCTCTGTTTACCATCACTGAAACGACACCTTTGTTAGTGATATCCATCATTCCAAATGGCAGAAAATTAACTTGGTTTTGAAACTGCCATCAGTCAGCACATGCGCTGTAATTCCAGTGCCCACTGCAGGGAAGTCACTGCACCATCTGACGTCACAGAGGAGGGGACAGACAGGAAAGTGCAGGGGGCGATACTGGGTACTGGGAACATGTGACGAGGCGGGCTTGGGCTCTTGATGGAAGCAGATTTAGGCACTTGAAGGAGGTGGGCTTGTGCTCCAGGAACTGTTAATCCCACCCTGCTGGGCACTTTGGAGGCCCATTAGCGTACCAAACTGTCACAAACCCACTGTGACACGTGTCCTACCTCCTCTAAGAGCGTTGTCTAAGTTAGCCCCTCGATCTTCACAGTACTCATGATGGTTGGGGGAACACCAGGTCGCTACCTCTTGAGGAGGATATGCACATGAGGCAGCTGGTCCAGGCGGACCAGGACGTACCTGAGAAAAAGGTACCAGAGGTACAGGCGTTGTCAGCAGGCTGAGTCGTAACCAGGAGCAACAGTGCAGGACCGAAGGATGAGACAGAGGCGAAGTCAAACAGGCAATAGGTCAGGGCAGGCGGCACAGGTACAGGTCAGGCAATCCGGATCGGCCACAGGAGAGTCACAGGGATCAAACAGGTAGCAGAGTCCAGGAATACAAGTACGAGTCAGGAGCACAGGAACACAATCAGATATCAGGAACCTGGCTAGGGCAGCGCTAAACCCGCCCATAAGTGCCGGTGACGTTGCGGGCTTCCTGGCCCCATGAAGAGCTCGGTTCGTCACCGGAACTCCTGAAAATGCCTTTGCCCTGCGCGATCTAGCGTAGAGCAAAGGAGAGCATCGGATCATGAAGTGCTCCGATGCTCAAGTCAGGATTTGCTTCCCTGTATATATATGCACAACTGCATATGGGTTTGAACACTTCCTGCCTGTTTAACACCACGCTATTGTTGTTTGCTTGTATATGGAGGTGTATAAACTCCAATTTAAATGTGCCTGTTTTCCATCTACAGGCTACATTTAGGTGCACCTGTGAGGCCTGGGCGATATCAGCCAGTCTTGAGTGGGACTCGCAGACTCCTCCCATTGCTAGCATGGTAGATGCTGGAGTTAACTGGTGAGTTGTCTGTGAGTCGGTCCTCACACTCCTGTTATTCGCCCACTGGCCCCTGGTATTGCCCATACTGCTCAGGTAGGTTAGGACCCGAGCTACTTGAGAAACCTTGGCACGGTGTTTGGGCTCAGACATGTTTACTAATCTCTCAATTTTAACATCAGTTTGAGGGCTTAGGAAGATCGCAGAGTGCACCTGTCCTTGTTGTTATTAGATTGTTATATTGATTCTCACGTCCACATAATTGCTATCTTGTGTAGGATGTTTTTTTGTGGTACTTGTGGTCCGCTGCGGTTGTATATGTACAACTGCATATGGGTCTGAGCACTTCCTGCCTGTTTAACATCACGCTATTCTTGTTAACTAGGAGAGAAGCTCAAGTCCAGTGTTTTCAGAAATACTACCAGTGCCACGAGTGTCATCAGAGAGACAACGGGAGCTTAGGGAGTTAAATAAGTGGCTCAGAAGCTGGAAGGGTTTGGGTTCATGAAGAACTGGGCCGACTTCTCTGACGGTTACAGGCTCTACAGTAGGGATGGGTTGCACCTTAACTGCTTGCGTCCTGGCGATGGTCGAGACGCGAGATTTCCTGTGAACACGCGCACACAGGCGCGCATTCACAGAAACCGAAGGTAAGCGAGTGGATCTGCAGCCTGCCAGCGGCGATCATTCACTGGCAGGCTGTAGATGCGATTTTTTTAACCCCTAACAGCGTCTAATATACCTGCTACCTAGTCCTCTGGTGGTCCCTTTTGCTTGGATCGACCACCAGAGGACACCAGCTCTGTAATAAGTAGCACCAAGCACCACACTACACCCCCCCTGTCACTTATTAACCCCTGATCACCCCATATAAACTCCCTGATCACCCCCCTGTCATTGATCACCCCCCTGTAAGGCTCCATTCAGATGTCCGTATGTGTCAGGATTCGAACCAGTGACCAGCCATATCCCAGGCAGTAGCTCTAGCCACTAGACTACCAACCCTTCTGGACATTTCCTTCTACTGAACTCTTTGATCTACCTTGTTTCAGCCTTGCCTTGTTAATCTCTGTGATTCCTTGCACCTGCTACTTCCTCTTTATAAGCCCAGCCTCTTGCACCAGATCCCTGCTGGTTATTGTTCTTCTGGACTTGATCCTGCTGCATCTACCGCTGTTCCTCTGTTGCTACTGCTACCAACTTGACTGCTGCCGACCTCGGAATTGTCCCCGACTACTCTTCTGCTTGTCCCTACCAACTGAACTGCTACCACCGTTCCCGATCCGGATTGTCTGACCACGCTCACTGCCGCCTGCCCTGACCCACCGCCTGCCAACCGATTACGCCTCTGCCTGACTTCCTGCAACTACAACCTGCCTGCGGTCCTTGCCACTGGGCTCCCACCTCCAGCCAGCTGTCCTCTGACTCAGGTGAGCCTGTAGGATTGCAACAGAATAACCAGCCAAAAAATGGAGTCTGCGATGGCCACCCTGAGCAAACAAGTCTCCGAACTTCAGGAGTTTGGCGCCTCTGCCCAAAAGGAAATGGCCCAACTTCAAGGCGCAATGCAGAGCCAAC
This sequence comes from Bufo bufo, assembly GCF_905171765.1. Taxonomy (NCBI): domain Eukaryota; kingdom Metazoa; phylum Chordata; class Amphibia; order Anura; family Bufonidae; genus Bufo; species Bufo bufo. The sequence goes on along the minus strand of NC_053391.1, from coordinate 131,789,336 downwards.
AGAGGGAAATTATCGACTTGCAGCGTCAACTACTGGACGTACGCGGCGCGGTCACAGACACCCGCATGCCTCTCCCGTCAAAGTTTAACAGCGATCGGAGCCAGTTTCGGGGGTTCCTCAACCAGTGCCGTATCTACTTTCAGATGCAGCCGGGCTCCTTTTCCTCGGACAGAAAGAAGATCCTGTTCATTATTAACCTTCTAACTGACGAGGCCCTGGCATGGGCATCCCCATATGTGGAATCCCACAGTTCCTTATTAAATAACCTAGACAACTTCACCGCAGCCATGAGCCAAGTCTTCGACGACCCTAACCGCTGCGCGACTGCCGAGGCTAGGCTGCACAGTCTACGGCAGGGAAGACGCTCTGTAGCCGAGTATACCCCCGAGTTCCGCCGCTGGGTCACGGACACCACCTGGAACCCCGCTGCTCAGAAAAGTCAATTTCGCCGCGGACTCTCCGAACTTATAAAGGATGAGCTCGCCAGGGTAGACGCCCCAGACGATCTGGATGACTTCGTCCAACTGTGCATCCGAATTGACCGGAGCCTTGCGGAAAGAAGGAGAGAAAGACTCTGGTCCTTAGATAACAGGCCCGCGTACCCTTTCACTCCAATGACTCAGCCGGCTCACCAACCCTCCACCGAACCGATGCAGGTCGACACACTGCGCAAGACTCTATCGGCTGCTGAAAAGGAGAGACGACTGGCCGCAGGCCTCTGCCTTTACTGTGGCGAGCCAGGGCACTTCGCTATTAGGTGCCCCAATAAGACTCGCCGAACCATTGCTGTCACTGAATTACGGGAATTACAACAAGCCACAATTTCACCCTTGGCCTCTGAAACCAGGGACACTACAGTTACCGGGTCCCACTTCATTGTTCCCATCCTTATCACCATTGGGGAACGACAGCTTCCCTGCTCTGCAATGCTTGACTCGGGGGCCGGCGGAAATTTCATGGACTTGACCTTCGCCCATGAGAACAACATACCACTGGTAACCAGGGCAGCCCCCATCGATCTGGAAACCGTCGATGAGACCCCGCTCTCTTCTGGGCCGGTTACGCACCAGACCGCTGATCTTCAACTCCTCGTCAAACCCGATCATCAGGAAACCATTCACTTCTCCCTGATCACCTCCCCTAAGTTTCCGGTGATCCTAGGCATCCCTTGGTTGGAAACCCACAACCCCTCGGTGGACTGGGACACCCGCTGCATATGGTTCCGCTCGGACTTTTGTTCTCAGAACTGTTTACGGGAATCCGTCCCTCCTTCGCCCGAAGAACCTACCATATTCGGACTATCCACCAAGGAGCTTTTACCCCCTCAATATCGGGAGTTCCAGGATGTCTGTGACAAAAGAAATGCAGACAAACTGCCCCCGCATCGGCCTTATGACTGCCCGATTGAGCTGCTACCTGGAGCCGAAATACCCTTCGGCAGTATATACTCCCTCTCCGAGCCGGAACTAAAGGCCCTGAAGGAGTACTTAGACGAAAATCTAAAAAAAGGTTTTATCCAACCTTCCACATCTCCTGCAGGGGCCCCTTTCTTCTTCGTGGAGAAAAAAGACTCTTCTCTACGCCCTTGCATAGATTATCGAAAGCTCAACAACGTTACTGTGAAGAACCGGTACCCTCTCCCCCTGATTTCTGAACTCCTTGAGAGACTTCGGGCGGCAAAAGTCTTCACTAAGCTCGATCTCCGAGGAGCCTACAACCTGGTCCGAATTCGCCCGGGGGACGAGTGGAAAACCGCCTTCCGAACCCGCTACGGTCACTTTGAGTATCTGGTCATGCCTTTCGGCCTCTGCAATGCCCCTGCTACCTTCCAACATTTTATCAACGACGTCCTCAGGGACATGCTTGACCAATTTGTGGTAGCATATCTGGATGATATTTTGATTTTCTCAGAAGACCCTGAACAACATCGTGGGCATGTCCGCAGGGTGCTACAGAAACTCAGTGAACAGTCTCTCTATATTAAACTGGAGAAGTGCGAACTTGAACAGACTTCCACCCAATTCCTCGGCTATATTATTTCCCCGGAGGGCTTAAGTATGGATCCCCGGAAGATCCAGGCCGTGACTGAGTGGCCCGCCCCGAAGAACGAAAAGGAGGTCCAGAGGTTTGTAGGTTTTGCAAACTTTTATCGGAAGTTCATCAGGAACTTTTCGAAAATCATCGCCCCAATCACTCAACTTACAAAAAAGACTGTCCCCTTCGTGTGGACTCCGGAGGCACAGGAGGCCTTTGCTAAACTGAAGTCCCTCTTCACCTCTGCCCCGATCCTGGCCCACCCAAACCCTGAATTACCATTTACGGTCGAGGTGGACGCCTCTGACGCTGCGGTGGGCGCAATTCTGTCTTAACGTTCAGGGGAAAAGATGCTCCTACACCCTTGCCCTTTCTTCTCCCGCCAGATGTCCCCTGCTGAACGGAATTACGACATCGGGAATAAGGAACTGCTGGCAATCAAGGACGCTTTCACCGAGTGGAGACACTTGCTGGAGGGGGCCCACAATCCCATCTCTGTATACACCGACCACCGGAACCTAGAGTTTATCCGCAGCGCCAAGAGACTCACCGCCAGACAGGCCAGGTGGAGTCTGTTTTTCTCCAGATTCAATTTTGTTATCTCCTATCGCCCTGGGTCGAAGAACGGCAAAGCGGATGCTCTCTCAAGGATGTTCTCTGAACCCTCTCAGATCAATGAGGCTCCGGCCGGTATCCTTCCCGACAGAAGCATCCTAGGAGCCACCTACTTGAGGGAACTCCTGGGTTCCCTCAAGGAAGGGTATGAGAACGATCACCTCCTCACCTACCCACCTGGAGCTGTAAACCTTACTCTCAAGGGTGGCTACTGGTTGTACCGGGATCAGCAGTTGTACGTACCAGAATCTGCACGACTTGACGTACTTAAACTCAACCACGTTTCCAAACCAGCTGGCCATCTGGGTATCAGAAGGACCCAGGAGCTCCTCTCCCGTTTCTTCTGGTGGCCAACTTACAGAAAAGATACCGAGAGGTTTGTCTCCTCATGAACAACGTGCGCCCGCAACAAGACCCCCCGCTCCTCCCCCGTGGGCTTGCTATGTCCACTCCCGGTTCTCTCCCGCCCCTGGGGTTCAATCTCCATGGACTTTATTGTGGACCTTCCTCCCTCCAAGGGCATGAACACCGTTCTGGTCGTCGTCGACCGTCTCACCAAAATGGCCCACTTCATCCCCTGCAAGGGCCTACCTACCGCCAAACAGACGACCGATCTCGTACTCCGAGAGGTTTTTAGGCTACATGGGGCCCCGGACGATGTTGTTTCGGATCGGGGAGTACAGTTCACTTCCAGGTTCTGGAGAAACTTCTGTCAAGCCCTTGGGATCAAGGTGAACCTGTCTTCTGCGTTCCACCCCCAATCCAATGGGCAGACCGAGAGAATGAATCAAATCCTCGAGCAGTATTTGCGCTGTTTCGTCACCCATCTGCAGGACGACTGGCTGGACCACCTCTCTACGGCCGAGTTCGCCTATAACAATGCGGAGCACAGTTCTACCCAATACAGCCCGTTCTACGCTAACACCGGCCTACACCCAACCTTCATCCCTCACTTGCCCATTTCCACCACAGTCCCAGCTGTGGCCGAACGTCTTGCAAGTCTACAACAGGCACAGGAAAATATTCGGGACAATCTACATCGAGCCCAGAGCCGCTTCAAGCAGGCAGCGCATAAACACTGCAAACCTGCTCTGGAATTCCAGGTAGGAGACAAGGTGTGGCTCTCAACCAGAAACCTAAGCCCAAAGGTTCCCTCCCGGAAGTTGGGCCAAAAATACATGGGTCCTTTCCGGATCACGGCTCGAATCAACGAAGTCACCTTCCGACTCGACCTTCCCGACTCCATCCGAGTGCACCCGGTTTTCCACTGCTCTCTCCTGAAACCTCATGTTGAGAACACTTTCCCAGGCCGCCACCCCCCCTCCTCCTCCTCTGGTAAGAGTACAAGACCAGGAGGAATACACTGTGGCCAAGATCCTTGACTCCAGACTCCACCGTGGAAGTCTGCAGTATCTAGTTGGGTGGAAGGGCTATTCCCCTGAGGATAACTCCTGGGAGCCGGAGGAAAATGTCCATGCCCCCAGACTGGTAAAAGCTTTCCACCAAAGACATCCCGATAAACCATCATCTGCGGTGCCCGGAGGTCATCTTGGAGGGGGGGGGAGTACTGTCAGGATTCGAACCAGTGACCAGCCATGTCCCAGGCAGTAGCTCTAGCCACTAGACTACCAACCCTTCTGGACATTTCCTTCTACTGAACTCTTTGATCTACCTTGTTTCAGCCTTGCCTTGTTAATCTCTGTGATTCCTTGCACCTGCTACTTCCTCTTTATAAGCCCAGCCTCTTGCACTAGATCCCTGCTGGTTATTGTTCTTCTGGACTTGATCCTGCTGCATCTACCGCTGTTCCTCTGTTGCTACTGCTACCAACTTGACTGCTGCCGACCTCGGAATTGTCCCCGACTACTCTTCTGCTTGTCCCTACCAACTGAACTGCTACCACCGTTCCCGATCCGGATTGTCTGACCACGCTCACTGCCGCCTGCCCTGACCCACCGCCTGCCAACCGATTACGCCTCTGCCTGACTTCCTGCAACTACAACCTGCCTGCGGTCCTTGCCACTGGGCTCCCACCTCCAGCCAGCTGTCCTCTGACTCAGGTGAGCCTGTAGGATTGCAACAGTATGTGTTTTACGGATCCACGGATCCATGGATCGGATCCGCAAAACACATACGGACGTCTGAATGGAGCCTTACAGGGGGGTGATCAATGACGGGGGTGATCACCCCATATAGACTCCCTGACCACCCCCCTGTCATTGATCACCCCCCTGTCATTGATCACCCCCCTGTAAGGCTCCATTCAGACGTCCGTATGTGTTTTACGGATCCATGGATCGGATCCGCAAAACACATACGGACGTCAGAATGGAGCCTTACAGGGGGGTGATTACCCCATATATACTCCCTGATCACCCCCCTGTCATTAATCACCCCCTTGTAAGGCTGGCTCCATTCAGAGGTCCGTATGTGTTTTACGGATCCATGGATCGGATCCGCAAAACACATACGGACATCTGAATGGAACCTTACAGGAGGGTGATCAATGACAGGGGGTGATCACCCCATATAGACTCCCTGATCACCCCACTGTCATTGATCACCCCCCTGTCATTGATCACCGCCCTGTAAGACTCCATTCAGACATCCGTATGTGTTTTACGGAGCCACAGATCGGATCCGCAAAACACATACGGACGTCTGAATGGAGCCTTACAGGGGGGTGATCAATGACAGGGGGGTGATCACCCCATATAGACTCCCTGATCACCCCCCTGTCATTGATCACCACCCTGTCATTGATCACCCCCCTGTAAGGCTCCATTCGGACATTTTTTTGGCACAAGTTAGTGGAAATAGATTTTTTATTTTTTGTTTCTTCTTACAAAGTCTCATATTCCACTAACTTGTGACAAAAAATAAAATCTCACATGAACTCCCCATACCCCTCACGGAATCCAAATGCGTAATTTTTTTTTGACATTTATATTCCAGACTTCTTCTCACGCTTTAGGGCCCCTAAAATGCCAGGACAGTATAAATACCCCACATGTGACCCGTTTTCGGAAAGAAGACACCCCAAGGTATTCGCTGAGGGGCATATTGAGTCCATGAAAGATTGAAATTTTTGTCCCAAGTTAGCGGAAAGGGAGACTTTGTGAGAAAAAACAAAAGAAAAATCAATTTCCGCTAACTTGTGCCAAAAAAGAAAAATTGTTATGAACTCGCCATGCCCCTCATTGAATACCTTGGGGTGTCTTCTTTCCAAAATGGGGTCACATGTGGGGTATTTATACTGCCCTGGCATTTTAGGGGCCCTAAAGCGTGAGAAGAAGTCTGGGATCCAAATGTCTAAAAATGCCCTCCTAAAAGGAATTTTGGCCCCTTTGCGCATCTAGGCTGCAAAAAAGTGTCACAAATGTGGTATCACCGTACTCAGGAGAAGTTGGGCAATGTGTTATGGGGTGTCATTTTACATATACCCATGCTGGGTGAGATAAATATCTTGGTCAAATGCCAACTTTGTATAATAAAATGGGAAAAGTTGTCTTTTGCCGAGATATTTCTCTCACCCAGCATGGGTATATGTAAAAAGACACCCCAAAACACATTGCCCAACTTCTCCTGAGTACGCCGATACCAGATGTGTGACACTTTTTTGCAGCCTAGGTGGGCAAAGGGGCCCACATTCCAAAGAGCACCTTTACGATTTCACAGGGCATTTTTTTACACATTTTGATTTCAAACTACTTCCCATACATTAGGGCCCCTAAAATGCCAGGGCAGTATAACTACCCCACAAGTGACCCCATTTTGGAAAGAAGACACCCCAAGGTATTTCGTGATGGGCATAGTGAGTTCATGGAAGTTTTTATTTTTTGTCACAAGTTAGTGGAATATGAGACTTTGTAAGAAAAAATTAAAAAAAATCATCATTTTCCGCTAACTTGTGACAAAAAATTAACAGTTCCATGAACTCACTATGCCCATCAGCGAATACCTTAGGGTGTCTACTTTCTGAAATGGGGTTATTTGTGGGGGTTTTCTACTGTCTGGGCATTGTAGAACCTCAGGAAACATGACAGGTGCTCAGAAAGTCAGAGCTGCTTCAAAAAGCGGAAATTCCCATTTTTGTACCATAGTTTGTAAATGCTATAACTTTTACCCAATCCATTTTTTTTTTTTACCCAAACATTTTTTTTTTTATCAAAGACATGTAGTACAATAAATTAAGAGAAAAATGTATATATAGATGTTGTTTTTTTAAAAAAAATTTACAACTGAAAGTGAAAAATGTAATTTTTTGGCAAAAATTTCGTTAAATTTCGATTAATAACAAAAAAAGTAAAAATGTCAGCAGCAGTGAAATACCACCAAATGAAAGCTCTATTAGTGAGAAAAAAAAGGAGGTAAAATTCATTTGGGTGGTAAGTTGCATGACCGAGCAATAAACCGTGAAAGTAGTGTAGTGCAGAATTGTAAAGTTGTCTGGTCATTAAGGGTGTTTAGGCTAGGGGAGCTGAGGTGGTTAATGGGGAGGGTGCAACTGCCCTGGGGGAAAAAATGGTTAGACAGCTGGAGGGGCTTTTAAACTAGGATCTGGAGGGAGGGTGGGGGACCATACTAATAAGGGGGTAGATAGTGTAGCTAGAGAGTGGGATATAGAAGGGGACAGTGGGGATTTAGTGGGGGCTGGGGTTAGCGAGGAAAGTAGGGAGAAGACTGGGCAGAACTATACACTTATGAAAAATAGAACTGCTGGTAACAAGAACCTGTTACATACAAACATCAACCAAGGTAACCAAAAAATCACGGATATTTACTTCACAGGTAATAGTAATTTAAAATGTATTTTCACAAATGCCAGAAGTCTAGCTATCAAAAAGGAGGAGCTGGAGGCTATGGTACTAGAAGAACACATAGATGTAGTTGGTGTGGCTGAGACATGGTTGGACTCTTTGCATGACTGGGTTGTAAATATTAAGGGTTTTACACTATTTAGGAAAGATAGGGTTAATAGAAAAGGCGGTGGCGTGTGCCTGTATGTGAGGAGTGATCTGAAGACAAGTGTGAAAGTTCAAAGGGATATAAACACTGAAAAAAATAATACTTGGTGTAATCTATAGACCCCCTAACATCACAGAGGAGATAGAAACGCAACTGTATAACCAAATAGAGCGGGCGACACAGGCTGGTACAGTGGTCATAATGGGAGATTTTAACTTCCCAGACATTGACTAGGAACATGATTCTGTCTCAACCGCAAGGGGAGAAGATTCCTCACCTTGCTGCAGGACCACTTTATGGGCCAGTTTGTAGAAGCTCCCACTAGGGGCAATGCTCTGTTGGATCTGGTAATTTCTAATGATGCAGAGCTTGTTGGTAATGTTACTGTTCGAGAAACACTAGGTAATAGTGACCACAAGATAAGTATATTCCCCCTAAACTATAAGAAGCAAACTGTCCGGCAGAGCAAAGACACTAAATTTCAAAAAGGCTAAATTCCCTAGGTTGAGGGCAGCATTTCAGGGCATAGACTGGGTGCAGTTCCTGTCACATAACAATACTGAGGATAAATGGGAGAGCTTTAAATCCACATTGAGTAATTGCACTACAAAATGTATTCCTTTAGGTAACAAGTATAAACGGCTAAAATTAAACCCATGGCTTACAGCTACTGTAAAAAGAGCAATAAAAGACAAAAAAGGGCATTTAAAAAATACAAATCTGAGGGGTCAGCTGGAGCGTTTGAAGATTACAAAGGGCTTAATAAAATCTGTAAAAAGGAGATAAAATTAGCAAAAATACTAAACGAACAGCAGGTAGCAAAAGACAGCAAAATAAAAATCCCCAAAAATTATTTAAATATATAAATGCTAAAAAACCTAGGTCTGAGCAGGCAGGTCCACTAAATTATGGTAAAAGGGGTGGGGGGGGGGGGGGTAATCACTGAAGATAAGGAAAAGGTATAGTTACTAAATGTTTTTTTTTAGCTCTGTATATACAAAAGAAAAGAAAGGAGCTTATATCTGTGGTGCTGGGGCTGTTAGTACATCCAGTAATATACTCAATTGGCTAACTGTAGATATGGTCCAAGACAAGTTAAATAGGGTAAGTGTGAACAAGGCTCCGGGTCCAGATGGATTACACCCAAGAGTGCTTAAAGACCTCAGTTCAGTCATTGCTGTGCCCCTGTTTATAATTTTTAAAGATTCTTTAAGTACTGGTACAGTGCCAAGCGATTGGCGCAAGGCAAACGTGGTGCCCATATTCAAAAAAGGATCAAGGTCCTTCACAGGTAATTATAGACCAATTTTCCCCACTTAAGGGGAAAAAAATTCCTTACCGACTCCGATCGGGCAATCAGAATAGCTCCCTGGATCAACGACCCCTCTCTAGTAGCTATAGCCTGTAATATTATTACAGTCCAGAAATACATCCAGGCCCCTCTTGAACTCTTTTAGTGAACTCACCATCACCACCTCCTCAGGCAGAGAGTTCCATAGTCTCACTGCTCTTACCGTAAAGAATCCTCTTCTATGTTTGTGTACAAACCTTCTTTCCTCCAGACGCAGATGATGTCCCTTTGTCACAGTCACAGTCCTGGGGATAAATAGATGATGGGAGAGAGATCTGTACTGACCCCTGATATATTTATACATAGTAATTAGATCTCCCCTCAGTCCTCTTTTTTCTAAAGTGAATAACCCTAATGTTGATAATCTTTCAGGGTCCTGTAGTCTTTCCATTCCAGTTGTTACTTTAGTTGCCCTCCTCTGAACCCTCTCCAGCTCTGCTATGTCTGTCTTGTTCCCAGGAGCCCAGAAATGTACACAGTACTCCATGTGTGCTCTGACTAGTGATTTTTAAAGTGGTAGGACTATGTTCTCATCACGGGCATCTATGCCCCTTTTGATGCAACTATTATCTTATTGGCCTTGGCAGCAGCTGCCTGACACTGTTTTTTACAGCTTAGTTTGCTGTTCACTAAAATTCCTAGGTCCTTTTCCATGTCAGTGTTACCCAGTGTTTTACCATTTAGTAAGTACGGGTGACTTGCATTATTCCTTCCCATGTGCATAACCTTACATTTGTCAGTGTTAAACCTCATCTGCCACTTATCTGCCCAAGCCTCCAACCTATCCAGATCTGTAGCAGTATACTGTCCTCTTCCGTGTCAATTACTTTACACAGCTTAGTGTCATCTGCAAAAATTGATATTTTACTGTGCAAGCCTTCTACAAGATCATCAATAAATATATTGAAGAGAATAGGGCCCAATACTGACCCCTGAGGTACTCCACTAGTGACAGTGACCCAATCTGAGTGTGTACTGTTAATAACCACCCTCTGTTTTCTATCACAGAGACAGTTACTTACCCACATACAGACATTTTCTCCCTGTCCAAGCATTCTTATTTTATATACTAACCTTTCATGCGGTACAGTGTCAAATGCTTTGGAGAAGTCCAGATATACAACATCCATTGATTCACCGCTGTCAAGTCTAGAACTTACCTCCTCATAGAAACTGATTAAATTAGATTGACATGACCGATCCCTCATAAAGCCAGGCTGATATGGCGTTATTTGCTTATTTTCCTTGAGGTACTCCAAGATAGCATCTCTTAGAAAACCTTCGAACAGTTTTCCAACGACACATGTTAAACCTTCCGGCCTATAGTTTCCAGGCTCTGTTTTTGGACCCTTTTTGAATATTGGCACCACATTTGCTATGCGCCAGTCCTGTGGAACACTCCCTGTCAGTATAGAGTCCTTAAATATCAGAAATAAGGGTCTTGCTATGACATTACTTAATTCTCTTAGGATACAGGGGTGTATGCCATCTGGTCCTGGCGATTTGTCTATTTTTATCTTTTTAAGACGCCGCTGTACTTCTTCCTGGGTCAGACAGGGCACTTTTAATGGGGAATTTACTTTTACATTCTGCATTTCATCTGACAGTTTATTTTCTTCAGTTAATACAGTGGAGAAAAAAATATTTAATAACTTTGATTTCTCCTCATCGCTCTCTGCAATTCCCCCCTCATTACTCTGTAGAGTGCCGACACCTTCAGATTTATACCATTTATATAATTGAAAAACATTTTAGTTTTGCTCTCTTTGGCAATTAATCTCTCGGTCTCTAGTTTGGCTGCTTTTATTTGTTTTTTACATATTCTTTTTTTTCCTTATAGCTTTTCAGTGCTTCCGTGCTACCCTCCTGTTTTAGTGATTTAAATGCTTTCTTTTTGTCATTTATTGCTTTCTTTACAGTTCTATTTATCCACATTGTTTTTTTCTTGTTCCTTAACCTTTTATTCCCATACGGTATGTACCTCTCTCAATTATATTTTAGGATGCTTTTAAAAATATCCCATTTTGTGGCTGTATTTTTATTTTTGAGGACTTTGTCCCAGTTAGTTAGGCCTATGGCCTCTCTTAGTTAGCTAAATTTAGCTTTTTGAAGTTTGGTATTTTTGTTCCTTCCTGAAGAAACACTCTTTTGAATGATAATTGAAAGGTTATTACTTTATGGTCACTATCTCCCAGGTGTCCCCCGACCTGCACATCCGTTCTTCTGTCAGGTCTATTGGTTAATACTAAGTCCAGTATGGCCGTCCCTCTAGTCGGGTCCTGAACCAGTTGGTAATTGTCTTTGGTTATTGCCAAGAACCTGTTTCCTTTATCAGATATACAAGTTTCAGTTTCCCATTAACTATACGTAATAACCAACATGGGTTTACAACGGACAGAAGTTGTCAGACTAACCTGATTTGTTTTTATGAGGAGGTAAGTAGAAGCCTGGACAGAGGGGTGGCTGTGGATGTAGTGTTTCTGGATTTTGCAAAGGCTTTTGATACTGTCCCTCATAGACATTTATTAGGTAAAGTAAGGTCTATAGGCTTGGAAAGTATAGTTTGTAATTGGATTGAAAACTGGCTGAAGGACCCTGTCCAGAGAGTTGTGGTCAATGATTCCTATTCAGAATGGTCCCGGGTTATAAGTGGTGTACCCCAAGGTTCAGTGCTGGGCCCTTTATTATTTAATTTATTTATTAATGATATCGAGGACGAGATTAATAGCACCATTTCTATTTTTACAGATGATACTAAGCTTTGTAGAACTGTACAGTCTATGAAAGATGTCCATATACTACAAGCTGACTTGAACACTCTGAGTTATTGGGCATCAACTTGGCAAATGAGGTTCAATGTGGACAAATGTAAAGTTATGCATCTTGGTAGTAATAATCTCTGTGCTTCATATGTCCTAGGTGATGTAACACTGGGAAAGTCATTTATAGAGAAAGATTTGGGTGTCCTTGTGGATAGTAGATTAAATTACAGCATACAATGTCAATCAGCTGCTTCTAAGGCCCCCAGGATATTGTCATGCATTAAACGAGGCATGGACTCGCGGGGCAGGGATGTAATAATACCACTTTACAAAGTGCTGGTGCGGCCTCATCTGGAATATGTAGTTCAGTTCTGGGCACCAGTTCATAGAAACGACGCACTACAGCTGGAAAAAGTACAGAGGAGAGTGACTAAAATTATAAGGGGCATGGAGGGTCTTAGTTATGAAGAAAGATTAAAATAATTAAATTTATTTCGTCTAGAGAAGAGACGTTTATGGGGGGACATGATTAACCTATACAAATATATGGGCCATACAAAAAATACGGTGAAAAACTGTTCCATGTAAAATGCGCTCAAAAAACAAGGGGGCATTGCCTCCAATTGGAGAGGAAAAAGTGCAGTCTCCGGAAGTGTCAAAGCTTCTTTACTGTAAGAACTGTAAAACTGTGGAATATACTGTACTTCCTCAGAACGTGGTCACAGCAGGAACAGTGGACAGTTTCAAAAAGGGTTTAGATGAATTCTTAAAAGTAAACAACAATAATGCTTATGAAAACGTGTAGAAATCTGAGTCTCAATTCCTTCTGGGATTTGCATCCCCACCTATCTCTTGGTTGAACTTGATGGACTTATGTCTTTTTTCAACCGCATAAACTATGTAACTATGTAAACATTAAATTAAATAGATGAAATATATACCCGTGCTAGTGGAAACAAAAAACAAAAATCACCAAATGCAAGAAAAATTAGATTTTTCATTTTCACACACATTCCCTTTAACTCTATGCACTTTGAAATACTTATCTAAGTGATATTAATACAATATTTTCCACTTGTCAGTGTAGCTTAATAAAGTAACTGTAATGAGATGTGATGCTGCTTTAAATGGGTTGTCTTATCTCAGACATTTGGGATCTGTTCCTAGCTAGAGAATGGGGCCCTGAAGTGTGGGAACCAGGGGTGGGACCTGCTCCTATTTCCAGAACGGGACCCCCGAAGGGAACGGTGAGCAGCCACGCATGCACGCCCACACTCCATTAATTTCTATGGGAGTTTCTAAAATAGCTGAGTGCACTCGCTTGGCTATTTTCGGAACTCCCATAGAAATTAATGGAGAGCACGTCACAAATGCGTGGTGTATGCTCCCACACTTGGGGGCCCCGTGCTCTAGATAGGTGCAGGTCCCACCTCTGGGACCCACTTCTATCTGACAGTGGTGGTATATCTTGTGTCATAGAGGTGACACAATCCCTTTAATAGAAGTTATACTAACAATTCAGATTTTTTTTTAACCAGTACAGTAGAAGGAGGTCAGTGCACAATGTAGACACTATAATACCATTGAGATGTTTTAAGGTGCCAGACCCTAGCCCCCAACCCCAGCTGTGTTAAAGGAAATCCCCAGGGCTTGGGATGTAATAGAGGTGAATGGATGGAGCCAGGCTTTCCCGACGTTCAAATTGAGCCTCTCTATGAAAGCTGCTTTTGTCTCTCACAGCTCCGGCTCCTGTTTCATTTTGGTTGGAAATAGCTGATTATTTATACAGCAAGTCGATTCCGCAGAGTGAAAAGAAACAAGTGTCAGGACGAATGAGGGAGCATTAGCAGTCCTCTGCTGCAGGCATTTCTCTTATGCTGGTGTCAGCGGTCTTAGAAAGTTCCTCATGAAGTTTTCCCACTGTTTAACACTCCACAAGCACCCCTCTGGCCCTCTGCTACAGGCTTGGACCCTGTTCTCACCCCTGACATTATCACTGGAGTGGAAGTTCTGAATATTCCACACATCCAAATCTTTCACACTTAGCACTTTCTTGGCCTGCACAAACATCAATTAAGTTTAACCTTCCCTCAAAATGCAGTTTTTTGACATCATCCCCCTTCTCAGTCAAGGCAAGACAATGACATCACTCCACTCTGTGGGACACTGGTCTGAAATAATTTTTCCACTCATAACAGAAGTCCTATGTGGAGTGCTCAGACATTCGCCCCTATGCAGACATTCTTGATTTGAGTCCCTCATTAACACTGTGCTCTTAAATGATTTCTTCTCCTAGCCTGAGGCCATTCACCAGACACATTACGGCTGCACAAAGTTCATGCTCATGTCTGAATTAGGGCTATATAGTCCACATTTCCCCTGTAGGGATCACTTTGGCGAGGCTCAATGCACATTGCAGACTAAGGGCTCATGCACACGACTGTGGTTTTTGTCCACATCCGATCCACATTTTTTGAGGGTTAGATGCAGACCTATTCACTTCAATGGGGCCGGAAAAGATGTGGACAGCCCACAGTGTGTTGTCCGCATCCATACGTCTGTTCAGTAGCCCTGCAAAAATATAGAACATGTCCTATTCTTGTCCATTTTATGGGCAAGCCTACGACTGTTCTATAGAGGGCAAGACATTGCATTCTGCAAAAACGGCTGTGTGCATGAGCCCTAAGGCCCCTTTCACACGAGCGCGACGGATTAGGTCCGGGCCGGATGCGTTCAGTTAAAAACGCGCGATTTTGCAAGCAAGTTCAGTCAGTTTTGTATGCGATTGCGTTCAGTTGTTCAGTTTTTTCCGCACGGGTGCAATGCGTTTTGATGCGTTTTTCACGCCCGTGATAAAAAACTGAAGGTTACAAACAACATCTCTTAGCAACCATCAGTGAAAAACGCATTGCATCCTCACTTGCTTGCAGATGTAATTCATTTTTAACGCAGCCCCATTCACTTCTATGGGGCCAGGGCTGTGTGAAAAACGCAGAATATAGAACATGCTGCGATTTTCCCGCAACGCACAAGTGATGTGTGAAAAAAAAACGCTCATGTACACAGACCCATTGAAATGAATGGGTCAGGATTCAGTGCGGGTGCAATGCGTTTATGTCACACATTGCACCCGCGCGGAAAACTCGCTCGTATGAAAGGGGCCTAAGGCCCCCTTCACACGAGCGAGAATTCCGCGCGGGTTCAATGCGTTAGGTGAACGCATTGAACCCGCACTGAATCCGGACCCATTCACTTCAATGGCATCACTTGTGCGTTGCGTGAAAATCGCAGCATGTTCTATATTCTGCATTTTTCACGCAACACAGGCCCCATAGAAATGAATGGGGCTGCGTGAAAATCGCATAGCATCCACAAGCAAGTGCGGATGCAATGCTATTTTCACACATGGTTGCTAGGAGATGATGTTAGTAAATTGATTAAAGTTAATTTACTGTATTATTTTCCATTATAACATGGTTATAAAGGAAAATAATAGCATTCTTAATACAGAATGTTTAGTAAAATGTTGCTTGAGGGGTTAAAAAAAAAAACATTTAACTCACCTCATCCACTTGATCTCGCAGCCGGCATCGTCTTCTTTCTTCTTCTTTAAGGACCTTCAAAAGGACCTTTGATGACGTAATCGCGCTCACCACGGCAATTTTTTATATATTTTTTTTTTACATGACTGTGCTCTCTTTCACCCCAGTGCAAGAAAAAAATTGCACAAGGTTGTGGTCCACTTCATGCCTACACCAAAAGAAGATAGGGCCTCCGAGCTTACTTAACCGTTGAGCAGGGACGAACTGGGCACTTAAAGTGGTCCTGGAAAAAAAACTAAAAGTGGCTCCAAGTTGTAGGCGAGTCCAAATTGACAAAAGGCAGGGTAACACAAGTAGGCAGGGACAACAGAAGTAGGTAGGGCCAGCAATACCGTAGTGTACCACAAAATACCACCCCAGCAAAACCAAATACCACAGTGTAGCATATAATACTGCCCTATCACCATACTGAGGATGTGATACAGTTGAATTCAGAAGGGCATCTGTGGCCAGGGGCGCACCCACACGGGACCACCCCTAGAAGCAGTCATCTCTCCACATTCCTCTGTATCGCTGTCCTCAGGGCGGCAATACAGTTGGATGCTGCAGCAGGGCAGGGGAGAGGCATCTCCCTTCCCCGCTCCTCTGATAGGCTGCAGAACTAGTGCCTGCATCCTATCAGAGGCCGGCGCAGGTGACGCGATGATGTCATCATCAGCATCGCAGCCGGAGTCAGGCAGCGTACAGTGCTTGACACAAGCCAGAAGAGGCCTGCATCGCATCGCTGCCAGAACCATGGAGGTAAGTATTAGTGGATTTTTTTGTTTTTTTATTAGGAACAATGCTGTTGGGCTCACTATGGGGGGAAGCACCATGGGGGCACTAAATAGGGGCATTTTTTACTGGCACATTATGGGGGGCACTGTGGGGAAGGGGAGGACAGAAGCACTATCTACTGAGGGCACTAAGGAGGGGTATTTTATACTGGTGCATTATGGGGGACACTACTGGGGGCACTATATAGGGGCATTTTATACTGGGATACATTATGGGGGGTACTATGGGGAAGGGGGAAAGAGGAGCACTATAGGACTGTCTACTGGTGGCACTATATAGGGGATTTTTATACCGGCACAAAATATGGGGGACATTAAGGGGGGAGAGGAGCACAATGGGGCAATCACTGGGGGCACTATATAGGGGCATTTTATACTGGCACATTATGGGGGGCACTATGGGGAAGGAGGGTGAAGAGCACTATGGGGGCATTTACTGAGGAACTATAGGGGTATTTTATACTGACACACATTATGGGGGCACTATGGCGACATTAACTCAACTGGTGGCACTAAGAGGGGGTATTTTTTGTACTGGCACACAGAACGGGGGAATTTTTGTACTAGTTCACATTATTAGGGGCTATTTTTTGCACTGCACATTTTGTAAAGGGGCATTTACTGGTGCTCTTTTTAAGGGCGGATTTTTCTACTGGCACACATTAGGAGGCATTTTTCTACTGTCACATTATAAGTAGATTTATTACTATTGGGGGCATTATGGTGAGCTCTATTACTACCCAGAGACTATAGGGAACATAATTATTAGTATGGGCACTTGGGAGCATAATTTCTTCTGGGTCACACTGGGGACCTTATTACTATTTGGGGAACTATTACTAAGTGCACTCTGGCAAAGATGTATTACTATTGGTGGGATTTTGGGGAGCACTATTACTGTGCGGGGGTACCCTGGCACAGTATCATTTTAGTCCAATTATTTTTGGGGAACATTATGTTTACACCATTAGTGTCAGGGGCAGTATTTGCTGGGCGCAGTTATTTCTTAGGGTACTGTGTGCCAATAATTATTGAAGGGGGCACTATTTGTGTGTTTAGTATTTTCAGGGGGACTGTCTATACAGTATAGTATTGGGGAGCACAACAGGTGCAGGATTCGGGGTGGCAGGATGGGGTGTTCAGAAGGTGGGAGGATGATGTAAAAATAGGAAACTAAGATGTCTGTCTGTCAAACTTCAGAGATGAGAGATAGCTGAAAAATCATCATGGTGGTCCGGTCTGCATGAAGAAGATGAGGGAAGAGAGCATCTACAATAAAGGAGACATTACTGGATGTAAGAGGTGTGTGGGGCTGTTTTATCCTGTATGTTTTGTAGTGATGTATGTAATATTAGGAGGGAAGGGTTTAGGTTGAGAATTTGGCATGGTGATTGGTGGAGGGGGTGGTGTTAGGCGTTATTTAAATTTTCGTCTCAGGCAGGAGAGAGGCTAGGTGTACCCCTGCGCTTTTAACACTGCCAGCGCAGCACAGGGATCACTATGTGGCAGCCAGGCAGTGGGCGCGCTCTATGCAGGAGAAGAAATTCTCTGGCTCCTCCCCCTGCCTTTTGTAGAAGGAGGATTCAGAGTGGCAGCGCCAGCCACCCTGCTGCGCCAGGCAGCTATAAGCATGGTGGTTAGGACGACCGAGCTGCGGCAGTGGGCCGCGGATGGGTGGCGGGGGATAGAGGGATAGGCCGCGAGCAGGAACCAGGGGGGAGGAGCTTCCTAGCTGTAGCTGTCACGGCCATGGTCGTGACTCTTAACCGCATGCAGTTGCCTGCGGTCTTGGTGTTGTTGTCAATCACAGGTGAGGGCTATAGTATGTTGCCTCACCTGTGGTTGCCGCTGGCAACATTGTGTATGTGGCAGCAGAGCAGCCTGAGCGGTGCTAGGCAGCTTGCTGCAGTAGGCATGCGGTTGCACCTGGCAACCTCTCTTTATAGGTGTGCCTTTTATCGGTGTGCACAGGGTGTTAACTTCCTTCCTAGTGTGTGTGTGCACTGGGTGTGTCTGACTGTGGGTGTGGCTACTTGGCCCTATAAAGCCTCAGTGGAAGGCAGTAGTCAGAGAGGGTGCTTCAGCCATGCTTGCTGGAGACATCCTCCTGCTTATTTACCATCTGCCAGTGAGGGCCACCCTGGTTGTCATAAACGTTATGTCTGGTGTTAGTTTATGGTTTATCTGTTATTGCAGCATATGGTTTACTGGGTTCCCGTGTGATGTCTGTT
This sequence comes from Bufo bufo, assembly GCF_905171765.1. NCBI lineage: Eukaryota > Metazoa > Chordata > Amphibia > Anura > Bufonidae > Bufo > Bufo bufo. The sequence goes on along the minus strand of NC_053391.1, from coordinate 131,770,997 downwards.
GTGTGCTGTGTCCTTTATGTTGGTTGTGGATAGCAGCACTTTGTGAAACAGAACTGGATGGTGAGTCCTGTTACAGGGAAGGAAAAAAGAGTTGAGTATTAACTACAGTGTGTCTATGTAGGATAAGCGTGAGACTTTTACCTTTATCCTCAACAATATAATTTCAGCTGTATGGTGTTTCTTGGGCGTGGCCTATTATATATAAGAGGAGCTTAAAATAACGGACAGGGCCCAAAATTTTGCACGACGCACATCACCTTTATTCACCTTGAACCCCCCCCCCCCCATAAGTCAAATTTCTGGGTGCTCCCCTGCCTGAGGCTGCTGGCCAGGTGCATAAGTACCTAATGCTCCCAGCATTAATTCATGCTGACAGCATCAGGTCGTTATGTCCCTGGCCAGTGGCTGTTGAGGGCTTGGGCGCTCCCTGAGAATCAGACCACTGGGAAATTTCCCAGTGGGGTATGAAGCCAATCCACACCTGCCTTTGAGATCTAAAGCAACCCCCGAAGGTCATGAACCTCCTGTGACCTCCTGTCATAGATGCTTAGGGTGGCTGGAAGGTACACTGGTGTCTGCCTAGGCTGCCTCCAGGAATTCTCCAGGGCTTAAATTCTGGATGGCTCTCTCCAAAAGGAGGGCTGGGGTTTACAGGTGGATGAGGAACCTGATGGTCCAACGGTTGTTCTCTGCTCATCCTCTATAGGAGAAAATGGAACCTTTAAGGCGTATGTCTCTCTTCTTGTTGAACTTGTGGAGACAGGTGCAAAAAGACCACAAGGGCACCATAGTACTTGTACAGGGAGTGCAGAATTATTAGGCAAGTTGTATTTTTGAGGATTAATTTTATTATTGAACAACAACCATGTTCTCAATGAACCCAAAAAACTTATTAATATCAAAGCTGAATATTTTTGGAAGTAGTTTTTAGTTTGTTTTTAGTTTTAGCTATTTTAGGGGGATATCTGTGTGTGCAGGTGACTATTACTGTGCATAATTATTAGGCAACTTAACAAAAAACAAATATATACCCATTTCAATTATTTATTTTTACCAGTGAAACCAATATAACATCTCAACATTCACAAATATACATTTCTGACATTCAAAAACAAAACAAAAACAAATCAGTGACCAATATAGCCACCTTTCTTTGCAAGGACACTCAAAAGCCTGCCATCCATGGATTCTGTCAGTGTTTTGATCTGTTCACCATCAACATTGCGTGCAGCAGCAACCACAGCCTCCCAGACACTGTTCAGAGAGGTGTACTGTTTTCCCTCCTTGTAAATCTCACATTTGATGATGGACCACAGGTTCTCAATGGGGTTCAGATCAGGTGAACAAGGAGGCCATGTCATTAGATTTTCTTCTTTTATACCCTTTCTTGCCAGCCACGCTGTGGAGTACTTGGACGCGTGTGATGGAGCATTGTCCTGCATGAAAATCATGTTTTTCTTGAAGGATGCAGACTTCTTCCTGTACCACTGCTTGAAGAAGGTGTCTTCCAGAAACTGGCAGTAGGACTGGGAGTTGAGCTTGACTCCATCCTCAACCCAAAAAGGCCCCACAAGCTCATCTTTGATGATACCAGCCCAAACCAGTACTCCACCTCCACCTTGCTGGCGTCTGAGTCGGACTGGAGCTCTCTGCCCTTTACCAATCCAGCCACGGGCCCATCCATCTGGCCTATCAAGACTCACTCTCATTTCATCAGTCCATAAAACCTTAGAAAAATCAGTCTTGAGATATTTCTTGGCCCAGTCTTGACGTTTCAGCTTGTGTGTCTTGTTCAGTGGTGGTCGTCTTTCAGCCTTTCTTACCTTGGCCATGTCTCTTAGTATTGCACACCTTGTGCTTTTGGGCACTCCAGTGATGTTGCAGCTCTGAAATATGGCCAAACTGGTGGCAAGTGGCATCTTGGCAGCTGCACGCTTGACTTTTCTCAGTTCATGGGCAGTTATTTTGCGCCTTGGTTTTTCCACACGCTTCTTGCGACCCTGTTGACTATTTTGAATGAAACGCTTGATTGTTCGATGATCACGCTTCAGAAGCTTTGCAATTTTAAGAGTGCTGCATCCCTCTGCAAGATATCTCACTATTTTTGACTTTTCTGAGCCTGTCAAGTCCTTCTTTTGACCCATTTTGCCAAAGGAAAGGAAGTTGCCTAATAATTATGCACACCTAATATAGGGTGTTGATGTCATTAGACCACACCCCTTCTCATTACAGAGATGCACATCACCTAATATGCTTAATTGGTAGTAGGCTTTCGAGCCTATACAGCTTGGAGTAAGACAACATGCATAAAGAGGATGATGTGGTCAAAATACTCATTTTCCTAATAATTCTGCACTCCCTGTATAGGTTATTTCTATGGTGTGGGTGAAAAAGGTAATTTTAATTGAAAAAATTTATGCAGATCATCTCAAGGCAGAGACTGTATAATGCAGCTCCTTACCACAAAGCTGCAGCAGTCTGTGTAGCAGTAGTATGGAGCCCCATGTAACACAATATTAAAGGGATATTTTCCCCTTGAAGCAATACAGAAGTATAGTAAGTTGAGTAATCACAATTGTTGTTTGTGATTATAAGATTTATTTTCCTATATACGGAACATTGATCAAGTAATAGTAAAATATATCAAAAGCTCTTACAAAATTCTCTCACCTCAAGGTAAATTACTATCAGTAGATTGCGGACATCTGCTGTCTGTGTTCTCTAGCACACATACTCATTGATATGTTCACATGGTGCAGTGCTGCGTGGCTGTGGTGCTGCTCTACTACTCCAGATCTGGGGGTACTATAATGCTGTAAATAGTTTGTTATCATTTTAAATTGTAATTTTATATATTTTTTTTATTGTATTATATGGCCGTAACTACCAGAAGGAATGAATGGAAGGTTTAACAAGAAGCAAACAAAAAAAAAAAAGGTATTATACTAAATTAGATCCCTATTTCCCAGTTTTATTGTTTGTATGTGAAATGTTGTGCTGCCATACTTGTTTTTGTTTGCTTCCTGCATGCTATCTTTATGGATGTGCACCTGCGACCATGAATGTGCTTGTCTAAATTTTCTTGTGGTAAAGGTGTAACAAGAAACAGGGCTAACCATCCTGTTTCTCCTTTCTCGGTGGGAGTGGGCTGGTCCTACTTCAGGCCAGGAGAGAGTGTTCCTTTGTAATCACAGAGAAGAGAGGAAGCGCAGTCCTGAGCTCCTGCTCTAAAAGAAGATTCTCCATAGAGATCACTTATTCTGTTGCCTCAAGTGAAGTCTTGACAAGTTTGACAGCAGAGCGAACTGCTATAACCAGCATCTCCAGACACTGTTGCAAGGGGAGAGATTACAGCTAAAGACCTAAGTGATAAATTGCCAACACCCAGTCTGCCTCCTTGAATTTGAAATCAGCTGCTATTGAATGTATTTGAAGTTCTACGTTGCACTTAGTAAAAAGACTTTGTTACATTTAATTCTGGCCTCGTTCTTCAATACTACATTTTCACTGACAGCAGGGGTGGTGTTGGACTGCTGAGGTTTGCCCCTGCATGTGTTCTGTTGCTTTGGCGATGGTCACCCCGTTAGAGTAGGGACCCACTTGAAAGAGACCACATTGACGTGATGAATGGGTTTATGCATTTTGATCGAAAAGTATACAAAGGCCTCGTATACAGTTTATAAATAATGATGTGAAGCAATATGAATCATGGTGAAAAGCAGTAGATCAATGCATAGTATGTGGATGTGTGGTCCATATTCTTCTTTTTTGTTAAACTGGTACAAAAGAAAATTGGTTTATTTACCCATAGCTTTCATTTTCTAAAGGAGCTCTGAAAAATGAAAGGAGGAATCAGATTTATTGCTATGGACAACTAAGCCTTCTAAGTTTTCCTTTACACCAGTTTTAATATATCTAACCCTCTGTGTATTTGACCCACATCTGGTTTTGGCTTACAATCACTGATGGAAATCACTGGGGCACATTTACTAATGTACTTGTCACACTTTTTTACATCTAAAAGTGTTGCAAGTCCCTTTTTCTGTCCAGCCAGAACACAATTTTGGCGCACGGTCGGTATTGCACCTTGTACGCCAGTTGGGCATGACAGGGGTGGACGGGGGCGTGTCGGGGGACTACAGCCCTGGCAAATTTACTTATATTTGCACCTGGAAAAAGGCCCAAGTGTTAGCTAAAAACTACGGCAGGCCCAAACGCACGCACCGCCAGTATTTGTTGAGGCGTACACCTTGTCACAGATTACACGTATCTAGCAGCAGCGCAGAGGGGGAAACTAAGGCCCCTTTCACACAAGCGAGTTTTCCGTGCAGGTGCAATGCGTGAAGTGAACACATAGCACCTGCACTGAATCCTGACCCATTAATTTCAATGGGTCTGTGCATCCGTTCTGCGTTGCGTGAGAATCGCAACATGTTCTATATTCTGCGTTTTTCACACAGTCCTGGCCCCATAGAAGTGAATAGGGCTTCAGTGAAAAACGCATTGCATCCGGAAGCAAGTGTGGGTGCGATGCGTTTTTGACTGATGGTTGCTAGGAGATGTTGTTTGCAAACTTTCAGTTTTTAATCACGCGTGTGAAAAACGCATTAAAACGCATTGCACCAGCACGGAAAAAACTGAACAACTGAACGCAATCGTAGACAAAACTGACTGAACTTGCTTGCAAAATGGTGCGAATTTCACTGAACGCGCCTTGAACGCATCCAGAGCCAATCCGTATAGCATATTGCCTTAAAGGGGTTCTGCACTTTGTTTAAACTGATGATCTATCCTCTGGATAGATCATCAGCATCTGATCGGCAGGGGTCCGACACCCGGGACCCCCGCCGATCAGCTGTTTGAGAAGGCAGGGGCGCTCCAGCAGCGCCGCGGCCTTCTCACTGTTTACCGCTGGCTGAGTGACATCACGACTTGCATCAACTGGCCTGGGCGGGGCTAAGCTCCATTCAAGGGAACAGAGCTTAGCCGCTCCCAGGCCAGTGATATTAGTCGTGACGTCACTGGGCTGTAAACAGTGAGAAGGCCGCGGCGCTGCTGGAGCGCCGCTGCCTTCTCAAACAGCTGATCGGCGGGGGTCCCGGGTGTCGGACCCCTGCCGATCAGATGCTGATGATCTATCCAGAGGATAGGTCATCAGTTTAAACAAGTGCAGAACCCCATAGAAAAAATTGGGCTGGGCATAACATTTTCAATAGATGGTTCTGCAAAAAACGGAACGGATACGGAAGACGTATGGATGCATTTCCGTATGTGTTCAATTTTTTTTGTGGACCCATTGACTTGAATGGAGCCACGGACCGTGATTTGTGGACAAGAATAGGACAAGACTGAAAATCTAGCGGAACGGAATTGCGGACATACGGAAACTGAATGCTCACGGAGTACATTCCGTTTTTTTGCGGACCCATTGAAATGAATGGTTCCGTATACGGAACGCAATAAGCGGCCCGTATAGGGAACGCAAAAAACGTTCGTGTGAACGAGCCCTAAAACAGCATTTTTACGCCTATAAACAGGTGCAGACACTATAGTAAATGGGGCACATTTATCATGCTAGTACAATTTTACGCCTATTTTTGCACCTGTTTTTCTGTGGGTTGAAAGGGTCAGTTTCTCTTATTTATCATGGGATTCTATTTGAGTTGATAAATGTGTTTGTTGCCATTCTTTTTAGATTGTTTTAAGGTGTATTTTCCGGGTGTTATGTCTGGTGTGGCTTTTGAAAGTCGCAAATCTAATGGTTTAAAAAGTCGCATTTTCCCAGAAAAGTTGTAAATATGTTTTAAAATGGTGCAAACTAAACAGAAAGTTGCATATATTTATTATGCGACTTTCCCCATCATCAGATTCACAAAACATCTGACTAGGCGCAGTCAGGACCTGGTAGAGTTTTGCACACGTTTACAAATCAAATGTATACGTTAAAAAGGCACAAATACATAAATCGCACTATCCCACTGGTAAAACACTTAGATCTATCCCCAAAACAGATGGGGGAAAAAAACACTTGTGCAAATATAATGTTAAATCTTAGATAAGGCGCAAACATAACAATAAATGCGACTACATTGAAATGTTTGCCCAACACACATGAAATACAACCAAAACAGGGGCAAATCCTTAAGGATAAACGTGCCCTAATGTGCCCCTGACTGTATGAAAGAGGCCAAAGGATGAAATCCATGACGGAAATGCGCATCATTAATTGAAATGCTGCTGATGTAAAATCCACAGCACAATTTATGTGCAGATTCATTTTGGAAGTTTTTGGCAGAGTGTGGATGACACAAGAATCTCATCCCCCTTTACTGCTACTAGTTAGGCCCCATGCACACACCCGTAGCCGTATTGCAGCCCTAAAACGGCGGGTCCACAATATACAGGCCCTGGCTGTTTGTGCACCTCATCACGGATGCGGACCTGTTCACTTGAATGTTAGGATCCCGAAAATCCCATTTGGAGGGATCTACATGGGATTATGATTATCCCCATAGTTAATGTAGAGCATTTTGGCGGGAATTTTCCCGCCAAAACCCAGTGGCCAGTTGGCTAAATTTAGCATGGTTACTGGGTAGGGGGAAGAATACAGGTGATTGGCTAGTTAGGATATCCTATAGGGCAATGGTTGCTGAGGCTAGAAAGTTTTGGGTGCCCAGCAGCAAGTAGGGCATTGGAGGATAGGTCTGGGGTGGTGGGGTAGATTTTGTATATAACACGGGGTGGCCGGCATTAGGCTGTCTGCCAAGCTGTGTTTTAGGATTCAGCTGCCCTCCTGCTGCCGGTAAAGACTGCCCGCCTGCCGCCCATGTGGACTGCTTCCCTGCCTGCGTCCGGTCGTCTCACTCACCATGGAGGAATTTATTGTGGAGCTCAAGCGGTGTGCTGAAGATGGAGAAACGGCTGCCTGGTTAGATGCCTACTTGGTGGACCTTTCGTCCTCTGTGCCTGAAGTTCTGGAGCCATGAGGTGCGGTCACGGCTGCTGGATCGGCGGCAGTGTCTGCTGTGGATGCGGGGACTTCGGCTGTCTTTCCTGCGCTGCGCTCCTCACAGCGTGAGAGGAGGCAGTGCACATTTTTCTCTCCCTCCCTCTGCAGGTCCTTACCGGAGCATCGCTCGGCGGAGAAACGGCCAGCGTCGGATTCCAGGACAGGAAGTGGCCTCAAGCAGATGACGTCACGTCATGTCCAGAAGATTGGTTCCAGTCTGCCTTCAAGGAAAATAAGTTCCCAGCCGGCTCTGGAGGGGGACGGTCCGTCCAATGGAGCTTTTGCTGTACGGCATCGCAAGAAGAACCGGCAGCGCAGGATTCGGGTTCGTTCAGGGCAATGAGCAGCTGGGTGATGCGTGCCAAGAAGATCTTTTCCAGCGGCTGAAGAATCCGGTCCATCTACAGATCAACCTGGGGCTGCGTCTGGGGGTGAGTGTACCGCTGGTTTAGCCCCTGTGCTAGCATCATTACACAGGAAAAAGAAAAAGGACCCTTAAAATCATAAGTTTATTTATATTGCTTAAAATAAGACCCGCAGATATAGGTCACCATTAAGGACCAATGGATGAGGAACCCCAATGGTAAAGTAGGTACAAAATCACTAGTGATAATCACACTAAATACATAAAGATGTATTCAACATGTATAATACAAAAAAGGAACGGTGAAGGGAAGAGGGGTGTTGCAGGGAAAACTTTCCCTGCAAAGACCGTAATCTGCCCTCTGCCTGGAGAAAACCCCTAATGGTAGGGTCTCCTGTGTCCTTGCCCTAAGGATTACATCGGTAAAACCTATAGGGAGTTGAGAAGGAGGATTTGCGAGCACATCAACGACGTGCGTAAGAAGAACATTGCACCGGTAGCAAACCATGTTATTGAAAAGCATGCTGGTGACCCTCGTGTTCTTAAGTTTTTGGTCCTAGAAGTGATCCGCTCTTCCCCCAGAAGGGGAGACTGGGACAGAAAGATACTCCAGAAGGAGTGCGAGTGGATCTACAGGTTTAGATCTCAGTCATCCTCTGGTTTTAACAAAATACTTGCCTTTAACTGTTTCATATAGAATAGGGTGGTCACTTATGACGTACAGTTTATGCCAATGGTTTCCTTTCTGGATACTTTTGCTTTGGTGTATCGACAGTCACAGGAATTGTCATGAATGCGGGAAGCATTTAAACAATATGAGTGGCAGTTTCATCGCCACCTACATCTTTTTCGCTGTGTAATGATTGTAATTTGTTAGGACACCTCTATTATCCTAGATATCCTACCGTTAATTTGAATCCTGCGCTAGTATCATTGTCTAAAGTTTTATCCTCCTTGCAGAGTTTGGACCCCCCGTTGCCTTCACCTGTTAGTCCGGCTGCTTTGGCAGGTGATGTTGCCGATGCGTGGCGTTCGGGTTAACGGGGGGGGGGACTCTGATAGTGAGGACTCCCTTCCTTTGCCGTTACCTTCTAGGGGTAGAGAGGTAGCTGAGACTTGCTATAAAGAAACGCTCCCATGTGATATCTCACTTCTGGGTTTTCATTTGTCCATGTCTGTTAAAGAAAAGATATGGAGAAATGAATTTGTCAACTACCTATCCTTGCTGCCTGCATCGAAAGAGTTTATTGCTAAATTAGAAAAGCGAGATGATAAGGCAGAGGAGGATAGGAGATGTCCGATCCCTCGGACTTTTAATAACTGGTTGCAGGCTTATTGTATATTTTGCAGCATGATGGGCTTGAAGTTCCCACAAAGATGTTCAGCTTTATTTCAGCATTTAGACAATGTTTTGGAAGCCTATAAAATTTGGGGGGATTGGGTTGGTTTACATATGATGAGGGAGTTAGGGAAAGGCTGGCGGTATACCCTATTATGCATTGGGGCACAAAGGACGTGGGTTTGTGGCTTAATTTATTGGTGCCACAGTGTACGTCTTCTTCTGCCCCTAAACAGCAGGAAACTTTGACAGGACAGCAATCTGGGCTGAGGAAGGGCACGTGCTTTGGGTTTAATGAAGCGCAGTGTTGATGGCCTTCATCCTGTAAATACAGACACGAATGTACATTTTGTGGGGGTAGCCACCCCATGGTCCGCTATTTTAAGAGAGCCAATTTGCCCGATCAGCCTTCTACCAGGGAATTTATTACAAAGAGCGTGGAGGCCAGTTAAGCTGAAGATTATGCGTCCTTGGTTAGAGCAATACCCAAGTCGCAGGATGGCAGATCTGCTCCTTGAGGTTTTTGGGGTAGGGTTCCGCTTACCATTTTTTTCAGGGATAGGTTGTATGTGGGTGAATAATTTATCTTCGGTGGTGCAGCTTCCGCTGGTGGTCCAAGCAAAATCGGGGAAGGAGTTGCATTAGATCGGATCGCTGGTCCTTTCCCATTCCATCCTTTCGCTAATTTTTGCATTTCCCCATTAGGGTTAGTACCAAAAAAGGAGCCGGGTACTTATCATTTAATTCATCATTTGTCGTTTCCCTATGAGGCATCGCTAAATGATGAAATTAATAAGGCATTGTGCTCCGTTAAGTATGCTACCTTTGATTCAGTGGTGAATCTAGTGCATAGCTATAGCAATGGGGCTTTAATGGCAAAAACGGATATCCAGTCTGCTTTTCGCCTATTGCCGGTACATCCATCTGCTTTTAGTTCTCTTGGTTTTCATTTTAAGGGTTCATTTTATATTGACATTTACTGATAGGGTGTTCGTTATCCTGTTTTTATTTTGAAGTTTTTTCTTCCTTCCTAGAGTGGGTGGTAGCAGTTAGGAGCATACAGGGAGCTGTAACGCATTATTTAGATAATTTTTTGTTCATTGGTCCAGTTAACTCTTCTGTTTGTTCAGATCTGTTAGAATCCTTTTTTAGTATTTGTTCTGGGTTTGGTGTTCCTTTAGCGGTTGATAAGACGTTTTTTTCCGGTTAATTGTTAGGAGTATTTGGGCATTGTTATTGATTCTGTAAATGGTGAGTTTCGGCTGCCGGTACAGAAGGTGAATAGAATATGTTCTGCTATCATTGTTTTGTTGGGTAAACGGAAAGCAACCGTGAAGTAAATTCCGTCATTATTAGGTCTTTTAGCTTTTGCCTCTAGAGTTATGCCAATGGGTCGTGTTTTTTGTAGGCAATTGGCGGCTAAAGTCGCGGGTGTGCGTAACACGGTATTTCATGTGCGTTTATGCAAGGAAGTTAAGGAAGATTTGTCAATTTGGTTGGAATTTTTTCAGCAGAATAATGGTCATTCGTATTGGCAGGAAGATTTTGTCTCGGCTCCTTCTTTGGATTTGTTTATAGGCGCAGCGGGGTCTTGTGGATTTGGAGCTTATTGGAAGGGTCATTGGTGTGCATCTAAATGGCATCCGTCATGGGTTGCGAATGGTGTGAAAAAAAACATTGTTTTATTGGAGTCGTTTCCCGTTGTGGTGTATAAGAGGATTTTTCTGCACACTGACAATAAAGGGGTTTTGTTCGCGATTAACTGTTTGTCGTCCAAGTGTCAACTAGTTGTTAAATTGTTGCATCATTTAGTTTTGCTCTGTTTGAAATTGAATATTTGGGTTAAAGCTAGTCATATTCCGGGTGTTGATAACTCTATTGCTGACACGCTCTCAGTTTTCAGGTTTTTCGCTCATTGGCGAAGGAGGCCGACCTAAAAGGGGAGCTATGTCCTCTATATCTTTGGAATCTGATTTGGTCCTAGGTATGTCTTATCTGCAGCCTTCATTGGCCCCAGCTACTTGGTCAGATTATGTGCGTTCGTGGGGTAAGTGGTGCTGTTTTGTGAATTTTATGTAATGGTCCCCTTTTGTAGGTGATGAAAGTTCGTCCTTATCCTTTTGTTTGTCTCTTTTCAAGGAGCATTTGGCACATACAACAGTGGGTCCGTTGGGTAAGGTCGCTTGCCAATAAGTGGCTAGTGGACGAGTTGATTCAGGTATTTAGGCCGAGCTTATGGCTGGCCTAATCAGTGGTTATTATTATTGAATGTATATGGTTATATAATATTGAGCTGTTCTTTAATAAAGTTGGCCGTGGCCTAAATTTTTCCATTATATGGTGTGTCCATGTGTGTTTTTATTTTATTATTAGTAGGTTGAAGTTGGGTGAATGGGGTTCAGTATAATCTATAATCCCATGGGTATGCAATCCGGAAGGTGCAGTGCGAAATGGAGACATGAAACTGCTTCTGTGGGGTTTCTCTTCATGGCTCCGCACCGCAAAAAGATAGAACATGTTCTATTTTTTTACGGTGTGGATGGATCATGGACCCATTGAAGTTGAATGTGTCTGGATCCGTTGTGGCAGCCACGCGGATAATGCCCGTGCATTGGGGACCACAAATTGCACGGAACAGCTGGGCAACGGCCGTGTGCATCAGACCTTACAATGTGGATTCTCCACTGTGGAAATGCTGCAGTGTCTCTGCCACATGTGGGTGCACCCTTAGGCCAGCTGCGCATGCCGTTTTTTCCACGCTGATTCTCATGCAGAAAAAACGCAGCGTATTACAGTAGCAGCAAAGTGTAGGAGATTACACTAATCTCATGTACACTTTGCAGATTTTTTCCATGTGGAAATTTACCTGCTGCGCGGATTTCAAAATATATAGCTAGTGTTGAGCGAACTTGTGTTTCAAGTTCAGCGTACAAAGTTCGGGTTATCTAAGTATTCTGTTATGGATTCTGCAACCACGGACCATAAGTTATGGTCTGTGGTAGCGAAATCCATAACGGAATTCTTAGATAACCCGAACCTTGTAGGCCGAACGTGAAACACAAGTTCGCTCATCCCTATATATAGCATGTCAATTATATTTGTGGTTTTAGCTCTGGATTTCACCCTTTTCAATGGAAGGGTGAGATCTGCGGCAAAACCACATCAAAACCTTATCAAAATCCGCAATTAGAGGAGCGGATATGAAGCAGAAACGCACATAAATCTGCAAGGAAATTGTGGCCTTAGGCTTCATGCGCACAGCCGTGTCTGTATTTCAGTCAGCAAACAACGGATTTGCAGAATACAGATAGTTTTCATGTGCATCCTGCATTTCTAAGGGTACTTTCACACTTGCGTTGTGAAGATCCGGCAGGCAGTTCCGTTGCCGGAACTGCCTGCCGGATCCGGAAATCTATGTGCAAACGGATAGCATTTGTAGACTGATCTGTCTAACAAATGCATTGAAACACCGGATCCGTCTCTCTGGTGTCATCCGGAAAAAACGGATCCGGTATTTTTTTTTTTGCATTTTTAAACTGATCCGATTTCAATTGAAAATAATGCCGGATCCGGCATTCCGGCAAGTGTGTCGGAATTTTAGACTGAGAAAATACCGCAGCATGCTGCAGTATTTTCTCCGGCCAAATACCGTAAGAGTGACTGAACTGAAGACATTCTGATGCATACTGAACGGATTGCTCTACATTCAGAATGCATTAGGATAAAACTGATCAGTTTTTTTCCGGTATTGAGCCCCTAGGACGGAACTCAATACCGGAAAACTTTAACGCAAGTGTGAAAGTACCCTAACATAGAAACAAAAAGAGCGTACGCAGCTTGTCTTACAGATACTGGCCTTCCTGCAACTTTGCTAAAAAAACAACAACATTTTGGTAAATTTAGCACACCTTGGATAGTTAGTTTCAATGTGTATGATTAGCAGTCAAAGGGTTAAGACCCCTCTGGATTCCTCTGCACTTAGCACACTTCTAGCATTCTTGAAGCCCCCCTTCCCCCGCCAAACAAAGCACAACCTGCCAGGGGGAGCCGCCGGGCACACAATATCGCTCCTTGTTCACCAATTTATTCAGCGTCTGTGCCCAGTGTTTCACGGAAAGCCACACTCATTTCCTGACTCGGCTCTAGTTACAGACGAGCAGGGGAGACGAAGAAATGCAGCTCTCCTATGTCTCCTATCCCTCCACAGTCACTCAGCCTTTCCTCTGGGCATGTATATCATACACTGCGTTTATTGCTTAACGCGTGATAGCCGATGAAACAGCCAGATGCCGATACATTATGCCCGCCAGCCCACCCTGCTGTCCATTGACTACATGCGGTGCCTACCACATGACCTATGGGTGCATTCACACTGCTTTCCATCAGAGGTGTACAGTACATCAGAAGGATTTCCCAGCATATACCCCAGACGGATGCATCATATGTATGCTACTTCATGGGTATATAGTAGCGTAGGTCCATTGGCGGACTGGGCATAGACCCTAGAGGGTAATTTCTCAGTGGTGCCGATGCCAAGAGGGCCACCCAAGCCCTCCTCTTGGCCGCCAGCCAGGTATGTACATAAAGATCTGATACGCTCAGCATTAATTAATGTACGAGCATCAGACACTTTTGCACCTGGCCAGTGGCCCCAGGTCCCCTCCTGAATTGAACTGTATTACCATCCTCAGGACGATTATATAATTTTAGGGTCCATTCACACATCCGTGGTGTATTCCGGATCCGCAAATTGCGGATCTGCAATACACCCGGCCGGCACCCCCCATAGAACTGCCTATTGTGGACAAGAATCAGACATGTTCATTGGGGGACACAGGATTGACCATGGGTATAGCTGCTGCTGCTGCCACCACTAGGAGGCGGACACTAAGCACAAAAGTTTGAGCTCCTCCCTTCCGCTATACCCTTCCTACAGGGACTAAGCTAAAACAGTTAGTGCAAAAGCAGTAGGAGAAGCAAGAAAAAACAGGAAACCCAAACAATGTACAAACCCAGAACCAAGCAGTCCACAAAGAGACCTGTAAAAAGAGAGAATGGGTGGGAGCTGTGTCCCCCAATGAACGGAGGAGAAACAGATTTTACGGTAAGTACAAAATCTAGTTTTCTCATACGTATCATTGGGGGACACAGGCTTGACCATGGGGTGTTACAGAACAGTCCCAAGGGTGGGTAATAAACGAAGATACCCTCCAGTCAGAGAACCGCCGTCTGCAAAACTCTACTTGGAACAAAATTGTGGAACAAAATAGCTATTTCTGCCAGGAGTACAGATATTCTAAAGTCCCTACTGGGATTATCTCTACAGCAAGTAGTTGAGCCAACCCGGAAGGAGGCCATTTTAGATTTAGTATTCACAAATGGGAATTTGGTATCTGATATTACTGTAGGGGAAAGCTTGGGATCTAGTGATCACCAGTCAGTGTGGTTTACTATAAGTACAGTGCATAGGCGTGCGCAGCCTATTGCATTAGGGTGTGCACCCTAAAGCACAAACACAGACGCAGCGCACGCACCTGTGTAATATATATATATATATATATATATATATATTTATTATATACACACACATATATATACACAAATACACTCTGTATACATACAGACCTGCACTATCAATATAATGAAGGGAGAAGAAATCATTTTTAAACTTACCGTATTTTTCGCCCTATAAGACGCTCTATTCGCCCTATAAGGTTTTAGAGAGGGACAATAAGAAAAAAAAAATTCATTACACCTCAGGTCAGACCACCAATCAGACCCCCAATGTCAATAAGACCCCAATAAGACCTCAGATCAGACCCCAATGTGAATGACCCCCAATCAGACCTCAGATAAGAGCCCCAGTGCCTCATATCAATCCCCCGTGCCCCATATAAAATTAAAAAAACAAACACTTTCCTGCTCCGGACGCTGCCGCTCCTCACCGCTCGCTAATCCTCTTGTACAGTATGCTGTGTGGGCACGCACAGTGTGAGGTCACAGCGTGGCCTCACACTGTGCGCAGCCTTCACAGTGGAGCGCATGAAGACCAGGAAGAGGTAAGTATAGCGCTTCCTGGCCCTCTGGTACTAATAACTTGATTAGTATTCGCCCCATAAGACGCAGGGGCATTTTACCCCCACTTTTGGGGGAAAAAATGCATCTTATGGGGCGAAAAAGTACAGCACGGGGGTGACAGAACCAGTGTTTCCTCTAAGCCTTGGCAGCTGCGGAGCGGGATCGGCTCAGAGCTGGGCACAGCGCCATCAAAGGTGGGCGATAGGAAAACCTAAGATAATTGTCACATCAAAGAGCATAAAAACCACTGCCATCCCGTACAATACAGTATAACCCCTGCACCATCCCGTACAATATACAGTATAGTCCTCTCTGTTATCACTGGACATTGCTCTCCATATAAAACCATACGGGGGAAAAAATCTCATTGATCCAGAGAACTTACATAGAAAAACTAATAACCAAGAGGCTAAACAAAACCCTGTTTCTGACCCTTATGTTAAAACATAACTTTCATTTGATTGCTCTAATACCTAAACACCTAAAGGAAAAAATATTTTTTTTAAAAAGCTGCTGTTTCTCTAGATGACATTATGTTGATAGTAGTGGTAATAGAGTCTCAAGGGTCTATAAAAGCAGCTACACTATTTTTGCAAACCTTTGAGACTCTATTAACACTACTATCAACATAAGGTCATCTAAAGAAACAGTAGGTTTTAAAAAAAAAATTCCTTTAGGTGTTAAAACATAACTTTCATTAGATTGCTCTAACATCTAAAAGGAAAAAAAAAAAAAAGAATAAAAAAAAAATGCTTTTTCTCTAGATGACCTTATGTTAATAGTAGTGTTAATAGAGTCTCAAAGGTCTGTAAAAATAGTGTAGCTGCTTTTATAGACCCCTGAGACTCTATTACCACTACTATAAGGTCATCTAGAGAAACAGCAGCTTTTTAAAATGATTTTTTTTTCCATTAGGTGTTAAAGCAATCAAATGAAAGTTATGTTTTAACATAAGGGTCAGAAGCAGGGTTTTTTAGCCTCTGTCTTGGCTGTTAGTTTTTCAATTCATAAAGCTCCACATGGAGCTCCCACCCAGCAGTAGTTAGAAGCCTGCAGGACACTTCACCTGAGCACATCACCTGGGCACATGGGGATGGCTCCATTCCTATGCTGTCCCTGGCACTTCATCAGCAGCAGGGGTGGCGCGCTTCCTGTTCATAATATCTGAAAAGGAAGCTACTGCTGCTGTGTTCAGCTCCCGAGAGGAGGGGGTGTGAGAGGATCAGCCAATGGCACGGCAGCCAGCTGATACTGGCCAATCAGCAGCCTCCTCCCTTATAACAGAGCTCTGTAATGTACAGAGCTCTGTTATTGGAGATTTCAGGCATCAGCTGTATTGCTCTGCTGCCTGCAGTGCCGCACATTGTAAAACTCAAGTCGGCTTGATTAGGGTGTGCCCAGGCACACCCGGCACACCCCGTGCGCACGCCTATGGTACAGTGACTGAGTCACACCACACAAAAACTAAAGTTTTAGATTTTAGAAAAACTGACTTTTCTAAAATTAGATTAGAGGTATACGAGTCCCTATCAGATTGGAACAGTTTAAATGGAGTCCAGGAGAAATGGGACTACTTAAAAGTGGAACTATTGAAGGCAACAGATAATTGCATTAGGCTAGTCAGTAAAAGCAAAAAAAGGAACAGACCACTGTGGTACTCAGCAGAAATGGCCAAAATCATTAAAAACAAAAAGATAGCATTTAGTAATAATTTAAAAAAAACGAGGATGACAGGGAAATTTATAAGATTAGGCAGAGAGAGGCCAAACAAGTTATAAGAGCTTCTAAAGCAAAGGCAGAAGAGAAATTAGCTTAGTCAGTGAAAAAAGGTGATAAGACATTCTTCAGATACATAAATGAAAAAAGGAAACTAAAACAAGAAATTATTAAATTAAAAACAAAAGAAGGAAGGTATATGGAAGAAGATAAAGAACTAGCTGACTGCCTCAATGAATACTTCTGTTCAGTTTTTATAAAAGAAAATGAAGGAAAAGGACCTCAGGGAGGAAGACTAATAAATCTTATGATGCATGTGTCTTTACAAAGGAAGAGGTTCGAAGTCAGCTGTCTAAAATTAATACGAATAAGTCACAGGAGCCTGATGGGATACACCCAAAGCTATTAAAAGAGCTTAGCGGTGAACTAGCAAAACCATTAACAGATTTATTTAACCAATCACTGGCAACAGGAGTCGTCCCAGAAGATTGGAAATTAGCAAATGTTGTGCCCATTCACAAGAAAGGTAGTAGGGAGGAATCGAGCAACTATAGGCCAGTAAGCCTGACATCAATAGTGGAGAAATTAATGGAAACCATACTTAAGGAGAGGATTGTGGAACATCTAAAATCCCATGGATTGAAAGATAAAAAACAGCATGGGTTTACTTCAGGGAGATCATGATTTTTTTGATCGGGTGACTAAAATAATAGATGGCGGAGGTGTAGTAGACATCGCTTATCTAGACTTTAGTAGGGCTTTTGATACTGTCCTACATAGAAGGCTTATCAATAAATTGCAGTCTTTGAGCTTGGACTCCCAAATTGTTAAATGGATTAGGCAGTGGCTGAGGGAAAGACAACAGAGGGTTGTAGTCAATGGAGTATATTCAGACCATGGTCTTGTTACCAGTGGGGTACCTCAGGGATCTGTTCTGGGACCCATATTGTTTAACATCTTTATCAGCGAAATTGCAGAAGGCCTCGATGGTAAGGTGTGTCTTTTTGCTGATGACACAGATTTGTAACAGGGTTGATGTTCGTGGAGGGATACACCAAATGGAAAAGGATTTAGGAAAACTAGAGGAATGGTCAAAAATCTGGCAACTTAAATTTAATGTTGTAATAGGAAAATGAGCGAGCACTCATACACTTGGCAACCAGATTGACATGTGCAGAAAATATTTATTAATGGTGAAACAAGTGATGTACCTGCATTGAAAAGCCTCCGATAATACTGTATGGCCATACAGAAGAAAATCTCTACAGTAAAGGATTAACTATTCTTATCGTTGAAAGCTGCACCAAAGGAAATTGCGGAACAGAGTGGCAACTCCTGCGATCTTTGGAACTCCCGCGAAATTTAAACCAGCTTGCTGTATGGAGCGACTGAATAAGCCGGCAAATATTTAAAGCTCTATTGAAGCAATAGGGAGACAGCAGACGCTAGACGGTAAGCCAAACATCGATTTAAAGTTTTCTTCAATCCAAAGCTCATATCGAGCTTAAAAGGATATGCTATAAGAGACTTTTCACATTATCAGGATTCCTGTGGACACTTTATGAACATATTGCGCTCCCAGTGAATACACCTACAGCATTTTCAGTGACATTCAGTTTCCCAAATTGGGATAGAGCGCTAGAAGATAATACTCCCTCTTCCCAAATAACAGCATATACTTGAAGTTTTTTGGTGAGATATATACTATTGAATTTATCGACACTATTGAGTCATATGAATATAGTGTCGATCATATCTACCACAATATATGTTACTGTAATGTTGTATATTATTGCTACATTGTTCTTATAAATTTTATTACTTGTATTTTATGGGGATTTAATAAATATTTTCTGCACATGTCAATCTGGTTGCCAAGGGTATGAGTGCTCGCTCATTTTCCTATTACTACATTTGCCTTTAAGAGAGGGTGGGGTGATTCCCTCTATATGAGCTTGCAGCACCATACCTTAACTACTTGCTAGTGAGCCACCACAACCTACCACTAAAATTTAATGTTGATAAGTGCAAGATAATGCACCTGGGGCGTAAAAACCCAAGAGCAGAATATAAAATCAGTGATATAGTCCTAACCTCAGTATCTGAGGAAAAAGATTTAGGGGTCATTATTTCAGAAGACTTAAAGGTAGGCAGACAATGTCATAGAGCAGCAGGAAATGCTAGCAGAATGCTTGGGTGTATAGGGAGAGGCATTAACAGTAGAAAGAGGGAGGTGCTCATGCCGCTCTGCACAGCACTAGTGAGACCTCTTTTGGAGTATTGTGCGCAGTACTGGAGACCATATCTCCAGAAGGATATCGATACTTTGCAGAGAGTTCAGAGAAGAGCTACTAAACTAGTACATGGATTGCAGGATAAAACTTACCAGGAAATATTAAAGGACCTTAACATGTATAGCTTGGAAGAAAGACGAGACAGAGGGGATATGATAGAAACTTTTAAATACATAAAGGGAATCAACAAGATAAAAGAGGAGAAAATATTTAAAAGAAGAAAACTGCTACAAGAGGACATAGTTTTAAATTAGAGGGACAAAGGTTTAAAAGTAATATCAGGAAGTATAACTTTACTGAGAGAGTAGTGGATGCATGGAATAGCCTTCCTGCAGAAGTGCAACACCTACCAAGATCAAAAACCTTCACGCAACCAAATTGAGAAATTCATAATTTATTGGCAAATCCACATACATAAAAATAACAATGATCATGTAATAAAAATACATATAGCAGCAATATGGAGAAGCTGGAATGTGACAAAAATAAACACTCCAGGCATGAGGGACTAGTATTAATTACACGTACCGTATTTTTCGCCCTATAAGACGCACCTAGGTTTTTGAGGAGGAAAATAAGAAAAAAATATTTTGAACCAAAAGGTGTGCTTTTGGTGGGTTTTGAACTAATTGTGGTCTGTGGATGGCGCACTGTTATGGGGGATCTGTGGGTGACTCACTGTTATGGGGGATCTGTGGGTGACTCACTGTTATGGGGGATCTGTGGGTGACTCACTGTTATGGGGGATCTGTGGGTGACTCACTGTTATGGGGGATCAGTGGGTGACACTGTTATGGGGGATCTGTGGGTGGCTCTTATTGGGGTCCCAGGATGGCACTGTTATGGGGATCTGTGTATGACAGTTATGGGGGGGATCTGTGGAAGACACATATATAGCATCTTATGCTATGTGTCATCCACAGATCCCCTCCATAACAGTGTCCCTGTAGTGTGAATGATGCTCAATACAGGGGGTGGGGGTCGCATCTGCTTTTATAATGACAGCGGGGCCCGTGCAGTGACTGTATTCTACTACACGGGCCCCGCTCACTGTATATAATCGTATCTGTAATAGTTAATTGTTATGTATATAATCGGTAATCAGCACCTGTATACTTACAACTACAAGCGCTCGGTAGCAGAGAAGAGGGAGAAGACAGGCCGGGAGGACGGGCGCTGGCAGCGTGAGTCACTACGTCATGCGCCCTCGCCGCCTGCTGTTGGTTGTGAGATGTTCTTTGCTGGAGTCACATGAAGGGCCGTGATCTCAGCTAGTTCCTGGGTCCCTCTAAACACATTACACGATGTGACCGTTCTTCAGAGAAAGACACCGCCCTCTGGCTTGCATGGGCTTATGACCTATGGGTAGGGCCCACCCCTCCTTCTCTGGTGCTGGGAGCAAATGACCCATATGGCTCATAGCCCCAGACCAGAATGTCGCAGAAAGATGGTTCCATGCCCAATTGATCCGCCTGTGTTCTGGCTACAACTAGAGTCCAAACATGGTACCGGTATTTGGTTTCTGTGGGGAGATATGGATATCTCCTTTCCCTGGCATCCCCCCATCAAACAAAGACCCTGGGCACCTACATCGTGGCCACCGGGACACAAATATGTATCGGGTTTGCACCTGCGATGGCCTGGCGATTCATAATTCCTTATGAAATGTAGGTGCCAACATGTCTGGAAGGTATCCTTGATCCTGGCAAGTGCTGATACCTCCTGCTGGGGGGTTTTCCTGCAGGAGTTAGCTTGCCTCCAAACTGGCTGATTGAGGTGTGACATTCTCCACCTCGGGCCTCCTTGAAGCCTGGACCCCTGGGGCTTTCTTCCTTGCTAGCTGACAATCAGATGGCTGGGGGGGTGGGAACTTATTTTGCATGTACACTGATGTACATGCCAAAAGGTGATTTAAATGACAATCAGGGCTGCCAGTAAATATTAATCCATATTCCTCACACCTCCCCCTTTTAGAGGGCGCCAGGGGGCAGCACATTCCTGTGTTCCCCCGTGCGCCCATCCGCACCCTCTCTGGTGGTAAATGGCAAAGTGGTACGGCTGGAGCGCCAGGCTCCCGCGTACCCACCTCTCAGTCGTTCCTGACGCATGGAATCACCCGGACGGAGCCTGACCCTGAGGCCACAATGGCTGGCATCAGTCGGTACTGAACGAATAGGATACCACAAATTGTTGGTCCCTAGGCCACGCCTCTGGTGAGCCCTGTTGGACCGTTTCCTGGCACAACCGTCCTTGGTCCCAGACCACCCTCTGGAGGTATGAATCCAAGGAAGGCCATGCCACATGCTCTGTGGGAGCTTTCAAGCTGGCGCTAGCCCCTAGCGCCACCTGAAACTCCTGGTGGAACGTGGTCAGAATAGATGAGACTGCCACGTCCCCTGTCAGTTCTACTAACTGCCGGTCCCTAGGCCACTCCTCCTGTGAGCCCTGCTGGACCGTGACCCGGTACAGCCGTCCCAGGCCCCAGACCACCCGCTCGAGGTCTGAGTCCGGGGGAGGCAGTGCCGCTTGCTCCCTGAGAGCGTTCAGGCTGGCGTCAGCATTGAAGGAAAGAGTGGCCCGACGTCAGCATCGAGGAAACAAACCACCATCTGGTAGCCGGTCCAGGGAGGCTGGGGATTAGTCCCAATTGGTTAGAATGTCTTGCTGAAGAGTCCTTGAATGGAATTAAGCATAGGGCACTGTTTTGAAGGCAGAGACCATGCGACCCAGAACCCTCATGCAGTGACGAATGGGGAGAGGACAGAACCGCAACAAGGGATGAATCTGAAGCCGGAGAGTGGATAGCTTCTCCGGGGGCAAGAATACCTTGGCCTGAAAGGTGTCGAATAACATGCCCAGAAAGGTTAGCCTCTGATATGGATAGAGACATGACTTTGGCCAGTTCAGAATCCATCCGAAGCGCTCCAGGGTGTCCAGGACGATGCCCAGGCTGTCTGCCGTCGAATGACGGACCCTTTATCAGGATATCGTCCAAGTATGGAATCGCCACTATTCCCCTGGCATGGAGCAGAGCCATGACCGAGGCCAGAACCTTTGTAAAGACTCTGGGAGCTGTGGCCAGACCGAACAGGAGAGCCACAAACTGGTAGTGAAAAGGACCCACTGCGAACCGGTGAAATTTTTGGTGACTGATGCAAATGGGGACATGGAGGTAAGCGTCCCTAATGTCTATCGAGGACAGGCACTCCCCCGGTTCCATGGACGCGATGACCGATCTCAAGAACTCCATCGCAGCGGAGCCGAAGAAAGCGGTTGAGGGCTTTGAGGTCTAGGATGGGACGGAATGTACCCTCCTTTTTGGGGACCACAAAGAGATTGGAGTAGAACCCGGGAAAATGGTCTTGAGCAGGAACCAGGATGTTCCCTCCCTGCCGCAGAAGGGGGAGAATAGCCTGAAAAAAGAAGGTCGGGGGAGATGAGCGAAAAAAACAGGGCGGAGGGGGGGACCTTAACTCCAGCTTGTAACCCTCTGAGATGACTTCTCTCACCCAGGCATCTGAAACGTGAGCCAGCTAGACATGACGGAACAGATGAAGGCGGCCGTCCACCCAGTTGGGGGG
Organism: Bufo bufo; assembly: GCF_905171765.1. Taxonomy (NCBI): domain Eukaryota; kingdom Metazoa; phylum Chordata; class Amphibia; order Anura; family Bufonidae; genus Bufo; species Bufo bufo. The sequence continues at coordinate 131,748,616 of NC_053391.1, read as the reverse complement.
TGCTGAAAGCCGCATATCATGCAGAGAAAGTCTTGGGGGTATAGGACTTGAACGAGCTTTAAAGGAAGGCTTGCGCTTCTGATCCGGGGTTGTCACGGGGCGCCAAAGGCGCACTCGGTCTTCCATCAGCTGCAGACCTACTGCTTAGCTTCGGGAGCGAGGATCTGTGTTTGGCCTCGTTCCCAGGGCGGCTTTGCTAGCTGGGAGGCTCCCTGCTCCTAGGTCTGCCTTGAGTGCCGAGCTGATCACTCGGTGCTCGACTTGTCTGTCTGTCGGTCATGTGACGCTGGCCACGTCACATGACCCTCAGACCCCACTATAAATACAGGCAGCCTGCTGGCCACAGGTTCCCTGTTAATTCTAGGTTCCTGGCTATTTGTTGGACTACTGAATACTCACCTGATCCTGTTCCCTGACGATCCTTTTCCTGCTCCTCCTGTACTGCCCATCCCTCCTGGTATTGTGACCTCGGCTCCCACCTGACTACTCTTTGCGGACTCCTCTGGTACTTCTCTACTCTCCTGGTATTTGACCCTGGCTTCTCCTGACCATTCTTTGCTTAACCCTTTGTACTGCGTAGCTTTCTTCCGTATTTTGTCTTGTCTGTCTTCCCTGCACATATCCTAAGTAAGGGACTATCGTCCAGTTGTCCCCTGTCATCAGGACTCGTGAGGCAAGTAGGCAGGGCCAGGGGTGAGGGTGGAGCACAGTGGTCACTATCCTTCCCCCTGTGTGTGTGTGTGGACGTGACCATTACAGGGGTAGACTTGTCTGCTGTCCGCCTAGGGCTGGAAAAACTCTGAAAGGAGCGATAAAGAGGCCTACGCTTTTTTGACCTGTTGAAGCGCGCCCTGTTCTGTGGTAAATGAGTGCTCTTACCACCTGTAGCATCAGAGATGATCTCATCCAGGCATTTTCCAAAAATTCTGCTGCCGGTAAAGGGGAGGGCCATCAAGGCTCGTTGTAAGGGCATTATCTGCCGCCCAGCAGGAGAGCCATAGGGTATGGCGAATAGCCACTGTACTGTCTTCTCTTCACTAACTATTGCATAGTTTGTTCATGTGTGTGCCTTCAGCACCATCTAGTGACCTTTAGCTGTAAGTGCATCTTTTGCCTTGTTAAGTTATGCATATTCATTAGGTCACCTGACTTCCTGCTCACAGTGCTTTCTGGGAAAGAGACAGGTTCCTGCTTCCTTTTCTCCTCACCTCATGGAAGGAGCAGCTGCACATTGTGTGTCTCTTACTAAAGCATCGTCGGTAAGGGATTAATTAATGTTTTTGTATAGGTTTTGTGTACATTGTGCTGTATATTCAGTTCTTGTATGTTCATTTTCTTATAGTTTACCTACTGCCGGTTAATAAAAACCACAGACTACAGAAACAAGTCTCATCTTATTAACTAGTAGAATGGTGATATCTGCCTGTTGAACTGCATACAGACCCCGGGGGTACATGTTGTGAGAACAGGACAGTAAACGACGACTTCTAGCGAGAGGGATAGCTGCTTCAAGCAATGTAGACACATTTGATTGCATACTGTGAAGGCTCTAAGCACAGCGACCGGCATTCCACAGCACAGTAGTCTCTACGCAGTTAAGTGTCTTCACCAACAACATGTCACGTAGCACAGTATCAAGCTACAAGACAAGATCAGGGAAGGATGGTTCCACCAAGTCGTCTTCCGTTAGCAATGCAGCTACCATTGCCCGCGCAAAGGCAGAAGCTGCGAAGGTCAAATAATGAAATGAAAGAAGAAAAGGCACAGCTAGAGGCTGAGAAAGCAAAGCAACAGGCTTCAATAGACAAAGAATGGTCCTTTTAGATGCAAAGCTAGAGAAACTCGCCATAGAAAAGGAAACGGCAGCCGCCATAGCTGAAGCAGAGTTCTTGGAAGCAATGGAATACCCGAAAACCGGAAGTCACCGCAGTGTCCTTAGCCCAGAACTCGGCCAGCAAGATCCTGTACAACGCACTTCAGAGTACGTCCCTCAACACTCTAGACCAAACAGCAATGCTGATCCATTCCCAGGAACCGAAGATGTCACCTATGCCACAGACGAATCATACCGTCCAAAAGAAAGAGTCACGCTCGGAACCCAGTCCTACAAACAAGAGAGCCCAGAGCCACGTGACAAAACTCCAGCTAACTTCCCTGCACACCAAGGAAGCCAGCTTCCAGTCCAGCCTGCAGAGCCACCTTATCCCACAAGACGGTATGACATAGGCTGGCCTAAGTCAGAGACTCCATACAGGTATGATCGCCCACCACACACTCACTGTGACTTTTCACCTCCAACCAACCTTAGTAGTAACCAGAGCACAATAGATTTTGCCAGGTTCTTTACTAAACGAGAGCTAGTTACAAAGGGACTGGCGAAGTTCAGTGATCGCCCTGAAAACTATAGAGCATGGCGGGCCTCCTTTTATAACATTACAAAAGACTTGGGTCTGTCATACAGTGAGGAGATAGACTTCCTTGTAGATCGGCTTGGAAAAGACTCTGTAGAACATGCCAAGAGAATCAGGGATATTAATATAAACTACCCAGAGATTGGCCTAAAAATGATCTGGGATAGACTTGATGAATGTTATGGTTCTGCAGAGGTCATAGAGGATGCGTTGTTTAAAAGAATTGACGAATTCCCTAAAATATCTAGCAAAGGGTTCCAGAAACTTAGGGATTTAAGTGATCTACTGATGGAATTACAGGTTGCCAAAGCCGAAGGGGATTTATCGGGGCTTGCTTTCCTCGACACTGCCAGAGGTGTCAAACCGATTGTATTAAAGCTTCCCCACAACCTGCAGGAGAAATGGGTCTCCCATGGGTCAAGGTACAAACACACCTACAATGTGCCATTCCCTCCCTTCAGTGTGTTTGTTGACTTTGTAAGGCTAGAGGCTAATATTCGTAATGACCCTAGCTTTGATCTATCACAGTCTTGTGCCACTCCCTATGACCACAGACCACACAAAGGATCAGTGGCGGTGCACAAAACTAACATTTCACCTGCAGATTCTTACAGAGAGCATGGCGGGGAGGAAAGTAACTCTGAAGCTAACCCACCAGCAGTTACTTCACAATGCACTGAAGTCTGTAAAGGACTCATAGGCGGCAGGTCCTGCTCAAAAATCTGCCTAACAAAAGTATACCCAAGGGGCTGCAGAGACAAAGCCATCAATGTTTACGCCATCCTAGATGACCAAAGTAATGCGTCCCTAGCCAAATCTACTTTCTTTGACATTTTCAACATCAAAGGACCCAACACTCCTTATTCTCTAAAGACTTGTGCAGGTACTGTAGAAACAGCGGGGAGGAGTGCTAGTGGCTACCAAATTGAGTCCATAGATGGTAAAACGTGTCTTTCCTTACCAACTATTACTGAATGTAACCAAATTTCTGATAATAGACACGAGATCCCTACACCAGAGGTAGCCATACATCACCCCCATTTACAGCGTATAGCCCATCTCTTACCAAAACTTGATCCCAACGCTCAGATAATCCTACTCCTAGGGAGAGATATCTTACAAGTTCATAAAACTAGAGAACAGATTAATGGCCCTCATCATGCTCCTTATGCCCAAAGGCATGACCTAGGATGGGTCATAGTAGGAGATGTCTGCTTAGGAAGCATACACAAACCAACTTCCATTTATAGCATGCTTACAAGCACATTCGATAATGGACGTCCCTCTATCTTCCAACCATGTAAAAACAACTTCCTCATAAAGGAATTGCCACATAGTACTCAACTACCTTGTTCTTTCATAGACTCTGTAGACCACAACATAGCTTGTGACAGTGACAAAGACCACTTAGGTTGCTCAGTGTTCCAAAGGACCAAGGAGGACAATCAGGTAGCAATGTCCCACGAAGACAGATTGCTTTTAGAAACCATGCAAAAGGAAATCACTAAGGATGAAACAAATAGTTGGGTCGCACCCCTTCCCTTCAGGCCTCAAAGGCAACGTTTGCCTAACAACAGAGAGCAAGTCTACAGACGTTTTGTCTCTCTAAGACGTAGCTTCCACAAGAAACCAGAAATGAAAGACCACTTCTTTACTTTCATGAGGAAAATATTTGAGAATGGTCATGCTGAGGTAGCTCCTACCCTTAAAAACGAATGTTGGTATTTACCCATATTCGGGGTTTACCATCCAAAGAAACCAGGTCAAATTAGAGTAGTGTTTGACTCTAGTGCAAAATATGAAGGCGTCTCCTTAAACGACATCCTGCTCTCAGGTCCAGATCTTAACAACAGGCTCCTAGGAGTACTGCTTCGTTTTCGCAAAGACTCTGTTGCCTTCATGGCGGACATTCAGCAGATGTTTCATTGCTTTCTCGTTGTTTATTGACAATGACCCGCATGCGGGTACATATCTTTGGTAACAGCCCTTCCCCTGCAGTTGCAACTTATGGCCTCAGACACTCTGCTCAGGAAGGCGAACTAGAATATGGGTCAGACGTCAGACAATTTGTAGAAAGAGACTTTTATTTAGATGACTGTCTAAAATCACTACCCACTGTTGAGGGTGCAATAAGTCTCCTTAAGAGAGCTCAAGAAATGCTTGCATGCTCGAACCTGAGACTCCACAAAATAGCCTCCAATAGTAAGCAGCTGATAGACGCATTTCCCTCTCAAGACCACTCAAATGACCTACAGAGCTTAGACTTAGGGACTGACTCCCTTCCTATACAACGTAGCCTTGGTCTCCTCTGGGATCTAAAATCAGATACGTTTACCTTCCAAGTCAGCCAGGAAGAGAAGCCCTTTACCCGTAGAGGTGTCCTGTCTGCCATAAACAGTCTTTATGATCCCTTAGGATTCACGGCCCCTGTTACAATCCAGGGCAAGTCACTACTTAGAGACTTGACTCAGGAGACATTGGATTGGGATCACCCACTTTCCCCTGAAAAAAGAAACCTATGGATAGAGTGGAGAAATTCCCTAAAGACTTTATCTAGCCTGTATGTGCCACGTTCTGTGCCACGCTCCTGTGCCATCCACAGAAGTAAAAACACAAAGACTTTACGTATTCTCTGACGCGTCCGTCAAAGCAATTGCCGCTGTAGCTTATATGAAAACTGTAGACAACAAAGGTCAGTGACACACAGGGTTTGTCATAGGCAAAGCAAAACTCGCACCACTTCTCGAACATACAATACCCAGGCTAGAACTCTGTGCCGCTGTACTAGCCGTTGAACTAGCTGAATTAATTACATCAGAGATAAACTTAGAGATTCGAGACACCGAGTTTTATACTGACAGTAAAGTAGTCCTGGGCTATATTTACAACCAAACTAGGCGTTTTTACGTTTACGTTAACAACCGAATGTTAAGAATCAGGAGGTCCACTTTCCCAAAGCAATGGCACTTTGTACCTACTGACCATAACCCAGCAGACTTAGCAACCAGGTCAGTTGCTGCCAGTCACCTTAAGGACACAGTTTGGTTCACGGGTCCTGCTTTTCTATACAACTCAGAACATTCTTCTGCCTGTGACTCATGAGCTGTTAGATGCAGATTCTGACAAAGAAATCCGCCCCCAGGTATCTGTGCTACTTACTGTAAATTCGTACAATCAGCTCGGTAGCCACCGTTTCATCAGGTTTTCCACCTGGAAGTCACTTGTGCAAGCTATCACCTGCTTAACACACATAGCCCGTTCCTTCAAGCATGCCCCATTTGTTATGGAATGTAGCTGCAAAGGTTGGCACCATTGCAAGAATGGATACTCAGTGGGTGAGCTAGAACAATCGAAAAATCTAATTATTTGTTCCATGCAAAGAGAGACATTCGCTAAGGAACTCTACTGCATCAACAACAAAAAAACTGTGTCAAAAGACAGCATGTTAGTCAATGATCCTTCCGGAGAGTTTAGCACCAAAGATCTCTACAAACGCCAATGGAGACAAGTGCAAGGCCTTGCCGATACCTTCTGGAATAGGTGGAAGAAGCAATATCTTCCCACCTTACAGACAAAACCCAACCTGAAACCCGATGATATTGTTCTTGTTAAAGACTCTCAGGCTCAAAGAAATCATTGGCCTTTGGGCCTCATTACTAAAGTGTTCCCAAGTAAAGACGGACATGTCCGTAAAGTTGAGGTCAAGATTTTCAAACAAAATGAGACCAAACTGTTTATCAGACCTACTTCCGAACTAATCGTACTGTTATCTGTTGAGGACTCTAATAGTGACATCTCCTGATAGAAAAACTTTTATCCAGCTCACCTTGGTATGATATATAGTCCCGGCTCCAGAGGCCCTAGGGGAGTGTTCCCGTAGCAGGCAGCAGACAAATTTGAAAAAGGATTCTGGAGACAAATAGAGGTCCTCTTTTCAGCTCTTCTTTATTAAATATTTCCTAAAACCGACATAGTCACTGTCCCCACGGCATGGTCTCTGACGCGTTTCGGGTAGGTACCCTTAGTCGTAGCACCATACTGAATGTGACCCCACATTATAAAGGAATCGGAGTGCGCCTCTTCAGAAATCCAAAGCGAAACCTCCGATCCCATAGGCTGCCACAACAGAGGCACACCTCTTCCCCAATTACTCATACAATTGAAAACACACTGTGTGGATAATCCTGGGGCAAATTAACCCCTACTCTCCATGCTGTTAGTTTCTATAGGAATAAACCGCACAGTGTGAATACTTAGGGTATTTTCACACTTGCGGCAGGACGGATCCGACAGGCTGTTCACCATGTCGGATCCGTCCTGCGGCTGTTTCGCCGTGCCCCCGGGCCGCCGCTCCGTCCCCATTGACTATAATGGGGATGGGGGCGGAGCTCCGGCGGTGCACGGCTTAAGGCCGCCGGACTAAAATTACTGCATGTCAGGTTTTTTAGTCCGGCGGCTTTCTCCGTGCACCGCCGTGCTGCGCCGGAGCTCCGCCCCCATCCCCATTATAGTCAATGGGGACGGAGCGGGGGCACGGCGAACAGCCACAGGACGGATCCGACATGGTAAACAGCATGTCGGATCCGTCCTGCCGCAAGTGTGAAACTAGCCTTAGTCCTCTCCACCTATTAAAATAACATTATAAACAACCAGAATGGCCTGACAACTGCAGAGTGTTACAGTGTTACAATCAGTTGTAAGCCGACAATAAATACACAACTGAATATTGAAACAGAAGCAAACATATAAGGAGAGCCACATTATTGTAGCAATAAGTGATACAAAATATTAGCTATGAATGAGCAAGTCCACATAGCCAGTGTTGTAAGCTTAATTACTCTATATATGAGGAGCAACAGGAAAGAACAACACACCTGGTTTGGTACAATCTTATCACCATTGCTTTCATCAACCCGATTCATATTATGTGTGGATCATATTGTAGAGAAATAAGCCGCTCCGTGTGATCAGTGTCCTGAGCAGTGTTCAACCTACATGCACGAGCCTATGCGACATTTGAAATCCCACTTATCCTGACTACTACAACAAGAATGAATCATTAAAATCGTCAAAAATTTCCCTTTGGACTGTTGGTGAATACATACCTCCACTTAGATTAATATTAATCAGTGGTAGATATACATAAGCTCTTTTCTCAGGTTGAGACCCGCTGGAATCCTAGACCCAAGTCTAAAGATCCAGTATGCCTCTCTGAGAAGAATTTTCTTTCGGTGGTCACCGCCCCTTTTCGGTGCCGAAACTCTTTCAATGGCAAATGTTTGAAAAAATGTCACTTTGCGAGCATGTTTTTGAATAAAGTGCCTCGCTATATTAGAGATGTTAAGAATATTTGGGTTGCTAATATAATTCAAGTGTTCAAGGATACGGCTCTTGAGCTTACGTGCCGTGCTGCCTATGTACATCAGATCGCAATGGGTACATCTGACGACATAGACAACACCCTCCGTATTGCAGTTAATATAACTGCGGATGGGAAATTTGACTGTATGTGTTGTGTTGTCAAAAGTTTGTGTGGGTAGAACGTAGTTGCAGGTTTTACAACGGTTACTACCACATTTTGCAAAGCCTTGGTAACCTAACCAGCTACTTTTAACATCTTTTTTGGTACGGCTAGCGGTGTAGAGAGACGGGGAGAAAGAGCAGGACAGGGTAGCAGCTCTTCTAGAGACTATTCTGCAACCTGTTTTCAATGCTTGATATAAAATATTATCGTCAAACAGTATAGGCAAACATTTTTTTATAGATGCGCTGATTGCATTGAATTCACTACTATACGTTAGAGATAAGGTGGGAATACTGTCCCGCTCCTTCTCCCCGCAAGCTCCCACACCGCCTGTTGAAGCCTTTCCAGTTCTCCTATACTTAGGCTTGCCAAATAACATTTCCTCTCTGTCTTTGAGTGATGCTACTGTTCTACCCCTTTTGATCATCCAGGTTGGATAGTTTCTTTCCTTTAGTCTTAAAGCTACCTTGTCAAACTCCTCCTCTAACTTATCCCTATCACTACAATTTCTTGTTGTGCGCATAAATTCTCCCACGGGGATTGCTCTAATAGTATGCATTGGATGGTGACTTTTTGCATTGAGAATTGAGTTACCAGACACTTCTTTTCTGTATGTGATGGTGTGCACTATTTCTCCTGGACACCCGCGGAGTGTCAAATCCAAAAAGCTGGTATGGGACTCATGAGCCGAACAAATGAATCGCAAATTGTAGTCATTATTATTTAGATAAGCCTGGAGGTCTGGGACGGCAGACACACCGCCCGCTGATGTCAAGCGGGGAGTGTACTGTCTTCTCTTCACTAACTATTGCATAGTTTGTTCATGTGTGTGCCTTCAGCACCATCTAGTGACCTTTAGCTGTAAGTGCATCTTTTGCCTTGTTAAGTTATGCATATTCATTAGGTCACCTGACTTCCTGCTCACAGTGCTTTCTGGGAAAGAGACAGGCTCCTGCTTCCTTTTCTCCTCACCTCATGGAAGGAGCAGCTGCACATTGTGTGTCTCTTACTAAAGCATCATTGGTAAGGGATTAATTAATGTTTTTGTATAGGTTTTGTGTACATTGTGCTGTATATTCAGTTCTTGTATGTTTATTTTCTTATAGCTTACCTTATCTACTGCCGGTTAATAAAAACCACAGACTACAGAAACAAGTCTCATCTTATTAACTAGTAGAATGGTGATATCTGCCTGTTGAACTGCATACAGACCCCGGGGGTACATGTTGTGAGAACAGGACAGCCACCAAGAGAGCTGACGAGCGGGCCATAAGTCTGGTCGCGTCTAGAGAGGCTTCACAAACATAAGAACTGGCCTGGGAGAGCTCCAGGGCAATATTAGAAAGTTCCTCCGAGTGGTCCCCAGAGGAGAGGCCCTGGCATAGTTTGTTTGCCCACTCACCCATAGCTTTGCTCACCCATGTAGAGGCAAAAACTGGTCGCAGTGCTGTGCCCACTGCTTCAAAGGATGACTTCGCAAAAGATTCCAGTTTTTTATCCATGTGGTCGGAAAATGAAGCCCCATCTGCCATAGGCAAGGTGGTATATTTAGCCAAGCGGGATACTGGAGGGTCAACAATAGGAGAGGACAACCACTTCTTTGTCAAATCCTCCAGAAAGGGGTATAGGACATCTAAGTGTTTTGGCAAAGCAAAACGCCTGTCAGGGAAATTCTACTCCTTGGAAACAGAGGAATCAAAATCCTAGTGGTTGGATAAACATTTTGGCGAGCGATGGAACCGCCTGAAAGAAAGAAACTGGAGCCGGCAAAAGAGGTTGCAGGGTCTACAACCTGTAAGGTTTCTATAACCACTGCAATGAGATTGTCTACCATAGAGGACAGTTTTGAAGATTGGTCCTCAGGAGGGACAAAGTCACGGGTGGAGGGAGCATCATATATACTGGCACTACTGAGAAGGGGAGCATTATATACTGGCACTAGGGTGAGGGGGACCATTATGTACTGGCACTAGGGTGGGGGGAGCATTATATACTTGCACTAGGGTTGAGGGGAGCCTGGAGCAATATATACTGGTACTAGGGTAGGGGGGAAATTATATAATCATATACCGACTGTACAGGGGAAAGCATTATATACTGGCACTAGGGAGTGCATTGGGTACTAGCTGTACAGGGGGAAGCATTATATACAGCAACAATGGGGGATGGAGGAGCATTATATACTGGTACTACGGGGATACATTATATATATACTGGCACTATGGGGGGCATATACTGTATATACTGGTACTATAGGGGGTGGAGGGCACTACAGGAGGGGCATTATAACTATTGGGGCACTGGTGGCATTATTACTTCCAGGGATACTGTGGGGGCATTATTATTACTGGGCATTGCTACTAATTTTTTTTATGTATTATCACTGTTGGGAGCACTATTGCTAATTCAAAAAAGACATTGGTGTGCTGTCTTCAATTATATTATATACCAAAATACGTATCCTTGGGTGGAGAGGGATCAACTTGGTGACGTGCACCCAAAAAAGCCATTAGGACGAGTGCTGTGACCACTATTTGATTCTACTGTTATTTCTGACAGTATAGTGTTTGTGGGTATGGGGGAGCAAAGTTGGGGGCTGATTTGCAAAATCTATAACAGTCCATCATGTGCTATATAGTAATACTGATGTATTTTTATATAGCAGAAGGGGCAGGGGTGTACATAAAAATCACTGGGCCCCATGGCAAGAATCTGAATTGGGTCCCCTTGTGAGTGACTCATAGCACCCCTTAGGGCACGTGCACATCTGCTGCAGAGGTTCCAGCAGAAGCCTCCATTGCAGATTCTGGCAAAAACAAAGGGCAAAACACCGTTGCATGCAGGATCTCAACTGAGCCCATGATTGTGAAAGGGATCCGGCAGGTGCCAGCAGTGTTTGGCATATGCTGGATCTGGCGATTCTGGTATTCTGCTAGTATGCTGGAACAGAATACCGAAATCTGATCGCAAGTGATTACCTAGGCTTACCCGATGAACTTCCCTCATGGACTGTGCCTGCTTCACCTCCTCCCCAATGCTGACTTACTGTTTGTGCTGCTGGTAGAAGGCAGTCAGGGCCTGGGGCGGATCTTCATGGAGCTGGTCTGGAGTCTGGACTGGTGACGCTGCTAGATCAGGTCAGGTCCGGACTGGTCAGTCAGGTCACAGTGCGACGCGTGCTGGCAGAGGAACAGGACAGGGACATTTTACAAAGTGAAGACACAGAAAACTAAAGGATTTAATCCAGTCACAACTGATGTTTCTCTGAGTGCTGCAGAACCTCCTAATACAGACCTCAGCTGCTGCAGAACCTCCTAACACACAAATCAGCTGCTGCAGAACCTCCTAATACCTCAGCTGCTGCAGAACATTCTAACACACACCTCAGAAGCTGCTGAAAATTATAATAGTGACAAGGGAACTACAAGTGCAGCGTACTCAAGTTAGGTGTAGAAATGTTCCTGGGTGTTGTAGTGCAATTGTGACACTAACCTGAGACAGCTGACTCTTTGCAAGGGCAGGTGATGATAAGTAATGTTCGTGACGCCAGTGCCAATTAAACGGTGGCACGCCGTTTGCTGATAGCAGGAATAACTGAGGAACCACGTGATGTTAAAACAGAACTCAAACTTTAGTAGTCATCATACATGGACATAGATGGAAGCGCAGTTCCTTTGCAGACAGTTGGTTGCAGTACATTTGATGCAGGCAATATATAGCAAGGTGACTTCAGAGTGTTAAACACAGGACTTGCAGTACAGGCGGCTTGCACTCTATTCCTGACTGATCCTGGAACATAGAAACTCTTCTCCAAGGCCCGATGCCCTAGCTCTGGCGTATATCCTTGGTTTTATAATTATCAAGTACCTCCTCTGTTGTCTTTAGTCCCTCTTGCTTTTCTGGACTTGCCTCTGTCTCTCTCAGCACTGACTCTAGAAACTTCTGAACTCCCTAGGCTAGGCCCTAGCCTATTTATATTGAACTGGGGGCTCCCTCTGCTGGCTGGAATAAAGATTGCCTGAAACAGGCCTAACTGGCTTAAAGGGAAATACACATACAACCTAGCAGTGTCGGTTAACCTACCCGTATGCTGCACACCCCCAGACTTTAACGTGAGTAAGGCCTCGTACTCACACACACCTTCCTGAACCGGCATAACAGGGTACATAACTTAAGCATTACATCATGAATATAATAGATAATTATTTCACACAGAAAAACATAACATTAATAACTTCATGACCAAATGACACAAGGGAAAGGGGCGTCTTCTTACTTCTTAGACACGGCCGCTGACCTGGCACAGCGGACTTAGGGTGAACCAGGTTAGTCCATTCTTCTTTGGTGGCAGTATAATAACGGAACTACCCAGGAGTATCCTGTGGGTGTATCACAGGCAAGGGCTCACGTGGGGGAGTCCATTCTTGTGCACAAATGTCAAGCAAGGTATTACCAGTAGCAACTGCTCGGGAGGAGACACCACCAGTATAGTCAAAGTCCCCTAAACGGACTGGCGGACGTCTCCTGGTCATCCGGGTGGACCTTCTCAACACAGGGGTCTCCTCTTCCCTTAGCAACGAGGTAGAAGAGAGAGGAGCAACAGGAGGGTCTCCATCAGTGAGACCTTGGTCAGGAGCAACAGGAACAACAGGAACAACAGGAACAACAATATCCCCTAGAAGGGGGACTGGATCCGGGGCATCTTGAACCGGCTCTTCTGGAGGTGAAGATACAGTAGGTGCCGGAGCAGGCACCAGCAAGTTCAACCATGGTGTCAGAAGCCAATGCATGGGATCAGCGTCATACCTCAGATTACTGACAGCCTGCATAGGATCCTCGGGCAGTATTGATGACTCTGACACAGGGGATTCAGATCCAGAACTCTCGGCACTAGGTTCTGGTGTCAGGCAGAGCTTTAACCGGTTTCGGTGTACAATTTGGGATCCCTTGCCTTCCCGGGTGATCTCATAAGTGTGAGTTCCAACATTTGGGATTGCAGTGACAACATAGGGACTTCGCTCCCATTTACTGTCCAGTTTACTGGTACGGCGGTTATTTTTTAACCATACCACAGCCCCTATTGTCAAGGGTTCTGCATGGGCTGCTTGATCATAGTCTCTCTGCTGTCGGTCCCTAGCATAGTCCATACGTTCCTGAACAATGGCTTTGGCTGTATTCAATCGCCTTTGATGTTCAGCAACACAGTCGGTGTTAGGTAATGGGTTAATGCAATCAGGTACGTGTATGTCCAATGAATGATCACCAGGCAATGTCCCTTGGCGCCCAAACATCAAATAAAAGGGGGTATACCCGGTGGAACAATGTATGGTATGATTGTATGTGAACAGGAGGAAGTGCTTCCAGAACAGTTCGGCTGTAGTCTTGGCTGTCTGGTCTCTCACAGGCACCGCTACAACAAACTTAGTGAAATGGTCAATAATAGTCATGGCATAAGCATACCCTGAGCGACTAGGCTCCAGTTTCACATGGTCGATGGCGACAAGTTCAAGAGGACGAGTACTTACAATGGGTCTCAGTGGTGCCCTCTGATCATGGTGCTCACTTCGTTTTAAGGCACAGGCTACACACTCCCGACACCACTTCTCCATGTCTTCTCTCATGCCCACCCAGTAAAACCGCTGGCGGATAGTAGCCTCAGTCTTTTGGACCCCAAAGTGACCGGATTGATTGTGGTACATCTCCAACACCATACCTGCATCTCGTCGGGGTATGAGAATCTGGTGCACTCTCTCGTTGGACACTGGGTCTAGGCTTCTCCGTAGCAATAGGCCCTTTTGTAATGAAGAGTTGATGGCGCTGTCTCCACAGTTTGATGAGCTCAGGATCTGCACTCTTACGCCGAATCCTCTCAGGGGCTCTGCCACTAGTAATGAAGTCCAACAACTCACCCAGCACTCTACTTTCAGACTGTAGTTTCACCCACCTTTCTTCTTTAGGATCAGGCCTACTGGAGGGTGAAGGAACTGCAGCTCTGTCATTGGTAGCTCGAGCCTGATCCTGTTGAGCAAATTTGTTATAGAAAGCCGGCATCTCTACATCTTCCCAAGCATCTCGCACATCATCAGGAGCTGTCTCTGTGGGAAGCCTGGATAAAGCATCAGCATTATCATTAGTACGTCCAGCACGATATTTTACAGAGAAATCATAGTTGGCGAGGCGAGAGGCCCATCTCTGCTCCAAGGCCCCTAATTTAGCTGTATTTAGATGTGCCAGAGGGTTATTGTCAGTGAATGCAATGAACGGGGTGGCGGCTAGATAATCTTTGAATTTTTCCGTCACTGCCCACACTAAGGCCAGGAACTCTAGTTTGAAGGAACTATAATTCTGGTCATTTTTCTCAGCTCCTTTCAGGGAGCGGCTTGCATAAGCTATCACTCTTTCTTTTCCCTCTTGGATTTGGGCTAACACAGCTCCCAGGCCTCGCTTGCTAGCATCGGTATAAAGATGGAAAGGCTTGCTATAATCTGGATAACCTAACACAGGAGGCTCGGTCAGTTTCTTTTTTAGCAATTGGAACGCTATCTCTCTTTCCTCATTCCACTCAATGGGCACAGGAGTTCTAGGACTTTTCTTGGGTTGCCCCCTCAAGAGTTCCTGGATAGGATCAGCTATTTGAGCAAAATGGGGGATAAACCGTCTATAGTAGCCTGCAAAACCAAGGAAACCCCTCACTTCCTTGACAGTAGTAGGAACCGGCCAATTACGAACAGCCGCTAACTTATCAGGGTCAGGTTGCACTCCCTCTCCGCTTACCACATGCCCCAGGTATCTTACTGCAGGTTTGAGCAGGTGACACTTGGATGGCTTTACCTTCAAGCCATATTTGATAAGGATTTCAAATACTTCTGCCAAATGTTTCAGATGGTCTTCATATGTTTTTGAGTACACAATGACGTCATCTAGATACAGCAGCACTGTTTCGAAGTTTTTGTGACCCAAACACCGCTCCATTAGTCTCTGGAAAGTTCCTGGGGCATTACATAGCCCGAACGGCATACAATTGAATTCATACAGGACCATGGGAGTGGTGAAAGCAGTCTTTTCCCTATCTGCAGGGGCCATGGGTACTTGCCAGTAGCCACTGGTCAAGTCCAAGGTGGAGAAATAGGCAGAGGAGCCCAGAGCAGTTAGTGACTCCTCAATGCGGGGCAGTGGGTATGCATCCTTGTGGGTTATTTGGTTAATGTTTCTATAATCCACACAGAAACGGATACCACCATCCTTTTTCTTTACAAGGACCAGGGGTGCAGCCCACGGACTACGGCTGTCCCTGATTACATTAGAGTCTTTCATCTCTTGGATCATTTCTTTTACAGTCTGATATGAAGTAGGCGGTAAGGGTCTGTATCTCTCCTTGATAGGAGGGTGAGAGCCAGTAGGTATGGTGTGTTGTATGGCACTAACCTCTCCATAGTCAGTAGCATGCTTACTGAAGGCCTGGTGGTGCTCCTTGACAAGCTGTAGAATCCCTTCTTGTTGATGTTGGGGGGTAGTCTCGTCCCCTACATGGAGCTCTTCCCACCAGGGCACTTGTGGCTGGGTCACCGGCGAACATCCGCTGACTGCAGCTGGCGGCTTTTCTGTCACTGGAAGACGAATGATGTCTTGGAAGGACACCTGGGACAGCTGGGCAACACGGCAATGCTTAGTAAGCGCAACAGGATGATCACTCAGGTTAATCAGACGGACAGGTACTTTACCTTGGGAGACGTTCACCAGGCACTTGGCAGCTCTCACATAAGGGTAATCCTCCATCTGGATTGGTTCCACCAGGGCTGGATAATCTCGGCCTTGGACTCCCAGGACAGCACGACACCATAAAAGAGTTTGAGAATTAGGAGGCAAAGTCACAGGCTTAATATCACTAATCCTGGCAGTACAAATTTCTCCTTTCCCATTAGCAAACCTCTGCTTGGCACTTAACACAGTAATAGTCTTTTGAATCACCCTCTTGGATGCAGAGGAAGCAGTGGGCAAAGTCTGGTGTAATACGGCAAGTATTTCTGAATAACAGTTTTTGAAGACATTGGTGCCTAGAATGACAGGATGTCCTCCTCTGTCGCCGGCCTGTACTACTATCACCCCCTGTTGCGGTAAGGTTACTTCTCCCACCTGCAGGGTGGGTTCCCAGTATCCATGAATCTTTACTGGTTTGCCATTGCTGGCGATAATCTCCACCCAGGATTCAGGCGGCTGGATCAATTGGTTGGTGTCCCAGAATCTTTCAAAGGCGGGCAGCTGAATAGTAGTGACCTGAGACCCAGTGTCTAATAGGGCTTCAAAGGAGACCCCGTTGATCTCTATGTTGATTTTAGGATGGGATCCTACATACCGTGGCATCCAATTTGGATCCTTTGGACCTAGTGTTCTACCTCCCGAGGGGTGGTCCTCAGCCTCAGGGGTTGCCCGTTTAACTGCCAGCACGTGGATTCTGTATGTCCCAGCTTTTTGCAGTATGTACACACGGGCCTCTTGCGACCTCTATTACGCCTCCCAGGATCCCTGGGGTGAGTCTCTTGGTATGGAGGTGGGAACGGCCTAGGAGGTGACAGGAACTCTTCTTCTGACATTATGGGTTTTTCCCATTCCTCTATTTTTCTGCACACTCTCTCTAGACTTTTAGTGAGGTGATTTACTTGCTCTGTCAGCATGGCGATAGTATCGGTAGCTGAAGCTTGAACAGCTTGACCGGCCTGAGCTTGGTTAGTGATAAGCGGTTTTGGTCTGGTGATTCAGGTAGGGTGCTCAACTCCGGAGATACTGCTGACCCCAGAATTCTTATAGCCAGTTCTTTAAAGTCCAGAAAGGTACTGTTAGGGTGCTGGGCGGACAGCATCTTTAGTTGGGTCCTTATTTTCTCACTAGACACCCCGTTGATAAATTGTTCCGTCAAGGTCTGGTCCTGATTATCAGCCTCTTTGGGATCTATCTGAATTACAGCCCCTAAAGCCCCCATACCCCCTGAGCAAAGGGTACCTCAAAATTGAGACTTTGGGGTTTCATAAGCTGTAAGCCATAATCATCCAAATTATAACAAATAAAGGCTTGAAATATCTCGCTTTGCATGTAAGGAGTCTATCTCATATATTAGTTTCACCTTTTAAGCTGCATTACTGAAAAAAATGAACTTTGCACGATATTCTAATTTTTCGAGTTTCACCTGTATATAACTACCTGAGCCAAAAGCCTGGTAAACTTCAGGAAAAATGCTACAACCTGTACCTTGTTGGGAATATATAAATAAGAACTACCGTAGATCCTTCTTTACTAACATTAAAAATGTTGTAAAAAAACGAAATAATCATAAAAAACTGAAAATGAACAGTAAACAGTAGAACTGGCTGGACATGCTTAGATCTTTACTTATTTAGCTCCTATACTGTATTTATTCTCATTTTTCTAGTTACCACATTTGACATTTTGAATTTTCTGGAAATTCTCGAAAAATATGTACAATATTCAATTACGGTATATACAACTGACCATTAAGATGGGGATATACACAGTCATAGGCCTCATGCACATGACCTTGTGCAATTTGGGAAACACTTGCCATGTGTCATCCACATCTCCTTGACCAATGGTACAGCCTCTGACACTAACTCACTGCATTATAGTAATTTTCGCCGCAGTGACATCAGTTTCTAACTGATGTCGTGTCTATTGTACTGTACTCACAATATACACATGATCAAATAGGAACGCACTGAATCGTAAATTAATTTTGGCACACGTCATTTTTGCACAAAAATATTGGACTTGTGGGTGTTATATTAATTAGTTGTTTCCCAGATTTAGCACTTTTTACAAAAGTGAGAACAGTAAAAAAAAAAATCCAACATGTGCTGAATTACAAAGGTATTCTATGGAGAGAGTATTGCAGCACATTATGGAGGAGATTTACCAAGTGGTGTACCAGAATTCTTGCTCAATTTACACCAAAAAATACGGTACATGCCTTGCAATAGATTCATTATGAATTTTTGGCACATTTGCACTTCACTGGACAGTGTGTCCAGAAAAAGAGATGTGGCTGAGAGGAGTCTTAAAATGCACAAAATGCAGTAACAAGACCACCCTATAGGGCACCCCTTTAGAGCCTCCAGTAGTAATGCCCCCTATAGTGTCCTCAGCAGTTATAAGGCCCCTTATAGTAGCCCTGGTATTTACAAAGCTCTCCTTTAGTGCCCACAATATTTATAATGCCCCCTGCAGTGTCCCATGTAGTTATAATGCTCCCTGCAGTGCCCTTTGTAATTATAATGCCCCCTGCAATGCTCCTGTAGTTAAAAAGTCCTCCTGCAGTTATAACCCCCTGTAGTGCCCCCTGTATTATAATGCCTCCCTGTAGTGCCTCGGCCTATATCAGTGCCCCATGTATTATAATGCCCCCCACATAGTGCTCCAGACTGTATTAATGGCCCCAGTGGTACCTCATATATTATGATGCCCCCCCTGAAGCGCTCCAGTCTGTATTAATGCCCCCAGTATTGCCCCATGAATTATAATGCCTCCTCCTAGTACTCTGGCGTGCATTAGTGCCCACATATAAAAAAAATAACACTCACCTGACTTCTGTCCTCCGCCGATGTCTGCTCCTCCTACACTGTCCAGCAACACAATGTGGGTGTAACCGCATCGTGCATGCTGGAGAGTGCAGGATGTGCTCCCATTATCGGGGGAATGCCTAGGTGAGTAGTGTTTATTTTTCCATTTTATTAACAGAGGTGGCACTACTGAAAGGGGGGCATAACTATTGTAGGGGAACGATGTGGGCATATGTACAGGGAGTGCAGAATTATTAGGCAAGTTGTATTTTTGAGGATTAATTTTATTATTGAACAACAACCATGTTCTCAATGAACCCAAAAAACTCATTAATATCAAAGCTGAATATTTTTGGAAGTAGTTTTTAGTTTGTTTTTAGTTTTAGCTATTTTAGGGGGATATCTGTGTGTGCAGATGACTATTACTGTGCATAATTATTAAGCAAATTAACAAAAAACAAATATATACCCATTTCAATTATTTATTTTTACCAGTGAAACCAATATAACATCTCAACATTCACAAATATACATTTCTGACATTCAAAAACAAAACAAAAACAAATCAGTGACCAATATAGCCACCTTTCTTTGCAAGGACACTCAAAAGCCTGCCATCCATGGATTCTGTCAGTGTTTTGATCTGTTCACCATCAACATTGCGTGCAGCAGCAACCACAGCCTCCCAGACACTGTTCAGAGAGGTGTACTGTTTTCCCTCCTTGTAAATCTCACATTTGATGATGGACCACAGGTTCTCAATGGGGTTCAGATCAGGTGAACAAGGAGGCCATGTCATTAGATTTTCTTCTTTTATACCCTTTCTTGCCAGCCACGCTGTGGAGTACTTGGACGCGTGTGATGGAGCATTGTCCTGCATGAAAATCATGTTTTTCTTGAAGGATGCAGACTTCTTCCTGTACCACTGCTTGAAGAAGGTGTCTTCCAGAAACTGGCAGTAGGACTGGGAGTTGAGCTTGACTCCATCCTCAACCCGAAAAGGCCCCACAAGCTCATCTTTGATGATACCAGCCCAAACCAGTACTCCACCTCCACCTTGCTGGCGTCTGAGTCGGACTGGAGCTCTCTCCCCTTTACCAATCCAGCCACGGGCCCATCCATCTGGCCCATCAAGACTCACTCTCATTTCATCAGTCCATAAAACCTTAGAAAAATCAGTCTTGAGATATTTCTTGGCCCAGTCTTGACGTTTCAGCTTGTGTGTCTTGTTCAGTGGTGGTCGTCTTTCAGCCTTTCTTACCTTGGCCATGTCTCTGAGTATTGCACACCTTGTGCTTTTGGGCACTCCAGTGATGTTGCAGCTCTGAAATATGGCCAAACTGGTGGCAAGTGGCATCTTGGCAGCTGCACGCTTGACTTTTCTCAGTTCATGGGCAGTTATTTTGCGCCTTGGTTTTTCCACACGCTTCTTGCGACCCTGTTGACTATTTTGAATGAAACGCTTGATTGTTCGATGATCACGCTTCAGAAGCTTTGCAATTTTAAGAGTGCTGCATCCCTCTGCAAGATATCTCACTATTTTTGACTTTTCTGAGCCTGTCAAGTCCTTCTTTTGACCCATTTTGCCAAAGGAAAGGAAGTTGCCTAATAATTATGCACACCTAATATAGGGTGTTGATGTCATTAGACCACACCCCTTCTCATTACAGAGATGCACTTTACCTAATATGCTTAATTGGTAGTAGGCTTTCGAGCCTATACAGCTTGGAGTAAGACAACATGCATAAAGAGGATGATGTGGTCAAAATACTAATTTGCCTAATAATTCTGCACGCAGTGTATAGTGAAAGGAGCACAATGTGAGTATAACTACTGTGAGGGGGCACAATGTAGGCATAACTACTGTGTTGGCATAACTACTGTGAGGGGGCACAATGACGAAATTACTACTGTGAAGGGGGCACATGTGGGCATAACTACTGTGAGGGGTACAATGTGGGCATAACTACTGTGAGGGGACACAATGTGGGTGTAACTACTGTGAGGGGGCACAATGTGGGCATAACTACTGTGAGGGGACACAATGTGGACATAACTACTGTGAAGGGGATACAGTGTACATATAACTTCTGTGTGGGGGCACAAAGGGGACTTGGCGGAATTGGGCCTGTGGAGTTAGAGGTGTGGCTTAGCATTAATAAATTATGTCTCTCTTTGTGATTTTCAAAAGTTGGGAGTTATGCCTAACGGATACATCAGGTTTCTGCTTTTTATCTAGTAAAATAGGACAGCAGGCTATGCTATTCTATTCTGGTTAGGTGTGACGGAAGCCTATTATAACAAACCTGAATGCCAGTAATATCCGAGGCACATGCCTTCCTCACAATACAGCTCCATGTGAACATACCCTGCATACAGTTATTTAATCCCCTGGATAAAGTAAGGAGACATCATACAGCAGATATTGTATACGGGCCTGACAGCTGAAGTCACACAATAGAAAATCACATCCAGTTCACCGCTCAATATTTGCACACAGGGTCCTGAATGTTGTCGCACTTCTACCACATAATGACAGGTCCATGATGCAAATATCTGTGAATGTATGTGTTGGCTCCATGTAAGAATGTATACTGAATGTGAGAGATGTCAACGTCTTATTAGAAAATATCCAACGAACAGAATGCTGATCAAGCTCCGTACACATGCAGCACATGACCTGCTGCTGCCATGTCTTCCTATATGATGGAAATTGATTTTATTACTCTAAATCAGGGATGCTCGACCTGCGGCCCTCTAGCTGTTGCAAAACTACAATTCCCAGCATGCCTCTATAGCTGTAGTCTTGTCCAGGCATGCTGGGAGTTATAGTTTTGCAACAGCTGGAGGTCCGCAGGTTAGGCATCCCTGCTCTAAATAATAGAAAGAAAATAAGTCTTGAAGACAGGACACCAATAAATGGAGAGCAAAAATAGAAGAGCTATCCGAGACAACTTAGTTCTCTTCATCAGACAGGGTATACCAAAATAACTATATACTGAATATACTATATATACACAGTTTCAAGAAAAAGTATGTGAACCCTTTGGAATGATATGGATTTCTGCACAAATTGGTCATAAAATGTGATCTGATCTTCATCTAAGTCACAACAGTAGACAATCACAGTCTGCTTAAACTAATAACACACAAATAATTAAATGTTACCATGTTTTTATTGAACACACCATGTAAACATTCACAGTGCAGGTGGAAAAAGTATGTGAACCCTTGGATTTAATAACTGGTTGAACCTCCTTTTGGCAGCAATAACTTCAACCAAACGTTTTCTGTAGTTGCAGATCAGACGTGCACAGCGGTCAGGAGTAATTTTTGACCATTCCTCTTTACAGAACTGTTTCAGTTCAGCAATATTCTTGGGATATCTGGTGTGAATCGCTTTCTTGAGGTCATGCCACCGCATCTCAATCGGGTTGAGTTCAGGACTCTGACTGGGCCACTCCAGAAGGCGTATTTTCTTTTGTTTAAGCCATTCTGTTGTTGATTTACTTCTATGCTTTGGGTCGTTGTCCTGTTGCAACACCCATCTTCTGTTGAGCTTCAGCTGGTGGACAGCTGCAAAATGTCTTGATAAACTTGGAAATTAATCTTTCCATAGCAATCCGTCCAGGCCCTGACACAGCAAAGCAGCCCCGAACCATGATGCCCCCACTACCATACTTCACAGTTGGGATGAGGTTTTGATGTTGGTGTGCTGTGCCTCTTTTTCTCCACACATAGTGTTGTGTGTTTCTTCCAAACAATTCAACTTTGGTTTCATCTGTCCACAGAATATTTTGCCAGTACTGCTGTGGAATATCCAGGTGCTCTTGTGCAAATTGTAAATGTGCAGCAATGTTTTTTTTGGACAGCAGTGGCTTCCTCTGTGGTATCCTCCCATGAAATCCATTCTTGTTTAGTGTTTTACGTATCGTAGATTCACTAACAGCGATGTTAGCATATGCCAGAGACTTTTGTAAGTCTTTAGCTGACACTCTAGGATTCTTCTTCACCTCATTGAGCAGTCTGCGCTGTGCTCTTGCAGTCATCTTTATAGGACGGCCACTCCTAGGGAGAGTAGCAGCAGTGCTGAACTTTCACCAATTATAGACAATTTGTCTTACCGTGGACTGATGAACAGCAAGGCTTTTGGATATACTTTTATAACCCTTTCCAGCTTTATGCAAGTCAACAATTCTTAATCGTGGGTCTTCTGAGAGCTCTTTTGTGCGAGGCATGATTCACATCAGGCAATGCTTCTTGTGAAAAGCAAACCCAGAACTGGTGTGTGTTTTTTATAGGGCAGGGCAGCTGTAACCAACACCTCCAATCTCATCTCATTGATTGGACTCCAGTTGGCTGACACCTCACTCCAATTAGCTCTTGGAAATGTCATTAGTCTAGGGGTTCACATACTTTTTCCACCTGCACTGTGAATGTTTACATGGTGTGTTCAATAAAAACATGGTAACATTTAATTCTTTGTGTGTTATTAGTTTAAGCAGACTGTGATTGTCTATTGTTGTGACTTAGATGAAGATCAGATCACATTTTATGACCAATTTGTGAAGAAATCCATATCATTCCAAAGGGTTCACATACTTTTTCTTGCAACTGTGTATATATATATATATATATATATATATATATATATAAGAAAAATGGCGGCACTGGCTATAAACAAATAAAATTGGGTGCACGTTCCTAGGGAATCAACTTCTTACCCCACAGGTAAATCCAGAAAATGGACGGCACTCCAGTCAGATGAAAAAAATGTGTGATTCCTTTATTCAACCATATTTATATATACATATATACAGTATATTGTGGGGACTCACTCTGGTAGACAAGTTCTTTGGATCAAACAGTTCAGTGTTTTATTCACACTTTAGGCAAGTGACAAAACAAGCCGTAATATGAAAAAAAAAGTCACCTTGGTGGTAATTCACACCATGCGGCAATTCTGCATCAAAGAGTTCTCGCTGATAGCAGCACCAACCAGTTTTCATGCCAAATAGGTAGTAAGCCTTCATCCAGACACAAGGCTCCCAGATCCCAACACAGAGACATGGCTTCTGAGCCCAGCTGCCTATTTAAGGACAGCCAGGTGCTGCCAAAACCCGGACCGGCTTTTAAAATCTGGTCTGGTATTTGACCTCACCTGGCTGTAAATCAGCCCAGCAGCACATGCTGGGAGGAAAATACCTGTTTTCCCAGACTAAACCACTCACTGTGTCACATACATTCCCCCCCCCCCCCTTTGTTCAATGCTGAGGGGGTGAACACACACCAGACAGTGTACCCGGGACAGGGCAACCGGCCTGCCCTGTATTCCACCAAAAACGTAAAGTTTTGTAGGGAGAGAAACCATCGGGTGACCCGGGCATTTCTGTCCTTGGCCAGGCTCATCCACTTGAGAGGGGAGTGGTCAGTCACCAGGTGGAATTTTCTCCCCAATAAATAATAGCGGAGAAATTCTAGTGCCCACTTGATAGCCAGGCACTCTCTCTCCCCTATACTATACCGGGTCTCAGCTGGGGTGAGCTTATGACCTCATGCACACGACCGTTTTTTTTTTTGCGGTCCGCAAAAACGGGTTGGAGGATCCACGGACATGAAGGAAAAAGTCGTTTTGGTGTCCGCCTGGCCGTGCGGAGCCAAACGTATCCGTCCTGACTTACAATGCAAGTCAATGGGGACGGATCCGTTTGACGTTGACACAATATGGTGCAATTGCAAACGGATCCGTCCTCCATTGACTTTCAATGTAAAGTCAGGAGTCCCTATTATACCATCGGATCGGAGTTTTCTCCAATCCGATGGTATATTTTAACTTGAAGCGTCCCCATCAACATCGGATTTGAGTTACATCGTGAAAACTCATATCCGACAGTATATTCTAAC
The DNA here is from genome assembly GCF_905171765.1 of Bufo bufo. Lineage (NCBI taxonomy): Eukaryota > Metazoa > Chordata > Amphibia > Anura > Bufonidae > Bufo > Bufo bufo. The sequence goes on along the minus strand of NC_053391.1, from coordinate 131,724,209 downwards.
ACAGAGGCGTTCCCATGGTGATGGGGACGCTTCAAGTTAGAATATACTAAGAAGTGTGTACATGACTGCCCCCTGCTGCCTGGCAGCACCCGATCTCTTGCAGGGGGCTGTGATCAGCACAATTAACCCCTCAGGTGCCGTACCTGAAGGGGTTAATTGTGCGTATCATAGCCCCCTGTAAGAGATCAGGGGCTGCCAGGCAGCAGGGGGCAGACCCACCTCCCTCCCCAGTTTGAATATCATTGGTGGCCAGTGCGGCCCCCCCGGCCACCCCCTCCCTCCCTCTATTGTATTATCATTGGTGGCCAGTGTGCGGCCCCCCCCGGCCCACCCTCCCTCCCTCTATTGTATTATCATTGGTGGCCAGTGTGCGCCCCCCCGGCCCCCCCTCTATTGTATTAATATCATTGGTGGCCAGTGTGCGGCCTCCCCCCCCCCCCCGATCATGGTTGCCATGGTTACTTAGCAATATTAGAAGCATCATACTTACCTGCTGTGCTGTCTGTGACCGGCCGGGAGCTCCTCCTACTGGTAAGTGACAGGTCTGTGCAGCTCATTTCTTAATGATCTGTCACTTACCAGTAGGAGGAGCTCCCGGCAGGTCACAGACAGCGCAGCAGGTAAGTATGATGCTTCTAATATTGCTAAGTAACCATGGCAACCAGGACTGCAGTAGCGTCCTGGTTGCCATGGTTACCGATCGGAGCCCCAGCGATTAAACTGGGACTCCGATCGAAACTCTCCGCTGCCACCAATAATCGGGGGGGGGGGGGGGGGAAGCCGCACACTGGCCACCAATGATATTAATACAGGGGAGGGGGGCCGGGGGGGGCGCACACTGGCCACCAATGATAATACAATAGAGGGAGGGGAGGGGGGTCGGGGGGGGCGCACACTGGCCACCAATGATAATACAATAGAGGGAGGGAGGGGGGGCCGGGGGGGGCGCACACTGGCCACCAATGATAATACAATAGAGGGAGGGGGGGCCGGGGGGGGCGCACACTGGCCACCAATAATAATACAATAAAGGGAGGGAGGGGGGGCCGCACTGGCCACCAATGATATTAATACAATAGAGGGAGGGGGGGCCGCACTGGCCACCAATGAAATTAAAACTGGGGAGGGAGGGGGGTCTGCCCCCTGCTGCCTGGCAGCCCCTGATCTCTTACAGGGGGTTATGATATGCACAATTAACCCCTTCAGGTGCGGCACCTGAGGGGTTAATTGTGCGGATCACAGCCCCCTGTAAGAGATCGGGTGCTGCCAGGCAGCAGGGGGCAGTCATGTACACAGTTCGTAGTATATTCTAACTAGAAGCGTCCCCATCACTATGGGAACACCTCTGTGTTAGAATATACTGTCGGATATGAGTTTTCACGAAGTGAAAACTCAGCTCTGAAAAAGCTTTTATGCAGACAGATCTTCGGATCCGTCTGTATGAAAGTAGCCTACGGATCACGGACACGAATGCCAATCTTGTGTGCATCCGTGTTTTTTCACGGACTTATGACTTGAATGGGTCCGTGAACCGTTGTCAGTCAAAAAAATAGGACAGGTCATATTTTTTTGACAGACAGGATACACGGATCACGGAGGCGAATGACAAATGGTGCATTTTCCGAGTTTTCAACCGACCCATTGAAAGTCAATGGGTCCTCAGAAAATCACGGAAAACGGATCAACGGCCACAGGTGCACACAACGGTCGTGTGCATGAGGCCAATGGCTGAGGAAGACAACGGGATGCTCCTCACCGTTGACTTCCTGAGACAGTACAGCACCGAGGCATCGGTCTGTACTATAAACTCCCTTTTGAAGTCGGGCGTCACCAAAACTGGGTACCCGCACAGGGCCGACTTCAAAGCGGAGAAAGCCTCTTCCGCCCGTTCATCCCAGCGAACCATCATTGACTTGTGTCCCTTCAAGAGTCCTGTCAAGGGCGCGGCTAGGAGGCATCGGTCTGTACTATAAACTCCCTTTTGAAGTCGGGGGCGTCAGCAAAACTGGGGACTCGGACAGGGCCAACTTCAAAGCGGAGAAAGCCTCTTCCGCTCAATCATCCCAGCGAACCATCATTGGGTGCGGCTAGAGTAGCAAAGTGGGGAACAAACCTCATGTAATAGCCCACCATGCCCAGGAATGACTTTATTTGCCTAGTGATGACAGGTCGGGGCCAATTCCGGATCGCCTCTATTTTGTTCACTTGGGGTTTGATACCCCAGGAACTTAGTCTCTTCTAACCCTATCGCACATTTTTTGGGTTAGCGGTTAGGCCAGCTTTCCGGAAGGGAGTCTACTACAGCCTGCACTTTGGGTAGGTGACTTTCCCAGTCGGTACTGTGGATGACAATATTGCCGAGGTAAGCATAAGCGTACCGACGATGTGGATGAAGCACGATGTCCATTAGTTGCTGAAAAGTGGCGGAGGTGCCATGCAGACCAAAGGGTAAGACCTTATATTGATACAGCCCCTTAGGCGTGATGAAGGCAGTTTTCTCTTTGGCAGCCTCCGTTAAGGGCACTTGCCAGTACCCTTTAGTGAGGTCAAAAACAGAAAAATACCGGGCTTGTCCTAACCTCTCGATGAGCTCATCCACCTGGGGCATGGGATACACATCGAATAATCGAATATGGAAACCTCGTTAAGTTTTCGAAAGTCGTTACAAAACCACAACGTCCCGTCCGGCTTGGGAATCAATACTATTGGACAGACGCCGGTACACAGGCGGCAAGTCACCTTGCACTGCCGCCTCCTATGGTATTCGCCACACGCGCTCCATACGGAAAATTGTATCTGGGCTGATCCGGACATTATTAGTCGTATCAGGTCTGCGCAACCCTCAGGGTTTTCCCTGCTCATCCTTCCCTCCAACCTAGATCATATACTGGACTGGGAGCGCTGTTCTCTAGGCATACGTGACACGCGCCCCATACGTATAACTGTACCTGGGCTTAATTTGACCATACAGGTCTATTCTGGCCTGTGCAACCAACAGGCCCGCGCCCATACCCTTTTTTCCTCTGGTCTAGATATTTGATCATATGGTGGTAGGAGAGTAGATTACAACCTCCACTCATGATGCCTGTCCCCTGAAGAGTTAGGGGGTCTCACTTTTAATAAAGTGGAGGTATCTTTCATATCTTAATATATTCCCAAAAATAACGAAACGCGTAGGGACTCCAATACATATATATATTTATCCTCTACACCTATTATTCCACTCTACCCTTGTAGCTCTCAACATCATCTGGACCATCTTCACCATCCCTTTAGGGCTATTTAGGGCGACTTAATAGGGCTAGGTTCCGGACGTGGCCACCCCTTGCGGGGACAGGACCTCGTGTTAGATTGATACTGTAGGGATATACAGGCCAAGCAGGGCATCAACAGGGATAGTGTTTCCCTGAGCCCCTTGGAACCCAAGTATCATCCACCGGAAGGACTCTCTTCAGAACACGAGAGGCTCCTCCACTTCCTGTGCTCTGGACCATACCCGTCCCGACTGGCATACCGGTAAGACCTACCCCTCATTTTGCCTTAAGGCATAACTTGGGTCTACGGTATTCGCCAAAGACCTAATTTCTGTGTTTACTGTTGGTCAGCTCTGCTGAGTGACCTACCTTTTGGGGACTCACTCACGTGGGCCCCACTCTGTTGTCTGTCTTGTTTGTTTGGTAGGGGCTTGTCTTCCCCATTAGGGATCTTAATGAATTCTAATAAACCTTAGTTTTTTATTACGCTACTGCCCCTCATTCTTTCTCACATTCTCTGTTTCAGAGCAGTACATCCCGGGAGAGTGCTCTCGCACTATCTCCCCTTAGGGACCACCCTTTATTTCTTTATTGAATCAATACTATAGGACTGGCCCACTCACTTTTTGACTCCTCAATGACGTCTAGCTGCAACATTAGCTGCACCTCCTCCGATATGGCTTGTCGCCGAGCCTCGGGCACCCGGTATGGTTTGAATCAGACTTTTGCCTGAGGTTCAGTGACAATGTTATGCTGGATTATGGAAGTGCGTCCAGGGAGGTCCGAGAACACATCCATGTTCCGACTAACGAACTCCCTGGCCTCCTGAGTCTGTTTAGAGAAGAGGCTGCCAGCAATTTTTACTATTATGAGTTCATAATGTAGATTTGTGGCGACAGCCACCTCGTGGGTCCATCTACCGGCCACCGTGGTTAGAGACACCAGCGCGGTGTGGTAGTCTTTTAAGTCTCCGTGGATGCACATCACCCCGACTTTCCGGGCAGTATACTCAGTGGACCACACCAGGGTAGCCCTTACTAGGGTCAACAGACTCCAGCAGAGCCTCTGCCGGAGTGTCTCCCACTTCCACCTGGCACAAGTAATCTAGAGACTCTGGGGTACCTGTTGCACAAAGCCTCCTGGCATATAGCGACTGACGGTAGCCATAGTTAGTGTCCATGGACTCAGACCGATGGGGACAGTCAGCCCTTACAGTGCCAGGCTCCTGACACGGCCAGCAGACTATCGGAGCCGTGGGTACATCCTGGGTGGGTTTTATCGGCTCAAACCTGCGGGCCTGGGGTGGAGATTTACGGAGTTTGCCGATCCCCCTCCCAGCAGAACCCTCCTTTAGATTCCTGGTAGCTTCATAGTGTTCCACCAGGTCCACCATCTCAAGAGCATTGCCAGGAGACAACTGACCGATCCAGTGCTGGAAAGGGTATGCAAAGCCCTCCAGAACATATCGGCTAATAGTCTATCCAGCATGGCCGGGGGACTCAGCACATCAGGCTGTAGCCACTTTTGCAAGCGGTGGAGTAAGTCATAATACTGGGTCCTCGCAGGCTCAGCCGGCTTAAACCCCCACTGATGTACCCGCTGGGCCCGGACCAACACATTCACCCCCAGTCTTGCCAAATCTCAAACTTTACTTTTTGGTAGTTGGCCGCTTCATCGGCCGGCAAGTCGAAATACACCCGCTGGGAATCGGATGCCAGGAATGGAGCGACGACCTCAGCCCACTGGTCACAGCGTAGCTTTTCCCTGATGGCCACTTTCTCATACATCCCCAGGTAGGTTTCATTGTCGTTTGCGGGGGTCATCTTAGGAACCGCGGCACGAACTGCTTTCCGGGGATCATGGACGCTCTGGGTTGCTCCTGCTGTCTGCAAAGCCATCACGTGTTGTAGCAGCAACTGGTTAGTCTCCTGCTGCTGCTTATTAGCCTCGCGTTACTGCAGGTTTGTCTCTCACTGCTGAAGATTAGCCTCCATGAGTGCCTTCACAACAGCCTCCATTTTGTCGTGGGGCACTGGTTGTAATACAGCTGGTTTAATGTACGACATACAACCGTGCCTGAAAAATGCAGAAACCAAAAATATCGGCGTTCACGCCAGCCTCACTGCTCTTGCCCACATCCTCCACCAGTTGTGGGGACTCGCTCTGGTAGACAGGATTAGCGGACACAGTATAGAGGCAACAACAAGTTCTTTGGATCAAACAGTTCAGAGTTTTATTCACACTTTAGTGACAAAACAAGCAGCCATAATCAAACAAAAAGTCACCTTGCGGTGTTGGTGGTAATTCACATCATGCAGCAATTCTGCCTCAAAGAGTCCTTGCTGATAGCAGCACCAACCTGTTTTCATGCCAAACAGGTAGCAAGCCTTCATCCAGACACAAGGCTCCCAGATCCCAACACAGAGACATGGCTTCTGAGCCCAGCTGCCTATTTAAGGACAGCCAGGTGCTGCCAAAACCCGGAATGGTATTTAAAAATCCGGTCTGGTATTTGACCTCACCTGTCTGTAAATCAGACCAGCAGCACATGCTGGGAGGAAAATACCTGTTTTCCCAGACCAAACCTCTCACTGTGTCACTATATATACAGTATATATATATATATATATATATCCATAAAAAGCCGGGTAGCACTCCTTTATTTGGTTGAAAGATGGGTGCCAGTGGTAATCCCTCGATTCAGGATGATGAACAAATAATAAAAGTCCGCAGCACTCCTTGAAAGATGAAAAAAATGTGCTATTTATTCACACATGTCGTATAGCAACGTTTCGGTTCTCTCTCAGAACCTTTTTCAAGCTTGTAACCGTATATATATATACACTGAACAAAAATATAAATGCAACACTTTCGGTTTTGCTCCAGTTTTTTATGAGCTGAACTCAAAGATCTGAAACATTTTCTACATACACAAAAGACCCATTAGTCTCAAATATTGTTCACTTATCTGTGTTAGTGAGCATTTATCCTTTGCCGAGATAATCCATCCCACCTAACAGGTGTGGCATATCAAGGTGCTGATCAGACAGCATGAATATTGCACAGGTGTGCCTTAGACTGCCCACAATAAAAGGTCACTCTGAAAAGTGCACAGTTTTGCCTTACAGGGGGAGCAAAACCATTTGCCTCACGCAGTGCAACACATCTCCGTCGCATAGAGTTGATCAGGTTGTTGACTGTGGCCTGTGGAATGTTGGTCCACTCCTCTTTAATAGCTGTGCGAAGTTGCAGAATATTGGCAGGAACTGAAACACGCTGTCGTATACGCCGATCCAGAGCATCCCAAACATGGGTGACATATCCGGTGAGTATGCTGGCCATGCAATAACTGGGATGTTTTCAGCTTCCAGGAATTGTGCACAGATCCTTGCAATATGGGGCCGTGCATTATCATGCTGCAACATGAGATGATGGTCGTGAATGAATGGCACAACAATGGACCTCAGGATCTCGTCACGGTATCTCTGTGCATTCAAAATGGCATCAATAAAATGCACCTGTGTTCGTTGTCCATAACATACGCCTGCCCACACCATAACCCCACCTCCACCATGGGCCACTTGATCCACAATGTTGACGTCAGCAAACTGCTCACCCACACAAAGCCACACACGCTGTCTGCCATCTGCCCTGAACAGTGAAAACCGGGACTCATCCGTGAACAGAACGCCTCTCCAACATGCCAGACGACATCGAATGTCAGCATTTTCTCACTCAAGTCGGTTACGACGACGAACTGCAGTCAGGTACAGACCCCGATGAGGACGACAAGCATGCAGGTTTTCACTGTTTAGGGCAGATGGCAGACAGCGTGTGTGGCATCATGTGGGTGAGCAGTTTGCTGATGTCAACGTTGTGGATCGAGTGGTCCATGGTGGCGGTGGGGTTATGGTATGGGCAGGCGTATGTTATGGACAACGAACACAGGTGCATTTTCTTGATGGCATTTTGAATGCACAGAGATACCGTGACAAGATCCTGAGGCCCATAGTTGTGCCATTCATCCACGACCTAATGTTGCAGCATGATAATGCACGGCCCCATATTGCAAGGATCTGTACACAATTCCTGGAAGCTGAAAACATCCCAGTTCTTGCATGGCCAGCATATTTGAGAGTAATATTTGAGAGTAATGGGTTTTTTGTGTATGTAGAAAATGTTTCAGATCTTTGAGGTCAGCTCATGCAAAATGGGAGCAAAACCGAAAGTGTTTCGTTTATATTTATGTTCAGGATATATTGTGGCAATGTGAACATTGAGGTGTGCAGTAAAGTCACGGGGAAGCAGGATAAAAGGGGTGTTGTGTGCACCGGGAGCGTGTCACCAAGGGGCCCGGCCTTGGTGGAGTAAAAGCCCTAGTTCAGGTGTCCACTAAAATAATTGGGGGACACCATGTAGATAGTGTAGCTGGTTCAGCTAGTTCAGGGCGGGCTTTTACTGGGAACAGGCAATGTGTTGGGTGGGTGCCTGTTCCCCAGGTTCCAGTCTGGGACTTGAGGCATGCTCATGTCCAGGGATCCTATTTAATCCTGCTACTGGATCTTGGGTGTGTCTCACTCTGGGGAGTGTGTTATCCGGAAACAGAGGCCTGTTAAGTCTCTGTGTGTGTGGTCTCAGCCGGGCTAGGCTGAGGGACCACGAGGCTAAGTGACAGCCTGTAATTTGGGGGACGCAGTGACGCCTGCGGCACAAGGGTCACAAGGCCAGAGTCGGGAGGTCTGCTGGACCACAATCCCCCAAAGGGACTTGTATTTGCTACAGCCTGGAGGCTGCTGGACTATTGGGCTGAGAAAGCCGCACCTGAGACAGTGTGTGAACTGTGATGTATAGGTGAGTCATAGAGACACGTCATATGTTTAGTTAGAGCCTAGATGGGCAAGTGTTTATTATTTTGTGTGGCTGTCGCACGCGATGAGTTGAAGCTGCGACTTCATAACCTGTTTTGCTGAAACGTCCGGAATAAAACACGAGTATGGACATTCTACCCTTGTCTGGTGAAGTAATCTGTGATGGCGACCCCCTAAGGCTACTTTCACACTAGCGTTCGGGTGTCCGCTCGTGCGCACCGCTTGAAGGGGCTCACGAGCGGCCCCGAACGCATCCGTCTGGCCCCAATGCATTCTCAGTGGAGGCGGATCCACTGAGAATGCATCCGCCTGCCAGCGTTCAGCCTCCGCTCCGCTCAGTGAGCGGACACCTGAACGCTGCTTGCAGCGTTCGGGTGTCCGCCTGGCCGTGCGGAGGCGAGCGGATCCGTCCAGACTTACAATGTAAGTCAATGGGGACGGATCCGCTTGAAGATGACACAATATGGCTCAATCTTCAAGCGGATCCGTTCCCCATTGACTTTCAATGGAAAGTCTAAACGGATCCGCTCAGACAACTTTCACACTTAGAAAATTTTCTAAGTTCTAATGCAGACGCATCCGTTCTGAACGGATGCGAACGTCTGCATTATCAGAGCGGATCCGTCTGATGAAACATCAGACGGATCCGCTCCGAACGCTAGTGTGAAAGTAGCCTAAAAGTAAACGATCCCTTACAATATATATATTTACCTATATAATGTGGACATAGCAGGACCATTTTAGTAAATAACATTTCTGGAGTTTCCTTTCTTAGAACAGTGTTCTTCTGTTATTCCTTCTGGAAATATGTGAATAAATAGTGTTAACAGTTTAGGTGTGTGTGCCTGCACAGTCTCACCTTCTATGAGTGCTGACAGTGGCACACTGTACAGGGACACACTTATTTGACAAGGGGAATAGTAATATCCAATAATTAACTAATTTCTAAATTTGAAATGAGAGAGGAATCGCACAAATTTCTAAGGAAAGATTATTCAGGATCATTATTTTATGGGAAATACAAGTTTTACTAAAGGGGTTATCCCATAATTCATGTAAAAAAAGGAAGAGAAAAGGCATCCATCATATAGTATATAGTATAGTATATCACTTTCTAACTATGCTAGAACCAACCCTGTACCTCACATGGACCCAGAGCTCTCCCTATTCATTGCTCCAATTGCTCTGTAGGATTTATGTCAAGTTGTCAGCTCAGGGGGCATATCCTGTCTGCTTCAGCTGGTGACATTAGAAAGATGAAACTGAACATGCACGTCCACCTCAGTGGATAGAGGAATTAAATAAAGAGCAAGCAGCAGGTGGTGCTATAACTCTCTGGCTATACTAAATTTTTAATTAAAAACTGCAGAATATTTTTCATGGGATATCCCCTTTAAATACAACAATCATTGTTACTGTAAAAGGCCATGGGTAATTAGCATACAGATAAGCAGTGTACAAGCGCATCCAAGAGACAAGTTTCGGTAAGGCAGCAATAGGGCAATCTGAGGAAAAAGGCTTAAGGTCAGGACAGGCAGAAAGAAGTCAGAGTACAGTAGGTAGGTGGGGGTACATAGGTAGTCAGACAGAGTATACACCTTTACTGGTTACTAGAGACTAGGAAACCAAAAACTCAGGCACCCTCCCATTGGGGAAGGTGCCTTGTATACCTAGGGATAGCCAGTCATAAGCTGGGAAAAAAAATTGTATGTGTGCACACTTGCTCTTTAAGAGGCTGAGAGTGAGCACGGGACCTATGGAATAAGCCTGCCTGGGGCCTTTACACTAGAGAACAGGCCGCAGCCTGCAGAAAGCACAGGAGGAACTGATGGCCTAACCGCCACTGGCTAGAGGAGGACAGACAGACCTGGACAGTAGCTGGGTGAGTACCGCATTGCTTGTGCCCGCAAGGAGGAGCGGGGCAGCAGCGGGCAAGGGACTCCAGTGCAACAAAGACTGTCATCAATTTTATTCCCAATTTTTCTGGCTCTTTTGGATTTGAATTTGCCTTTTAATATGACTTCTTTGATATGTTTTTCCATTGTGTCCTGTAGAGAATCCCATAGGACAGGCATGCTCAACCTGCGGCCCTCCAGCTGTTGCAAAACTACAACTCCCAGCATGCCCGAACAGCCTACAGCTATCAGCCTACAGCAGGGCATTGTGGGAGTTTTAGTTCTACAACAGCTGGAGGGCGGCAGGTTGAGCATGCCTGCCCTAGGACATCAGAATCAGGTACACAACATTGGATGTAGAACATGTGAATGTCCCAGGAATCTTACAGTCCTTCTGCATGTTTTCCATCCATATTCTGTTTTTGGTCATTATATAAAATATTATAAGGCTCTTTCTTGTGGGTCAGAGGGTAATGACCTCCTGATTTGTCATATATGGAAGTTGTCTGTAACATAGTAGGGGAGGATCTATGAATATTGGAGCAGATATACTAGAAGACTAGTCTTACACTTTCTGCCATAAATTATAGTAAAGGTAGCCATACACAGTCAACAGCTGGCAGCTAGTCCCCCCATGCACATACATATTAGATTTGGCCGAGCCTGTATGTGTTGTCGATGAAGAGAGAGGAGAAAGCCACTGCCAGACACCACTGGCGGTGACTTATCTCCTAGAGAACAAAAGGATTGGGCTAAATATTCAGTTCGCCCAGTCCTTCTTTCTCACGACTTCATGTGTACACTAAAGGCTCGTTCACACGAACGTGTGATGCCCGTTGACATATTGCAGACCGCATTTGCGGATCCGCAATACACGGGCACCGTTACGAGGCCATTCCACATCACGGATGCAGACCCATTCATTTCAATGGGTCCTCAAATCTGGAGATGCGGAACGGAAGAACGGAACACTACGGAAGCACTACAGAGTGCTTTCTGGGGTTCCGTTTCGTGCTTCCGCACCGCAAAAAGATAGAACTTGCTGTTTTTGCGTAACAGAAGGTTCGCGGACCCATTTAAGTGAATCGGTCTGCAATCCCCATGCCCCTACCCCACGGACGGTGCCCGTGCATTGCGGACCGCAATTTGCGGTCCACAGCACGGGCACGGGCTTCAGACGTTCGTGTGAACGAGCCCTAATGTGTATGGTGGCCTTAAGTATGACAGGCTGCAGAAAGCCATTACACCCATCCAGCTAAGTCCCATCTATTTTTCTCATCAGTTTTAAAAACTTGAGAGAGATGTGAAAAGTCTCAAATTATGCAGCAAATGTGATATTTGCCATAATTTACAACTTTTTTTACACCATTAAAGTGGTGGGAAATGTTTGATATATCTGCATATTGTTTTTGGACAGTCATCCTCAGGGCAAGGCTGGGACAAAAAAGCAACCCTGGCACACAAACCCCACAAACCCACAACCCAAAGTTTGCCAGTTGTGTAAAACCACCCGTTACAGTTGTGTTAAATCATAACTGTTCCACAGAGACCCTATTGGTTTCAATTAGTTCTCCAAACTACTGAAAGCAGCAGCAGTTAGGCCTTATTCACACGTCCGTGATGACACTCATGACAAGATGGTCAGTGGTTCATCTGTGAAGATATCTGTGAAGGACCCGTGCTTAGTCTGTATATCTATTTTTTGCACTCCGAGCATCCTTCATCCCCCAGGCACTTTCTATCAGTCTGTGTAAAAGCTCTTATATGGGCACCGATTGACTTGTATTATCCCCAGTCATTAAGGCCATGCATGGAGCCATGTAGAAGGACCTGTAATTTTCTGGTGGTTTAAGATGGTGAAGTGGTTAATTGTATTATCTGCGGTGGTCAAGATGGGTAGAAACTGAGTTAAAGTGTACAAATAATTTATTTTTCTCTCAATATGCCCTAAACTCTGTTAATTATTGTCATAATATATGATATTATTAATGCACAGTTTTCCAATATATTTCCTGTATCCATTTCATGTGGTCTTCAAGATCTCTGCTTCAGTCATTCAATAGGAATAAAAATCTTTCCTGGTCATGTGATTGGCACACCGGTGCCTAGTTAACTACAAAACAAGGCTCTGGTTTATGTAGGGCAACCACAGAGGTTGGCACTTTTTAGCTCTCACAGTTTAAAGGATAACATCCCAGAAAGTAAAGGTATTTCACTGGGATATGCAAGAATTCTGGTGTAAGTTGTGCCAAAAAACTGGAGTATATGCTAAAAGTGTTTTCAGACACTTTTTTTTCCTGACACAGGGAGATGCTTAGAGGTAATAGCACATGTCCTGTCAGAAAGGGGGCATGCTTAAAATGTGCCAAGGTGCACCAAAATAATTATGGCACAGAAAATAATAGGTGACAAATTGACAATGACATAAACAGACTAGACAGTGTAAAGGTGCGCCAAATGTATCATCAGGCATCAGATACTTTGATAAGGGCTCTTTCACACTTGCGTTCTTGTCTTCCGGCATAGAGTTCCGTCGTCGGGGCTCTATGCCGGAAGAATCCTGATCAGTTTTATCCTAATGCATTCTGAATGGAGAGAAATCCGTTCAGGATGCATCAGGATGCCTTCAGTTCCGGACCGGAACGTTTTTTGGCCGGAGAAAATACCGCAGCATGCTGCGCTTTTTGCTCTGGCCAAAAATCCTGAACACTTGCCGCAAGGCCGGATCCGGAATTAATGCCTATTGAAAAGCATTAATCCGGATCCGGCCTTAAGCTAAACGTCGTTTCGGCGCATTACCGACGTTTAGCTTTTTCTGAATGGTTACCATGGCTGCAAGGACGCTAAAGTCCTGTTTGCCATGGTAAAGTGTAGTGGGGAGCGGGGGATCAGTATACTTACCGTCCATGCGGCTCCCGGGGGCGCTTCAGAGTGACGTCAGGGCGCCCCACGCTTTAATAGCGTCCTGGCTGCCATAGTAACACTGAACGCATTTTGAAGATGGATCCGTCATTAAATGCTTTCAGTTCACTTGCGTTGTTACAGATCCGGCGGGCACCTCCGGCAAATGGAGTACACGACGGATCCGGACAACGCAAGTATGAAAGATGCCTTAATCTGGCTCATTTTTAGACTGTCTAGTCTAAATTGTACCCCACTGTGTTTTTCCTAGCATAAGTAGAAAATGCTGCAGACAGATGTTTGATGAAAGCCAATAATGAGGGTGCCTTCACACATGGCATAAAAATAATCCACAACAGAAATACTTTGCAGTGGAAAAAGTCTTCATGCATGGTTTAAAGTTCCACGTTTTGTGGATCCCTCACTATAGGAATACATAGTGTAAACTTCCACAAGGAATTTTTTCTGCTACCCCATGTGTGAAGGCACCCTTGAATACACATCAAACAATAATATTTTTTCTTCAATTCCATGGCATTTCTTTACAAGACAAAAATCCTGCAAAAACTATATTTGAAGGATTCCTTAATCTGCACAAATAATGAATTAGACAAATTAGTAAACTGTGCACTGTGTAAATTCTATTGAATTACTCTAACATCTAGAAATGTATAGTAACACGTCTGGACATACAGTAGAAAGGTTGAGGAAGATTTTGCCAAAGGGAAGAATCAGTGAAGACTTTATCCAAAGTCGCTTCGTTCAAAACTTCTGAATAATACCTTACGGAGATTCGTCTATGTACAGTATTAGAATGTATGGGCTCCGATGAGCCCATGTTAGTTATTCACGAAGTCGCAAGTGACTTTGTTGAATAATTTTGGTAATTGATTTTGGAAAACCACTTTAAAACTTGAAAGCGATCTTGGCTTCGGTTCCGAGGTACTAGTCGGAACCGAAGCCGAGTTTGGCTTGAAGTGAATGGGAGCAGTTACTAGCTTCGTTCACTACACAATGGATAGAGTTGTTAGTTCCAACACTTATTTCCACCACCGATGCTACTCCCAAACAAGTAATTGGAAGGGGTGTGGAGTGTTGGAACCCCGTCGATTAGATATTGATGGTCCATCCTGAGGATAGGGAATCAATATAAAAGTACCAGAAAATCCTATTAAGAATGAATCTAAAAAGTAAAAGTATGTGATTACTTTATTAGTATGTGACATTGGAAAAACTTTGATGCTTTCTTCCAGAAATGGTGTCATTCATGTCCATGGGTAAGTGTCCACTGGATATGAGGAGAGGTTTTCAAGTGACATAGACCAATTATTTAAAAAAATACCTTAAACCGATATTTCCATCTCAGAACGGGTACTCTCCGAACGTCTCCCTCCTAGATGCAGGGGCCAGAGGTGGTTGGGACTATGAAAAAAGACAAGGGATTTCTGAGATGTGGAAACAGCATGAATGAACCTACTGGGCTGTTTCTGTAGTTCTGAACACTCTGGCCCAACTGAGTTGGGTGGGCCCTTACTGGAGATGGGACCCTCAACCAGAAATGGAACTAGTGTCTATCAGACATTTATGGCCTATTCTCTGAGAATGCACCTTAAAGGGGTTGTCTGGTTTCCAGAGGAAATCAAACAACTCAGAGGATCGACCAGTTATAAAGAATAGATGATTACTTATCTGACAGATCTCACACTGCCACACCGGTTCTTCTGAGCAGGTCTTTGTTTGCCCGGCTGTGGAATTGATATCACTTTGGCTACAGCTGTCACATGTTGTTGGTCACCGACCTCTTCAGTGCACTGCTGAGGCCAGTGATTGGCTGCAATAGTCACTTGTTGTTGATGTTATGTCACCCAGAAGAACCGGAATATCATGAGGGATCTGTCAGGCAAGTAGTCATCTATACTTTATAACAGGTATCATACCTTAGTTGTCTGTTATCAATTCATTATTAAAGTATGATCCACTGAGGTGTCCAGTTTCCTCTTTAAACTAGACAACCCCTTTAAAAGGGTTTTTCCATCTTGGACATTTATGGCATATTGAGCTGTACAGCACCAGCCATACGTTCAGTCAGGCAAGCCTATGTTAGAGGGACAGTGAAGGAAAATCCTAAAATACAGAGACAGACTTATGTCTGGAAGACAGATATATTAGTCCTGTAGGAGACAATATGGCTGACAGGAAATAGCATGTCAAAAACCAAAGGCAGCAGAAGTCTGGAGCACAAGTGGCGGAGTTTACAAGATAAATTCTGTACAGAGTTACTCCCCAAGAGGTTTCAGGAGCTAAGTGAAGTTTTCATTTTTAGCTGGAGGTACACTTTAACCCTTACAAAAAGTCTAAGTTATAGAAACATATTTCTTTACAAACCAGACTGCTCTCTTAAGTAAATACTGGTATCTATAACGGTTACATGCTGCCAACTCCATGGTTCAGCAGTTTCTGAAAATGAGCACAGGAAAAGTTTAAGAATTTATTTTTCCTGAAAAAAATGAAAACTTAATTTTACCTTGTTGGAAAAAGATTTGACAAAAAGACCACTGTGTGGTTTAAGTGGCGCAGTTCCCATCACTTACTCTTCTGTTCACCAGAAAGTAAAGCATGTTCTGCAAAGTACAAGATACAATGTATTGCCTGAAGGTCTAGCCCAAAAAAAATTAATCTTGAAAAAAAGGGGTCTTGCCACTAGGACCTCCAATGATTTTGAGAATAACAAACTATAATTAAATAAAATAAAATGAAAAAAGTAGTACTCATCCATTTATACACATTCGAGTCACATTTTACTTGTGACCACCAGCTGTCTAACTGCTGTGTGCAGCATAGACAGCAACTAGATAGAATGGAGGTTACTCTACTGATATAGATATGAGGAAAAACTGTAATTAAAATTAGAATCCCTGCTCACTCAAGGTTTATGAGTCCACTGGGCCGTCCTGCTCAGTGACTGACCACTAAATCTCTTTATGCTTGTTCACAATGGGAAGGAAGCCAATCGCTGAGTGAGACCACCCACTGGATTTATAAACCTAGAGTGATCAGGGATTAAAAAGCTAATCTGTCATACACAGCATTCTTCTTTATCTAAGGACAGCGTAATACAGTGACAGGTCCACTAGACTACTAGTAGTAATGGCACAATGTTTTGTTTAATAGCACCTAGATAGAATAGGGCAGACACTGTTTTCATGTTCCCCATGCCTCCTCACCAATAACCTCTGCTGTGCATCTAACCATATATAAAGTTCAAGTCTCCGAAGTAGAGATGAGGGAATCAATTCTAAACAAATCATATTTGTTATGAATTTCACAAAAATTTGTCCGCCAAACAAATCTGAAGTTTTTTTTTAATTCTCTTTGGACAGTGCCATATTGGAGGGGAAAACCATGAGGGAGGAAGATAGAGGATCACATGACACTGGGAGGAAGTATGGGGGAGGGACTTGAACTGATTGGCTCAGATGCAGCCAATGAGGGGTAGGCAGGCAGGCCCTTATGCTGAGAAAGAAGACTCACCATTCTGTGTTCAGTTTGTGGCCTAGAAGAATGTCTTGTGGCAGTGTCTGACAAAAAAGTGTAATAGGGACGCTATAAGGTGAGTATAGAAAGAGAATAAGAAGATATAATTAGATATATTTTAGGGACTTTGATCAGGGAAAGCATATAGAGGGTGAAGGAGTAAGTTGTGTGTGTAATACAGCTGCTGGCTGCTAGTTCTGCATTATAAAATCATTTTTTTTTTTTTTTAAACCTAATTTCTACAGTTTATAGGCTTATTGGCACCCGAATAGCATACATTCTGCTCCAAACGCTGAGCAATTGCAAATTTTTGTATCCATTTATATGGATACACCTTAATAAAATGGGAATGATTGGTGATATTAACTTCCTGTTTGTGGCACATTAGTATATAGGAGGGGGGAAACTTTTCAAGATGGGTGGTGACCATGACGGCCATTTTGAAGTCGGCCATTTTGAATCCAACTTTTGTTTTTTCAATAGGAAGAGGGTCATTTGACACATCAAACTTATTGGGAATTTCACAAGAAAAACAATGGTGTGCTTGGTTCAGTCAGTTTTGTCTGCAATTGCGTTCAGTTGTTCAGTTTTTTCCACTAGGGTGCAATGCGTTTTGATGCGTTTTTCACGCACGTGATAAAAAACTGAAGGTTTACAAAGAACATCTCTTAGCAACCATCAGTGAAAAACGCATTTCATCCGCACTTACTTGCGGATGCAATGCGTTTTTCACTGAAGCCCCATTCACTTTTATGGGGCCAGGGCTGTGTGAAAAACGCAGAATTGATGCATGAAAAAAAAATGCTCATGTACACAGACCCATTGAAATGAATGGGTCAAGATTCAGTACGGGTG
The DNA here is from genome assembly GCF_905171765.1 of Bufo bufo. Classification (NCBI taxonomy): domain Eukaryota; kingdom Metazoa; phylum Chordata; class Amphibia; order Anura; family Bufonidae; genus Bufo; species Bufo bufo. Next base: position 131,706,902 of record NC_053391.1, on the reverse strand, counting down.
CTATGCGTTAATGTCACGCATTGCACCCGCGCAGAAAACTCGCTCGTGTGAAAGGGGCCTAAGTTTTTTTTCTGTAATTTAAAGGGGTCCTGCACTTTGTTTTAACTGATGATCTATCCTCTGGATAGATCATCAGCATCTGATCGACGGGGGTCCAACACCCGGGACCCCCGCCGATCAGCTGTTTGAGAAGGCAGCGGCACTCGAGCAGCGCCGCGGCCTTCTTACTGTTTACCGCTGGCCAGTGATGTCACGACTAGCATCAACTAGCGTGGGCGCGGCTAAGCTCTGTTCACTTGAATGTAGCTTAGACCCACCCATGCTAGTTGATACTAGTCGTGACGTCACTGGGCCCGCGGTAAACAGTGAGAAGGCCGCGGCGCTGCTGGGGCCTTCTCAAACAGCTGATCGGTGGGGGTCCCAGGTGTTGGACCCCCGCCGATCAGATGCTGATGATCTATCCAGAGGATAGATCATCAGTTAAAACAAAGTGCAGAACCCCTTTAAAGATAGAGGCACAATTAAATGTTCCTGCCCTTCTATAATCACACTGCACACTGGTATTAGCAATTTACTTGAAAATTTTTTTTTACTGAAAAAAATTATTTTTACTTAAAAATTATTTTTACTTGGGGGGCGGAGCTAACCAATGGCCGGGTAAGACGTGCTTTACCTCGGCTCCCGACCGACTCCAACTATACAGCCTGACAGGACACCACCCGCTTCGCTGACCACATGACAGGTCGCAGGAGGAGACCCTCATCGACGCCCGCTCCGACACGCCGCAAAACGGGAGCGATTTCCCGCTTCTTCGTTCCCTCCAGCCAGACAGACGCTGACCGAGGAGAAGACAATTCTCCCAAGATGGCGGCGAGACAGGTCAGAGCGGCGTCCCCCACGCACCATGAAGACTCAGGCCCACAAGCCCCAGAGTCACCACAGCAGCTGGGGGGTACACCTACCGGTTCGCCGGCATCCTATGCTGCGGCAGCAAGCTCCGGCTCGTCGGCGGCTTCATCCCCGCCATACACAGGGTCGTCCCCAGCAGCACCTCAGGGACATTCTTCTAGGGGCCGCTGCTCCCAGACCTCGATCTTGGGGTCAGGGGCATCCATAACCCCACAGAGAGAAGATGAGGACTGGGACTGGAAGGTTCATCTCAAATCCCTCCCCACCAGGCATGAAATAGATGCCTTATTTTCCAGGCTGGAAACTTCTCATAAAAGAGATATGGAGGCCTTGCAGCAGGATTTAAAGCAGGTGGGTCAGAGGGTGGAGGAGGCAGAATCCATGCAGGAGCAAGTACTGGGGGTCCTGGAGTCACACCAACAAGTCATCCAGACACACTCTGCTCAGATCCAAGATATCATCACACATCTAGACGATATTGAAAATAGAAATAGGAGGAATAACCTACGCATTAGGGGCCTTCCTGAAGATATTTTACCACAAGATCTTGAGAAATGGGCCACTTCCTTCTTCAATACATTGATGTCCAGAGAACCAGGACAATCTCTTGAAATAGATCGTATCCACAGAGCCCTTGGTCCTAAACTAAGCGATCCTAATCGCCCCAGAGATGTCATATGCCGTATACATTTCTTTAAAGATAAAGAGGCCATCTTGAAAGCTGCCAGATCTGCAAGCAAAATCATGCATGCTGATAAAGAAGTCATCATTCTACAGGATCTAGCCAGGCGTACCTTGCAGCTACGCAAAGCACTGAAACCGTTACTGACAGCACTCAAAGCCAAGGACATTCCTTACAGATGGGGATATCCATTTCAATTGTCAGCTACTAAAGAAGGGAGGTCAGCTGTTTTCAGATCCCTTGATGACCTCGCCAACCTCTGTGCAGCGTTTGATATCCCGCTGATGGAGTTGCCGGATTGGCCTAGTCCGAAGCAACCCATTCCCATCCCACAGAGGGAAAGATGGCAGACGACCTCACCTAAGCAGAAGAGGACCCCTAGACGTGAGCCTAACCCTAACGATTGACTGTTGGGACATTCTCGCTCACCCACCTGAGGGGATTCACACCCTCCTGTTGCCTTTATTGTTCTATACTGTTATAGAAATTATGTGCATATCATTTTCTTATGTATGGGTCTCTTAGACCTATACACACACCTGTCCTGTTATATATTCAGCAAATGTTATTTCTGCGTTATTATAAGTTGGAGTCCAGTAAGGAGACGGTTGGTCCTTGCTTTCTCCCCACCCCACTTAGGGACCGCAGCACACACCGCTGCGAAAGACCTCAGTCGTCACCTAGCACCCTTGAAACCGACGATGTTGGTTCTTCCAAATAAGATTTATATGCTTTATATATGCACTGCTCTGTGTTTAATTGTTCCCCTTGTTGTCTTCCCTCCCTCATGTGTCCTCCCCCATACTCTTACTACATTGCAGATAGTACTGACAGAATATAGGAGATTATGCTTCCCTCTCACTAATATTCCTCAAAATGGCACCCATATCGTTTTGCACTTTTAATGTCAGGGGTTTCAATAAACCCGAGAAACGGAGTCAGATCCTATACAACCTCCATAAGAAGAGAGTTATGATTGCTATGATACAGGAGACTCACTTTAAAGCAGGCGCCGTTCCCAAATATGCCAACCGTTATTATCAGAATTGGTTTCATGGTCCTAATCCCACTAGCAGATCAGGGGGAGTCTCTATAGGACTCCACAAATCATTTAGCTATACAGTTTTATCCTCTGAGATAGACCTAAAGGGCAGGTTTGTTTTCATTAAGCTCTCTGTGGATCATTCTGTTATAACTATAGCTAATGTCTATTTTCCTAACCAGGGACAAACAACCTTTGGATCCAAGATCCTGAAAAAACTATCCAAATTTGCAGATGGTTCCCCGATCATACTTGGAGGCGATTTTAACCTGGTGATGGACCCACTGCTGGATTCCTCATCTGGTAAGTCCTCGATCTCCCCGAGTTCTCTGCGCAGTTTTAAATCCGAGCTCATGGCACTTCGCCTGGTGGATCTATGGCGCATTTTGCATCCAGGTGTCAGGGATTATAGCTTCCACTCTCCAATCCATAATAGCTATGGTAGACTCGACCACATCTTTATATCTCAACAACTGCTGGACTCTGGGCCTAAATGCTCTATTGACACTCGCCTGTGGTCTGATCATGCACCGGTGTGTGGCATTATTTCCTCCCAACCTTCTTACACCCGGCCCTTCTCATGGAGACTGAATGATAACCTGCTATCAGATGTAGCCTGCCTAGCAGACATCAGGAAGGCTATTACCAACTTTACTAATGATCATCTAACGGATTTGACCGCCCCCCCTATTAAATGGGAGGCCCTCAAATGCGTGCTTAGAGGGGTGTTTATTTCACATGGTTCCAGACTGAAGAAGGAACGCTCCCATAAATTTAAATCTCTTCTATCTGACCTTGCCATAAAAGAAAACCTAAACAAAAATTCCCCTACTGACACCTTAAAATCAGACATTTCTCTAGTTCAACATCAAATATTGCAGATCCTAGACCAAAAATCATTATGTTTTAGGGATAAAATTAGACACGGGTTCTTTGAGTATGGTAATAAATGTGGAAGTTGGCTAGCTAGGGCCTTACATCCCCGAACTGCTCTGACTCACGTGCCATCAATCAATACAGGTACTGGAAGCTCTGTACACAACCCAGTAGATATCACAGCGGAATTTCAATCCTATTATGCATCCTTATATAATTTACCAGCATCCGCTCTCTCACGAGAACCCCTTAGTGATGAAACTCGTGAATACATAACCCAATTTGGCCCTACACCTATATCTGACGAGGATACAGCCACGTTGGAAGATGATTTCACCCTCCCTGAGCTAGAGTCAGTGATCAAGAACCTGAAGAATGGGAAATCCCCAGGCCCTGATGGATTGACCTCACGGTTCTATAATATTTTCCGAGAAGATCTTGCACCCCTATTGGTTGATACCTTTAATTCCATCGCACCAGATTGTCCATTTACACGACAGGCACTCCAGGCACATATCACAGTCATCCCCAAACCAGGCAGGGACCCAGCGTCATGCTCTAATTACAGGCCTATCTCCTTGCTCAACGTGGACCTCAAAATGTATGCCAAGCTTTTGGCCCTGAGGCTCCATCCCCACATTCCAGGTTGTATACACAAAGAGCAAGTAGGATTTGTACCTAGACGAGAAGCCCGAGATAATACACTTAAAACGCTAGGGCTGATAGCGAGAGCACAACAAACCAAAATCCCACTATGCCTTCTCGCTGTAGATGCTGAGAAGGCGTTTGATAGGGTGAGCTGGCGGTTCTTAGAGGAGACCCTACGCCACGTTGGCCTAGGAGACAAAATGATCTATAGGATATTAGCTCTTTATTCCTCCCCTTCAGCCTGTGTCCGCGTTAATGGACTTCTTTCTGCCCCTTTTGAGATCCGGAATGGAACACGTCAAGGGTGCCCCTTGTCCCCCTTTTTATACACCCTTGTGATGGAATCCCTGGCTAATGCTCTTCGGGCAAACCCTTCCATTTCGGGTCTCAGGCTGGGCAATAAAGAGCACAAACTGTCCCTGTTCGCAGACGACCTGCTTATTTACTTAACTTCTCCCAGGATTGGCCTGCCCTCGATTCTTCGTGAATTTGATCTTTTTGGACGCCTTAGTAACTTTAAAGTCAATGTGCAGAAATCAGAGATTTTGAACATAAACATGCCCCAACGGGAAGCAGATTCCTTAAGGGACTCTTTCTCCTTTAAGTGGACCTCCCAACATATTAAATATTTAGGAGTACATATCCCAGCCAACTTGACACATGTTTTTAAACTTAACTATCTACCTTTGCTTAGAGCTATTGAATCCAGTTTCCATAAATGGACTTCACTCCAGATTTCTTGGTTTGGGAGGATTAATGTGGTGAAAATGGACATTTTACCGCGTCTTCTATACTTGTTTCAGACGATCCCATGTAAAATCCCTTTAACCTATTTTGCTAAGATCAGGAGAATGGTATCGGTTTTTGTATGGAAAGCACCTAGAGCTAGACTAAGTTATAGCTTAATATCTCGTTCTAAAGCTCGGGGGGGCACGGGACTACCAAATTTTAGCTCATACTATAAAGCGGCAATCATGAATTGTGTGCTTGATCTATGTCACAACCGCTCTACTAAACTATGGGTAGAAATTGAGCATGAAATGGCTCCACATTTAGCCACTGGAATCTTTTGGTTGTCCCCTACCTCCTTGAATTCATTATATAGTTCGCAATCCCCGATGCTTCTATATTCCTTGGCTAGGTCCTGGGCTAAATTTGCGGTTAAACTTGGCCTTATACATTCTCCTGGTCCTCTCACGACACTCACGGGTCATACAGATCTCCCCACAGGCTTGAGTCAACTCCCAGCTTTAGGAGACCATAATAGACAACCAATCAAATTAATAGACATTTATAAACAGAATGGTTTACTCCCTTTGGAGGATCTTTCCCACATTATTCCTGCAGGCCCTGGGCGTTGGCTCCTCTACTTTCAGTTGCGAAGCTTCATTAAATCCCTGATACCTGGATCGCGGTCATGTCCCCCCTTAACTGAATTTGAAAAGATGTGCACAGCGAGGTCAGCTCCTGATCATGCTATTTCTCATTTATATGCCATGTTGAACTCTGGGGAGAAAGAGGACTCTTCCACAGATACCCAGGGAACTAAACTCAAATTCATGTCTGATTGGGAATCGGAACTGGGAGCCACCTTCTCTGTAGACCAATGGTCCAGATCTCTCCTCTTCACTCACAAATTAACGGTGTCTTGTAATTTACAGGAACTCAACTATAAAATCCTTAGCAGATGGTATAGGACCCCAGTGCGATTACACCAATTTTATCCTCAGGTATCTGATGCATGTTGGAGATGTCTTAATGCAAGGGGATCCATGACTCATATTTGGTGGGACTGCCCGGGTGTAGCCCCACTGTGGCAGGAGATCTTTGACTTATATAATTTCTTGTACAAAACGACTATTACACCCTCACCTGCGTTAGCTCTTCTATCCATGTTCTCAGGGCGGATCTCACAGATTAAGAAGGGAGCCCTCCGATTATTTATCCTAGCTATGAGACAGATAATTCCCCGTCAATGGAGGTCTACAGAGAGTCTTTTGAGAGTGACCTGGTCTAACGCCCTGGATTCACTAGTTCATATGGAAGAACTAGGCGCTAGGGACTCAGGATCTGCTACAGCCTTTTGGGGGACTTGGGACCCATGGAATCAATTTCGTACCTCCACATCTTTCCATGATTGGTTGACAACAGGTATTGTCCCCGATAATAGCTCCTAAATACTACACTAAGTAGAATCTCCTATCCTATCCTATACACTCCCCCCCCCCCCCTTCCTTTTGTATAAGTCTTGTTTTGGTCTGTCACGTCTTGTGATGTCTCCCCGGTCTTATGTGGTTATTAGTCTGGAAGTTAGAGAATAAATGCCGTGTAAGCTCTTCTAATTCTAGAAATTGTGTTCCGTAAGACTAATTATTGAATGTAATACTACCTCAGACTTATTGGTATGTTCAATTCTTGACCTTACACTTTTCTGTTTTGTATACTCATTGGATGTATTTATACATTATTCAATTATACGATTTAATAAAATAATGATTGAACCGTAAAAATTATTTTTACTTAAAGAAAATCCCAAATTTACAAAAAAAAAATGGAAAAAATGTTCTATTTTTAAATTAGAATTTCTCTGCTTTTAAGACAGATAGTAATACCTCATAAAATAGTTAACATTCACCATATGTCTACTTTATGTTGGCATCGTTTTGTAAATGTCCTTTTAGGACATTAGAAGCTTTAGAATTTTGAAAGCAATTTGTAAAATTTTCTAGAAAGTTCCAAAACTAAAATTTTTAAGGATCAATTCAGTTATGAAATTATTCAAAACTGATTTTATTAACTTTGTTAACCCTTTAGGTGTTCTATATTCTAAAAAAGAATTAAAGAAAATGCAGATTTTCTATTTTAATCCATTTTTCCTGTAACACAGCAAGGGTTCACAGCAAAACAAACCTCAATATTTATTACCCTAATATGGAGTCGTAACTTTTGTATGGGCACATCACCATCACAAGGCTTAGAAGGAAAGGAGCGCCATATGGTTTTTGGAGGGCAGATTTTGCTGGAATGGTTTTTGGGTGCCATGTGACATTTGAAGAGAGCCTGAGGGACACCTACAGTGGAAACCCCAAAAAAGTGACCCTTTGTTGTAAACTACACCCCTCAAGGAATTTATCGAGGTATGTAATGAGCGCTTTGACACTCAATTGACAGAGTAGATAATGTGATATATTTTTAGCACTGTTAGTTTTTACATATGGGACTCCAACTTTTCAAGGTCTGATCACTTTTAAAATGTGTTACAATACATGCAATGTAATGTATTGTGATTTTCAGTATCTGGAATAATAAAAGCATGGCACAACAAGGAGTCATAGGAATAGATTCTCCTGAATTGTTATTACATGGGGAATGTATGTGGTTAGTACATCAGCCAAGTCGAGGTAACAGGTCCTCTTTAAGACCTGCTGCAGGCTGGCTTCACATGGCGCCAAGCTACCATGATAAAAGACCAGCATTCAGCAATTTCGGAGCAGGGAGGCCCTTTTAAAGGAAAGAAGCATTATATTTACAATTATTCTGATTCTGTTGCCGAATCTACTTGCTTGTATCTCATTGTGAGGGGAAACTTACCTTAAAAGCAGTCTCAAAACACAGGAGTAAATCAAATATCTGCCAAATATTTGTGGTGGCTGCAATATTTTTTTTTTTGGTAAAAAAAGAAATCATGTTGGGAACACGAGTACAGGTACTAGGAAATAGGATTTGGAAAGTATTTTCATTATACCCATGTAATGTGGAAAATAATCACGAGACAATAATAACCACACAGGAAAACCAAATGCTAAATCATGTATTTTAGCTGACATGTAAAAACAATAAATATAGAACTTCAAGAATTTAAGAACTACTCACTCTCATCATCACTGGTAAGGGATGCTTTATTTAAAGTGGACAACCAGTTAAAAAATACAAACTAAGGTTCAGTAAAGATAGCAGATCCACCTTCCTCTGCACATACTTTTCAACTATCCTGGATGGGGCAGGACAGGCCCAGATTTTGGCAGCTATCCCAAGAGGGCTGAGGTATGTCCTGATTTCAACTGTATCTCAGAACCTAGATACAGTTGAATACAATGGTGATGCAGAGATCTGTCAGCTCCCTGCTCCACTATTCACCAACCTATGTGCTCTCCAGCAGGCAGGTGCAATGCAGTGACATCAACTTACCTGCTGAGCAGGAGAGAGCACAGGCCAGGGGATGATGTGCTCCCATTCATCAGGGGAACGGGGCTAGGTGAGATTTACCTTTTTGTTTTAGTTAAACTACAGGTGTAGCAATATTGTAAGGTGGCACTAAGAGGGCAGCACTACTGTAGGGGGGCACTAATGGGGCATACCACTGTAAGGGGGCACTAAAGAGATAGCGCTATTGTGAGGGGGCACTAAGGGGTCATTCTTACTGCAAGGGGATGCTTATGGGGCATAACTAATGTGCGGAGGCACAAAGGACAATAACTACTGTGTAGGGCATTAACGGTACATTCTACTGTGTGGGAGCACTTATGGGACATAACTATTGTGAAAGGATACTAAGTGGCCATAACTACTGAGTGGGGCACTAAGGGGGCATAACTACTGTGTGGGGACACCTACAGGGCAATCTTACTGTGAGGGGCACTAATGGGACATCACTACTGTAAGGGGGGCACTAATGGGGCAGTACCACTATAAGGGGGGCACTAAGAGGATAGCCCTATTGTGAGGGGGCACTAAGAAGGAAGAAATAGAGGGGGCAGTAAGGGGCAGCACTATTGTAAGGGAGTCACTAAGGGGTCATTTTTACTGTGAGGGGATACTTATGGGGTATAACTAATGTGTGGAGGCACTAAGGGAGATTAAGGCCTCATGCACACGACCGTTGTGTGCACCCGTGGCCGTTGTGCCGTTTTCTGTTTTTTTTCGCGGACCCATTGACTTTCAATGGGTCCGTGGAAAAATCGGAAAATGCACCGTTTTGCAGCCGCATCCGTGATCCGTGTTTCCTGGCCGTGAAAAAAATATGACCTGTCCTATTTTTTTTCACGGCCAACGGTTCACGGACCCATTCAAGTCAATGGGTTCGTGAAAGAACACGGATGCACACAAGATTGGCATCCGTGTCCGTGATCCGTGGCCGTAGGTTACTTTCATACAGACGGATCCGTCTGCATAAAATCATTTTCAGAGCTGAGTTTTCACTTCGTGAAAACTCAAATCCGACAGTATATTCTAACACAGAGGCGTTCCCATGGTGATGGGGACGCTTCAGGTTAGAATATACTAAAAGAACTGTGTACATGACTGCCCCCTGCTGCCTGGCAGGTGCTGCCAGGCAGCAGGGGGCAGCCCCCCCCCTGTAGTTAACACATTGGTGGCCAGTGGGCCCCCCCTCCCTCCCCTGTAGTTAACTCTTTGTTGTCCAGTGCGGCCGGCCCCCCCTCCCTCCCCTGTAGTTAACTCTTTGTTGTCCAGTGCGGCCGGCCCCCCCTCCCTCCCCTGTAGTTAACTCTTTGTTGTCCAGCGTGGCCGGCCCCCCCTCCCTCCCCTGTAGTTAACTCGTTGGTGGCCAGTGGGCCCCCCCTCCCTCCCCTGTAGTTAACTCGTTGGTGGCCAGTGGACCCCCCCTCCCTCCCCTGTAGTTAACTCTTTGTTGTCCAGTGCGGCCGGCCCCCCCTCCCTCCCCTGTAGTTAACTCGTTGGTGGCCAGTGGGCCCCCCTCTCTCCCCTGTAGTTAACTCGTTGGTGGCCAGTGGGCCCCCCCTCCCTCCCCTGTAGTTAACTCTTTGTTGTCCAGTGCGGCCGGCCCCCCCTCCCTCCCCTGTAGTTAACTCGTTGGTGGCCAGTGGGCCCTCCCACCTCCCTCCCCCTCCTAATTAAAATCTCCCCCCCTATCATTGGTGGCAGCGGATAGTACCGATCGGAGTCCCAGTTTAATCGCTGGGGCTCCGATCGGTAACCATGGCAACCAGGATGCTACTGCAGTCCCGGTTGCCATGGTTACTTAGCAATTTGTAGAAGAATTATACTTACCTGCGAGCTGCGATGTCTCCGTGTCCGGCCGGAAGCTCCTCCTACTGGTAAGTGACATACTAAGATTAGACCCCCATGCTCAGTTCTATAATTAAAAAAAATATATCTTCCCTCTCCTGATCAGGCACTGGGCTCCTGCTATTCTGCGGGTCTGACACGCTCTCCACTGTGACCTGATGAGCACAACATCAGGTCATAGTGCGTGTCTCCACATACTATGTTCTCACACTGTGTGCATCAGGACATAGTGAAGAGTGAGCTGGAGCTGCAAAGTACTAACAGTGCCTGATCAGGAAAAGAGATCTGAGCATGGGGTGGAGAGTGAGCCGCCTGACTGCTTCCCGGCTCCACAGCTAGAGCCTCACTTGAAGAAGCAAAGAGCCTCATGTGGCTCAAGAGCCACAGGTTGGCCACCCCTGCCTTAGTCTATAAGAACACATTAGTAGCTTATTCTCCAGTAGTTTATTCTCCACACCGCAATAGTGGTGTTTAACTTTTTTCCCAATAAATTTGCATAAAACTCAGGTGACAATTGTATGTTTACACAAGTTTTAAGTCTCTGTAGCAATACAACATAACAATTTAGTCACAGTCTATAGAAATAAAAAGACACCGGTTGAGAAAAGTTGCATCACAACACATTGAAAGATTTACTATTCAAAATGCTCCAGATTTTGGTGTATATGATTTGCACCACATTTGTTTTAGGCAAAGGGAATGTGGTTTAGTTGTAAAGAGGTGTGGACTACCAGAAAGGGAACATTCTAGTAAGCCGACTAATGGCTGGTATAAACATACACATTCTAAAGGCAAACAAACACTACACGGAGCAGCAGACTGCTCCCTGCGCAAAAATATATGCAGTCATTGAAAATATGGATTAATATAAATGGTGTTACTGCTATACTTACTATACATGAACATATGAGACACTTTGCTCAAATCTTTGATCAACATTGCGTGGGCCTATCCACTAATGACAAGGTGGCCTCTTTGGATGAGAACATACACTATCAGACTTGCCTCTCCTAGGCTTAGCTCTGCAAAATAAATTCAAGGCAATGTAGGATCCATTTTGTAGACCTAAGTCCAGGTGAGGCACGTCTGATAGCATTAGATCCCCACCCAAAAAGGTCACCTTGTCGTTGGTGGATGGAGCCACATAATTTTGATAAAGGTGTGCAAAGCGGCTCATATTTTCTGTCCAGTAAGTATAGCAGTAATGCAGTTCAGATTAATCCATTTTCAATGTTTGCATGTGTCTTTGCGCATGGAAAAGCCTAGGAGGGGCTGAAATTATTCATTTAGTATAACTGGCTAATATAACTGCATGAGTTTGACGCTGTGGCAGAAGGCAGCTGACAGCCGACTTATTAGGGTAGAGGCAGCTGAGAGACCACTCTTTAGCTTGTGCCCCCGTCTCCTGTACCACCTGTAGCACCCTGATGGCGGACCTGACTACTCACAAATGTGTCAGAATTGAATAAAATTAGACGTGACAGGATCAGGTGATAATGTACATAAGCATTTTTACATCTTCCAATCCTGTATAGGCCATGATCTGCCACCTTTGTGGTCCTGAGCAGAGTACGTGAATATAAAATTAATTCATAAGATCGACATGATCCATAACAAATGGTCAGTAGATGAAAACCATCTTCTGATAAGCACGTATTTACCTGCTATCCTAGTAAAGTATAAAAGACTGGCCAAACTAATCCAACACCCCAACTGTTAGGTTTTTATAGAGGGAACATTACAGAGTGTGCCAGTGCCTGTCCTGCCAAGTCTAGCCTTTACGGAGCTAAATCAAAATACATATGTATGTATTCTGGCTTTACTTCAATTATTAATCTGTAATGGATAGTCATTGGTCTCGTCAATTACCGGATTCCCAGCCTGCTCAGAAATCCCAAAACATCACCTTTCAGTTACTTCTATGAAAGGAATGCCTTCAAATATGAAGGTTAATCTGAAGAGAGTAAAGGGAAATCTGTAATACAGCCAATGAATACACAGCAAAACATCCTTCATGACCTCCAGCTCTGAGTGATCATTAGGACTCAGTAACCAAATAGCACTGGGGCAATGAATCACCTTCCACGCAAAAACAGTAATAACTGAACGTCGTAACATAACCCAGAAAGTGAAGAAAAACAGCACTTTTCTCAACTAGATTCTTATTTCATCCTAAACTATTTACTGTATTTGTGTCTGCCGCTTATAATAGACATTCCAATCCTCACATCTCTTGGCCTATCAAGACATGGTTGTACTATTTCTCATCCTAACCCCAACGGTTGACGAAAAAAATATTTACATAGGTCCTTCTAGACATGTACTGTAATGTTTTCGATCTACAGTATAGTACATGTACTGCTCTCCACCTGAGCCACAGCCATATGTACTGTACTACACTGCTCTCTACCTGAGCCACATGTACTGCACTACACTGCTCTCTACCTGAGCCACATGTACTGCACTACACTGCTCTCTACCTGAGCCACATGTACTGTACTACACTGCTCTCTACCTGAGCCACATGTACTGCACTACACTGCTCTCTACCTGAGCCACATGTACTGTACTACACTGCTCTCTACCTGTACTATACTGCTCTCTACCTGAGCCACATGTACTGTACTACACTGCTCTCCACCTGAGCCACATGTACTGCACTACACTGCTCTCTACCTGAGCCACATGTACTGTACTACACTGCTCTCTACCTGTACTACACTGCTCTCTACCTGAGCCACATGTACTGTACTACACTGCTCTCCACCTGAGCCACATGTACTGTACTACACTGCTCCCTACCTGAGCCACATGTACTGCACTACACTGCTCTCTACCTGAGCCACATGTACTGTACTACACTGCTCTCTACCTGTACTATACTGCTCTCTACCTGAGCCACATGTACTGTACTACACTGCTCTCCACCTGAGCCACATGTACTGCACTACACTGCTCTCTACCTGAGCCACATGTACTGTACTACACTGCTCTCTACCTGTACTACACTGCTCTCTACCTGAGCCACATGTACTGTACTACACTGCTCTCCACCTGAGCCACATGTACTGTACTACACTGCTCCCTACCTGAGCCACATGTACTGCACTACACTGCTCTCTACCCGAGTCACATGTACTGTACTACACTGCTCTCTACCTGAGCCACATGTACTGTACTACACTGCTCTCTACCTGAGCCACATGTACTGTACTACACTGCTCTCTACCTCAGCCATATGTACTGTACTACAATGCTCTCTAACTGAGCCACATGTACTGTACTACACTGCTCTCTACCTCAGCCACATGTACTGTACTACACTGCTCTCTACCTCAGCCACATGTACTGTACTACACTGCTCTCTACCTCAGCCACATGTTCTATACTACACTGCTCTTTACTGGGGTCACATGTACTGTACTACACTACATCTGTACCATACTGTCCTGTACATTTGCTACATGCATTGTAATGCTCCCTAGGTGTTCCATGTGTACTGTCTTGCTCTATATCTGTACTATTTGTATTTATTCATTTTACTAACATATAACTATGGCATATTCCGCTTTACAGATATCATCATTACTTGCTGTCTCCAATAGAACTCATAATTTCCTTATGAGTATGTCTTTAGAGAAACAGGGGGAGAACATACAAACTTCATGCAGATTCAAACCTAAGACCCTAGAACTACAAGGCACCTGTGCTAACCACTGAGCCACTGTGCTGCCCATGTACTGTACTGCTCTCTACCTGTACTGCACAGATGCACAACCTGCGACCCTCTATACCATTATGTGCGGGCCCCAACCATCTGGTAACAGACATGTATGTCTTTGACTTGTGGTTGCTCACTTGTACAGCATTTTACATGTAGACAGGGATCCTGGAAGTGTAACCAGACATTTGGTATATACTATATGTACAAAATGCCATAAATACAGTATTTAAGTTGGTAATACCCCTGTAAATTTTATTTTTGGTCCTTGCTATTGTTTCAGTCTGTTGTGCACGCTTGCTGTACTGCATGCACTCTACTGCTCTCTACCTGTACTGCATGAATTGTAATGCTCTCTACTTGTACTATATGTATTGTGCTGTTCTCTGCCTGTGCCACCTGTACATGCATGACATGTGTGCAATTCACTCTACATGTACTGTACTTGTCACGGGGCGCCAAAGGCGCACTCGGTCTCCCATCAGCCGCAGACCTGCTGCTTAGCTTCAAGAGCGAGGATCTGTGTTTGGCCTCGTTCCCAGGGCAGCTTTGCTAGCTGGGAGGCTCCCTGCTCCTAGGTCTGCCTTGAGCGCCGAGCTAATCACTCGGTGCTCGACTTGTCTGTCTGTCGGTCATGTGACGCTGGCCACGTCACATGACCCTCAGACTCCACTATAAATACAGGCAGTCTGCTGGTCACAGGTTGCCTGTTAATTTTAGGTTCCTGGTGATTTGTTAGATACCTGCATACTTACCTGATCCTGTGTTCCCTGACGATCCTTTGCCTGCTCCTCCAGTACTGCGCATCTCTCCTGGTATTTTGACCTCGGCTTCCACCTGACTATTCTTTGCGGACTCCTGTTGTGCTTCTCTACTCTCCTGGTATTTGACACCGGCTTCTTCTGACCATTCTTTGCTTATCCCTCTGTACTGCGTTGCTCTCTTGGTTTTGACCCGGTCCGTTCAGTATCCGTTATTTGTCTTGTTTGTCCTTCCCGCACGTATCCTAAGTTAGGGACTGCCGTCCAGTTGTCCCCTGTCATCAGGACTCGTGTGGCAAGTAGGCAGGGCCAGGGGTGAGGGTGGAGCGCAGTGGTCACTATCCTCCCCCCTGTGTGTGTGTGTGTGGACGTGACCGTTACAGTACTGCTGTATGCTAGTATTACATATACTGTACTACATGAGCCTGTACTACATGAGCTGTACTGCTTACTAGCTTTGCTACATGCACTGTACCACTCTCTACTTATACTACATATACAGTACAATACCGCTCTCTACTTGTACTATATACTGGATATTGTATTACTCTCTATCTATCCCTGCTCTTTTTGTCACCAGGTCAGGGTGGCCCCACAATATTTTTACTGCACATTATACTGAATACAGTATACTGAAACGGACCTTATAAAAGTGATTCACCTGCTTATATAAACCCCTTGTAGCTTTTTTTTTATGAAAGTTTGTGCTTTATCTGTATTAGTTATCAGCTTTATTTTATTTAATCTTTTACTTTGACATTTAGGGAGCAATTACTAGTTTTCATAGAGTCAATTTACACTTCAGTGTTAAGCCTCATCCACACGTCCGTGTCCGTGCTCAAAGCCATGAGCAGGTGGTCAGTGATGCATCCGTGACGCTGTCCGTGAAGGATCCGTGTTGGGTCCGAGTGTCCGTTTTTTGCTGTCCGTGTTGCATCCGTATTTCACTGACACTGAACAGCTGAAAAATAATTTTCAAAGCATCTCTTCCTAATGATGGCATCCGTGGTTTTCACGGACCCATAGACTATAATGGACGTGATGGATCCGTGAAGAAAGACAAAATAGAGCAGGCATTTGTGCTGAAAACACGGAGCGTGCTAAAACACTGATGTCTGAATATACACATTAAAATGAATGGGGACGTCTGCTGTCCGTGGAGAACACGTACAGCACACATCCGTGGAACACTGACTTGTGAATGAGGCTTTAAAGAGAGAAGTAAAGTTGTACTAGATAAAAAATCATCTAGATTTGTCAATGGCCATTCTATTAATGTTCTATAATATTAATATTATCTGACTGGATGATCATAGGGAGTGTAATACTGTAAAGGTTGTGACATAGCAAGGGGTTTTGTTTGGGAAGGCAGGTATTTTCCTCCCAACATGGGCGGCTGGGCTGATTTCCAGCCAGGTGAGATCAAATACCGGACCGGAGTTTATGTGCCGATCCGGGTTTTGGCAGAACCTGGCTGTCCTTTAAATAGGCAGCTGGGCTCAGAATCAAGGTCTCTGTTTTGGGATCTGAGGCATGGTGCCGTACTAGAGGGCTGAGAGCCGCATGCGGGGAAACAGGCCCCCTAAAGCCTGCTGTGGACGCTGGAAAAACCTGCTTATAAGGTGACTGTTTTGTGCTTTGGACTTTCCTTTGTGTGAACGAACACTAAGACTGAAAATTGTTGCTTTGTTTTTTCTCCTGTGTGAATAAACACTGAAGTTTTGTTTTACAAACTGTTTCTTTTGCCTCTTTTCTGCGTCCGCTTACCCTGCCTACCAGAGTGAATCCCCACAATTGGTGGCCTGGAGCGGGCACACGCAGTGAGGCTGGCGTAAATGCCGAAATGTTTTTTTCGGGTACGGCTGAATGTCCTGGATTAAACCAGCTAAATTTAAACCTGTGTCACGTGACAAAATGGAGGCTGTAATGAAAGCTCTTGTGGAGGCTAATTAACACCAGCATAAAACAAAACAGCTGCTGTTACAACACGTGATGGCTTTACTGGCAGCAGGAGCGTCCCAGAGTGTCCATGATGTCCGGAAAGCGGTCCGTGCAGCGATCCCCAAGATGACACCAGCAGATGACGTTGAAACCTACCTGGCGATGTATGAGAAGGTGGCCACAAGGGAGAATCTACCCTGAGATCAGTGGGCTGAGGTCGTCGCTCCGTTCCTGACATCAGATTCCCAGCAGGTGTATTTCGACTTGCCGGATGATCAAACGTTCGACTACTGTAGTGTACGGGGACTGTAATGCCCGTCACTACAAAAGTGTCACTTGGTGTGCTGTCGTCCCCCCTTATTTATGGGGAAGTTGGTATATGTCATCTTTATAAATTGTCATGTAATGTAATGTTATGTATTTCCCTGTTACTGTGAAACTTGCATGTACAGGCCTGCTAGGGGTGTCATTCCAGCTTCTAGTCACTTGAGGGAGCTAGAGAGCCCTAGTTTATATAAGGCCCAGTCAGGGAAGCAAAAGGCAGTCTAGAGTTGATTCTAGAGTCTAGTCTAAGTGGGAGTCTGTGGTTGGAGACTAGACAATGTCAGAGACAAGTCCAGGCCTGAAGCCTGCGTTCCAGGAGAAGGTTCCCCTCCTGAATTCCCATAAGCAGAAACAGGAATATCTTAGTTGAAGAGCCGGAGAAAGCAGAGAGAGAGACAGAGGCAAAACTCAAGAAAGCAAGAGGTACTCAAGATAACAGAGGAGGTACTTTACAAAGCTAAAACCAAGGATATAAGCCAGAGTTAAGGTATTGGGCCTTGGAGAAGATTTTCTATGTCCCAGGATCAGTCAGAAATAGAGTGCAAGCTCCTGTACTGCAAGTCCTGTGTGTCACACTCTGAAGTCACCTTGCTTAATCTGTATTGCCTGCATCGACCGTATTGAGAAATCAACTGTATGCAAAGGAACTGTGCTTCCGTTAATGTCTCTATGAAAACTACTAAAGTTGGAGTTCTGTTTTAACATCACGGTGTTCCTCATTTATTCCTGCTATCAGCAAACGGCGTGCCACCGTTTAATTGGCACTGGCGTCACGAACATTTTCCTACCATCACCTGCCTATGCAGAGAGTCAGCCGTCTCAGGTTAGTGTCTATTGCACTACTACACCCAGGAACACATTTCTACACACAACTTGAGTACTCTGCACTACCAGAAAGTCAAGGATGAGATTCTGGCAAGACTGGGGGTGAATGTGTTGGTCCAGGCCCAGCGGGTGCATCAGTGGGCGTTTAAGCCGGCGGAGCCCGTGAGACCCCAGTATTATAACCTGCTTAACATCTTGCAAAAGTGGCTACAGCCTGACGTGCTGAGCCCCACTGCTATGCTAGACCGTCTGTTGGCTGATATGGAAAGAAAAACAACCGAACCAGCACCTCCATAATAAGTAAATTTGAAGTGCACGCTACCTTGGCTGAAACACAATGTGAATAGTAGAACTACAAGTAACAGCACACTGCTAGTCAATTGCACAAAGATATAGGCAAATACTAAATGAAAAATAAGCTGCTTGGTGGCCATATTTACTACAAGGGCAGTTAGAAGCTCTTTGCGCATATAGTTGATCAAAAATATGTCGGGCCCATCTACCGAACGACAAGGTGTGGGTCTACTCTAACATGCCTCTCCTGGGCTTACAGCCTACAATCTGGGCAAAGTAGCACCCAGCTATATCCTACACATGCCTCTCCCAGGCTGTCAGCCTGCAATATGGGCAAAGTAGAATACAGATATACAATCTTTTTTTTTCATTTAGTATTTGCTTATATCTTTGTGCAATTGACTAGAAGTGTGCTGTTACTTGTAGATCTACTAATCACATTGTTGGCTGATATGTTTTGGAGGGCTTTGCCACCCCCCTCCAGCAATGGATCGGCCAGGTCTCTCCAGGTAATGCTCTCGAGATGGTCGACCTGGTGGAGCGCTATGAGGCTACCCGGAATCTACAGGGGGGTTCTTTTGGGAGGGGGGTAGTCAAATCCTGTAACTCTCCACCCAAGACCCGGCGGTTTGTGCCCACCAAACCCGCCCGAGATGTACCCCCTGTGGACCCAGCTCCGATAGTCTGTTGGCGGTGTCTGGAGCCTGGCCATGTACGAGCTGACTGTCCACATCAGGTGGAACCCATGGACACAAACTATGGCTTCCGTCAGTCGTTATGTTAGGAAGCTGTGTGCAGCGGGAGCCCCGGAGACTCTGAATCACCTGTGCCAGGTGGAGGTGGGAGACACTCCAGCGGAGGCTCCAATGGACTCAGGGAGTCTGGTGACCCTGGTAAGGGCTCCCCTGGTACGGTCCACTGAGTATACTGGCCATAAATTCGGGGTCATGTGTATTCATGGAGACTTAAAATACTACCCCACTGCTATCGTGTCTCTATCCACGGTTGCTGGCAGGTGGACCCAAGAGGTGGCTGTCGCCATCAATCTACACTACGAACTTATAATAGAGAGAGACTTCCCGGGCTTTCCAGCACCGTGGCCTGCTATGAGAGTAACTGATACCCATGAGATAGGGGTAACCCTAGCAGAGCTGCCCGGCTCAGGGGGGAGACCAGAACCCTGGGAACCTGAGTCCGAAGGGCCAGCGGTAGGAGTGACCGCCACTTCGGTGGAAGAGGGGGAGACAACCCCGCTAAGTGTGATGGTGGGAGACATGGAGGACTTGCCGCCGGGTCCTGAGCTGGCAGACCTCAATGTCTCCGCGATCATTTTGGTACCGCCCAAAACCGGGACCCAACCTTATACTGAGCCTAGGAAAATGTATTAATAGTAGATGGTGAACCACAAGAACCAGGGGCAGAGTTGGTGTTACCCCATTTTGTGGTTCATCAGGGTATGTTGTACTGGGTGAATCCATTGAACAGTTGGCGGCGCCCCAGGCTTATCGCAAACTTGAGTTAGAGTTAGCCCACCAACATGTTCTCGGGGGTCATCTGGGAATGCAGAAAACACAGGACCGGATACTACAACTGTTTTACTGGCCCAGTGTGTTTAGGGAGGTGAAGGAATTCTGTAAATCTTGCCAGGCAACTAGCCCCCAACACCTTTTTCGCAGTCCCTTGGTACCTCTCCTGATCATCAAGGTGCCGTTTGAGCGAATCGCTATGGACCTTGTAGGCCCAGTACCGAAGTCCGCTAGAGGACACCAACACATCTTGGTCGTCCTGGACTACGCCACTCGGTACCCGGAGGCGGAGCCACTGCGACATACATCGGCGAAGCTTATAGCTAAGGAACTAATGGAGATGTTCTCCCAAGTGGGGCTACCTAAAGAGGTTCTGACTGACCAGGGGACCCCTTTTATGTCCAAGGTCATGAGGGAACTCTGTAAGTTGCTGCATATCAGACAGTTACGGACGTCAGTTTACCATCCGCAAACGGACGGTCTGGTGGAAAGGTTTAACAAAACTCTAAAAACTTGGTTAAAAAGGGTGGTGTCTAAAGATGGGAAGGATTGGGATCTTCTGTCCTATCTCATGTTCGCAGTGCGTAAAAGTGTCCTGGAGTATGTTGTTAAGATGCAACAGCGGATAGAGACCTTTTTACATCTGGTCAGGGAGCATATGGAGGCCGCTCAGTGAGCCCAGAGTCGGATCTATAATCGGCAGGCTCAGGTCCGGATCTTTAACCCTGGTGACCGGGTTTTGGTTCTGGTACCAACCGTGGACAGTAAGTTCCTGGCTAGATGGCAGGGGCCCTACGAGGTACTCAAGAAAGTTGGAGAGGTAAATTACAAGGTACACCAGCCAGGGCGGCGGAAGCTGGAGCAGGTTTACCATGTTAATTTACTTAGACCTTGGAAAGATAGGGAAACCTGTACGGAAGACAGCCCACGACTGGGTTTGCTAGGGGGAAGAGGTTCCAGCTCCTATGTCTCAGGCAAGGGAAGTGGTTGCCACAGTAAAAATTGCTGACAGCCTCTCCTCTAGGCTCAGGAGACCAGGGAGTTCATTAGTCGGAACACGGATGTGTTCTCGGACCTCCCTGGACGCACTTCCGCAATCCAGCATGACGTTGTCACTGAGCCTCAGGCAAAAGTCCGGTTAAAGCCATACCGAGGCTCGGCGACAAGCCATCTCGGAGGAAGTGCAGCTCGCGCTGCGGCTAGACGTCATCGAGGAGTCTAGAAGTGAGTGGGCCAGTCCTATAGTCTTGATACCCAAGCCAGACGAGACGTTGCGGTTTTGTAACTATCTTCGTAAGCTGAACTAAATGAATGAGCTTTTGAAAGGTTAGGCCAAGCCCGGTATTTTTCTGTTTTGGACCTCACCAAAAAGTACTGGCAGGTACCCTTGATGGAGGCTGTCAAGGAGAAAACTGCCTTCATTATACCAGATGGGCTGTACCAATATAAGGTGTTACCCATTAGTCTGCATGGCGCCCCTGACACTTTTCAACATCTAATGGACATTGTGTCACGGCTGAGGATGGGGAAAACCCTCAGCCGTGCGATGCCAGAAGATGTTTGGAAGCTACTAGGCCAGAAACAACAGAATTAGGGAGCAGGTCACCTCCTAAAGCATCCCTAATCTGACCCTGACTCCTAGCTGCATGAGCCGACCTTGATGGTAGGAGGGCTCATGCTCCGGAACCTCGGATCCCTACTTACCCTCCGCCGATCCCTGAACTAGGAGCTGGGTAGACCACCTGTTCCTCCCGGATGCGGAGAAACAGGAGTCTAAACTGGCCGAGCTGCAAGGGGATATAAACATAAACAGACTATGGATATGGCAGGAGAGTGAAAGACTTCCACCCCTACCTGCCACAGACACACTGACTGGATCCCTGGACACAAGTGCTGAAGTCCACACACAGACATAAAGGGACACAGCACACATAAACACACAGGAAGCCAGAACCATAGCTGCAATAATAACAGACACCACATAAACATAAACTTAACATCACATAACATTTATGACCACAAGGGTGGCCCTCACTGGCAGATGGTATAAGGGACCAGGAGGGTGCCTCCAGCTTACAAACAAGGCTGGAGTACCCCTCAGAAATCAAGTCTCAACTGAGGCTATATAGCCCAAAGTGGCCACACCCACACAGACACACCCAGTGTTCACACACACAGAAGGGAATTAACCCTTCTCACACCAGGGAAGGGACAACAGCCACATACAGGGGAAGTGTACAAACCCTTATCACACTGCAGCTGTTACTGCAGGCAACGACATACGTGGCAACCGTGTCCTGGGAGTCAGCCAGAAGGCCGAGACACTGCCACCACATGTACAGAATACAACACGTTACCTCGGGCAGCCACAAGTAAAGGGAAACTATCACAGTGCACACACCCAAACTTTGTGCACACCAAATATATAAAAAGGCACACCTACAAAGACAGGTTGCCAAGTGCAACCGCATGCAGATTGCAGCAAGCTGCCTAGCAACAGCTCAGGCTGCTATACTGCCAAGTATAAACATGTTGCCAGCGGCAACCACATGTGAGGCAACAATCCAGCCACCCTCACAATGTGATTGACAAAAACCAAACCTCAGGCAACTGCATGCGGATCAGGAGTCACAACCATAACCATGGTCGTGACACATTGTGCTTCGTCCACATCGGCGGTACGCCTCGGCTTACCTGGATGATATTGTCATTCACAGTACCGACTGGGAAAGTCACCTGCCAAAGTACAGGCTGTAGTAGACTCCCTTCGAAAGGCTGGTCTAACAGCTAACCAAAAAAAATGTGCGATAGGGTTAGCGGAGACCAAGTACCTAGGGTATGTCATTGGGCGTGGAGTCATCAAACCCCAAGTAAACAAAATAGAGGCGATAAGGAATTAGCCCCGACCTGTCACCTCTAAGCTAATAAAGTCAATCCTGGGAATTGTGGGCTATTATGAGGTTCGTTCCCCATTTTGCCACTTTAGCAGCTCCATTGACAGAGCTCTTAAAGGGACGGAAGTCTGTGATGGTCCGCTGGAATGACCAGGCAGAAGAGACTTTTTCCGCTTTGAAGTCGGCCCTGTGTGGGTCCCCAGTTTTGGTGACGCCCGACTTTAAAAGGGAGTTTATAGTACAAACCAATGCCTCCCAAGTGGGCCTCGTGTTGTACTGTATTAGGAAGTCAACGGGGAGGAGCATCCTGTTGTCTTCCTCAGCCGTAAGCTCACTCCAGCCAAGACCCAGTACAGTATAGTGGAGAGAGAGAGTGCCTGGCCATCAAGTGGGCACTCGAGTCTCTCCGCTATTATCTGTTGGGAAGAAAATTCCGTCTGGTAACTGACCACTCCCCTCTGAAGTGGATGAGCCAGGCCAAAGAGAGGAATGCTCGGGTCACTAGATGGTTCTTGCCTTGCAAAACTTTAAGTTTACAGTAGAACACAGGGCAGGCCAGTTACAGGGAAACGCGTACGCCCTGTCCAGCGTACACTGTCTGGCATGTTCACCCCCTCAGGGTTGAACAAAGGGGGGGGGGGGGGGGGGGGGGGTGTATGTGACATAGCAAGGGGTTTTGTTTGGGAAGGCAGGTATTTTCCTCCCAACATGGGCGGATGGGCTGATTTCCAGCCAGGTGAGATCAAATACCGGACCGGAGTTTAAGTGCGGGTCCGGGTTTTGGCAGAACCTGGCTTTCCTTTAAATAGGCAGCTGTCTTGGGATCTGAGGCATGGTGCCGTGCTAGAGGGCTGAGAGCCGCATGCGGGGAAACAGGCCCCCTAAAGCCTGCTGTGGACGCTGGAAATACCTGCTAATAAGGTGACTGTTTTGTGCTTTGGACTTTCCTTTGTGTGAACGAACACTAAGACTGAAAAACTGTTGCTTTGTTTTTGCTCCTGTGTGAATAAACACTGAAGTTTTGTTTTACAAACTGTTTCTTTTGCCTCTGTTCTGCGTCTGCTTACCCTGCCTACCAGAGCGAATCCTCACAATGTGCATACTTACAATTAAATACTGCCTGTAAAATCACAAATTAATTGGTTCCTCATATGCAAGTCAGGGGATTTACATATCCTGTTCCTGACATACCCTGCTGATTGGGTTGCCTGCTTTATAACTTTGAATATACAGATATGAAGGAGATGAGAAATAAATTATTAAAGGGATACTGACCTCAATATATATATCTCCTTGTTTTTTTAGTTTCGCACAGGAAATTAGCAGTTGAAATACTTTTATATAAAGATTTCCTCAAAAATGAAAGGTCAACCAGTTTACAAGCATTTACATACTGTTGATGGCGGTTTTATAAGTGCTACTATACACTGTAAGCGTACAGTACAGCTACAATAAATCTGTTTTGGAGTTTATGAACTTTACACATCTGGGATAGGAAATGAAAGAAGGACAGTGTTTGTCATGGGCACAAGCGTGCTGAGCATTCTGCTATGTGCATTTATTGCATACGGCAGGAGAGATCGACAGCCAACTGTCCTTTACACTTTGGACTCTTTCTATACTTAGCTCCCTACACACGAGTCTCAAATGCTTAAGAAATATCGTCCCTCATTAAAGGAAGCCAAATGATGCCCAACATTGACTTTGTAGCAATGGTTTGTAAACTATGTGCATGGACACCAGCAGATGACTGATGGATTTTGCGATTACGCAATGTAATTCATGGCAATAAACGACTGCATTCAATTAACAGTATCCATTACTATAGCACTTTTTTTTTACAATACTTTTACTTAGGGCTCATGCACACGAACGTGGTTTGGTGCCGCATCCGAGCCGCATTCACTTCAGTGGGGCCGCAAAAGATGCGGACTCTGTGCTGTCTGCATCCGTTGCTCCGTTCTGTGGCCCCGCAAAAACTATAGGTCATGTCCTATGCTTGTCCATTTTGGGGACAAGGATAGGCATTTCTTTAATGGGCCGCCCGTTCCATTGTGCAAAACACTGCACTTTCGTGTGCATGAGCCCTTACACTGATTTTCAGCTCAGTGGCTCCATAAAATGGGTGCTCTATCTTAGACATTTATACCATATCCACAGCATGTGCACAGCTCTCTCTATTCCTTTCTAAGGGTGTTAGCCAAGCAAACATGCAAGGCCAACTCTCAATTAATTCTTCATCTGGATGTAGCTGCCAGCAGCCGTCATACTAGTTGGGACGGAGGTCAGAGGTCCACCATTCTAGAGATAGATCTGGGTCCCACCTCTAGAAACTAGACCTATCACACATTTATAGAATATCCTGTGGAAATGCCAGTACAGATGTTGCAAATGTTAACCTGACACTTAATGCCTTAAAGAGGACCTTTCACCTCCCCTGACATGTCTGTGTAATGTCCCGGAGTGCCATTACCACTACTTTTTGGCACCTTGCTACTGTATCCTATGTGCTAATTTATATTACCTAATGTAGCTCTTGTCATCTCCTAATAATGTTCATATTTATTCCTGTAACTGATATGTTCATGGAATTGCCTGGTCTACCAGCAGATGGCGGCAGCATTTGCAGAGATAGTTTCTCTAGAGAGGAACCTTCTAGTTCCATTTCAGCCCTCTTTAGAGAGGGAGGAGTTTAGTTAGTCAGTACAGAGTAGCCCCTGTATGGGGATGCAGCAGGCGCTCATCCTTCTTGGACGAGCCTGCAAGGGCAGTCTAGTCCACCCTCCGTAGGGAGAGGTTGTGTGTCAGCCAGCAGAGCACTGCTTGCTCTGCTGTGCCAAGAGGCCCTGCCTCTGAAGTCTACATGGTTGCTTGTCCCCTCTTAGGCTCGCATTGCCTTCATCAAAGCTAGAGCTTGAGGTACTCCAAAGCCAGGACAAGAAGTTCCTAGGATTAAAGTAAGAGACAGACTACAGACAGCTAAACTAAGTTCCAGCAGAAGAGGAAAGTTCCTGTTTATTCCAGCTAGCATAGCAGAGCTGAGATTGTTGCAGAGAAGTATTTGCCTGCCAAAGTTAAGCCAATACCTGCTGATGACCAAGATACCATTTGTAACAAGGGCGTAGCTAGAAATAACTGGGCCCCATAGCAAAAATATTTTATGGGCCCCCCCCCTCCCGGATTTCCCACCCCCACATACCTCTCGGACCTCGCCGCCACATCCGCAGCTCCTCATGCACTTGAGACGGTTACGCGTAGGACTGAGCACAGACAGTTGGTCACTGGCAACGCATTTGTGCCAGTGTAGGAAATGTATGAATCTAAATGTCTGTGTATTAAAGAAGATTGTTAAATTGTACAGGGGTCTGTAACACAAGAAGGTGAAAGTGCATATCGTGGGGTGTGTATGTGTATTAGACAGAAGGTAGGGATATGTATCTTGTGTAGTTTGGGTATTAGGGAGAGTAAGGGGTATATATCTAGTGCTGATACACGTGTAGGTGAAGAGCCACTCTGATATAATTTGTCTCTTTCATATTATAAGCTCCCCTTATATATAATTTAGTTAAAGTTCTGAAGACTCAGGGGTGCTGGCAGGCTTGGCCTCAGGGGTGCTGGCTGGCTTGGCCTCAGGGGTCCTGGCTTGCTTGGCCAGGCAGAAGGCGTGTGGGACACTGTGAGGCCTTTTTTCTCCAAGCTGCTCCGGGAAAAAAATATTTTTCATTACACCTCAGATCAGACCCCCAATGTTAATCAGACCTCAGCTAACAGCCCCAATAAGATCCCCAATGTTAATAAGACCTCAGATAACACCTCAGCTCAGACCCCAATATGAACGACCACCAATCAGACCTCAGATAAGAGCCCCATGCCTCATAGCAGCCCCCAGTAGCCTCATAGCAGCCCCCAGTAGCCTCATAGCAGCCCCCAGTAGCCTCATAGCAGCCCCCAGTGCCTCTCCATCAGCCCCCAGTGCCTCTCCATCAGCCCCCAGTGCCTCTCCATTGGTGGGCAGGGCAGTGCAGTACCCCCCCCCCCCGTATTAAAATCATTGGTGGGCAGTGCGCCCCCCCCTCCCCTGTATTAAAATCATTGGTGGGCAGTGCGCCCTCCCCGGCAGTTCCGATCGGAGTCCCAGCAGTGTAATGCTGGGGCTCCGATCCGTTACCATGGCAGCCAGGACGCTACTGAAGTCCTGGCTGCCATGGTCAGTTACTCTGCAGCAGCATACTCACGTGCGCTGTGGCCGCCCGGCGCTCCTTCTTCTTGTAGCTCACAGTCTGTGCGGCGCAATGCTTATGCTTATAGAAATGCGCCGCACAGTCCTGTGACAAGTTACAAGAAGGAGGAGCGCCCGGCGGCCACAGTGCATGTAAGTATGCTGCAGAGTAACTGGCCATGGCAGCCAGGACTTCAGTAGTGTCCTGGATGCCATGGTAACGGATCGGAGCCCCAGCATTACACTGCTGGGACTCTGATCAGAACTGCTGCTGCCACCAATGAAGGGGGGGGGCCCTATCGCACCACCACTCGTGAATTTAATTTTTTTATTTTTTTTTAATCCTCACCCGGCAGCCCAGGCCCCCAGTGGGTAGGGCCCCATAGCAATTGCTATGGTGATCCCTACGCCACTGATTTGGAAACTGTGAGAACTACCGTTTATGCCAAGTAAAGCTGTGTTCAACATTACT
Organism: Bufo bufo; assembly: GCF_905171765.1. Taxonomy (NCBI): domain Eukaryota; kingdom Metazoa; phylum Chordata; class Amphibia; order Anura; family Bufonidae; genus Bufo; species Bufo bufo. The sequence goes on along the minus strand of NC_053391.1, from coordinate 131,679,720 downwards.
ACAAGTCTGGACTCCATTCATTGTACTTATTCATCACCCAAGTTCAACTACCCTTTTTGCACTGCTTCGGACCTTTTCACGTCTGGGATCCAACGATATCCAGGTAGGAACATCGTGACACGTGTATACAACATCTACATAGACATTGTAGGCCACTCTACACCACTCTGGCAATCCTACCCTGGGTACCAACATTACCATCTACAAAGGGGACTCCATGTCCTCGTTGCTTAACTGCAACTAGTGTCATGTTTACTTGCTCTATAAGAGGGACATATCTAGTAGAAACCTCCTAAGGGGCGAGGGATACCCCAAACGCTGTACCCGTCCGTTGCATCTGTTGTAGTGACTACATGCAATAATTTTGGAGCATCTTTTCCTATGACTCTGTGTTGTGCTATTCATTTATTATTCCTAAGTTATGAATGAATTACTAGCAGTAAGCAGTGAATGCACAGTCTGACCAATCATTGCAAACTATTAGTAATTCATTTATAACTTACAAATACCCACTGTACTGAGATACTGCGCAAGTAGTTACTAAAACAGACAAGCACGGAGAGAGTACAGGTCCTGTGACATTTAGGCTTCATTCACACGCCCGTATAATGGGTCCACATCCGTTCCGCAAATTGCGGAACGGGTGCAGACCCATTAATTCTCTATGGGGACAGAATGGATGCGGAGAGCACACTATGTGCTCTCCGCATCCGCATTTCTGGAGCGCACCCCCGATCTTCCGGTCCGCAGCTCCGGAAAAAATAGAACATGTCTTGCGGACAAGAATAGGCAGTTTTACGGGGGTGCCGGCCGGGTGTATTGCGCCGGTTGCAATGCACTACGGACGTCTGAATGGAGCCTAAAAGGGGTATTCTGGATGTCAGAAGTTATTCCCTACTCACAGGGTAGGGGATAACATTAGATCAGTGGGGGTCCTACCACCGGAACTCCAACCGATCACAAGAACAGGGACTCCATACCCCTCAGGGCCCCTCAAAATTAACAGAGTAGCAAGTCAGGCATGTACACTGCTGCTCTATAACTCTATAGGGGAGTTTCGGAAATAGCCGAGCGTTGTGCTCGGCTGTCTCTGAAGCTCCCGAAGAATTTAGTACAGTGGCAGGAGCAGCAGTGTGCATGTCTGATCTGTCGCTCTTTTCATTTTGGGAGACCCAAAAGGTGCGGGGTCCCTCTTCTCATGATTCCTGGGGGTCCCAGCTGTAGGACCCCCATTGGTAATAATTATCGCCATCCACGCCATTACCAACACTGTTCTGCTGTCAGCCTCTTGTCCAACAACACAAAAAAAGACTGCATAAAAACAAAAGCCTAATTTATTACACTGGCCCAAAAATGGAGGCAGAACGCATTTACACCAGAGAGGGGTCCATTAGGTACCGTATTTCCACATAGGACATAAAGTACAGAGGAAAAGTGCGAGTTTTGCCATGAATCTGCAGCAAAAAACACTAAATACCGCTTGAATTACCTGATTTTTTTGCTCCAGAAATTTCATCCTCTACATTGAAGGGGTGGAATGCGCGGTGAAGATCTGCAGCGTATATTGACATGCTGTAGGTTTCAAATCTGCACTGCAGGTCAACGTACGTGGATCTTTTACACAATGGGGCACATTTATCAAGCTCGCCTGTTTTTAGGCATAAAATGAGACTGGAGTAATATATTCGGCTGTCAGTCTTTTGCCTAGTATTTATTAAGTCACACAGCAGTTGATGATTAATTAGACTAGGCGTATTGTTATTAGTCTGACCTCTGGTGGTTATTTTCCGGTTAGACAGGTTCATATTCGTTCAGACTGGTGTAATGTATTTGTGCATGAAAAAGAAAAGTTGTATGTCTCCCCGAAAGTGTGACTTTTAATGCAGAAAAGTCCCTGCAGTGGAGTAAAAATTTGACAGTTTTTTAGCATAATCCCTGTAAAAAAAAAAAAAAAAGGTGTCCCTACATAAGTAGATCGAAAAAAAAGTTGTGAAAAATAGACAACTCCTGAATTAGGCCTGATGCACACGGCCGTTGGGCAGCCCGCAAACAGCATCACTTGAACGTCACTTGAATGGGTACGCAATTCCGGAGATGCGGAACGGAGTCATGGAACGGAACACCGGAAGCACTACGAAGTGCTTCCGTGGTGTTTCTTTCTGTTGTTCCGCACTGCAAATAAATATGACCTGTCATTTTTTTTTGCGGTGCGGACAGACCACGAACCCATTCAAGTTGAATGGGTCCGGCCCGCTGCACGGATGTTGCCCATGCATTAGGGACCGCAATTGCGGTCCCCAATGCACGGAACGGCCGCACAACGGCCGTGTGCATGAGGCCTTAGTCTAAAACTGCAAAAGAGTCGAACAAGGCAAAAGCCTCCAAAACAGGTGCAATTTCAGTAGTAAATGTGACTAGTGAAAGACAACTGTCTATGGGCTCATGCACACGACCGCATGTATTTTTCGGTCCACAAATTGCGGATTTGCAAAAAAAAAGGATCACGTCTATACGGCAACAGTTTTTTTTGCGGATTCATTGTAACAAGCTTATCCTTGTCTGCAAAACGGACAAGAATAGGACATGTTCTATTTTTTTTGCGGGGCTATGGGACGGACATATGGGTATGCGGATAGCACATGGTGTGCTGTCTGCATTTTTTGCGGACCTATTGAAATGAATGGGTCTGCATCCTATCCGAAAAAAAAAAATATATATATAAAATATGTTTGTGTGAATGTAGCCTTAAACAGCATTTTCTTGACCAAAAACAGGCGCAGACACTATAATAAATGTGTCCCAATGTGTGGATGAGATGTGTTCAGCATCCCTTGAGCTCACCAGAGGAATTTATTCTGAGGGCCCACCCTCTGTGTATATAGGACCTTAAAGGGGTTGTCTCACTTCAGCAAATAGCATTTATTATGTAGAGCAGGGATCAGCAACCTTCCGCACTCCAGCTGTTCAGAAACTACTACTCCCAGAATGCTTCATTCACTTCCATGGGAGTTAGAAGAGCAACCGAGCATGTTTGCATGCTGGGAGTTGTAGTTTCATAGCAGCTGGAGTGACGAAGGTTGCTGATCCCTGATGTAGAGAATGTTAACACAACGCACTTACTAATGTACTGTGATTGTCCATATTGCTTCCTTTGCTGGCTGGATTCATTTTTCCATTACATTATACACTGCTCGTTTCCATGGTTACGACCACACTGCAATCCATCAGTGGTGGTCGTGCTTGCACACTATAGGAAAAAGCACCAGCCTACGTGAGCTCCCATGGTCCCGGCCAGCAAATAGTAGGCCGGTGCTTTTTCTATAATGAGCAAGCACGACCACCATTGATGATTGCAGGGTGGTCATAACCATGTAAACGAGCAGTGTATAATGTAATGGAAAAATGAATCCAGCCAGCAAAGGAAGCAATATGGACAATAAAAATATACTTGTAAGTGCCTTGTATTAAAGGGGTTGTCTCATCTGCGACAATGGGGACATAACGCTAGGGTATGCGGGCAAAAGTGGTGGCTGGAGGACTCCAGTCCGGCCACCACCAAGCGCTCTCCCCACAGAATTGAATGGGAGCGCACCGGCCACTGCTCCCATTCACTATGGGCCCGACGGAAATAGCCGAGCCAGCGCGCGACTATTTTTGGCGGACCCATTGAAATGAATGGAGGGTGCCCTCCACCACTTTCAGTGCTCTGTTTAGGAGATAGGTGTGGGCCCCAGCGGTGGGACCTGCACTTAGACAATGGGGGCATATCCTATTGATATGCCCCTATTGTCTCAGATGAGACAACCCCTTTAAACTTTGTCTTTATGATAAATGCCATTTGCTGAAGTGAGACAACCCCTTTAAGGGCCCTGTTTTATTAAGGGGCCATTATTGTCAGAGCTTGGGTCCACTGGAGGATCCTGTGGTACCCTAGTGGGCCAGTTCAACCCTGGATGTCTTAAAATTGTATGCACTTTGATGGTACTATACAATGCTGCGGATTTGCAGCACAAAAATCGGCAGCATATCCACAACATGTGAACATACGCTAATAGTGAAAACTTTGGACTTACCCTTTAACCCCTTCATGATGTGAAAGTACCAGACTATTGTTGCATTTATCCATCTGAGAACTCAAGACTGGCATTTTTCCACAGTTGTGAAGGTCACTGAGACAGATGGGACAAGGCTCACATGCAAATAGCATATGGGAAAATAATTGTCATAGATACTTTTCCTGCCATTAGTGACACTTATAATTACAGAACGCACTAGTAACTTCATCATTGGTATCACCTTTATTATTGTACCCAGCAAGGTCCCTAATTATAGACAACATGAACACCCTGAGGCTATGCTCGCACGGCTAAAATCTGCTACTAATCTGCCACTGATTCAGCAGCGGAGAACGTGCGGTACTTAATCAGGGGCCAGCAACCTTCGTCAATCCAGCTGTTGTGAAACTACAGTTTCCTGCAGACTCTATTCTGGGCATGCTGGGAGTTGTAGTTTCATAACAGCTCAAGTGCCAAAGGTTGCCTACACGCGGTGTGCTGTCCGCATCTTTTGTGGCCCTATTGAAGTGAATAGGTCCGCATTCGACCCGCAAAAATGTGGATCAGATGCAGACAAAAAATGGGTCCGCAATCACGGAGATGCGGAACGGAAGCACGGATCGGAACCCCACGGAAGCACCCTGCACCGCAAAAAAAAATAGAATTAAGTCCCATTCAAATTGCGGTCCCCTTCGTGTGCAAGAGGCCTAAGGTGAATGAAACAGATTTTCAGTTGCAGAATTTTCGGCCACAAAATCTGCCGCGTGTGAAGGCACCTTTAGAAGAGTATTTGGTTCCAGTTTCTATGAAACCGCTTCTATAAAATCCTTTATAAAATCTGCTTCCAAGAAGTAACCTGTCACCGGGGTCGTAGCTATAGGGGGTGCAGAGGTAGCAGACGCTACCGGGCCCAGGAGCCTGAGGGGGCCCAAAGACCCTTGTGCCACATAAGAAGACACCAGTATTATAGAAAGTGCTTGATGGTCAAGTTACACCTCTGGCTGGGGGGGGGGAGGGGTTAGGTCAAGAATTTGGCATGTGAGGGTTCTGTTTCAATTTTTGCCTCAGGCAGCATAAAGGCTATGAGCTTCCCAGGGGGGGCCCAAGCTGAAGTCCTGCACCAGGGCCCATTAGCCATCCGTGTCACATCCGTATTGTATCCATTTTTTGGCGGATCCATCTTTACAATGCCTGTCCTTTTCCAAAAAACTGACAAGAATAGGACGGAGTCATTTCTTTTATTTTTTTATGCGGACCCATTGAAGTGAATGGTTCCACATACGGACCTGTAAAAAACCGTAATGGAAACAGAAACAAAATACATTTGTGTGTATGAGCCCTTACACTGTGTGCACAAGGTGGAGTTTATAACACTAAAGTCAGTGGGGGAGATTTATCAAAACTGGTGTAAAGGAAAACTGGCTTAGGATATGTTCACACGGCTAAAATCTGCCACTGATTGAGCAGTGGAAAACAGGCGTTTTCAGCTGCTAAAAAGCTCGCCGAGAGTTTTTTCATTGACTTTAACGCCACCTTTGCTACTAAAAACGACCTGTTTTCAGCTACTGATGTGCTACAGTTTTTTCTGCCGCTGGTTTTTCCATGTGAACTTAGCTTTAGTTGCCCATAGCAACCAATCAGAGTCCACCTTACATTTTCAAAAGAAGATCTGAAAAATGAAAGGTGAAACCTGATTGGTTGCTATGAGCAACTAAGGCAGTTTTACTGATGAATCTCCCCCCACTGAGAAAACTGCTGGTGGAGTTTTGAATGTGGATTTAGCAGAGGAAAAACTCTGCTAAATCAGTGGCAGATTTTAGCCGTGTGAACATACTCTGAAAAGATTTGAACTGTATGCTGCTTGGTGAGAGAGTCGTCCGTCTGCTGTATTACGATTATTAGGTGAATCTACCAGACATTAGTAATCTACATTTCAGACAAAACAGGAAAAAAAATCCTGCTTATGCGCAAAAAATGTTATAAATGGCCATTGATGGTGCCGTACCCAAACGTCCATGAACCTATAACATGTAAGTCTGGAAAGCCAACAATGAGCTCAGTATAGGCGAAGCAAACAAACAGCGTTTCTATTATTTCATGAATGGAAACCCCACAATATGCGTGCACGGGTGTTTATTTTATAGTTGTGCCCTTTTGCCCTTTTCTATTAGGCAGTTCCTTATCGGGGGGTGTAAGTCCCCCTCTCTCTGAACCGTTTCATTCAGGATGCACAAGAAGAGCCGTCTCTGTTCACAAGGCAGCATGTGGCTTTTTCCAGCGCCTGGGACAGAACAGCTTTTCATCGCCTTGGCCACAATCCGGGAGCCAGTAAAATCCTAGTCCTGAGGTTACCTGCCAACACAAACCAGGGGGGTGATGGAAGGAAGTAAGGGGGTGGAGGTGCTAGGATTTCACAGCTCTCTTCCCACAGGCGCCAGGATTCAGCAGCACCAACAATCTGCCTGGGAAGATAAAGGAAGGGGTGTTAAAGTAACAACCTGAGCTTGTAAGCTGGAGCTGGCAGGGTTGACATTACAGACTGAGAAGACAAGAGCAGAGACTCCACACACAACTCCTCAAGCACCAGGTTATACGGGAATACAGCTGCTGGCAGGAAGTGGCATCTAGGAGGATTGCTCTCTTGGCTTACACATCCATCGGCACAGCCAGAGAAACCAAAGGGAACGTATGTCACGCTTTACTCAAGAAAGGCGGTGAAATCTAGAAATGTCTTTGTGCCTGCAGCAGGAGCAGAGGTGTTCTCATTCAGGAGCGTCAAGTGATCTCCAGTGAAAAAAACAAGAATGGCATAAAAACCGCCAACGTATACATTAATGAATGCTTCAGAGGAATGGGAAGAACAGTTAATCAAAATCTATTAGGTTCAATACAACCCTGCATAAATTCTGCTCACAGCCTGGAGGTTCTGACAGTGGAAATCTACTACGGATCCCTGATATCTCCCCTTAAGGGAAACAGGGAATGAACATGTTGAATGTTTCCAACCCAAAGGGATTTTGTGTGAATGATCATATTAATGAAAGCATTGAGGAAGATGTCATTCAACTAACAGATACTGTATATTATTTCTACGGCTAGCTTAAAGGGTTTGCCCAGATTATAGATGTTGATGGCTTTTTGATACAGGTGGTTAAAATCAGACTGTTCCTCCTGCATTCCATCAGCTGAAGGCTCATGTGAAGCTTTATCTCTGATCTCCTGACCTCATAAACAAAGGGACAGTCTGCAAATAGACTTTTTTTTTAATAAAGACCAATTAAAATGATTTCTTAGCCCAAAATGAGTAAAATGAAACTATAATAAAATGGCCCTGAAGATGTTAATAGTCGTTAAAGTGCATCTGTCAGATTTGTATCTATTAAACTGGCTGACCTGTTACATGTGCTCTTGGTGCTGAAGGCATCTGTGTTGGTTCCATGTTCATATGTACCCTCATTGCTGAGGAAAATTATGTTTTAATGTATGCAAATGAGCCTCTAGGAGCAATGGGGTCATTGCTGTTACACCTAGAGGCTCGGCTCTCTTTGCAACTGCTGTGCTTTCTCCACTTTGATTGACGGTGTCAGGCATGATGACGTTTACACTGCCTGGTCTTCTCAATGAAAGTGCAGATGGTGTGGCACTTGCAGAGAGAGCAGAACCTCTAAAGGCTCATGCACAATCTTTGGATGTTTTGCAGTTCGCAAATTGAGGATCCGCAAAACACGGATACTGTCCGTGTGTATTCCGCATTTTGTGGAACGGCCGGCCCCTAATGGAACAGTCCTATCCTTGTCCACAATGCAGACAATAACAGGAAGTTCTATTTTTTTGCGGAACGTCATGCGGAATGCACACTGAGTCATTATCGTTTTTTGCAGTCCCATTGAAGTGAATGGCTCCGCATACAGGCCGCAAAAAAACTAAACGGACACGGAAAGAAATACATTCGTGTACATGAGCCTTACGAGTAATGGAAACACCCCTGTTACTCCCCGAGGCTCATTTGCATATATAAAAAACATTTTTCTCAGCGATGCGGGCACATGTGAACATGGAACCAACACAGATGCCTTCAGCTGCCAGGTGCACATGTAACAGTCAAAATTCATGGTGGTATAGCGTAATGAAGTGATTAAAGCCAACATCCATGGTGGTCTTGGATGGAGAAAATGTTACAATTAAAATACATGAAGAAGAAGAAGAAAATCCCTTTATTGTCCCTCAGTGGGGAAATTTTGGCATAACAGCAGCAATCAGATTCACAACAGGAGCAAAAATAAGAGTAATTAGAAAAAGTAAAAATACAAGAAAAACATAACATAGAATTTACTTAAAAAATTCACTACTGGGTTTCTGGGAACAGTGGTGGTTATAAATCCTAACCGCTGCTGTAAGGAAGGACCTCCGATAACGTTCCTTCGTGCACCTAGGATGCAGCAGTCTGTCACTGAAGGAGCTCTCCAGCTCCACAACAGCTTCGTGCATGGGGTGGGAGACATTTTCTAAGGGCTCATTCCGTTTTTTGAGTTCCGTATAAGGACCGTATACGGAACCATTCATTTCAATGGATCCGCAAAAAAAAAACGGAAGGTATTCCGTATGCCTTCTGTTTCCATATTTCCGTTCTGTTCAAAGATGGAACATGTCCTATTATTGTCTGCATAACGAACAAGGATAGTGCTGTTCTATTAGGGGTCAGATGTTCCGTTAAAAACCGAATGCACACGGATTTCATCCGTATTTTTTGCGGATCCGTTTTTTGCAGACCACAAAATACTGAAAAAGCCATACGGTCGTGTGCATGAGCCCTAATAGTGATGTTAATTTTGCTAGAGTTCTTCGGTCACCCACCGCCTGCACTGGATCAAGGGGACAACCTAGGACAGAGCTGGCCTTCTTAAAGGGGTTCTGCAGTTTGTTTAAACTATTGATCTATCCTCTGGATAGATCATCAGCATTTGACCGGTGGAGGTCCGACACCCAGGACCCCCACCGATCAGCTGTTTGAGAAGGCAGGAGCGCCGCGGCCTTCTCACTGTTTACCGCTGGCCAAGTGATGTCACGACTAGTATCAACTGGCCTGGGCACGGCTAAGCTCTGTTCACTTGAATGGAGCTTAGCCCCGCCCAGGCCAGTTTATACTAGTCATGACGTCACTGGGCCTGCGGTAAACAGTGAGAAGCTGCCTTCTCAAACAGCTGATCGGCAGGGGTCCCGGGTGTCCCCACCGGTCAGATGCTGATGATCTATCCAAAGGATAGATCATCAGTTTAAACAAACTGCAGAACCCCTTTAATGAGCTTATCTAATCTCTGCCTCTTAGCCACAGATGAGCTGCTCCCCCAACAAACCACACCATAGAGTCAAAGAAGGTCTTTAGGAGTGTCCCCTGCACTCCAAAGGACCTCAGTCTCCTCAATGATATAATGGAAAAGACTACTGAAAGTCAGGGGCGGATTAAGTGCATGATAGGCCCGGGGCTGTCTACCCAACTTGGGCCCCTCCCTCCATTTTAGTTTAGTTTTTTTTTGTATGAAGAGGCTGCGGTGCTTCATGAGCGCCACAGTCTCTTCCTAGGCCATATGACATCTTCAGACAAAAAAAAATAGTAGTCCCTCCCATAATAATTTGCCCCTACACTGCCCCCACATAGTAATTTCTCCCACACTGCCCCATATAGTAATTTTGCAGCATACGGGTAGGTTACCCGACACTGCTAGTTTGTACTGTGTATTTCCCTTTAAGCCAGTTAGGCCTGGTGCAGGCAATCTTTATTCCAGCCAGCAGAGGGAGCCCCCAGTTCAATATAAATAGGCTAGGGCCTAGCCTAGGAAGTTCAGAAGTTTCTAGAGTCAGTGCTGAGAGAGACAGAGGCAAGTCCAGAAAAGCAAGAGGTACTAAAGACAACAGAGGAGGTACTTGATAATTATAAAACCAAGGATATACGCCAGAGCTAGGGCATCGGGCCTTGGAGAAGAGTTTCTATGTTCCAGGATCAGTCAGGAATAGAGTGCAAGCCGCCTGTACTGCAAGTCCTGTGTTTAACACTCTGAAGTCACCTTGCTATATATATTGCCTGCATCAAATGTACTGCAACCAACTGTCTGCAAAGGAACTGCGCTTCCATCTATGTCCATGTATGATGACTACTAAAGTTTGAGTTCTGTTTTAACATCACGTGGTTCCTCAGTTATTCCTGCTATCAGCAAACGGCGTGCCACCGTTTAATTGGCACTGGCGTCACGAACATTACTTATCATCACCTGCCCTTGCAGAGAGTCAGCTGTCTCAGGTTAGTGTCACAATTGCACTACAACACCCAGGAACATTTCTACACCTAACTTGAGTACGCTGCAATTTGCCCCCACACTGCCCCATATAGTAATTTGCCCCCACACTGCCTCCACATAGTAATTTGCCCCAACACTGCCCCCAATAGTAATTTGCCCCCACATAGTAGTCCCTCCCATAATAATTTGCCCCCACACTGCCCCCACATAGTAATTTGCCCCCACACTGCCCCCAATAGTCATTTGCCCCCACATAGTAGTCCCTCCCATAATAATTTGCCCCCACATAGTAATTTGCCCCCACACTGCCCCCATATAGTAATTTGCTCGCAGAGGAAGGCGGGATGAGGCCTGCGCCGGGATTTCACTACCGCATAGGCCTGAAGCCTATGGCGGTGATCGGCGACGGGACAGGGAGCTATGCGCTCCCGTGCCCCACCGCAGTATGTGGGCGTTCGGGTCGGCGTTAGGCCCCCGGGGCTGCCGACCCGAACGTCCCTATTGTAATCCGCCACTGGTGAAAGTGGTTAAAGAGGTATTCCGGTTTTGCAATTTTCAGCATCATTTGACAGGAAACATGCACATGACCGTGGTTTTTGTCAGATTCCATTTTTTGCGGGTTGGATGCAGACCTATTCACTTCAATGGGGCCGCAAAAGATGCTGACAGCCCAACCGTGTGCTGTCCGCATCCATATGTCCGTTCCGCAGCACCCGCAAAAAAAATAGAACATGTCCTATTCTTGTTCATTTTACTTGCCGGCAGCAGATCATGCTGTCTAATAGCAATCTGCGGCCAACAAACCACTAGCTAGACAGTATGAATCGCTCCTCCCCATGCTGTGGCGGAAATCGCTGCATGTAACAGCAGCGGTGTCCTCTGCTAGCTAGCAAGAGATTGCTGGGAGGCTTGCTGATCTACCTGTCTACTACAGGCTTAAAGGAGTTATCCAACCCTTATAATGACCCCCCAATAAATATTATACTTACCTGCTCCCCGGGCACCCGCGTCACTCCAGACCCCTGTACTGCCGCCACTGCGTTGCGCGGATCAAAACACCCGGCGATGGGGAGCAGCTAATGGCAGGCCGCGAGGAGGACGAGCCTTCCTAGCATCTCCTGTGATGCTGTGTGTACAATACAGAGCCTTACGCCTGTATTAGTTTCTCCAGCAGGACTTCAAGCAGGCTTTAATCTGTGATATTTGAGCTTGGAGGGGAAGGAGAGGCAGGGACCTGATGCTAGAGACACTCCCTGTGAGTCTTGCGTCAGGATGTACACAAAGGCCGTGGATCACTGATCGAAATTACACTGAAGGAGTCAAAATGCATTCAGAACTTTATCATCTGACTTATATAATACAGTAAGGTTAATCCCTTATTAACCACCAATACGCCTTTTTACATTGGTCACTAAGGGTCCTTAGGCTGGGCGGCCCAGTCTAAACGCTGCACAGGTCTCCCATTCAGCAGAAGAGTGGGAGCTTGGCTCTCACATGAGAGCCGCACTCCCGGTCTAACATTCTGGCCCAGCAGGAGTGGCGGTCCGGGCTATTTAACCCCTTACATGCCGCGGGAAATGGTGCCCGCTGCATGTAAGCTGTTACAGAGGGAGCAGACTGTTCCAAATGAGATTGCTGGTTGTCAATGTGTGTATACACAAGCCGGGACCTAGTAAAGGCCCCAGGCCTGCCTTGAGTGTTCCCCAGAGTATATTTTACTGAAGGAGCGCTATGTATACAGATCAGGAAGTGATCTGCCACTTCCTGTCCAGGCCCGGTGATCATGTGACCGCCGGGGGAGTGCAGGAGCTATTGGGTCTTCCATAGACCTCCATCAGCCGTGCACTGAGGCTGTACAGCACAGTATTATGCTGTACAGACTCTCTGGGGGGTGTATTTCCCCTGTAACTGGGGCTACTATGTCAGCCCCAGTTACAGGAGAAATCAATAGTTAAAAAAATAAATAAATGAAGTTAAATGTCCCCCAGAGGTCTTGTATGACCTTATGGGGGACACAAAGTGTAAAATAAAATAAAAATAAAGTGTTTTGAAAAAAAATATCTAAAAAAATAAATAAATAAAGTTTCACCCCAAATCCGTTATTTAAAAAATGTAAAAAATTGAAGAAAAAAAATAAAAGAGAAATATTTGCTATCATCGCGTCCACAATGAACGGCTCTAAAATAATATCATATGATAATATGATTTTTTACGGCGTAAAAAAATAAATCAACATTGTACCAAAACAGATTTTTTTTTTTGTGAGCTCACCTCCCAAAAAACATAATGTTAATCAATCAAAAAGTCATATGTACCCCAAAATGGTAGCAATAAAAGCATCACCTCATCCCGCAAAAAATGAGCCACCACACAAGACCAAAGCCAGAATTATTATTTTTTTAATTGCTGTATGAAAATTGCAACACAAACATTTTTTTTTTCTAAAAATGCTCTTATTGTGTAAAATTTAAAAAATAAATAAAAAAAATGAGACATATTTAGTATCCTTGCATCCGTAATGACAGGATCTATAAAAATATCACAATGTGATCATAATTTATCACATGATCTACCCCATCAAGTTAAAAATATGTACCCCAAAATGGTAGCAATAACAGCATCACCTCATCCCGCAAAAAATGAGCCACCACACAAGACCAGAGCCAGAATTATTATTTTTTTAATTGCTGTATGAAAATTGCAACACAAACATTTTTTTTTTCTAAAAATGCTCTTATTGTGTAAAATTTAAAAAAAACAAAAAAAACTGAGACATATTTAGTATCCTTGCATCCGTAATGACAGGATCTATAAAAATATCACAATGTGATCATAATTTATCACATGATCTACCCCATCAAGTTAAAAATATAGAAAAATGACACCAAACTGCTTTTTTTTGTAACTTCACCTCCCAAAAAATGAGATAAAAAGCAACCAGAAAGCCAAATGTACCCTGAAATGGTGCCAATAAAAACTACAGCTTTTCCCGCACAAAATAAGCCCTCATGCAGCTCATTCAACAAAAAATAAAAAAAGTTATCTCTCTTAAAAACCATTACAGAAAATTCCATGTTAGACCTCATGCACACCACCGTGGTGTGTTTTGGGGTCCGCAAATCGCAGATCCGCAAAACACGGATGGCGTCCGTGCGCGTTCCGCAATTTGCAGAACGGCACGGACAGCCTTTAATATAAATGCCTATTCTTGTCTGCAAAGCGCGGACAAGAATAGGACATGTTAGATTTTTTTAGCTGGGCCACGGAACGGAGCAACGGATGCGGACATCTTTTGCGGCCCCATTGAAGTGAATGGGTCAGCAGGGCCGGTGCAAGGATTTTTGGCGCCCTAGGCAAGATAAAAATTGCCGCCCCCCCCCCCCTTATCAGATGATCTGCCCATATCATGACATCACATATGTTCTACCCCTTTCTCAGCATTTAAATTAAAAGAACTGCTATGTTTCCCTGCTATGCACTGGAGAAAGGTAAGTGGCAGCCCAGTGGGAGGGGGACACGAGGATGCCCCACTCCTAACAACTATATAGTGCCAGGAAAATGAGTTTGTTTTCCTGGCACTATAGTGCTCCTTTAACACCAGTACTGCACAGTGTCTTTTCTCTGCAGGAACAGGCTATAGACACCAGTACCACTACATTAAACTGTACTGGTTCTCGGACTATAGTGTCCTTTTAATGTGAGGTAAATTAGTTTCCAATGTAGTATTAATAACTAAACAATTAAATAATAAACATATTGCATTGTCTTCTTACCACCAGGACAATAAGATGATCTGGTTTCTGGCTGCAGTCTGGCTCTTGGTCTAGCTCTGGGGACTCCCTTGTCACTCTCTTCTCCCCCCTTCTCGTCACTCTCTTCTCCCCCCCTCCCTCCCTTGTAACTCTCTTCTCCCCCCCCCCCTCCTCGTCACTCTCTTCTCCCCTCTCCCTCCCTTGTCACTCTCTTGTCCCCCCTCCCCCCCTTGTCACTCTCTTGTCCCCCCTCCCTCCCTTGTCACTCTCTTCTCCCCCCTCCTCGTCACTCTCTTCTCCCCCCTCCCTCCCTTGTCACTCTCGCCCCCCCTCCTCGTCACTCTCTTCCCCCCCCTCCCTTGTCACTCTCTTCTCCCCCCGTTGTCACTCTCTTCTCCCCCCTCCTCGTCACTCTCTTCTCCCCCCTCCTCGTCACTCTCTTCTCCCCCCTCCTCGTCACTCTCTTCTCCCCCCTCCTCGTCACTCTCTTCTCCCCCCCCTCCTCGTCACTCTCTTCTCCCCCCCCTCCTCGTCACTCTCTTCTCCCCCCCCTCCCTTGTCACTCTCTCCCCCCCCTCCTCGTCACTCTCTTTTTCCCCCCCTCCCTCGTCACTCTCTTTTCCCCCCCCTCCCTTGTCACTCTCTTCTCCCCCCCCCTTTGTCACTCTCTTCTCCCCCCTCCTCGTCACTCTCTTCTCCCCCCTCCTCGTCACTCTCTTCTCCCCCCCCCCTCCTCGTCACTCTCTTCTCCCCCCCCCCTCCTCGTCACTCTCTTCTCCCCCCCCCTCGTCACTCTCTTCTCCCCCCTCCCTCCCTTGTCACTCTCTTCTCCCCCCCTCCTTGTCACTCTCTTCTCCCCCCCTCCTCGTCACTCTCTTCTCCCCCCCTTCTCGTCATTCTCTTCTCCCCCCCTCCCTCCCTTGTCATTCTCTTCTCCCCCCCTCCCTCCCTTGTCACTCTCTTCTCCCCCCCTCCTCGTCACTCTCTTCTCCCCCCCTCCTCGTCACTCTCTCCCCCCCCTCGTCTCTCTCTGATTCCCCCCTCCCTTGTCACTCTCTTCTCCCCCCTCCTTGTCACTCTCTTCTCCCCCCTCCTTGTCACTCTCTTCTCCCCCCTCCTTGTCACTCTCTTCTCTCCCCCTCCTCGTCACTCTCTTCTCCCCCCTCCTCGTCACTCTCTTCTCCCCCCCTCCTCGTCACTCTCTTCTCCCCCCCTCCTCGTCACTCTCTTCTCCCCCCCTCCTCGTCACTCTCTTCTCCCCCCCCCCTCCTCGTCACTCTCTTCTCCCCCCCCCTCGTCACTCTCTTCTCCCCCCTCCCTCCCTTGTCACTCTCTTCTCCCCCCCTCCTTGTCACTCTCTTCTCCCCCCCCTCCTCGTCACTCTCTTCTCCCCCCCTTCTCGTCATTCTCTTCTCCCCCCCTCCCTCCCTTGTCATTCTCTTCTCCCCCCCCTCCTAGTCACTCTCTTCTCCCCCCCTCCTCGTCACTCTCTCCCCCCCCCCTCGTCTCTCTCTGATTCCCCCCTCCCTTGTCACTCTCTTCTCCCCCCTCCTTGTCACTCTCTTCTCCCCCCTCCTTGTCACTCTCTTCTCCCCCCTCCTTGTCACTCTCTTCTCTCCCCCTCCTCGTCACTCTCTTCTCCCCCCTCCTCGTCACTCTCTTCTCCCCCCCTCCTCGTCACTCTCTTCTCCCCCCCTCCTCGTCACTCTCTTCTCCCCCCCTCCTCGTCACTCTCTTCTCCCCCCCTCCTCGTCACTCTCTTCTCCCCCCCCTCCTCGTCACTCTCTCCCCCCCCTCGTCACTCTCTGATTCCCCCCTCCCTCCCTCGTCACTCTTATTCCCCCCCACTCCCTTGTCACTCTCATTTCCCCCCCCTCCCTTGTCACTGTCATTTCCCCCCCTTGTCACTCTCATTCCCCCCCCTTGTCACTCTCATTTCCCCCCCACTCCCTTGTCACTCTCATTCCCCCCCCCCACTCCCTTGTCACTCTCATTCCCCCCACCCCCACCTCTAGTGTAGCGTGGCCAAGCTCTGTTCGGTCTGCGGTACAGGAGCATTTGTTTCCTTTACCCGGCCGGACTGAAAGGAAGTGCACACTAAGTGAGCACTTCCTGTCAGTCCGGCCGGGTACTGGAAACAAAAGCTCCTGTACCGCGGACTGAACAGAGCTCGGCCACGCTACATTAGAGGCGCTTCCCTCCTGTCAGTCCCTCTCTTCAGGCTGTGCATAATCATAGACGCGCCAGCCCAGGCAGTGCGGCAGCCGCCCGGTGCGGGGGAGGGCCCGGCCGTCACTTAACCAACGCTTTTTTTTTTAAACCGCACGGCGCCCCCTGCTAAATTGCGCCCTAAGCAGCTGCCTAGGTCGCCTTACAGGTGGCGCCGGCCCTATGGGTCAGCATCCGAACCGCCAAAACGGCGGCTCTGATGTGGACCAAAACAACGACAGTGTGTATGAGGCCTTAGAAATTCCAGATGCCGCTACTTCCCTTCTGAGCTCGGCGTATACCCAAATAACAGTTTACGACCACAATTGGGGTCTTACTGTATTCAGGAGAAAATGGGCAGCAAATTGTGGGTGGATATTCTCCTGTTATCTTTTGTGAAAAAGAAAGTTTGGGCTAAAGCACCATTTTCTTGTATAAAAAAAAAAAGAAGAAGAATTTTTCATTTTCACACCCAAGTATTAAAAATTTGATTAAACAAATGTTGAGTTAAGTGCTCGCTACACCCCCTTAAAAATTCCTTGGGTGGTGTAGTTTACAAAATGTGGTCACTTTTTAACGGTTTTCACTGTGGGGGTACCTCAGGGTCTCTTCAAATGCAACATGGTGCCTAAAGACCATTCCAGCTAAATCTGCCCTCCAAAAACCATATGGCGCTCCTTGCCTTTTGTGCCCTGCTGTGTGCACATACAGCGGTATACGACCATATATGGGGTGTTTTTGTAAACTGCAGAATCAGGGTAATTGTCACGGCGAAGAACCCTGCATCCACTGGGGATTTGGATGGTTTAAAATGACCTTTAGTCAAACTCTCGGTGATATACTCTCGCATGGCTGCTCCTTCAGGTTCAGAAAGATTATACAACCGAGACTTGGGCAACCAAGCCCCGGGAACAAGGTTGACGGGGCAATCATACTCCCGATGTGGAGGTAACTCCTGGTCTCCACTTTCAGAGAATACATCAGAAAAATCTAAAATAAACGAAGGTACAACTTTAGTGGTTACAACAGAAAGCGATGTGCTATGACAGTTGTCTATGCAATAATTACTCCAATCAAGAATCTGTCTAGCTTGCCAATCGATGGTAGGATTATGTTTGCTTACCCATGGTAAACCTAGCACCAAGGGAGCAGGCAGACCCTCTAGCACAAAACACGAAATGGATTCTTCATGAAAATCACCCACCTTTAAACGGATTTCCTGCACCGTTTGTGACAAACATTTCTGTGTGAGTGGAGCGGAATCAATTGCAAACACCAAAATATTTTTGCCTAATGCACTTGTTGTCAACCCATGCATACAGATAAACTGACCATAAACTAGGTTAACCCCTGCCCCACTGTCAATAAACACTTCAATTCCCATAGTTTTGGAATCTAGCGCCACCTTGACAGACAGGAGAAATCGAGTGCTACCGGCAAATGACAAAAGTAAATTCTCAGATTCCCCACCCACACCACCAAGAGTGAGATGAGGACTAAACATAATTTATTTTATTTTTTTACCTTTACACTGAACATAAAGACATACGTTAGCAAAATGTCCCCTTTTTCCACAGAAAAAGCAGAGTATCTTAAGCCTAAAGTTCTTATCACCAGGTCAAGGGGTAGCTCCCCCAGCTGCATTTGCTCGTCAACAGACAGGAACTCAAGTGTTTCTCTACCCAAAGTGTTGGGGGAGACCGCCACCCCATATGACAGTACTTCTTGAGTGTGAGGAACCTTCGATCTCTCCCTCAGGCGTCTATCAATACGTACAGAAAAAAACATGGCCGCCTCCAATGACTCAGGATATTCGTGAAACGCCAATATCGTCCTTTAGGCTCTCGGATAACCCTTGACAGAATTGACTACAGAGAGCTGGGTCATTACACTCTGTATCCGTAGCCCATCTCCTAAATTCAGAGCAATAGGTCTTCGCAGAACGCTCTCCCTGCCGTAAGCAAAGCAACTTAGTCTCGGCAAGGGAGATCCGGTCGGCAACGAAGACTGAGCGTCACCTTTAAGTAATGAAATGATCATACCCACTCCTTGACTTTCGTCCCCAGAAGAGTTAGGACGTAATCTAAAATATAATTTGCACAACTTCATGAACCGAATAAAGTTGTCACGGGATTGTCACTTAGATTATCCAGGAGAGCGACCTTAGGTTCAGGACAGGCCTGATTCCCACTGCCGGAACCAGCCGCCTGTGCTCTCTGGATCTGTGAGACGGTCATGCAGAGGTCAGCTACCTCCAAAGACAGCCCCTGCAGTTGTCCGACCAGTGCAGAAATAGTTTCCATCGCTGCACTGACACAAACAAAACGGCGGTTTTTCGGCGGTTGATAATGTCACGGTGTAAGGGGAGGAACAAAAGAAAGACAACAGGAGGAAAATGAGCAGGAACTAGGCCTCAAGGCTAGGGAATGGTAAACGGTAACCACCTAGAAAACCCTAAACCTAGCCCTGTCAGTATGAATAGACCCAGAAGGTGGGAATATATTAATATACCAGAAACCTAGGCCCTAATAACCCTGAATATCCCTAGGAGTAGTGACAGGGTCTGAGACTACTGGTTCCTTCCCAGATGAACGAACCAGCGTCTCCCTGAGGCCTAGTAAACAACGAGCAAATGGGAACAACAAATTACAAAGAGAAGTACACTTATCTTCAATAGAAAATGGATAGGCAGGAACTCAGATGAGGACCACACACCACCTTTTCCAACTCCAGGCAGAAAATATCAACCACATGGTATGAAGTGTGAGTCCAGAATAAATAGAGGAGCAATAATGACTACAAGCTGCACCTGAGACAAGAGGTGTGGTCATGACCAACAACAACACTGCAACAAGTGAAAACAGAGAGGCTGTCAGATAACCTCACGTGCAGCCAGTCTCTCAGATCTTCTAACCTCTGTCATAGGAGGAACCGTGACAGTAATAAATATTGAGGTTTGTTTTGTTGTTAACCCTTGATGTGTTCCAGGAAAAAATTGATTAAAATGGAAAATCTGTAAAAAAATAAATAAATTACATTTTGAAATTTCACCTCTATTTTGCTTTAATTCCTATGGAATACCTAAAGGGTTAACATTTCTAAAACCAGTTTTGACTAGTTTGAGGGGTGCCGTTTCTAAAATGGGGTCATTTATAGGTTGGTTCTATTATGTAAGCCCCAAAAAGTGACTTCAGAGCTGAACTGGTCCTTAAAGGGAACCTGTCACCGGGATTTTGGGTATATAGCTGAGGACATGGGTTGTTAGATGGTCACTAGCACATCTGCAATACCCAGTCCCCATAGCTCTGTGTGCTTTTATTGTGTAAAAAAACCGATTTGATACATTATTATTATTTTCGATTGTCAGTGGCTAAATGGAATTAAAATTGGGGAAGGGGATTATAAATGTAGTACACCATGGAAATGTGGTACTCCCTGAAGCAACCGGCAATGCAGAGGCCCGGATGATCGGGGCACGTGTCACACTGAGTGGTTGTGTCCTTCCGTATCCCCCTCCTGTGACACACTCTGCACTTTTTTGGGGACCGTCCCTTCTTTCCAGTATGGGGAACCACACCTGGAAAGTGTTGGCCAGGGATGATCCGGGCGCCTCCAGAAAAGATCAGGGCCTTGAGGACTGCCTCATAGAACTGGAGGAATTTCCCTGTGTTGCCAGCGCTCCGGGACAGCACAAAAGAGTTGTACAAGGCAACCTGTACCAAGTAGACCGCAACTTTTTTGTACCATGCTCAGGTTTTGCGCATGGCGTTATATGGCTTGAGGACTTGATCAGAGAGATCAACTCCTCCCATATACCGATTGTAGACGACGATAAAATCGGGCTTGAGGACTGTTGCTGCGGTACCTCGCACAGAGACAGGGGTGATGCCGTTACCGTGAATTTTGGACAGTACAAGGACATCCCTCTTGTCCTTATATCTGACCAGCAACAGGTTTCCACTGGTAAGGGCACGGGTCTCACCCCTGGGGATAGGTACCTGGAGGGGGTGGGTAGGAAGGCCGCATTGATTTTTCCGCACGGTCCCACAAGTGGACGTGGATCTGGCGGCAAGGGGAACAAGGGGATACTAGTATGAAAGTTATCCATGTACAGGTGGTAACCTTTATCTAGCAGTGGGTGCATAAGGTCCCACACAAGTTTCCCGCTAACACCCAGAGTGGGGGGACATTTTGGGGGGTTCAATACGGGAATCTCGCCCCTCGTACACATGAAACCTGTAAGTGTACCCTGAGGTACTCTAACAAAGTTTGTACAGCTTCATGCCTTACCTCACCCGCTTAGAGGGAACATACTGGCGGAAAATGAGTCTCCCCTTGAAACCAATGAGACACTCATCAACCGCGACCTCCCTTCCAGGTACATAGGCCTCCAAAAATGTGGCCCCCGAAGTGATCGATGACCAGCCTGATTTTGTACAGGTGGTCAAAGGCAGGATCACCTCGGGGGGGACATGCTGCATTATCTGCATAATGCAGGCATTTCCGAATGGCATCAAATCGGGTACGTGTCATGGCCGTACTGTAAAGTGGGGTCTGGTAGAGGACGTCCCCACTCCAGTAATGCCTGACACTGGGTTTTTTGACTAGGCTCATGTGCAGCACGAGGCCCCAAAACGTCCTCATCTCGGCTGCACTGACCGGAGTCCAGGCACCGGACCTAGCCAAGGAGCCTGGGTGTTGAGCAATGAACTGTTGGGCGTACAAGTTCATTTGCTCCACCATCAGATTCACAAAGTGGTCACTGAAAAAAGACTAAAATAGTCATATGGCGTATGCCTCATCAGCCAAGAACGTCCGGCGGGCCATAAGGGATTGTGTGTGCGTGGAAAACTTTATTCAGTGTGCGTGCGTGGAAAACTTTATTCAGTGTGCGTGTGTGTGGGGGACGGGTGTTCGCGTACTTTGCCCTACACCTAACAGAAAAAATTACACACAGGACCCCCCTGGACATTGTACCAAGGTGCCTGCTCAATGATTTGACCAGGCACCTTGTTCCGATCACCGCCAGCCGCACAGCGGTGATCGGAACTACACAGGGCGTACCTGTACACCCTGTGTCCTTATGTACCAGGACATCAGGGCGTACAGGTACGCCCTGTGTCCGTAAGAGGTTAAAAAAGCTGACTTTTGGAAATTTTCTTAAAAATTTCAAAAATTGCTTTTAAAATTCCAAACCTTCTAACGTCTTAAAAAAAAAAATTACATTACCAAAATTATGCCAACATAAAGTAGACATATGGGTAATGTTAATTAATGAACATTTTATGAGGTATCACTATCTGTCTTAAAAGCAGAGAGATTCAAATTTAGAAATGTACATTTTTTTTTTTCAAATTTTCGTTGATGTAACAATGGGCATGCGGCGCGTGCTTCCTTCGCAGCACCTCCGGCAACCTGCGCAAGGAGAGAGCAAAGGACGTAGCCTGCGTACTCGTCTCCAATGCATCGGGTGAGCAGCAGGGGAGCCGAGCGCCGATAATGATGATCGGTGCTCGGCTGAGTTGGGCTGCTGTGAGTCACGTGACGCTGGCCACATCATGTGACTCGCCAGCCAGTCCTATTTAAACAGGCAGCCTGCTGGCCACAGATTGCCTGTGATTAAGGTCTTTATACACTTCTGTATTCCTAGCATTGTGTTCCTGAATCCTGACCTCGGCTCTGCTCGTTTGACCTCACTTCTGCTCATCCCCTGTTGCTTGTCGTGATCTCCTGGTACTGACTTCCGGCTTGTGTTTGGACTCGCTCTTGTTGCTCCCTTGTACTGATTTCACTTCCTGGTATTTGACTTCGGCTAGTTTGACTTGCTTGTGTTCTGTTTGTCCTGTCTTTTGTTTTTCCCCTGCACTTACTTAAGTTAGGGACTGCCGTCCAGTTGCGCCCCGTTACCTAGGACGGATCGTGCAAGTAGGTAGGGGCAGAGGTGTGGGTGGAAGTCAGGGGTGCACGCTTCCCTACCCCCGTCCGTGACAGTTACCTTTATTTATAAAAAAATACCAAAGTTAAGACATATTGACTCAAATTTACCATTAACATGAAGTACAATGTGTCACAAGAAAACAGTCTCTGAATGGCTTGGATAAGTAAAAGCATTCCAAAGTTATTACCACATAAAGTGACACATGTCAGATTTGCTAAATTAGGCCTGTCAGGAAGGGGGCAAATGGCCCGGTCTGGAAGTGGTTTAAATTGGGTGTTTTCTGGAAAAAGCTCTGTAGACACCTATGTATTTAAGTGAATGGGATTCATGTTTAAAGAACACTCATCAGCAGGATTAACCCTATCAAACCAGACACACTGGCTGCAGGTTGCAGTGTTCCTGAGGGACTTTTTGCAAGTCAGGGTCTCAGTGTACCGAGGAGTTATCTAGCACTGAAAAGCTGAGGAGCTGAGGTGCACCAGGGGACTAGACCATGCCCCTAGTCAAACCAAGGAAAAAGCTAGGCTTTCTTTGACCCAGAAAAAATATTTTGTTTGGTGAGAAACGGAGAGGGGTATGATAATGTATATACATGAATTTGTAGCTTGGAAGCTCAGTCATTAGCTTGTCCTGCTTCACTCTTCCTGGACGGTGGCCCTGTTCTCTTCTGCCAAAATAGTATACAGTATACCCTCACTATCATTCAAACTTTATTATTAAAAGTGGCCATACAAGTTTAATAGCTTTTAACCAAAAGCTCATTCAATGGAGAACTATTCCACCCGACTCCCCCATACACGCGCACGCTCAGTTCAGCTAAGGCCAATAGAGGGAAAAGCTGCTGCCAGATACTTCTGGTGGAAGTTTATCTCAAGTCAGAACAAAAGAATTGGGCGTTGAAATTCAATTTGTCTGATTCTTCTTTCCCCAACATCATCTGTGGAAGGATAGTCAGGAGGCCCCCCGTATGCATTAGATAGTAGGCCAACCCCATCGGAAAGTTTGGCCAATGATAATCTTATGTGTATGGGAAACTTAAAGAGGTTTTCTAGGATTTTCATATAGATGGCCTCTCCTCAGGTCATCAACGTGAGATTGTTTGAGGGTCCAACTCTGGTCAGCTGTTTAAAGAAACAGCTGTTTAAGGAAGTGGCTGCAGGGCTGTGGTGAGCACTGCAGCCTCCTGGCACCTTATCAAGCACAGTACGTACACAGGATAGCAACCGTGCTTGGTATTGCAGCTTAGTTCCATTCACTTGAATGGGACTGAGCTGTGCCTAGGCCATGTGACCGATATTGGGGCAAAACCCCCTTCTTCTATAATTGTCGGGGTCCTAACTGAAGTGTCCTTATGAGAGCTCAGAGGGCTGACACAGACACACTGCTGAATCAGATTCTCTCCTTTATTGCACACAAGCATACAGTCAGGTCAATAAATATTGGGACATCGACACAATTCTTACATTTTTGGCTCTATACACCACCACAATGGATTTGAAATGAAATGAACAAATGTGCTTTAACTGCAGACTGTCAGTTACAACAGTTTGCATATGTGCCTCCCACTTGTTAAAGGACCAAAAGTAATGGGACAATTGGCTTCTCTGCTGTTCCATGGCCAGGTGAGTGTTATTCCCTCATTATCCCAATTACAATGAGCAGATAAAAGGCCCAGAGTTCATTCAAGTGTGCTATTTGCATTTGGAATCTGTTGCTGTCAACTCTCAAGATGAGATCCAAAGAGCTGTCACTATCAGTGGAACAAGCCATCATTAGGCTGGAAAAACAAAACAAACGCATCAGAGAGATAGCAAAAACATTAGGCGTAGCCAAAACAACAGTTTGGAACATTCTTAAAAAGAAGGAATGCACTAGTGATCTCAGCAACACCAAAAGACCCGGACGACCACGGAAAACAACTGTGGTGGATGACCGAAGAATTCTTTCCCTGGTGAAGAAAACGCCCTTCACAACAGTTGGCCAGATCAAGTACACTCTCCAGGAGGTAGGTGTATGTGTGTCAAAGTCAACAATCAAGAGAAGACTTCATCAGAGTGAATACAGAGGGTTCACCACAAGATGTAAACCATTGGTGAGCCTCAAAAACAGGAAGGCCAGATTAGAGTTTGTCAAACGACATCTAAAAAAGCCTTCATAGTTCTGGAACAACATCCTATGGACAGATGAGACCAAGATCAACTTGTACCAGAGTGATGGGAAGAGAAGAGTATGGAGAAGGAAAGGAACTGCTCATGATCCTAAGCATACCACCTCATCAGTGAAGCATGGTGGTGGTAGTGTCATGGGGTGAGCATGTATGGCTACCAATGGAACTGGTTCTCTTGTATTTATTGATGATGTGACAAAAGCAGCAGGATGAATTCTAAAGTGTTTCGGGCAATATTATCTGCTCATATTCAGCCAAATGCTTCCGAACTCATTGGCCGGCGCTTCACAGTGCAGATGGACAATGACCCAAAGCATACTGCAAAAGCAACCAAAGAGTTTTTTAAGGAAAAAAAGTGGAATGTTATGCAATGGCCAAGTCAATCACCTGACCTGAATCCGATTGAGCATGCATTTAACTTGCTGAAGACAAAACTGAAGGGAAAATGCCCCAAGAACAAGCAGGAACTGAAGACAGTTGCAGTAGAGGCCTGGCAGAGCATCACCCGGGATGAAACCCAGAATCTGGTGATGTCTATACGTTCCAGACTTCAGGCTGTAATTGACAGCAAAGGATTTGCAACCAAGTATTAAAAAGTGAAAATTAGATTTATGATTATTATTCTGTCCCATTACTTTTGGTCCCTTAACAAGTGGGAGGCACATATGCAAACTGTTGTAATTCCTACACTGTTCACCTGATTTGGATGTAAATACCCTCAAATTAAAGTAGTCTGCAGTTAAAGCACATCTTGTTTGTTTCATTTCAAATCCATTGTGGTGGTGTATAGAGCCAAAAATGTTAGAATTGTGTTGATGTCCCAATATTTATGGACCTGACTGTACATCTTTATAACACTACAGATAATCATAGACAAATCTGGCCCACCACCAAGGGGGTGGAAATCGAAACTAATGATTTGATTCGTTTTTCATAAAAGGCAATACTTCCGCACTATACTAGCAGAATTCTAATAATTAAAAAGTTTCTGCAGCATCTTATCTCAAAGTTGACATTCTTCAGCAGTACATCCTGAAACAGAGAAAACAAAACATAACTTTCTTGGACATTAAACTTTGATAAGGGGAGCAAGGGAGCTGCTTATCTTGGCCTTGTAGCTTGGAACATTTGGTTTAGGGTCCATTCACACATCCGTGTGTGTTTTGCGGATCCACGGATCCGCAAAACACGGACAGCGGCAATGTGCGTTCTGTATTTTGCGGACCGCACATTGCCAGCACTAAGAGAATATGCCTATTCTTGTCCGCTATTGCGGACAAGAATAGGACATGTTCTAATTTTTTCAGGATCGGAATTGCGGACCCGGAAGTGCAGGTCCGCAATTCCGATCGGGGCCTTACGTCCACAATTCCGATCGGGTCGGCAATTCCGTTCCGCAAAATGCGGAATGGAATTGCGGATGTGTGAATGGACCCTTATTTACAGCTGGCTCAGTAATTTTCCACATATGCACAAGATGGAGGACATGTTTATACAAAATCGATTCTCATCCCTCACACCGATGAACGTGACGTCACATGGCCTAGAAAGAGGCCGTGATGCTCATGGAGCACCGATGCCTCTTCATACAGTTGATCGGCGGGGGTGCCGGCTAACAGGCTGACGATCTGATGTTGCTGACCTCTCATGAGGATAGGCCAAATTATGAAAATCCTGGAGAATCCCTCAGGATTCATCATCAATATCTGATCGGCACCACCTCCGATCAGCTGTTTGAAGAGGAGGCAGAGCTTTATGTGAGCGCTACTTCCTCTTCATTACACTGCACATCGTCTCCCTTGCAGAAGCAGCAGTGCATTGTAATTACAAGCCATAGCTCCAGTAAAGTGAATGGAGCGAGTACTTGTAATTACACTGCGCTGCCAAGACTTTTGAGATGACGGGCAGTGTAATGAAGTGGAAGTAGTGCTCGCATGGAGCACTGCCTCCTCTTCAAACAGCTGATAGGCAGGGTTTACGGGTATCGGACCCCGCCGATCAGATATTAATGACCTATCCTGAAGCTAGGTAATCAATATATACTGCCTGCACAACCCCTTTAACTCTTGTTGCTTGTGCCTGCCACAAGCAAAACCGGAGGAAAACTCTTCCGATTCGTCCCCATTCATTGTCAATGGGGACAAAGCTGAACAAACCGGAACAGAGTGCACCAGAATGCATTCCGTTCCGGTTTGTTGCATTCCCATGCCGGACACAAAATCGCTGCAAACTGTGGTTTTGTGTCCGGTTTGCGAAACTGAACAACTGAACGGCACTAAAAACAACGTAAGTCAATGGTGCCGGATCAGTTTTTTTTAGACAGAAATTAACCGTATCCGGCGCCCATTGACTTACAATGGTGTTAATGCCTGTTTGTTCATTTTCGATTTAATACAACTGCATCCGAACGGAACAGACGCAGCCGGTTGTATTAAATCGAACTGAAGAGTTTTCCTCCGGTTTTGGGATCCTCTGCCGGATCTCAAAACCTGAAAGGGGAACGCATATGTCAAAGTAGCCTAACCTGTTTCGTCCTGTTGTCAATCATCGCTAGGCATTTATGTCACATATTTTAGAAATTTTATACGGAAGATTCAAGCTAAGTGTATCTAAGTAGA
The DNA here is from genome assembly GCF_905171765.1 of Bufo bufo. Taxonomy (NCBI): domain Eukaryota; kingdom Metazoa; phylum Chordata; class Amphibia; order Anura; family Bufonidae; genus Bufo; species Bufo bufo. The sequence continues at coordinate 131,652,689 of NC_053391.1, read as the reverse complement.
CTGGTCAGCATCACGTAAAGGATTGAGAGAGATGGCAAACCAAGTAAATCACATTAAGATTTAAACCCGATCTTGTCAATGTTTAATGCATTGCAATTTATAGATTTACTAGTTTTCTTTCAAAGGTTAGCGTTCGCCCAAAGATCAAAGTGGATATATTGGAATAAATTATACAAATCTCTTCTGTCTGACGGAAATCTGGTATCAAAATCAGACACCTCCGAAGAATATTAAAATGTTTTACGCCTGCTTTGCCCAGTGCTATGAGAGATTCACGTCCTGACAGAGCTTTAAAATTTAATTAAAGCAGAATAAATTAATGTTTAGTGACATGCACAGCAAGTTTATTTGACTTTGAGTAATTTTTTTTGTGATTAATATTCCAATGTTGCACACCAAACTGGTTATGGATTTTATTTCTTGAATTTTGTCTTATTTTTTTTCCCATCAATTTTTTAAATGTTTTATTTGAAAAACGACATGAATAATTTTCTACAATTCATTAATAGTCTACTCTTTGCATCCTGAAAAAGCCCCAGGGTAACCTTTCCCCAGAAGCTGCAATATCCACAGTTAACCAGCAGGGGTCCAAGGAAATCAAAATTTTGGGGACATTTTCTAGATGACAGAAAAAACTGTACAAAACACTAAGGCCCCTTTCACACGGGCGTTGCGGATTGGGGCCGGATGCGTTTAGGGTGTGTTCAGGGAAAAAGATGCGATTTTGACACTAAAACAAGTCAGTTTTCACTGCGATTGCGTTCCATGTTTGCTTTTTTTCCCGCGCGGGTGCAAAACATTGTAATGCGTTTTGCACGCGCGTGAGAAAAATCGGCATGTTTGGTACCCATACTCAAACCCGGACTTCTTCACAGAAGTTCGGGTTTGGGTTAGGTGTTGTGTAGATTTTATTATTTTCCCTTATAACATGGTTATAAGGGAAAATAATAGCATTCTTAATACAGAATGCATAGAACAATAGGGCTGGAGGGGTTAAAAAAATAAATAAAATAATATAACTCGCCTTAATCCACTTGATCGCGCAGCTCGGCTTCTCTTCTGTCTTCATCTTTGCTGTGCACAGGAAAAGGACCTTTGATGACGTCACTGCGCTCATCACATGGTCCGTCACAAGATCCATCACCATGGTAAAAGATCATGTGATGGACCATGTGATGAGCGCAGTGACGTCATCAAAGGTCCTATTCCTGTGCACAGCAAAAAAGAAGACAGAAGAGAAGCCGGGCTGCGCGATCAAGTGGATTAAGGTGAGTTATATTATTATTATTATTATTTTAACCCCTCCAGCCCTATTGTACTATGCATTCTGTATTAAGAATGCTATTATTTTCCCTTATAACCATGTTATAAGGGAAAATAATAATGATCGGGTCCCCATCCCGATCGTCTCCTAGCAACCGTGCGTGAAAATCGTACCGCATCCGCACTTGCTTGCGATTTTCACGCAGCCCCATTCACTTCAATGGGGCCTGCATTGCGTGAAAAACGCAGAATATAGAACATGCTGTGATTTTCACGCAACGCACAAGTGATGCGTGAAAATCACTGCTTGTGTGCACAGCTCCATAGAAATGAATGGGTCCGGATTCAGTGCGGGTGCAATGCGTTCACCTCACACATTGCACCTGCGCAGAAAACTCGCTCGTGTGAATGGGGCCTAAGTAGAAGAGGAGCAATTGTGCAAAGCTGAGGAGGTTAGAATTATGTTAGCATTAAAGGGCAACTGTCAGCAGATTTGTACCTATGAAACCAGCTGACCTGTTACATGTGAACTTGGCAGCTGAAGGAATCTGTGTGGGTCCCATGTTCATATGTGTCTGCATCGCTGAGAAAAATAAGGTTTTAATATATGCAAATGAGTCTCTAGGAGCAACGGGGGCGTTGTTGTTACACTTAGAGGCTCAGCTCTTTCTGCAACTGCCACACCCTCTGCACTTTGACTTTAGAAGAAGTCAGGACCAGGCATGATGACGTTTACACTGCTTGGTCCTGTCAATCAAAGAGCAGAGGGTGCGGCAGTTGCAGAGAGAGCTGAGCCTCTAGGTGTAATGGTAACGCCCCCGTTGCTCCTAGAGACTCATTTGCATATATTAAAACATTATTTTTCCCAGCAATGTGGACTCATATTAACATGGGACCAACACAGATGCCTTCAGCTGCCAAGTGCACATGTAACAGGTCAGCCAGTTTCATATGTACCAATCTGCTGACATATGCTCTTTAAATAAGCAACAGGTAAAGGAATCTATTGTAATGAATTTCTTTAACCACCTCCGGACCGCCTAACGCAGGATCGCGTTCCGGAGGTGGCAGCGCTGCGCACAGTCACGCATATATGCGTCATCTCGCGAGACGCGAGACTTCCTGTGAACGCGCGCACACAGGCGCGCGCGCTCACAGGAACGGAAGGTAAGAGAGTTGATCTCCAGCCTGCCAGCGGCGATCGTTCGCTGGCAGGCTGGAGATGTGTTTTTTTTAACCCCTAACAGGTATATTAGACGCTGTTTTGATAACAGCGTCTAATATACCTGCTACCTGGTCCTCTGGTGGTCCCCTTTGTTTGGATCGACCACCAGAGGACACAGGTAGCTCAGTAAAGTAGCACCAAGCACCACTACACTACACTACACCCCCCCCCCCCCCGTCACTTATTAACCCCTTATTAGCCCCTGATCACCCCTGATCACCCCATATAGACTCCCTGATCACCCCCCTGTCATTGATTACCCCCCTGTCATTGATCAACCCCCTGTAAAGCTCCATTCAGACGTCCGCATGATTTTTACGGATCCACTGATAGATGGATCGGATCCGCAAAACGCATCCGGACGTCTGAATGAAGCCTTACAGGGGCGTGATCAATGACTGTGGTGATCACCCCATATAGACTCCCTGATCACCCCCCTGTCATTGATTACCCCCCTGTCATTGATTACCCCCCTGTAAAGCTCCATTCAGACGTCCGCATGATTTTTACGGATCCACTGATAGATGGATCGGATCCGCAAAACGCATCCGGACGTCTGAATGAAGCCTTACAGGGGCATGATCAATGACTGTTGTTATCACCCCATATAGACTCCCTGATCACCCCCCTGTCATTGATTACCCCCCTGTAAAGCTCCATTCAGATGTCCGCATGATTTTTACGGATGCACTGATAGATGGATCGGATCCGCAAAACGCATACGGACGTCTGAATGAAGCCTTACAGGGGCGTGATCAATGACTGTGGTTATCACCCCATATAGACTCCCTGATCACCCCCCTGTCATTGATTACACCCCTGTCATTGATCAACCCCCTGTAAAGCTCCATTCAGATGTCCGCATGATTTTTACGGATCCACTGATAGATGGATCGGATCCGCAAAACGCATCCGGACGTCTGAATGAAGCCTTACAGGGGCGTGATCAATGACTGTGATTATCACCCCATATAGACTCCCTGATCACCCCCCTGTCATTGATTACCCCCCTGTAAAGCTCCATTCAGATGTCCGCATGATTTTTACGGATGCACTGATAGATGGATCGGATCCGCAAAACGCATCCGGACGTCTGAATGAAGCCTTACAGGGGCATGATCAATGACTGTGGTTATCACCCCATATAGACTCCCTGATCACCCCCCTGTCATTGATTACCCCCCTGTAAAGCTCCATTCAGATGTCCGAATGATTTTTACGGATGCACTGATAGATGGATCGGATCCGCAAAACGCATACGGACGTCTGAATGAAGCCTTACAGGGGCGTGATCAATGACTGTGGTTATCACCCCATATAGACTCCCTGATCACCCCCCTGTCATTGATTACACCCCTGTCATTGATCAACCCCCTGTAAAGCTCCATTCAGATGTCCGCATGATTTTTACGGATCCACTGATAGATGGATCGGATCCGCAAAACGCATCCGGACGTCTGAATGAAGCCTTACAGGGGCGTGATCAATGACTGTGGTTATCACCCCATATAGACTCCCTGATCACCCCCCTGTCATTGATTACACCCCTGTCATTGATCAACCCCCTGTAAAGCTCCATTCAGATGTTTGCATGATTTTTACGGATCCACTGATAGATGGATCGGATCCGCAAAACACATCTGGACGTCTGAATGAAGCCTTCCAGGGGGGGTGATCAATGACTGTGGTGATCACCCCATATAGACTCCCTGATCACCCCCCTGTCATTGATCACTCCCCCTGTCATTGATCACCCCCCTGTTATTGATCACCCTCTGTCATTGATCACCCCCCTGTCATTGATCACCCCTCTGTAAGGCTCCATTCAGACATTTTTTTGGCCCAAGTTAGCGGAATTATTATTTTTTTTTCTTACAAAGTCTCATATTCCACTAACTTGTGTCAAAAAATAAAATCATACATGAACTCACCATACCCCTCACGGAATCCAAATGCGTAAAATTTTTTAGACATTTATATTCCAGACTTCTTCTCACGCTTTAGGGCCCCTAGAATGCCAGGGCAGTATAAATACCCCACATGTGACCCCATTTCGGAAAGAAGACACCCCCAGGTATTCCGTGAGGGGCATATTGAGTCCATGAAAGATTGAAATTTTTGTCCCAAGTTAGCGGAAAGGGAGACTTTGTGAGAAAAAACAATCAATTTCCGCTAACTTGTGCCCAAAAAAAAAATTTCTATGAACTCGCCATGCCCCTCATTGAATACCTTGGGGTGTCTTCTTTCCAAAATGGGGTCACATGTGGGGTATTTATACTGCCCTGGCATTCTAGGGGCCCCAAAGCGTGAGAAGAAGTCTGGTATCCAAATGTCTAAAAATGCCCTCCTAAAAGGAATTTGGGCACCTTTGCGCATCTAGGCTGCAAAAAAGTGTCACACATCTGGTATCGCCGTACTCAGGAGAAGTTGGGCAATGTGTTTTGGGGTGTCATTTTACATATACCCATGCTGGGTGAGAGAAATATCTTGGTCAAATTCCAACTTTGTATAAAAAAATGGGAAAAGTTGTCTTTTGCCAAGATATTTCTCTCACCCAGCAAGGGTATATGTAAAATGACACCCCAAAACACATTCCCCAACTTCTCCTGAATACGGCGATACCACATGTGTGACACTTTTTTGCAGCCTAGGTGGGCAAAGGGGCCCATATTCCAAAGAGCACCTTTAGGATTTCACAGGTCATTTACCTACTTACCACACATTAGGGCCCCTGGAAAATGCCAGGGCAGTATAACTACCCCACAAGTGACCCCATTTTGGAAAGAAGACACCCCAAGGTATTCCGTGAGGGGCATGGCGAGTTCCTAGAATTTTTTATTTTTTGTCACAAGTTAGTGGAAAATGCTGATTTTTTTTTTTTTTTTCATACAAAGTCTTATATTCCACTAACTTGTGACAAAAAATAAAAACTTCCATGAACTCACTATGCCCATCAGCGAATACCTTGGGGTCTCTTCTTTCCAAAATGGGGTCACTTGTGGGGTAGTTATACTGCCCTGGCATTCTAGGGGCCCAAATGTGTGGTAAGGAGTTTGAAATCAAATTCTGTAAAAAATGACCAGTGAAATCCGAAAGGTGCTCTTTGGAATATGGGCCCCTTTGCCCACCTAGGCTGCAAAAAAGTGTCACACATCTGGTATCTCTGTATTCAGGAGAAGTTGAGGAATGTGTTTTGGGGTGTCTTTTTACATATACCCATGCTGGGTGAGATAAATATCTTGGCAAAAGACAACTTTTCCCATTTTTTTATACAAAGTTGGCATTTGACCAAGATATTTATCTCACCCAGCATGGGTATATGTAAAATGACACCCCAAAACACATTCCTCAACTTCTCCTGAATACAGAGATACCAGATGTGTGACACTTTTTTGCAGCCTAGGTGGGCAAAGGGGCCCATATTCCAAAGAGCACCTTTCGGATTTCACAGGTCATTTTTTACAGAATTTGATTTCAAACTCCTTTTCCGCTAACTTGTGACAAAAAATAAACAGTTCTATTAACTCACTATGCCCATCAGCGAATACCTTAGGGTGTGTACTTTCCGAAATGGGGTCATTTGTGGGGTGTTTGTACTGTCTGGCCATTGTAGAACCTCAGGAAACATGACAGGTGCTCAGAAAGTCAGAGCTGCTTCAAAAAGCGGAAATTCACATTTTTGTACCATAGTTTGTAAACGCTATAACTTTTACCCAAAGCATTTTTTTTTTTTACCCAAACATTTTTTTTTTATCAAAGACATGTAGAACAATAAATTTAGAGCAAAATTTATATATGGATCTCGTTTTTTTTGCAAAATTTTACAACTGGAAGTGAAAAATTTCATTTTTTTGCAAAAAAATCATTAAATTTCGATTAATAACAAAAAAAGTAAAAATGTCAGCAGCAATGAAATACCACCAAATGAAAGCTCTATTAGTGAGAAGAAAAGGAGGTAAAATTCATTTGGGTGGTAAGTTGCATGACCGAGCAATAAACGGTGAAAGTAGTGTAGGTCAGAAGTGTAAAAAGTGGCCTGGTCTTTCAGGGTGTTTAAGCACTGGGGGCTGAGGTGGTTAAAGAGCACCTTGCAGCAGGATCATCCCCTATTAAACCAAGCATAGGACTGGTCCTGCTGATTAAAATGATACATGTCTTGTGAAAATCGGTTACGTTTTTTATTTTTGTGCAAATAAGGGCTTCAGTGCACCAAAGGTCAGAGTTTCACATCACCTTCTCTATAGGGGAAAATGCCATGAAGAAACCACCTAAATGAAAAAAATACCAGTATAAAAAAAAAACTTGTGCGCCCTGAGTTTCATATTTCCTATAGACCTTCAGCTAACTTCTGGAGCTGGTTGTTTTTAAAGCAAATAAAATGCACCAAAAACACAGAAGTGCAGAAAAAAAAAAAATATGTGTGAATGCGCCTTTGGGCCTCTTTCACACGAGCGTGACGGATTGGCTCCAGATGTGTTCAGGGTGCGTTCAGTGAAACTCGCACCATTTTACAAGCAAGTTCATTCAGTTTTGTCTGCGATTGCGTTCAGTTTTTTCTGCGCGGGTGCAATGCATTTTGATGCGTTTTTAACGCACGTGATAAAAAAACTGAAGGTTTACAAACAACATCTCCTAGCAACCATCAGTGAAAAATCCATCGCATCCGCACTTGCTTCCGGATGCAATGCGTTTTTACTGAAGCCCCATTCACTTCTATGGGGCCAGGGCTGTGTGACAAATGCAGAATATAGAACATGCTGCGATTTTCACGCAACGCAGAACTGATGCGTGAAAAACCAACGCTCATGTACATAGACCCATTGAAATGAATGGGTCAGGATTCAGTGCGGGTGCTATGCGTTCACGTCACGCATTGCACCCGCGCGGAAAACTCGTTCGTGTGAAAGGGACCTTACACATCTTCTGACCTGTCACTAGAACCATCATCTTGTCTTCTAGATTTCCATACCTTGTCTTCAGATCGCTGCTATTAGAAGTGTGCCAGACATACATTGCTACAAGCATTGATTTACCTTCACAAATGGCCCTCACGTGTTTCAGAGCAAAGCTGGTGATCATACTACCTACACTAGCGGCTACATTCAGCTCTTCACCCAGGAAACTATCTAGTAGACATAAGGCGGATGTTGCTCCCTTGTGGCAAAAGTAAAGAATTACCTCAAAAATCTAAATTTCTATGTCAACAATCAGAAAAACGCAAGTTAATGGACTGAAGCGGTAAAAAATTCAAAGGGGCTGACAGTCTGTCTAGACCGGTAACACATTTATCACAGTGGCTCAGACTTGATTACAAACGTAGTGAAGGACACTTTTGTCTAAGGCCGCTTTCACTAGGTCAGTGTTTGGTCAGTGATTTCCATCAGTGATTATGAGCCAAAACCAGGTGATTGTCAAAAACACAGAACAGGAGGAAGTCTTTCATTTATACCTTATCTCTGTGTAGTCTTCCTCCTGGTTTTGGCTCACAATTACTGATGAAAATCACTGAGCAGCCTTAGGCCTCTTTCACACGGGCGTTGCGGGAAAAGGTGCGGGTGTGTTGCGGGAACATACACAATTTTGCAAAACATTGTAATGTAAATCGTGCATGTTTGTTACCCAAACCCGAACTTCTTCACAGAAGTTCGGGCTTGGGATCGGTGTTCTGTAGATTGTATTATTTTCACTTATAACATGGTTATAAGGGGAAATAATAGCATTCTGAATACAGAATGCATAGTAAAATAGCGCTGGAGGGGTTAAAAAAAAAATAAAATAATTTAACACACCTTAATTCACTTGCTCGCGCAGCCCGGCATCTCTTCTGTCTTCATCTTAGCTGTGTGCAGGAAAAGGACCTGTGGTGATGTCACTCCGGTCATCACATGGTCCGTCACATGATCTTTTACCATGGTGATGGATCATGTGATGACCGGAGTGACGTCACCACAGGTCCTTTTCCTGCAGACAGCTAAGATAAAGACAGAAGAGAAGCCGGGCTGCGCGAGCGAGTGGATTAAGGTGAGTTAAATTATTATTAAAAAAAAATGTAACCCCTCCAGCGCTATTGTACTATGCATTCTGTATTCAGAATGCTATTATTTTCCCTTATAACCACGTTATAAGGGAAAATAATGATGATCGGGTCCCCATCCCGATCGTCTCCTAGCAACCGTGCGTGAAAATCGCACCGCATCCGCACTTGCTTGTGATTTTCACGCAGCCCCATTCACTTCTATGGGGCCTGCATTGCATGAAAAACGCAGAATATAGAACATACTGTGATTTTCACGCAACGCACAAGTGATGCGTGAAAATCACCGCTCGTGTGCACAGCCCCATAGAAATGAATGGGTCAGGATTCAGTGCGGGTGCAATGCGTTAGACTCACGCATTGCATCCGCGCGGAATACTCGCCCGTGTGAAAGGGGCCTTACATTAAGGCCTCATGCACACGACCGTATGTATTTTGCAGTCCGCAAAAAATACGGATGACGTCTGTGTGCATTCCGTATTTTACGGAACGGAACAGCTGGCCCCTAAAAAAACAGTATTATCTTTGTCCGTAATGCGAACAATAATAGAACATGTTTTTTTTTTTGCGGAACGGAAATACGGACATACGGAAACGGAATGCACACGGAGAGGAGTAACTTCCGTTTTTTTTTTGCGGACCCATTGAAATGAATGGTTCCATATACGCAAAAAATCCGGAACGGACACGGAAAGTAAATACGTTCATGTGCATGAGGCAATTTGCAGCAAAATCTAAGTGCAGTCACATTAGTAATTGTGAGCCATTGTGTCCCTAGAAGTGATTTTTACATTCCGCAGACTGCCCCTTAGGAGATATCCATTTATCAGCTTAAAGGGGATCTCTAGGGCTCTATCTAAATTCTTTTAGCTAACCTATAGAAGGAAGAGGGTTTTAGAATTACTTACACTTCCATCATGCCGTCGATGGCTTTGATCACATGATCGCCCAACTGGCTGGGTCTCTGCTGAAGCCCCAATTGGATGTGCTCCTGCAAGTACATAATAACATAACAGATCCTGTCGGGACTTCAACAGAAGAGCCCACGGCCAATCGAGTGTTCACGTGATCACAGCAGAGATTGTGGAATCGGCGGTGTGACAGAAGGGTCAGTAATGCTGGAACTCTCTTCCTTCCACAGGATAGCTGAAAGAATTTAGGTAAAGCCCTAGAGATCCCTGTAAGGCCTCATGCACATGACCATATCCGTTTTGTGGTCTGCAAAACACCAAGATGGCTGGACCATTGTACAAAACAAGCACTTTTACCTTTTGGGTCACCCCTATCTCCTCATAGATTGTAAGCTCTTGCGAGCAGGGTGCTCATTCCTCTTGTTGTAATTGTTGACTTGTCTGTTGCTATGTTATTTATGACCGTTTGTACATGAACCCCTGAACTGTAAAGCGCTGTGGAATATGTTGGTGCTATATAAATAAAGATTATTATTAGATGACATCTGTTTGACGTCCGTGATGTGTGCATTTGTTTTTTGCAGACTCATTTAGTTCAGTGGGTACTTGGTCTGCATTTTGTGGCTAAGAATAGGAAATGTTCTATCTTTTTGCGGAACGGACACATGACATCTGTGTGCAGCCCTTTTTTTTTCCCGGACCCATAGAATTGTTGTTCAATTACTTTTATTAATAAGACCAGAGAAAAAGATGTGATACAACATCAGGCCTCAATCGCAAATCAAGGCTGAGTACATGAATGAAAAGACAAGCATAAGAATAGTACATTTGAAAAGTAATAGACACTGTTGAGATGTTGGACATATACTCACCTAAAGAATTATTAGGAACACCTGTTCTATTTCTCATTAATGCAATTATCTAGTCAACCAATCACATGGCAGTTGCTTCAATGCATTTAGGGGTGTGGTCCTGGTCAAGACAATCTCCTGAACTCCAAACTGAATGTCAGAATGGGAAAGAAAAGTGATTTAAGCAATTTTGAGCGTGGCATGGTTGTTGGTGCCAGACGGGCCGGTCTGAGTATTTCACAATCTGCTCAGTTACTGGGATTTTCACACACAACCATTTCTAGGGTTTACAAAGAATGGTGTGAAAAGGGAAAAACATCCAGTATGCGGCAGTCCTGTGGGCGAAAATGCCTTGTGGATGCTAGAGGTCAGAGGAGAATGGGCCGACTGATTCAAGCTGATAGAAGAGCAACGTTGACTGAAATAACCACTCGTTACAACCGAGGTATGCAGCAAAGCATTTGTGAAGCCACAACACGCACAACCTTGAGGCGGATGGGCTACAACAGCAGAAGACCCCACCGGGTACCACTCATCTCCACTACAAATAGGAAAAAGAGGCTACAATTTGCACGAGCTCACCAAAATTGGACTGTTGAAGACTGGAAAAATGTTGCCTGGTCTGATGAGTCTCGATTTCTGTTGAGACATTCAAATGGTAGAGTCCGAATTTGTCGTAAACAGAATGAGAACATGTATCCATCCTCTGATGGCTACTTCCAGCAGGATAATGCACCATGTCACAAAGCTCGAATCATTTCAAATTGGTTTCTTGAACATGACAATGAGTTCACTGTACTAAAATGGCCCCCACAGTCACCAGATCTCAACCCAATAGAGCAGGCATGGCCAACCTGTGGCTCTCCAGCTGTTGTAAAACTACAATTCCCACCATGCCCTGCTGTAGGCTGATAGCTGTTGGCAGTCTGGGCATGCTGGGAGTTGTAGTTTTTCAACATCTGGAGAGCCTCAGGTTGGCCATCCCTGCAATAGAGCATCTTTGGGATGTGGTGGAACGGGAGCTTCGTGCCCTGGATGTGCATCCCTCAAATCTCCATCAACTGCAAGATGCTATCCTATCAATATGGGCCAACATTTCTAAAGAATGCTATCAGCACCTTGTGGAATCAATGCCACGTAGAATTAAGGCAGTTCTGAAGGCAAAAGGGGGTCCAACACCGTATTAGTATGGTGTTCCTAATAATTCTTTAGGTGAGTGTATATAAAATAAGCAGCATTAAATATATATGAAGAAAGATTCCCCAACAGAGTGCAATAAGACACGTATACGGTACAAGAGACACACGAGGAGAGGGGAAGGGGGGACTTGTCGGACCCATAGAATTGAATTGGTCCATGCACAATCTGCAAGAATTGCAGATTGGACATGGATACAAAATACGGTTGTGTGCATGAGGTCTTAAAGGGATGGTATCGTCCCTATTTTGGACTATAATCTACAATAATACATCAGTAGTAATGAAGATAAGGAGTCCAGGTCTCTATTTTCTATTTTCCGACTGCCCCCTGTAGCCTCGTTATCAGCTCTAAAAGCTCCGCTGAAATACATAGTCCGGATTGCTCTGCTCTTCTAACATAATGGAGAGGACTCCTGTGCACACGCAGGGCAGTCCTGACAATGTATTTCAATGCAGTTCTGATCGAGGACATCGGTGGAACGGCGGTAGGAGAAGAATAAAAACTAGTGATGTGGACTCCTTTTCAATAGAACTATTCAGGTATTACAGTAGATAATGGTCCAAAATCGGAGTGACACATTCCCTTTAGGCCTCATGCACACGGCCGTTGTTTGGGTCTGCATCCGAGCCGCCGTTTTTGCGGCTCGGATGCGGACCCATTCACTTCAATGGGGCCGCAAAAGATGCGGACAGCACTCTGTGTGCTGTCCACATCCGTTGCTCAGTTACGTGGCCCCGGCAAAAAAAATAGAACATGTCCTATTCTTGTCCGTTTTGCGGACAAGAATAGGCATTTCTACAATGGGCCGCCCGTTCCGTTCCACAAATTGCGGAAGGCACACGGGCGGCTTCCGTTTTTTTGCGGATCCGTGGTTTGCATGAGGCCCACGGCAGTGTTTTTTTGCGGCCTCCGTTCCGTTTTTTTTTTGCGGATCGGATGGTTTCCCATTAATTTCTATGGATCCTTTAAAAATGCGGTGGACATTTCTTTTCCGCGTCCGCTGTCCGTGTTTCCCGTCCGCAAAAAAAGTATTGCATGTCCTATTCTTGTCCGCAATAAACGTTTTGCGGACCCATTGAAGTTAATGGGTCCGCACAAAATTGCGGATGAACAACGGAAGCCATACGTATGTTATCTGCATCAGTTTTTTTTTTTTTTGCGGATGGTTGCTGGGAAACCTGTATATATTAAATTATAACAATTACAGCCTTCAGGGTTTTTTTGCGGACCGCAAAAAAAACCTGAAGACACACGGAAACACAACCTACAAAATTTGCGGACAAACGGAACGGATGTGGATGTAAAAAAAACAGGAACTCAGATCTGCTATTTGCGGACCGCAAAAAACAACTGCCGTGTACATGTAGCCTTAAAGCGAACCTTTCACCTGGATTTCACTTACTAAACTATCAAAAGTACCTTATAGATCAGAGATCAGCAACCTCCGGCACTCCAGCTGTGGTGAAACTACAACTCCCAGCATGCTCCATTGACTTCTATGGGAGTTCCAAGAGCAGACAAGCAAGTTTGCATGCTGGGAGTTGTAGTTTCACCACAGCTGGAGTGCCGAAGGTTGCTGATCCCTGTTATAGATCATCCTCATTGTGTTAGCACACGGTCTTGTCCCGCTTTTCTGTGATGTATATGCATGGAAAAATCGCTTTATAAAGTACTCTTCTCCAGCTCCTGCAGTCACGTTAGAAGTCAAGGGGGTAGCTCTTCCCTCACTCCAGGCTGTAACTCCCCTGCCCTAACCCCGCCTCTCTGCAGTCTAACTGACACCCGGCTCAGTCGCCGGGACCACGCTTGTACAGGCGGCGCATGCGCCGTCGGACTCAAGCGCGATCCTGTAACTGAATCGCGCGCGAGGAAGAGAAGACAGGCAGGCATCGGGGACGGCGCATGCGCGATTCAGTTACAGGATCGCGCTTGAGTCCGACGGCGCATGCGCCGCCTGTACAAGCGTGGTCCCGGCGACTGAGCCGGGTGTCAGTTAGACTGCAGAGAGGCGGAGTTAGGGCAGAGGAGTTACAGCCTGGAGTGAGGGAAGGGCTACCCCCTTGACTTCTAACGTGACTTGTGGAGCGGGAGAAGAGTACTTTATAAAGCGATTTTTCCATGCATATACATCACAGAAAAGCGGGACAAGACCATGTGCTAACACAATGAGGATGATCTATAAGGTACTTTTGATAGTTTAGTAAGTGAAATCCAGGTGAAAGGTTCGCTTTAGGCCTAGTTCACACAAACGTTTTTTTTGCGAGTGTACGGGCCGTTTTTTTGTGGTCCGTATACGGTCCGTATACGGAACCATTCATTTCAATGGTTCCGCAAAAAAAAAACTGAATGTGTTTCGTATGCATTCCGTTTCCGTATTTCCGTTTTTTCGTTCCATTGAAAGATAGAGCTTGTCCTATATTTGGCAGTAAATCACGGGTCATGCCTCCATTCAAGTCAATGGGTCCGCAAAAAAAACGGAACACATATGGAAATGCATCCGTATGTCTTCCGTTTCCGTTCCGTTTTTTTCTGAACCATCTATTGAAAATGTTATGGCCAGCCCAATTTTTTCTATGTAATTACTGTATACTGTACATGGCATACGGAAAAACGGAACGGAAAAACGGAAAGGAAACGGAAACACAGCGGAACTCAAAAACGGAACAACGGATCCGTGAAAAACGGACCGCAAAAAACAATAAAAGCCATACGTTCGTGTGAACTAGGCCTTAAGCTGATAAATGGATTATCTCTCTTCCTTCCACAGGTTGGCTGAAAGAGAGAATTTAGGTAAAGCCCCTTTAAGCATACAGACCCTTTAACCTCTTCCGGACACAGGGCGTAAAGGGCGGCGGGAGATTCAAATCATAGCAGCGCTCCTCTCCTCCTCTTTTTGTGTCCGGAGCCCGAGGAGAGAGGAGCGCTGCCTGCAACGTGTGGAGCATCACCCCATCTGTGCCCCAGCACCCATCCTTGCCCCCAGGACCCGATCTGTGCCACAGCACCCCCCATCTGATCAGCAGTTAATTAGGGAAAGTATAGGGAAAGGTTGGGCTAGGCAGGGATAATAAAGGGAAAGTTAGTGTGAAAAAAAAGTTTTATTGCATCACCCTAAGTAGGGTGTCTGGGGTCCACATCACAGCTTTTTGTGTGCGTACGCTGACTGTGGCCGGCACTCTTAGCGTCCGGCCACTGTTAGCGCATCGCACACCCCACCGCTGATCAACTTCGGACGGTTGATCAGCGGTTTAGAATTATTTTTTTCACATTTTTCCCCTTTTTTAGTTAGTCTTTTTTTTTTTTTCTCTGTTCGCATACGCCCTGCTTGCCTCTGAGTCCGAGAGTCCCAGTGAGGTTGAGGATGACCCCACTTTCCTGTTGTCATCCGCGTCCTCATCATCTAGCAATGATGATGAGCCCCCAAGGCAGCGGAGACGCCGCCAGGCGGAGCAAGAGAACCGCCATGCTAGGGACCCTGTGGCCCACCCTAGTACGAGCAGCCCACCAGTTAAATCTACCGGGCCCCCTGCCGGTGAACTTGTCTGGTGTAACCCACAGCGATTTGAGCCCGTGATTCCTGATTTTGTAGGCCAATCAGGAATCCAGATTTCCACAGTGGGCTTCACTGAATATGACTTTTTTAGTCTTTTTTTCAGTGACCAACTCGTAAATCTAATGGTGGAGCAGACGAACCTGTACGCCCAACAGTTCGTTGCTCAAAATCCGGGCTCCTTTTTGGCTAGGCCCGGTGGCTGGACCCCGGTCAGTGCAGCCGAGATGAGGACATTTTGGGGCCTCGTGCTGCACATGGGCCTAGTCAAGAAACCTAGTGTCAGGCATTACTGGAGTGGGGACGTCCTCTACCAGACCCCACTTTACAGTACGGCCATGACACGTACCCGGTTTAAGGCCATCCGGAAATGCCTGCATTATTCAGATAATGCAGCATGTCCCCCCCAAGGTGATCCTGCCTATGACCGTCTGTATAAGATACGGCCGGTCATCGATCACTTTGGGGCCAAATTTGTACAGGCCTATGTACCTGGAAGGAAGGTCGCGGTTGATGAGTCTCTCATTGCGTTCAAGGGGAGACTCATTTACCGCCAGTATGTTCCCTCAAAGCGGGCGAGGTATGGCGTGAAGCTGTACAAACTTTGTGAGAGTACCTCAGGGTACACTTACAAGTTTCGTGTGTACGAGGGTTGAGATTCCCGTATTCAACCCCCAGAATGTCCCCCCACTCTGGGTGTTAGCGGTAAACTTGTGTGGGACCTTATGCACCCACTGCTAGATAAAGGTTATCACCTGTACGTGGATAACTTTTATACTAGTATCCCCTTGTTCCAGTCCCTCGCCGCCAGATCCACGTCCGCTTGTGGGACCGTGCGGAAAAATCAACGCGGCCTCCCTGCCCACCCCCTTCAGGTGCCTATCCCCAGGGGTGAGACCCGTGCCCTTACCAGTGAAAACCTGTTGCTGGTCAGATACCACGGCAACGGTCCTCAAGCCCGATTGAATCATCGACTACAATCGGTATATGGGAGGAGTTGATCTCTCTGATCAAGTCCTCAAGCCATATAACGCCATGCGCAAAACCCGGGCATGGTACAAAAAAGTTGCGGTCTACTTGGTGCAGGTTGCCTTGTACAACTCTTTTGTGCTGTCCCGGAGCGCTGGCAACACAGGGACATTCCTTCAGTTCTATGAGGCAGTCCTCAAGGCCCTGATATTTTCGGACTGGGAAAGAGCAGGCCAGAGTACCTCGGGAACTGTAGGCGCCCGGATCGTCCCTGGCCAACACTTTCCAGGTGTGGTCCCCCATACTGGAAAGAAGGGACAAACCCCAAAAAAAGTGCAGAGTGTGTCGCAGGAGGGGGATACGGAAGGACACCACTACTCAGTGCAACACGTGCCCCGATCATCCGGGCCTCTGCATTGACGGTTGCTTCAGGGAGTACCACACTTCCATGGAGTACTATATTTATATCCCAATTTAGCCACTGACTATCGGATAAAAAAACTGGTTCTCAGACTTGTAAAAACTAAAATAATTTAAAAAAAGTATACAAATTAGGTATCGCCGCGTCGGTAATAATCTCCTCTATAAAAATACCCCATGACCTAACCCCCCAGATTAACACGGTCCAAAAAAAAAAAAAGGTCAAAAAAAATTACTTTTTTTGTCACCTTACATAACAAAAAGTTTAATAGCAAGCGATCAAAAAGTCATATAGCCCCCAAAATAGTGCCAATAAAACCGTCCTCTCATCCCGCAAAAAATTAGCCCCTACATAAGATAATCGGCTAAAAAACAAACAAAAAAATGACTCTTAGACTTTAGAGATCCAAATATTTTTTTTCTAAAACCTAAATAATTGTAAAAAAGTAGACTTATTAGTTATCCCCGCATCCGTAAGAATCTCCTCTATAAAAATACCTCATGACCTAACCCCCCAGATTAACACATTAAAAAACGGCTATTTTTGGCACTTTTCCATTTCAATCCGTTTTTTCTGGTAACAAAGCAAGGGTTAACAACCAAACAAAACGTAATATTTATTACCATGATACTGTGGTCGTAAACTGCTGTATCACTAAAAGGCAGGGCGCAAAAGGAAAGGACCGACATGGTTTCTGGAAGGCCGATTTTGATGGCCTTTTATTATTGACACCATGTCCCTTTTGAAGCCCCCCTGATGCACCCCTAGAGTAGAAACTCCCTAAAAGTGACCCCATCTAAGAAACTACACGCCTCAAGGTATAGTGGGGTCACTTTTAGGGAGTTTCTACTCCAGGGGTGCATCAGGGGGGTTGAAACAGGACACGGTGTAAATAAACCAGTCCATAAAAATCAGCCCTCCAAAAACCACACGGCGCTCCTTTACCTCTACGCCCCGCCGTGTGGCCGTACAGTAGTGTACGGCCACATATGGGGTGTTTCTGTAAACGACAGAGTCGGAGCAATAAAGATACAGTATTGTTTGGCTGCTAACCCTTGCTTTGTTAGTGGAAAAAATGGGTTAAAATTGAAAATTTTGCAAAAAAATGTAATTCTCAAATTTCATCCCCATTTGCCAATAACTCTTGTGCAACACCTGAAGGGTTAACAAAGTTTGTAAAATCAGTTTTGAATACCTTGATGGGTGCAGTTTCTTAGATGGGGTCACTTTCATGGAGTTTCTACTCTAGGGGTGCATCAGGGGGGCTTCAAATGGGACATGGTGTAAATAAACCAGTCCAGCAAAATCTGCCTTCCAAAAACCATATGGCGCACCTTTCCCTCTACGCCCTACTGTGTGCCCGTACAGTAGTTTACGGCCACATATGGGGTGTTTCTGCAAACTACAGAATCGGGGCAATAAATATTGAGTTTTGTTTGGCTGTTAACCCTTGCTTTGTTACTGGAAAAAATAGAATGGGTCCGCATTCAATCCCCAAAAAATGTGGATCGGATGCGGACTGAACATATGTTCGTGCGCATGAGCCCTCAGCTTGTATGTGTAGGTTGCTGCCCCGAACCAGTAGTGGAACTGAGTGTATTTGGCGCTTACTGTTCTAACCAATTAAATACATATAAAAGATGCCAGATGCAACTGCCAACATAGCTGAAGATCTGTTCCTAATAAAGTACTATGGGAACGCTGAAATACTGGCGTAACTGAGGCTTAGTGCATGCACTTTCAATATAGAAAAGAACTTGTCTTTACCATCAATTGCAAACATTCCTATACATTTACTCTCCTTTTATGTAGTTTAACAAAGAGATGCACGTAATCATGTAATTCTGATGTAATCCAACAGCAATCCTAGGAAAGGAAGAGACAGAAGAGTTGGACACAGTGGCGTAGCTTATAGGGGTTGCAGCGGTCGCAATTGCGACCGGGCCCCTAAGTCAGGGGAGCCCCCGGGGCGTCGGTGTAAAGCCTGAGTGATTTACAATACAGACTGCGGGCAGCTAAGTAAGTTCACATAGGGTGGGGGCGGAGGCAGAGCGTGTGTGCGTGCAGGTGCAGCCAGGAGAAGGAGTGGTCCCGCTCCCGTCTGGCAGAGTTGTATGAGCTGCCGGACGTGGAGGAGGTGAAGCTGTGTGCCGCGCGCTGGAGTGAGTGAAGTGAGGCGGCACCGGCGCGATCTCTCTATAGTGTTCAAGGTGCCCAGCTGCTCCCTTACCCTCTCTGCTGGTGGGTACCAGGCCAGCCTCTGTACTGCTGTGCATACTGCAGGGCTAGCTGTGGGTGGGCACAGATCAGGTGATCGGTGCCCACCTCAGAGGGTAGGAGCTGGTGCCTGGCAGTTGATCCAGATCTGGCAGCAGGCTGGCGCCTTTGTTGATGGGTGGCTGACATGCCAGTCCTCAGTGCCCAGGCTTCAGAGCTGAGGGCTGACCTGGATCTGTCAGCAGGCTGGTGGCTGTGTTTATTGGCATGGTACGGCAGGCATTGCCCAGCTGCTGAGCTGATCGTTTGGCACACTCTGCTGTGAAGGGGTAGCACCATCTACTGGGGCAAAGGGTCTTATGCTCATACTATTATGATGGGCAGAGAAAGGTTAATAACATACTAGTTCTGTCCTCTTGTCTGCAGAGCTGACAGTCCTGTTCCTGCTTGTGCCAGTGCTGATGGGCATGAGCTGGGATAATCTTGGCTGCAGAGCTGACATGTTTACAGCTTTACTGATGGGATATAGTGCATAGGTCTATGCCCTCCCTTGGCTGCAGAGCTGACTCTCCCTCTCCATGTCTGTGCCTATATTGATGAGAATGATAGTATATAGCCTTCCCTTGGCTGCGGAGCTGACACTCTCCCTCTCTGTGCTTGTGTCTATATTGATGGGTATGATAGTATATAAATGGCATCCTTATTATTATGCACTTATTGGATTAAAATGTATTTTCTCTGTGAGATTTTAGTTCTGCCATTGGGCTTGGTGGGCGTGCAGGTGTCTGGTGGTGTTAGGAAACGGTATTGAGGGTAGGGGGGGCCCAAACTGAACTCTTACACCAGGGCCCATGTGCCTATAGCTATGCCCCTGGTTGGACATTAAGTCAATGGGGACAGATCCGTTTTCTCTGACACAATCGAAAACAGATCTGTCCCCCATGGACTTTCAATGGAGTTAATGTCGGATCCGTCTTGGCTATGTTAAAGATAATACAACCGAATCCATTTGCAGGTCCAGCAAAAATGCTAGTGTGAAAGTAGCCTTACTGATAACACAACCATCTGCATCCATTGAACGGATCCGGTTGTATTATCTTTAACATACCCAAGACGGATCCGTTTTCTATTGTGTCAGACAAAACGGATCCATTGACTTGCATTAAGGGTCATGCCGGATCCGTCTTACTCCGCATCCCAGGTCGGAAAGCAAACCGCTCTCTGGTATGAGAACAGAACTAAATGCATTTTGGAGCAGTCCGTTCTGTTCATTTACATTTTGTCCCCATTGACAATGAATGGGGACAAAACTGAAGCGTTATTTTCCAGTATTAAGACCCTATGATGGGGGGGCAGGACGGGGTAGTAGTGATATACATTAAAGTAAGGCTACATGCACACGACCGTTCCGTTTTTTTGTGGTCCGCAAAAAACAGAAGCCGCCCGCGTGCCTTCCGCAATTTGCAGAACGGAAGGTCCATTGTAGAAATGCCTATTCTTGTCCGCAAAATGGACAAGAATAGGATATGTTATATTTTTTTTTGCAGGGCTACGGAACGGAGCAACGGATGCGGACAGCACACGGAGTGCTGTCCGCATCTTTTGCAGCCCCATTGAAGTGAATGGGTCCGCATCCGAGCCGCAAAAATTGCAGCTCGGATGCGGACAAAAACGTTTGTGTGCATGAGCCCTAAGGCTACATGCACACGACCGTATGTGTTTTGCGGTCTGCAAATTGCCGTATGGCATCCGTTTTTTTTGCGGATCCATTGTAATAATGCCTATCCTTGTCCGCAAACTAGAAAAAAAATAGGACATGCTCTATTTTTTTTGCGGGGCAATGGAACGGACATACTGATGCGGACAGCACACGGTGTGCTATCCGCGTTTTTTGCAGACCCATTGAAATAAATGGGTCTGCAAAAAAAAAAAAAAAACGGAAACAAACAACGTTCCTAAATGGCATTGGCCATGTGCCCATTTGTTCCAGCAAGTCTTGAGGGAGAAGAGGTGAGCTTTTGTCTCACCTTGGAGAAGTGTGAAAATGGGTGGAATGGTGGAAGGTTTAACCGCTTCACGTCCGCCCATAGGATATAAATGTCCTATGGGTGGACGTCTATTTCTGAAAGCACGTTTTAGAACGTCCTTTCAGAAATAGCAGCTGCACGCTAATCGTGCAGCTGCTGATCGGGTTGCCCGCTGTCAGTGACAGCAGGGCAACCCTAAGACAAGGCAGGGACAGTGCCCAGGTGTCCCTGCCTTCTAGATCGCTGCAGACACAGCGCTCACCGAGCGCTGTGTATGCAGAGCAGGAAGCGCTATGCGCTTCCTGTTCCGGCCGGGCGGTCATGTGACCGCCGTGACCGGTTGAAAATAAAAAAATAAAAAAAAGTTTCACATGTAAAAAAAAAAAAAAAGTCCCCAAGTAAGGAATGAAAAAAATAAGTTAAAAATAGAAAAAAGAAAAAAAAAAGTATACATATAAGGTATTGCCGCGTCCGTAAAAACCAGCTCTATAAAAATATCACATGACCTAACCCCTCGGGTGAACACCTAAAAAAAAACCTGTCAAAACAAGCAATTTTTGTCACCTTGCATCACAAAAGGTGCAACACCAAGTGATCAAAAACGCGTATGTCCCACAAAATAGTACCAATAAAACAGTCACCTCATCCCGCAAAAAATGAGCCCCTACATAAGAAAATCTCTCAAAAAATAGCTCTCAGAACATGGACACATTAAAACATAATTTTTTTGTTTCAAAAATGCTATTATTGTGTAAAACTTTAATAAATGAGAAAAAGTATACATATTAGGTATCGCCACGTCCGTAACGATCTGCTCTATAAAAATGTCACTTGACTGAACCCCTCAGGTGAACGCTGTAAAAATAAATAAATAGAAACTGTGCTAAAACAACCAATTTTTTGGTCACCGTGCCCCATAAAGTGTTATAATGAATGATCAAAAAATCATATGTACCCAAAAATAGTACTAATAAAACTGGCACCTTATCCCCTAGTTTCCAAAATGGGGTCACTTCTTGGGAGTTTCTACTGTAAGGGTGCATCAGGGGGCTTCAAATGGGACATGGCATCTAAAAACAATGTGGAGTTCCTTTTCTTCTGCGCCCTGCCGTGTGCCCATACAGCAGTTTATGACCACATGTGGAGTGTTTCTGTAAACCGCAGAATCTGGGTAATAAATATTGAGTTTTGTTTGGCTGTTAACCATCGATGTGTTGAAGAAAAAAATTGATTAAAATGGAAAATCTGCCAAAAAAGTGAAATTTAAAAATTTGATCTCCATTTTCCTTTAATTCTTGTGGAACGCCTAAAGGGTTAACAAAGTTTGTAAAATCGGTTTTGAATACCTTGAGGGGTGTAGTTTCTACAATGGGGTCATTTATGGGGGTATCCACTATGTAGGCCTCACAAAGTGACTTCAGACCTGAACTGATCCTTATAAAGTGGGTTTTGGCAATTTTCGTATAAATTTGAAGAATTGCTTCTAAACTTCTAAGCCTTCTAACGTCCTAAAAAAATAAAATGACATTTCCAAAATGATGCCAACATAAAGTAGACATATGGGGAATGTTAAATAATAAATATTTTATGAGGTATCACTTTCTGTTTTAAAAGCAGAGAAATTGAAATTTAGAAAATTGCGAATTTTTCAAATTTTTGGGTAAATTTGGGATTTTTTCATAAATAAAGGTGAAATATTTTGACTCAAATTTATGATTATCATGAAGTACAATGTGTCACGAGAAAACAATCTCTGAATGACTTGGATAAATAAAGGCGTTCCAAAGTTATTACCACATAAAGTGAGATATGTCAGTTTTGCAAAATTTGGCCTGGTCAGGAAGGGGCAAATGGCCCAGATGGCAAGTGGTTAAGAAGGCAGTGATTGGTAGTCTTAAAGGGGTTGTCTGGGCTTCAAGAGGGTACTGAACAATTAGGGGATCGACCTATAATAAAGAACAAATTAATTCTTACCTGACAGATCCAGTGTCTCTGCTTCAGTTCTTCTGGCTGCAGCAGTGATATCAGATCGCCAGCACGTGACCGATGCAGCCAACCACTGGCCTCGGCAGTGCAAAGACAAGGCAAGAGACTGGCTGCAGCGGTCGCATGCTGTTGATGTGACATCAGTGGTGCAGCGGAGAAAACAGAGCCCTGCCAGGAGAACCAAAACAGTGGTGCAGGATGTCAGGCAGGTATCTAACCATCTATTCTTTACTACAGGCTGATCTCCTGAGCTGTCCAGTTTCTGCTTAAAAAGCTGGACAACACCTTTGATGGAAGCCCTGGTAAGTGGTTGGGCATTCTTTATCTTAAAGAGGGTGAAGAAATGTCAGCAGAGGGGGAGCCTTTTTATGGTGGATTGCAACACTGCATTCCTACTGAGAGTGGTTTGGTGGTGGACCACAAGTTAACCACTACGTACAAGTAGGGTGAACTTGCACATGGGTAGGTACAATAGGTGTAAATCAGGATGTGTATGCCCTGGTGACTACCTCTGGGGACCACTAGTAACGGAATTTAAACATGAAATCAAATATGAATATACTGTATATCAGGGGTGGTCAACAATCATACTTGAGAAATTTGCAGCTTATATCGCAAGTCCCACTATGACCCTTATTACACTGGCCACACCTTCGAAGGTACGCATTATCATAATCACAAGACCGTACAGTGTTTTCAGCTGGGTACTACATGCTAGGGACACCACTGATGTCAGCTTCTCGTCATCTTCATCTTCTAGCACAGGTAACCTCTCTAACAGGAATATGTATGTGTCAACCCCTGTAGTATCAGAACCAGAGGAATCAATCGTTTCAGATAGGACAGGGAAGAGAATTTTACATCTTGAGGCTACATGCACACAACCGTATGTGTTTTGCGGTCTGCAAATTGTGGATCCGCAAAAAAAAAACAAAAAAAAAAAACAGACCACATCCATCCTTTTTTTTTTGTGGATCCATTGTAACAATGCCTAAAATGGACAAGAATAGGACATGTTCTATTTTAATTTTTTTTTGCGGGGCTACGGAACGGACATATTGATGCGGACAGCACACGGTGTGCTATCCGCATTTTTTGGGGACCCATTGAAATGAATGGGTCCGCATCCTATACACAAAAAAAAAAAGGAAACAAACAACGTTCGTGTGCATGTAGCCTGAGACTGTGGCATCAGCAGCCAGACAGCTTGGTCTACTTTCACACGCGTTTTGTTTTGGCTTTCCGTTTGTGAGATCCATTCAGGGCTCTCACAAGTGGTCCAAACGGATCAATTTGCATTCTAAATGGAAAAAGGATCCGCTCAGAATGCATCAGTTTGCATCAGGTCAGTCTCCATTCCGCTTTGTCCGTCTGATGTAACTGAGACAAATGGATCCGTCCTGGAACACAATGTAAGTCAATGGGGACAGATCCGTTTTCACTGACACAATAGAAAACGGATCCGTCCCTATTGACTTTCAATAGTGTTCAAGATAATACAAACGGATCCGTTCTGAACGGATGCAGACGGCCGTATTATCTGAACTGATCCGTCCATGATGGATCCGCACAAAGTAGCCTTAGCTTTGAGCAGTGCTAAAAAAAGCTAAATTGTTACAAGCACATATATACTGCAAAGGATTGTTCATTTGTAGGACCTTGCAATCTAAATGGTGAATCCATTCATTACTAAATAGCATCTCTTATTATCCCCTTGAAATAGAAAAAATATATTTTCAGCCCGTCTCCTAGCTCTAGCAGAATCTAGACAATGAATAAGACATTTTCTTACAAGTAGAGAATAAAAAGATTCATTGGGCTGCAATCTTCAGTCCCCAACGAGGCTGACCCATCCAGCTGGACAGGCATCCTGAACTGAGGTGTGGAAAGCTGTGTTCCTCTTTTTTTCCAGGTTCCCTGCCCAGCGGAGGGAGGACCTCTCCATGGGAGCACTCACAAATAAAGGACCAATACTACAAACTTGTAGAGCAGATAATGGCCAGACAAGAACAGTGTACTTTATTACTTTCATAAAGCATCCAACAATATTACATTTTTGGGGAGGATTAACTCCACAAAACAGAACAAAGAGTACGTAATACAAGTGCTTATAAAGACCGAGCAAATAAGTCTTTTCAGACCACTGCTGAGCTGGAAACGAGAGAAGCCGAGAATTCAGTGGCATCATAAAATGAACTTCTCCATTAATGCTGCACGGTGGTAGATGAAGGAGAAGCAAACATACGACCACACATCTCCCTCTGGCAATCCATGTACTCTTTGTACAAACTGCAAAAAAATTACAGACAATTTTTAGGCTTGATTACTGCAACCCCCTCCCCCAAGATAATATGTACATAACACCATTCCTAGGTAAAATCCCACAGGGGTTATCTGGGAATTTGATATTGATGGTCTATACTCAGGATAAGTCACCATTATCAGATTGGCGGGGATCCAACGCCCCCTGCTAATCAGCTTTCTGAAGAGGCAGAGGCACTTTGACCTCGGAAGAGGCCTAAACGCTCAGTGACGTCACCATACAGTGGTCACATGATCTAGGCATAGCTCAGTCCCATACTAGTGAGTGCTCTGGTGAGCGGAACAGCCTTTTCAAACAGCTGACCTGCGGGAGCGTCTGATAATTTTTATTTGACTTTTTTTTGAAAATCACAAAAATACAAAGAAGGAAAACAGTCTGCACAGTATACATGTAACAGTTGATGACAAAAATACCATAGCATTACAAGATCGGACAAACAGTTACTTTCATGGGTACCCCATGGAACATCAAACATAGTACAAAAAGTACATAAGATCAAGTAACCTAGTTACAAAGTATACCTGGTATAGAACCGCATTTCCCATCCATTACAATTTATAAACATAAGATCATCCCTCCCAACCCAACTAAAGACCAATTCCCCCCTCCCCGAGCGATGGAACGGATCCGAACTCCAAAATCGGTTAGCTTATTAATATATCAAAAACATGGCCATTGGTGTACTTCTCCTATCTGTGTAGCAGACCTCTTCACACCCGACCCACATAGTACCAAACACCTTCATACAGCATACATCCAGAACTAAATAGGATAGAGGAGAAAGAAAGCATACATAAATAAGAACTGTGCCTCTACCTACCCCATAGTCCAACCAAGAAGAGAGGCTAATCCGGACACTGTATCCTAAATTTCTCCCAATTATCCCATATTTTGTTAAACTTCGATACACATTTTCTTTTAACATACACACCTTTCTCTAAGCGTATTATATCTGACATTCTCCCCTAGTCGGAGATTGAGGTCTGAGCCAAAATCTGGCTATTAGTTTCCTAGCTTGAAATAGCAGACTCTGTACTCCCAGACGGTGATGACGATTTTTTCTGTCTAATATCCCGACCACACATGCTCTCGGTCCAGGCGGCACCGTGATATTAAATGCGTCTTTTATTAGGGCCAGAACCGCGGACCAAAAGTTCAGGAGCTCCGCACAATCCCAGAACATGTGTAACAAGGATGCAGGGCCCATGCCACATCTAGGACAATCCGCATCTTCCCGAACTCCTATCCGGCATAAAAACTCTGGAGTCCTATACACCCGATGTATTAAAAACAGCTGGGACATACGCTGCCCCTCACAAACTGACAATTGTGGAGTGAGCGCTAAGAGCGACTTCCATTGCTCTTCTGAGATCGGCCCGACCTCACTCTCCCATTTAGATTTGACTGCTAAAACCTCTTGTTTCAGTGATTTCACATACAGGTTCTTCTCAAAAAATTAGCATATTGTGATAAAGTTCATTATTTTCTGTAATGTACTGATAAACATTAGACTTTCATATATTTTAGATTCATTACACACAACTGAAGTAGTTCAAGCCTTTTCTTGTTTTAATATTGATGATTTTGGCATACAGCTCATGAAAACCCAAAATTCCTATCTAAAAAAATTAGCATATTTCATCCGACCAATAAAAGAAAAGTGTTTTTAATATAAAAAAAGTCAACCTTCAAATAATTAAGTTCAGTTATGCACTCAATACTTGGTCGGGATTCCTTTTGCAGAAATGACTGCTTCAATGCGGCGTGGCATGGAGGCAATCAGCCTGTGGCACTGCTGAGGTGTTATGGAGGCCCAGGATGCTTCGATAGCGGCCTTAACCACCTCAGCCCCCAGTGCTTAAACACCCTGAAAGACCAGGCCACTTTTTACACTTCTGACCTACACTACTTTCACCGTTTATTGCTCGGTCATGCAACTTACCACCCAAATGAATTTTACCTCCTTTTCTTCTCACTAATAGAGCTTTCATTTGGTGGTATTTCATTGCTGCTGACATTTTTACTTTTTTTGTTATTAATCGAAATTTAACGATTTTTTTGCAAAAAAATGACATTTTTCACTTTCAGTTGTAAAATTTTGCAAAAAAAACGACATCCATATATAAATTTTGCTCTAAATTTATTGTTCTACATGTCTTTGATAAAAAAAAATGTTTGGGTAAAAAAAAAATGGTTTGGGTAAAAGTTATAGCGTTTACAAACTATGGTACAAAAATGTGAATTTCCGCTTTTTGAAGCAGCTCTGACTTTCTGAGCACCTGTCATGTTTCCTGAGGTTCTACAATGGCCAGACAGTACAAACACCCCACAAATGACCCCATTTCGGAAAGTACACACCCTAAGGTATTCGCTGATGGGCATAATGAGTTCATAGAACTTTTTATTTTTTGTCACAAGTTAGCGGAAAATGATGATTTTTTTCTTTTTTTTTTTTTTTCTTACAAAGTCTCATATTCCACTAACTTGTGACAAAAAATAAAAACTTCCATGAACTCACTATGCCCATCACGAAATACCTTGGGGTCTCTTCTTTTCAAAATGGGGTCACTTGTGGGGTAGTTATACTGCCCTGGCATTCTAGGGGCCCAAATGTGTGGTAAGGAGTTTGAAATCAAATTCTGTAAAAAATGACCTGTGAAATCCGAAAGGTGCTCTTTGGAATATGGGCCCCTTTGCCCACCTAGGCTGCAAAAAAGTGTCACACATCTGGTATCTCTGTACTCAGGAGAAGGTGGGGAATGTGTTTTGGGGTGTCATTTTACATATACCCATGCTGGGTGAGAGAAATATCTTGGCAAAATACAACTTTTCCCATTTTTTTATACAAAGTTGGCATTTGACCAAGATATTTATCTCACCCAGCATGGGTATATGTAAAAAGACACCCCAAAACACATTCCTCAACTTCTCCTGAATACAGAGATACCAGATGTGTGACACTTTTTTGCAGCCTAGGTGGGCAAAGGGGCCCATATTCCAAACAGCACCTTTCGGATTTCACAGGTCATTTTTTACAGAATTTGATTTCAAACTCCTTACCACACATTTGGGCCCCTAGAATGCCAGGGCAGTATAACTACCCCACAAGTGACCCCATTTTGGAAAGAAGACACCCCAAGGTATTCCGTGAGGGGCATGGCGAGTTCCTAGAATTTTTTATTTTTTGTCGCAAGTTAGTGGAAAATGCTGATTTTTTTTTTTTCATACAAAGTCTCATATTCCACTAACTTATGACAAAAAATAAAAACTTCCATGAACTCACTATGCCCATCAGCGAATACCTTGGGGTCGTTTCTTTCCAAAATGGGGTCACTTGTGGGGTAGTTATACTGCCCTGGTATTCTAGGGGCCCAAATGTGTGGTAAGGAGTTTGAAATCAAATTCTGTAAAAAATGACGAGTGAAATCCGAAAGGTGCTCTTTGGAATGTGGGCCCCTTTGCCCACCTAGGCTGCAAAAAAGTGTCACACATCTGGTATCTCCGTATTCAGTAGAAGTTGGGGAATGTGTTTTGGGGTGTCTTTTTACATATACCCATGCTGGGTGAGATAAATATCTTGGTCAAATGCCAACTTTGTATAAAAAAATGGGAAAAGTTGTCTTTTGCCAAGATATTTCTCTCACCCAGCATGGGTATATGTAAAATGACACCCCAAAACACATTCCCCACCTTCTCCTGAGTACGGAGATACCAGATGTGTGACACTTTTTTGCAGCCTAGGTGGGCAAAGGGGCCCATATTCCAAAGAGCACCTTTCGGATTTCACTCGTCATTTTTTACAGAATTTGATTTCAAACTCCTTACCACACATTTGGGCCCCTAGAATGCCAGGGCAGTATAACTACCCCACAAGTGACCCCATTTTGGAAAGAAGAGACCCCAAGGTATTCGCTGATGGGCATAGTGAGTTCATGGAAGTTTTTATTTTTTGTCACAAGTTAGTGGAATATGAGACTTTGTATGAAAAAAAAAATAAAAAAAAAAATCATCATTTTCCACTAACTTGTGACAAAAAATAAAAAATTCTAGGAACTCGCCATGCCCCTCACGGAATACCTTGGGGTGTCTTCTTTCCAAAATGGGGTCACTTGTGGGGTAGTTATACTGCCCTGGCATTTTCCAGGGGCCCTAATGTGTGGTAAGTAGGTAAATGACCAGTGAAATCCGAAAGGTGCTCTTTGGAATGTGGGCCCCTTTGCCCACCTAGGCTGCAAAAAAGTGTCACACATCTGGTATCGCCGTATTCAGGAGACGTTGGGGAATGTGTTTTGGGGTGTCTTTTTACATATACCCATGCTGGGTGAGAGAAATATCTTGGCAAAAGACAACTTTTTCCATTTTTTTATACAAAGTTGGCATTTGACCAAGATATTTATCTCACCCAGCATGGGTATATGTAAAATGACACCCCAAAACACATTGCCCAACTTCTCCTGAGTACGGCGATACCAGATGTGTGACACTTTTTTGCAGCCTAGATGCGCAAAGGGGCCCAAATTCCTTTTAGGAGGGCATTTTTAGACATTTGGATACCAGACTTCTTCTCACGCTTTGGGGCCCCTAGAATGCCAGGGCAGTATAAATACCCCACATGTGACCCCATTTTGGAAAGAAGACACCCCAAGGTATTCAATGAGGGGCATGGCGAGTTCATAGAATTTTTTTTTTTTTGGCACAAGTTAGCGGAAATTGATATTTTTTATTTTTTTCTCACAAAGTCTCCCGTTCCGCTAACTTGGGACAAAAATTTCAATCTTTCATGGACTCAATATGCCCCTCACGGAATACCTGGGGGTGTCTTCTTTCCGAAATGGGGTCACATGTGGGGTATTTATACTGCCCTGGCATTCTAGGGGCCCTAAAGCGTGAGAAGAAGTCTGGAATATAAATGTCTAAAAAATTTTACGCATTTGGATTCCGTGAGGGGTATGGTGAGTTCATGTGAGATTTTATTTTTTGTCACAAGTTAGTGGAATATGAGACTTTGTAAGAAAAAAAAAAAAATTCCGCTAACTTGGGCCAAAAAAAAGACTGAATGCAGCCTTACAGGGGGGGGGGGGAATCAATGACAGGGGGGTGATCAATGACAGGGGGGTGATCAGGGAGTCTATATGGGGTGATCACCCAACTGTCATTGATCACCCCCCTGTAAGGCTGCATTCAGACGTCCGTATGATTTTTACGGATCCGATCAGTCTATCAGTGGATCCGTAAAAATCATGCGGACATCTGAATGGAGCTTTACAGGGGGTTGATCAATGACAGAGGGGTAATCAATGACAGGGGGGTGATCAGGGAGTCTATATGGGGTGATCACCACAGTCATTGATCACTCCCCTGTAAGGCTGCATTCAGACGTCCGTATGATTTTTACGGATCCGATTAGTCTATCAGTGGATCCGTAAAAATCATGCGGACATCTGAATGGAGCTTTACAGGGGGGTGATCAATGACAGAGGGGTAATCAATGACAGGGGGGTGATCAGGGAGTCTATATGGGGTGATCACCTCCGTCATTGATCATTCCCCTGTAAGGCTGCATTCAGACGTCCGTATGATTTTTACGGATCCGATCAGTCTATCAGTGGATCCGTAAAAATCATGCGGACATCTGAATGGAGCTTTACAGGGGGGTGATCAATGACAGAGGGGTAATCAATGACAGGGGGGTGATCAGGGAGTCTATATGGGGTGATCACCTCCGTCATTGATCACTCCCCTGTAAGGCTGCATTCAGACGTCCGTATGATTTTTACGGATCCGATCAGTCTATCAGTGGATCCGTAAAAATCATGCGGACATCTGAATGGAGCTTTACAGGGGGGTGATCAATGACAGAGGGGTAATCAATGACAGGGGGGTGATCAGGGAGTCTATATGGGGTGATCACCACAGTCATTGATCACGCCCCTGTAAGGCTGCATTCAGACGTCCGTATGATTTTTACGGATCCGATCAGTCTATCAGTGGATCCGTAAAAATCATGAGGACATCTGAATGGAGCTTTACAGGGGGGTGATCAATGACAGAGGGGTAATCAATGACAGGGGGGTGATCAGGGAGTCTATATGGGGTGATCACCACAGTCATTGATCACTCCCCTGTAAGGCTGCATTCAGACGTCCGTATGATTTTTACGGATCCGATCAGTCTATCAGTGGATCCGTAAAAATCATGCGGACATCTGAATGGAGCTTTACAGGGGGGTGATCAATGACAGGGGGGTAATCAATGACAGGGGGGTGATCAGGGAGTCTATATGGGGTGATCAGGGGTGATCAAGGGCTAATAAGGGGTTAATAAGTGACGGGGGGGGGGGGGGGGGGGGTGTAGTGTAGTGGTGCTTGGTGCAACATATTACTGAGCTGCCTGTGTCCTCTGGTGGTCGATCCAAACAAAGGGGACCACCAGAGGACCAGGTATATTAGACTCTGTTATCAAAACAGCGTCTAATATACCTGTTAGGGGTTAAAAAAATCACATCTCCAGCCTGCCAGCGAACGATCGCCGCTGGCAGGCTGGAGATCCACTCGCTTACCTTCCGATCCTGTGAACGCGCGCGCCTGTGTGCGCGCGTTCACAGGAAATCTCGCGTCTCGCGAGAGGACGCACCGGCGCGTCCACCCAGAACAACAGGACCGCCGCAAAGACGCAATCCTGCGTACGGCGGTCCTGAGGAGGTTAAGCTCATCCAGAGTGTTGGGTCTTCCGTCTCTCCACTTTCTCTTCCCAATATCCCACAGATTCTCTATGGGGTTCAGGTCAGGAGAGTTGGCAGGCCAATTGAGCACAGTAATACCATGGTCAGTAAACCATTTACCAGTGGTTTTGGCACTGTGAGCAGGTGCCAGGTCGTGCTGAAAAATAAAATCTTCATCTCCATAAAGCTTTTCAGCAGATGGAAGCATGAAGTGCTCCAAAATCTCCTGATAGCTAGCTGCATTGACCCTGCCCTTTATAAAAGACAGTGGACCAACACCAGCAGCTGACATGGCACCCCAGACCATCACTGACTGTGGGTACTTGACACTGGACTTCAGGCATTTTGGCATTTCCCTCTCCCCAGTCTTCCTCCAGACTCTGGCACCTTGATTTCCGAATGACATGCAAAATTTGCTTTCATCCGAAAAAAGTACTTTGGACCACTGAGCAACAGTCCAGTGCTGCTTCTCTGTAGCCCAGGTCAGGCGCTTCTGCCGCTGTTTCTGGTTCAAAAGTGGCTTGACCTGGGGAATGCGGCACCTGTAGCCCATTTCCTGCACACGCCTGTACACGGTGGCTCTGGATGTTTCTACTCCAGACTCAGTCCACTGCTTCCGCAGGTCCCCCAAGGTCTGGAATCAGTCCTTCTCCACAATCTTCCTCAAGGTCCGGTCACCTCTTCTCGTTGTGCAGCGTTTTCTGCCACACTTTTTCCTTCCCACAGAGGTGCCTTGATACAGCACTCTGGGAACAGCCTATTCGTTCAGAAATTTCTTTCTGTGTCTTACCCTCTTGCTTGAGGGTGTCAATGATGGCCTTCTGGACAGCAGTCAGGTCGGCAGTCTTACCCATGATTGCGGTTTTGAGTAATGAACCAGGCTGGGAGTTTTTAAAAGCCTCAGGAATCTTTTGCAGGTGTTTAGAGTTAATTAGTTGATTCAGATGATTAGGTTAATAGCTTGTTTAGAGAACCTTTTCATGATATGCTAATTTTTTGATAGGAATTTTTGGTTTTCATGAGCTGTATGCCAAAATCATCAATATTAAAACAAGAAAAGGCTTGAACTACTTCAGTTGTGTGTAATGAATCTAAAATATATGAAAGTCTAATGTTTATCAGTACATTACAGGAAATAATGAACTTTATCACAATATGCTAATTTTTTGAGAAGAACCTGTACAAGTTCCTGTAGGTAGATGATATCAGACCATTCGAGGAGCTGTTTGTGAGAAGTTGCTGAAACAACGGGACCATAGTGCATTTCAACGACATGGATTTAGCCTGTGTCTGAAAGGCATGCCGAAGTTGCAGAAATTGATAGAATGCCGTGTGTGGGAGACCAAATTCAGTTCTCAACTGTTCAAAGGACTTAAAAACATTGTCACTCTGTAGTTGACATAAATATCTCACTCCTTTGCGCTCCCAGGGTGAAAAGCCATCTATACCCTTATTCTGACCGCTGAGTCCCCCAACAATCACAAGAACGGGGGCTTGTGCTCCCTGTTTAAACAGAGCAGCGAACATGCATGCGTGTTGGCCTCTCCATTCAGCTCTATGGGGCTGCTTAATATGAAAATTAGGCCTGTGGTGCAATAAGGGCATCACCATTGCTGTTGTACACAGGGAGAAAGCCACTGGCAGATACTTCTGAAGGCGTCTTCTCCAGGGAGAACAAAAGGAGAGGGCAAAAATATTCACTTCCCCTGATCCTTCTCTCCTCTGACATAATCTGTCGGGGGAGAGTCAGGAGCTCCCCACAAACATCAGACTGAGGGCATACTAATGTGTATGGGGTATTTTCATCTCACAAATTTAAGACATATTTGCCACTGGGACTCCCACCGCTCTCTAGAATACAGGTCAGCTGACCCGAGTCCCGCCTTATTCCATCCTGCTGGCCTCATCCAAAAGTAGTAAAACCGCAGCACTCTTGTCTCATTAATTCCTTTATTCCATCAAATTCATGCGACGTTTCGACCTGGACGGTCTTTTTCAAGCAACTGACAATACATCATTACCAGGCTTAAATACCCTCCTACTAGGAGGAGCTAACACACATGTCAAAAACAATAATACATCATGGACACTCTTACAACTGTAAGGCTAAGCATCATTCCAAGATTTGTAAACATATATAAATAATAATCATCACTTACTTTGGAAACCCTGGTGGACTGCTGGTGGGGGTATATGATCGGAATATGTTTATAATATATTAAGCGGCATGTCTGTGTCCCCTGTGACTGCGCAGGCGTGCAGAGGCAGGACGCGCGCCCAAAAACTTTGAATCGCGGCGTCTCATGGATCCAACTGTGCTATGCTGCTTCCCTAACTCCCAATCACATTTTGAAAACAGCATAGCACAGTGAGCTTGACCGTTTGTGTAAACTAGGGTTTATTCCCACGATAACGATATTAAGAAATTTATCACGATAACGATATCCTTCTCCCTGACAGCAGCGCTGTCCAATCACAGCGCAGAGCTCAGAGCCAGGGAGGTTTTTTTTCTCCCTGGCTCTGAGCTCTGCGCTGTGATTGGACAGCGCTGCTGTCAGGGAGAAGGAGAGACACTGGCGTCTCCTCCTACTTGCACCAAATGTTGAGAAATTACCGGGGGCCACAGCGGACGAACGGAGCGGCGCCCAGAAATAATAGTAAGTGCACTTAGATCCCTGGGCGCCGCTCTATGCAGCCTGCTACTAAGTTCATATTCTTTGGACCCATGAAAGGTCCTCTTTAATGTTTGTACAAAGTCTTGGTAAAGTTGCCATCACAGGTTTATATAAAAGTGAAGAAAAAAAA
This sequence comes from Bufo bufo, assembly GCF_905171765.1. Taxonomy (NCBI): domain Eukaryota; kingdom Metazoa; phylum Chordata; class Amphibia; order Anura; family Bufonidae; genus Bufo; species Bufo bufo. The sequence goes on along the minus strand of NC_053391.1, from coordinate 131,618,186 downwards.
AAAAGCCTGCTCGTCCCTGCAGCCAGGTTCAGCCCTCCGCGTGCTAGTAGTAATGCAGGAGGCAGAGGCCAGTGACTGGGGAACATAAGCAGGTGGAATCGGACATTTTAGAAGTAGGTCAGCACACATGTGACCACTCCTATGACGTCATTAAATACCACGGTTTTTCGGAAACGGCGATATCGCCATATCGCCTCGTTTTAATATCGCGGTATATCGCTCAACCCTAGTGTAAACCTCTTGCAGTCGGGATGCAGCAGCCACCGTCCTGGACATAGGTGCATGTCCATTTTAACCCCTTAATGACATCATACATTTTAGCCTTAAGAACCAATAATATTTTCCCCCTTTGTATTCTAGCAGTCATAACTTTTACATTTTTTCTTCAAATTTTTTTTTTTAATTTGCAGGATTAGTTGTAGGTTTTTAAGGAACCATTTTGGGGTATATATTGTGTATTAAATAACTTTTTATTTTATTTTTAGAGGATACGATTAAAAAACAGCAAATTTTACATTATTTTGTGGAATTTATTTACGGTGTTCACGGTGTGGTAAAAAGAACTTAATTTTATTATGTGGGTCAGTGATGATAATGTCACATTTCTATATTTTGTTTTTTACTATTTTTCCTTTCCTCCTTCAGCCTGTCAGCTCTGCAACTGCTCCCTCATTCTCCCCCAGACTGACAAGGGGGGGGGTTGCTCATATCTCTTTTTTGGTACCAGCTAGAGATATGGGCTTTGTATTGTTTGAAAGCTTTCAAGACAATACCAGAATGACAGCAATATGTTCAGTACATGGGAAGATATCGGGATGCAGTAAATACTGCTGAAAGTGAAAGTAAAAGCAGGTTTTACCCGCGATTATTCCCGACTCGATTTCTAACAGTGATATCTCCTGTTTGGCTTGTATGAAAGCCTGGAAACAAGACCAGTTGCATCTAGCTGCTACCATTCAGGAGATAGCGGCATCTAAAGCAGCCCTCCCCCATACACTTCCTTCCCGAGCTAAGCTTGGGCAGAACAGTTAACTACTTTTCCCACTGTCCAATCTGGACTCGTGCAAAACAGTTAGGTGGTTAATAAACTGCAATGTGTTTATTTTATAAGATACTTAGGCCCTAATTTATCATACCTTCACTCCAGAATTCTGGCATCAAAAAGTCGTAAAATAGGGCTTTAGCGACTTTTTTGCACTTGCGCAAAGTTTAAGCGATTGACTTTTTACACTCACTTGCATAAAATTTTGAAACTTTTAGCATTTTTACACCACTCACTTCAGTTTTGTAATATGGGTGAAAAAGTGGGTGCGGTTAGCTATGTTAATGAGTTTCATTCCAGATTCATCATTGAGACTTTTTTTAAAAGTCGCAATCTCCCTCCAGGAGGAGGGTGGAGTAGGAAAACTGGAGTAGCTTCTCTAAACAGAAGTGTTAGGTTTAAGGACAAGTCACATTTATCAAACAACCTGTGACATTTGATAAATGTGGCATAAAGAATTCCAACTCAGACTCAAGCAAAATGGACTTCAAATATTCTCCTCATGATAAATTCCCCCCTTAGAGTGCATGTTCTGTAATACCTTGACAACCTCTTCAGCTCACTGTTAATTTCCAAATTGAATGGTTCCAACTTCTGAGCCCTCAGAAGGAAGGTGCGAGCCTTCATATACTCTTTCAGCTCAAGACAAGCCTGGGACCAGAGATGAAAAATAATGCCAAGTCACCTGAACTACACATTAATCATTAGACAATATACATTTTAAAGAAATTAAGAGCCAAGTTGTATAACTGCAGTTAGAAATCTCTTCTGTTAATGGAATTTTCTATCTTAAATAAAATTAAAAAAAACACGAACCATTTTGCATCTGCAAGATATGCCGACCTTTTATGGGAATAATTAAAGGGTTATTCCCATCCTAGCGATATGCCCCCAATGTCTGATAGGTGCGGGTCCAACCTCTGGGACCTGCACCTATACTTAGAATGGAGCCTGCAAAGTCCCGGAGGACGCACTGTGGATGCACAGCTGCCCTCCATTCATTCCTAGGGGAGCGCCAAAAATAGCCAAGCTTGTTTTTGGAAGTCCCACTGAAATGAATTAATGGAGCAGCCAATGCTCCATTCATTTCTATGAGGCTTACAGAAATAGCCATCGGCGCTCCCATAGGGATGAATAGAGGGCGGCTGCGCATGAGCGGTGCGCCCTCCGGCACTTTATGGGCTCCGTTCTAAGTATGGGGTCCCAGAGGAGAGACCCGCACCTATCAGACACTGGGGGCATATCCTAGTGATGTGCCCCCAATGTCTAATATGGGAATACCCCTTTAAGCTAAAGGGTTATTCTGTTATAAAAAACTAAAATAAAAAAAAGTCTTCTAATATGCTAATTAAACATAGAAAGCATAAAAACAGATCTTTTGTTACTTCAATACTGCCGCTGCCTGGTTCCCCACTGGTCCAGTGATGATGTTGTGACACAGAGGCAAGATTGGACCTGCTACAGCCGGTAACTCGCTGCAGTGGTCACATGCCTGTGTTGGATCGTCATTGTTAAACCAAAAAGCAGAGAGTGATGGAGGAAACAGACCGCGGCAGTACGGGAGTGAAGAGGACCCGTGAAGTGAGTCCTCAGCATACAGATATTTTGTTTACAAGGGAATACCTCTTTAATCCTAAAACAGTTTGCACAGGAGCAATGTTTTCCCCAATATACACACCTGGCCACAGCGAAACAAAGCTTTTACATTTTTGTTGTCTATGGCTAACGCCTTCTCTCCCCACTTCAGAGCAGTAGAGGGGCGCTCGAGCTTCAGATAAGTAAGTGCCAAATTCAAGTCCACAAGCAGACGAGCAGCATCAAGCTGTGCATTTTCTTCCTCTGAAGTGGCTTTACGGGACAGACATGAGAAGGCCTGTTTGTACAGGAAAATTAAATAATGTTTGACATTGCTCCTAACAGAGAGCAGAATCACTAAGAAGCGTCATAACAGAAAAAACAAAAAAAACATATTTGTCACATAAGCAAGCCTTGGGTGCACTTTAAGGGCACGTGCCCCTACAGCGGATGTAATCCTCTTAGTAAAGGCCTGAGAACTACTGTAAGCAGAATTCAAAGCGCATTTCAACTTTTGCAAAGCAACAAGTACAATCTGCAGAAAATCTGGAAAAAAATCTAGAACAGAAAGGACATGCCTGCAGTTTTGTGAATCTACATTTTGCCCTTAAAGGGAACCTGTCATCAAGTTGATTTCAGCGGTCTGTCATTTAAAAGTTAAAAGTAAGTGGTTGCCGAAAACATCACAATCTTTACAGACTGGGCCTGGAAAAGAGTCACGGCGACCTGAGAAGAGTCATGGTTAGTCAGAAATTCCTGCTCTCCCTGCTGATGACTGACAGTCTTCTACCTAGTTTTCTCCCTTTCTCTCTAGGAGTGAACTGCCAATCATCAGCAGATGGGCGAAAGAGCAGGAGATTAGGAATAACCATGACTCTTCTCAGGTAGATTTGACTCTTTTCAACGCCTGGGCTGCATTGCTTATGATGCTGGTTCTCAGCAACCACTTTTAACGTCACTTACTCACGTGACGCGCCTGCTCCGCCTGCTTCATTCATAAAGTGGGTGGAGCAGGCACGTCACGCCGCCGCCCGCTTTGCCTGTTACTGAAGCTTCATTGTCAGGTAATAAAGATGTGCTGATTTAAAGTTGAAGTAAAAGTTACTGCCAGAATAGTCTACTGCTGTGAGCGGCGGGGCCGGGGCTGTTATGGGGAGGGGGATCTGTGGATGGCACTGTTATGGGGAGGATGATCTGTGGATGGCACTGTTATGGGAGGGGGATCGGTGGATGGCACTGTTATGGGGAGGGGGATCGGTGGATGGCACTGTTATGGGGAGGGGGATCGGTGGATGGCACTGTTATGGGGAGGGGGGATCGGTGGATGGCACTGTTATGGGGGAGATCTGTGGATGACACATATAGCATAATATGCTATATAGAGTCATCCACAGATCCCCCATAATAGTGTGTCATCCACAGATCCCCCCCCATAACAATGCCATCCACAGATCCCCCCCATAACAATGCCATCCACAGATCCCCCATAACAATGCTATCCACAGATCCACCCCATAACAATGCTATCCACAGATCCACCCCATAACTGTGTGATCCACAGATCCCCTACATAACAGTGTGTGATCCACAGATCCCCCACATAACAGTGTGTGATCCACAGATCCCCACATAACAGTGTGTGATCCACAGATCCCCCACATAACAGTGTCATCCACAGATACCCCATAACTTGTCTTTTTTACATTGTAATGCAAAATTTTTATAATTATGTAACTCCTAAATTTGTTTTAATATGGCTTTTGAACCAAATTTTTCAAGTAAAATCATATAACTCCTTTTTTTTGTCATTTTGGTGTTTAAATCGATGAAATTATCGACAACTAATCGATTATTCAAATAATCGTTAGCTGCAGCCCTAGAATTTATAGTCAGGGGGGCACACCAAATGAATGTCACAGAGTGCAAATCACAGTATTAATATATGACCAATCACACTAAGGCCTCATGCACACGACCGTTGTGTGCATCCGTGTCCGTTGTTTTCCGTGATTTTCTGCGGACCCATTGACTTTCAATGGGTCCGTTGAAAACTCGGAAAATGCACAGTTTTTCATCCGCGTCCGTGATCAGTGTTTCCTTTCCATCAAAAAAATATGACCTGTCCTATTTTCTTGACGGACAACGGTTCACGGACCCATTCAAGTCAATGGGTCCGTGAAAAAACACAGATGCACACAAGATTGTCATCCGCGTCCGTGATCCGTAGGTTTCCTTTACACAGACGGATCCGCAGATCTGTTTGCATAAAAGCTTTTTCAGATCTGATCCGACAGTATATTCTAACACAGAGGCGTTAATTGTGCGTATCATAGCCCCCTGTAAGAGATCAGGTGCTGCCAGGCAGGAGGGGGCAGACCCACCTCCCTCCCCAGTTTTAAATTCATTGGTGGCCAGTGCTGCCCCCCCTCCCTCCCCTGTATTACATTCATTAGTGGCCAGTGCGAACCCCCCTCCCTCCCCTGTATTACATTCATTGGTGGCCAGTGCGGCCCCCCCTCCCTCCCCTGTATTACATTCATTGGTGGCCAGTGCGGACCCCCCTCCCTCCCCTGTATTACATTCATTGGTGGCCAGTGCGGCCCCCCTCCCCTGTATTACATTCATTGGTGGCCAGTGCGGCCCCCCCCTCCCTCCACTGTATTTAATTCATTGGTGGCCAGTGCGGCCCCCTCCTCCCTCCCCTGTATTTAATTTATTGGTGGCCAGTGCGGCCCCCCCTCCATCCCCAGTATTTAATTAATTGGTGGCCAGTGCGGCCTCACCTCTGCCCCCCTCCTAATTAAAATCCCGCCCCCCCATCATTGGTGGCAGCGGAGAGTTCCGATCGGAGTCCCAGTTTAATTGCTGGGACTCCTATCGGTAACCATGGCAACCAGGACGCTACTGCAGTCCTGGCTGCCATGGTTACTTAGCAATTTTAGAAGCATTATACTTACCTGCACTGTCTGTGACCGTCCGGGCGCTCCTCCTACTGGTAAGTGACAGGTCTGTGCTATAAGTAATGCGCCGCACAGACCTTTCACTTACCAGTAGGAGGAGCCGATCATAGACAGCGCAGGTAAGTATAATGCTTCTAAAATTGCTAAGTTACCATGGCAGCCAGGACTGCAGTAGCGTCCTGGTTGCCATGGTTACCGATCGGAGTCAAAGCGATTAAACTGGGACTCCGATCGGAACTCTCCGCTGCCAATGATGGGGGGGGGATTTTAATTAGGAGGGCCACCAATGAATTAAATACTGGGGAGGGGGGCCGCACTGGCCACCAATGAATTAAATACAGGGGAGGGAGGGGGGGGCCGCACTGGCCACCAATGAATGTAATACAGGGGAGGGGGGCCGCACTGGCCACCAATGAATTTAAAACTGGGGAGGGAGGTGGGTCTGCCCCCTCCTGCCTGGCAGCACCTGATCTCTTACAGGGGGCTATGATACGCACAATTAACCCCTCAGGTGCGGCACCTGAGGGGTTAATTGTGCTGATCACAGCCCCCTGTAAGAGATCGGGTGCTGCCAGGCAGCAGTCATGTACACAGTTCTTAGTATATTCTAACTTGAAGCGTCCCCATCACTATGGGAACGCCTCTGTGTTAGAATATACTGTCGGATATGAGTTTTCACGATATAACTCAAATCCGATGGTATATTTTAACATAGAGGCGTTCCCATGGTGATGGGGACGCTTCAAGTTAAAATATACCATCGGATTGGAGAAAACTCCGATCCGATGGTATAATAGGGACTCCTGACTTTACATTGCAAGTCAATGGGGGACGGATCCGTTTGCAAATGCACCATATTGTGTCAACGTCAAACGGATCCGTCCCCATTGACTTGCATTGTAAGTCAGGACGGATCCATTTGGCTCCGCACGGCCAGGCGGACACCAAAACGACTTTTTATTTACTTTCCTTTATGTCCGTGGATCCTCCAAAAATCAAGGAAGACCCACGGAAGAAAAAACGGACACGGATCACGGAACCCGTTTTTGCGGACCGCAAAAAAAACGGTTGTGTGCATGAGGCCTAAGAAGAAGAAAAACCACATGCAAGGCTGCACCATTATTTAAAAATATATAATTTATTAAAAAACACAAAAAGCGCAAGCAAATTTTAAAAACATTGTATACAATTACATCATTGTGTGTGGACTAAAGGTATGTCCAACACCCATACCTGCATCCACCAAGTTCAAAATAGACACATACATGTGCCACCAAAGTAGTATATAAATTAATAAATAAGGCATCAAAAAATGCAAGATACTTATCAGGTGAAAGAGCAAGCAGACATGGTGTCAGGTAAAAACGCCCCACTTGTATCGCCAGTCAGAGCTAGCATCCTCAGGGGTAGTTTGCTTTCCGTCCAGGGATGCAGAGCAAGACGTTTTCTCTGACAATAGAAAACAGATCCTTCCTCCATTGACTTTCAATGGAGTTCATGACGGATCTGTCTTGGCTATGTTAAGGATAATACAACTGGATCCGTTCATAACGGATGCAGATGGTTGTATTATCAGTAAGGGAAAAGTTTTTGCTGAACCCTGCCGGATCCAGTAAAAACGCTAGTGTCAAAGTAGCCTTAGGGGTCCACCACGTGCGGCAGATCAGCCAGCCAGCCAAACTAGTGGGACTGCACATGCTCCAACTGATGCGAGGAGAGTGAATGCTCTGAACAGGTAACGCGGATGGCTGTTGCTACAACCGACACCGCCTGCTACGATTACACTGATCATGTGTCACAGATGTTCCTGTCACAGGTACCAGGAGATCAGTGAGACTGGCAACACGTGGTTTGATCTGACAGGTTCCTTGTGGATCAATTCGTGTCTGTGTTGTTTCTGGTAATGGCCACACCCTTTTGCCTCAGGTGTTGCTTGTGTGGTCATTTTACCTTCTATATTAATTGTGGCTTCTCCCACCATGCTGTGCAGTTTATAGCTTCAGTCTTGTTTTGGATTGCTGGTGTTTGGATCTCGGCAGAGTTCCTGTGCTTCCTTAGCCATTTGAAGTTAAGTGTCTTCTTCCCCTTTTGGTAATTGTTTGGGTTTCCTTGTGTTGCTCTTTTCCCTGTCATTTGTGTTTTGGGAGACTCCTGTTTGTCCAACCGTTTGGAGCACCAGGTTGTCTCTTGTCCTAGGATTAGTTCCAGGGTCCTACAGGGCGAGTTTTCACTTTAAGTATGAACTGACCCCAGAGGTGGGCGAGTTCATACACAGGAACCTAAAGTCAGTCAGGACTTTGATTAGGGTTTCTCTAGGAGGTGACCTGCTCCTTTCCCTAGTTTCCAGGCCTGTTCCCCCTCACCCCTTTCCCTCCTACGTTCGGTGTGGGTTTCCCTCCCACACCGGAGCATGGCATTATAAACCACCAAACCGTTATTGTTTTGCATGTGTCAGTACAGCCATGGATCCTATTGCTGCACTGGCCGGGGCTGTCTTTGGAGGTAGCTGACCTCCGCACGACCATCTTGCAGATCCAGAGACCACAGGCTGCTGGTCCTAGTGGTGGCTACCAGGCCTGTCCGGAAACCAAAAGTGGCCCTTCCGGACAGATTCTCTGGGGGAAGTGATAGTTTCAATTTGTTCAGAGGTGTGCAAATTGTATTTTAAGCTAAGTCCACACTCATCTGGGGATGAGAGTCAGAGAGTTGGTGTGGTTATTTCATTGCTTAAAGGGGATGCTCGATCTTGGGCTTTTTCTCTGCTGACCGGATCGCAGTCTCTCCGGTCGGTAGATTCATTTTTCAGAGCTCTGGGTCGCATATATGATGACCTGGACCAGACCTCCCAGGCTGAGACCAAGTTATGTGGGCTTCGTCAGGGAGAGCCGAGATCTATTTCTCTGAGTTTCGGAGGTGGGCTATGGATACTGAGTGGAACGATCGGGCTCTCCATAGTCAGTTCTGTGAGGGATTATCAGAGAGGCTGAAGGACGCTTTGGCCTTTCATGAGAATCCTGAGTCTTTGGAAGCTGCTATGTCTCTTTCTGTACGCATTGATAGACGCCCGAGAGAGAGAGAGATCTAGGGGCCCCAAATCTCAGGACGTACTATCACATAACGTATCGTCTTCCTCTGACAATTTGGGTGAAGATACTTCTGAATTTAGGTCTGGAGACAAACCCATGCAATTAGGGGGAGCTATTTCTGGATCCGCTTTCAAGAGTATTACCGTATTTTTCGCTTTATAAGACGCACCTGATTATAAGATGCACGTAGGTTTTTGAGGAGGAAAATGAGCAAAAAAAATTTTTTGAACTAAAAGGTGTGCTTTTGAACTAATGGTGGTCTGGGGATTACATTGTTATGGGGGAATCTGTGGATGACGCACTGTTATGGGGGAATCTGGATGACGCACTGTTATGGGGGAATCTGTGGATGACGCACTGTTATGGGGGAATCTGTGGATGACGCACTGTTATGGGGGATGTGTGCTGTGATACATAGAGCCATGAGGGGGACCAGCATAAGATGCTATATGTGAGGATGACACACATATAGCATCTTATGCTGATCCCCCTCATTGCCCTATGTTTCACAGCATTACATTATTAATATGTGTCCCATTACACTCTGCGCACAGCAGTTACAGTTATGCGGGGTGTGAGGAGGGGCTGGGCGCTGGCAACGAACGGCGGGGCCCGTTGCAGTCACTGTAATTGCTCTCCTTTGATAAACTAGCCTAATCGCCTGAAACAGTACTCACTCTATGAATGCAGTGGTCCGGCCGGCATGTGACGTCACTCAGTCAGTCACGCTCCTCCCACTTCATTAATGAAGCACTGTGCAGCATACCGACCTGCGAAACATCAGTGTCAGCCATGTAAAAATTCCTAGGAGAATCAATTGACGCATGTCCTCTACGAGCACCCACCCCTTAGGGTGTGCAGATCTCATATTTCCCTTTTTAGCCATGTAAAAATGACACCATCACTTTATAAGACGCACTGCCATTTTCCCCCCTAAGCGAAAAATACAGTAGTAGTAGGAAAGGTGTGTGTTTTTTCTGCGGACAAATGGGACATTTTATCAATGTATGTCCATGCATTCAGCGTCAAAAAGAAAAGGGGACGTCTAGTTCAGAACGTGCATTTATCTTTGACTGGTAGTACCCGATTTCTCCTGATTGCCAAGGTGGCCCTAGAGTCCAAGACTGTGGGGATTGAGGTGTTTATCGACAGTGGGGCAGGGGTGAATCTGATTGATGGTCAGTTCGTCCGTATGCACGGGTTGTCACAGAGTGCATTAAAGAAAGACATTTTTGTTTTTGTCATTGATTCTGCACCTCTAAATCAGAAGTGTTTGTCTCAGGTGGTGCATGACATCCGATTAAGAGTGGGTGACTTTCATCAGGAGTTCATCTCGTGTTTTGTGATGGAAGGTCTCCCTTCTCCGTTGGTTCTGGGTTTACCGTGGTTAAGCAAGCATAATCCAATCATCATATGGCAAGCTAGACAGATTCAGGATTGGGGTGATTGTTGCATTGATAATTGTCTGAATACGTCTTTTTCTGCTTTAACCACTAAAACATTACCCTCGTTTATATCAGATTTTTCCGATGCATTGTCTGAAAGTGGATGCCAGGATTTACCTCCGCATTGGGAATATAATTGTCCTATCAACCTTATTCCCGGAGCTAAATTGCCCAAATCTAGGTTGTATAACCTTATTGAACCCGAAATAATGGCCATGAGAGAGAGAGAGTATATTACCGAGAGTTTGGCTAAAGGACACATAAGACCTTCCAAATCTCCTGTGGCAGCAGGGTTTTTCTTTGTTAAAAAAAAAGGACAGAGCCCTTAGGCCATGTCTGGATTTCCGTGAGCTTAATCGGATTACTGTCGGTGATCCTTACCCTCTTCCTTTGATTCCTGATTTGTTTAACAAGATTGTTGGTACCAAGGTGTTCTCCAAGTTGGATTTAAGGGGGGCATATAATCTGGTCAGGATCAAGTGTTTTGCTGTACAGGAGGTGCCGTTCTTGGGCTACCTGTTGTCATCCTCGGGTTTTCGAATTGATCCAGAGAAAGTCCGTACTGTATTGTACTGGGACCGACCTGAAAATCTGAAGGCTCTTATGCAGTTTTTGGGGTTCACCAACTATTATTGAAAATGTAATAAGAACTATTCGAGAGTGGCGAGACCCTTAACTGACATGACTAAGAAAGGGATTGATGTCTCAGTGTGGTCCAATTTGGCATTGCGAGCCTTTTCTGCGGTTAAGGAGTGTTTCGCTGCTGCCCCTATTATTGGTGCAGCCGGATATGTCACAGCCATTCATTGTGGAGGTTGACGCGTCCGAGGTGGGGGTAGCAGTTTTACCGCAGGGCCCGTCAACCGGCAAATGGCGCCCATGTGCATTTTTCTCTAAAAAAAAAAACTCTGCCGCAGAGAGAAAATACGATGTGGGTAACAGAGTTGCTTGCCATCAAGTTAGCTTTTGAGGAATGGCGTCATTGGTTGGAAGGGGCGATTCATCGATCACGATGATAAGATCACAAAAACCTGGCTTACCTGGAGTTGGCTAAACGACTGAACCCAAGACAAGCCAGATGATCTTTGTTTTTCACCAGATTCAAATTTCATTGTCACTTATCATCCTGGGGTTAAGGACGTCAAGGCAGATGCCTTGGGGGTGATTTTGAAAATCCAAGTCAGATACTGTCAGAGGGGGTGGTGATATCCGCTCTATACCCTGACCTAGAGGTGAAGGTGTTAGAGGCTCAGTGAGACGCACCAGATTCTTGTCCCTCTGGAAAATTGTTCCATCTGAATTGCATCACAAGGTGTTTGAGGAACATCACTGTACGGTTCTTACGGGACACCCTGGCAACAGAGCCACTGCTGAGCTCATTTCTCATAGATTTTGGTGGCCGGGGTTGCGTAAGTGTGTTGACGACTATATGTCAGCCTGTAGTACTTGTGCACGAGCTAAGGTGACACATACGCGGCCTTCCAGATCTCTACTTCTGTTGCCCACCCCGTCCAGACCATGGACTCATTTATCCATGGATTTTATCACTGATCTGCCTAATTCTATAGGAAAGACAGTTATTCTGGTGATAGTTGATCGTTTTAGTAAAATGGCGCACTTTATAGCATTGCTGGGCCTACCTAATGCTAAAACTCTTGCACAAGTGTTTATTGATAACACTGTGAAACTACATGACATTCCCTCTGACGTGGTCTCGGATAGTGGGACTCAGTTTGTTTCCAAATTCTGGAAGGCGTTCTGTACTAGACTGGGGGTACAACTGTCCTTTTCTTTGGCTTTTTATCCTCAGTTGAACAGACAGACGGAACGCACTAATCAGTATGGAGACTTACTTGAGATGTTTTGTCTTTGAGAACCAGGAGGAGTTGCCTTCATTTTTGTCTTTAGCACAGTTTGCCATAAACAATCGTAGACAGGAGTCCACTGATAAGTCGCAGTTTTTTGGGGCATATGGGTTTCACCCGCAGTTTGGCACATTTTCTGGTTCTGATTATTCTGGTATTCCTGAGGAGTAATGTTTTTCGTCACCATTGTCATCTCTATGGCGGAAAATCCAAAATAAGTTGGGCAACAAGTATAAACGTATGGCTGACAGGAAAAGTATGAATGGTCCGGACCTAAGAGTGGGTAATTCTGTGTGGCTGTTCACAAGAAACATTAAGTTGAAGGTACTTTCTTGGAAGTTGGGTCCAAGGTTTATTGGTCTGTAAAAGATCACTGCCATTTATTAATCCTGTAGCCTTTCGTCTTGAACTTCTTCAAGCTCTGTACTTTGTTGAAGAGATATGTTGAACCTTTGGAACGGTCTTCCTTGCCACCCGCTCCTGTCATGGTGGACAGGAGTTTGGAATTTCAGATCACTAAGATAATTGACTCTCGAGTTCTCCGTAGATCCCTTCAGTATCTGGTTCACTGGAAGGGTTATGGACCAAAAGGAGAGGATGTGGGTACCAGCATCCAACGTGAATGCCAGTCGTTTGGTTAAAGCTGTCACGGACGTTCCTGTGACAGGTACCAGGAGATCAGTGAGACTGGCAACACGTAGTTTGATCTGACAGATTCCTTGTGGATCAATTCCTGTCTGTGTTGTTTGTGGTAATGGCCACACCCCTTTGCCTCAGGTGTCGCTTACAGTCAGGTCCATAAATATTGGGACATCGACACAATTCTAACATTTTTGGCTCTATACACCACCACAATGGATTTGAAATTAAACGAACAAGGTGTGCTTTAACAGATTGTCAGCTTTAATTTGAGAGTATTTACATCCAAATCAGGTGAACGGTGTAGGAATTACAACAGTTTGCATATGTGCCTCCCACTGGTTAAGGGACCAAAAGTTATGGGACAGAATAATAATTATAAATCAAACTTTCACTTTTTAATACTTGGTTGCAAATCCTTTGCAGTCAATTACAGCCTGAAGTCTGGAAAGCATAGACATCACCAGACGCTGGGTTTCATCCCTGGTGATGCTCTGCCAGGCCTCTACTGCAACTGTCTTCAGTTCCTGCTTGTTCTTGGGGCATTTTCCCTTCAGTTTTGTCTTCAGCAAGTGAAATGCATGCTCAATCGGATTTAGGTCAGGTGATTGTCTTGGCCATTGCATAACATTCCACTTCTTTCCCTTAAAAACATTCTTTGGTTGCTTTTGCAGTATGCTTTGGGTCATTGTCCATCTGCACTGTGAAGTGCCGTCCAATGAGTTCTGAAGCATTTGGCTGAATATGAGCAGATAAGCATACAGTGGAGATTTCTGTGGAGTACACTGGATCGTATGGGATTTGGACAGACTTTTATCTCGTGGGTAGAGGTTCTTTACTCTAGCCCTAAAGCGTGTATCAGGGCGAATGGAGGTGTGTCTGCGAAATTCCAACTCCGAAGGGGCACCCGTCAAGGATGCCCCCTATCGCCGATGCTGTTCGCGTTGGCGATAGAACCACTTGCGGCCACAATATGTAAAGCCCATGACATACAGAGATTCAGATATGGTGGAGTACATAACAAAGTAGCTCTGTATGTAGATGACACACTGCTGTTTTTGGGAGACACTGAACGATCTTTGTCCGCAGCGATGAAGGTCATTGATAAGTTTGGACAACTTTCCGGCTTGACAATTAACTGGCATAAATCGGTATTAATGCTGATAGATAATCAACCCAAATCGCAAGTGTTGGTAGAGAGTCAGATTCCCTGTGAGGAGAGGATTAAATACCTGGGTATACATATCTCACCTGACATTAGAGATTTTGAAGATATGAATCTAGTCCCACTGTTGAATAAATTTAGGGACAAATCTAAAGCCTGGTGCAAATTACATCTATCTGTAGTGGGGAGGGCGAATTTGATAAAAATGATAATGATGCCGCAGCTCTTATATATTCTGCATAATTCTCCAGTTTGGTTACCTAGGGACAAATTTGGGAAAATTAATACAATATTCAGAGAATTAATTTGGCGTAGGGGTCAACCCAGAATAAAATTAGAAACATTGCAGTATTCTAAAACGGAAGGGGGCTTGGCGATACCGAATCCCTGGATATATTATTTAGCTGCTCAGTGTCAACACTTCAAGGGCTGGCTAGACCTTGAGTCTACGGACATGACTAGCCAGATTTTGAGGTCACAGTTGCAAGGACAAGATATTATGTTATTACTGGAGGGAGCGGACATAAGAACTGAACGGCTGACTAGATCCCTGCGACGTGCAATGTATACAGTATGGAACAAGGTAAAACAACTTAGGGGGATCAGTGGACTTACGTTGTATACCCCTCTATGGGGAAATCCGATGATGCCAGAATTTAGTTCCCTGGACGGGTTTGAGATTTGGAGGAGAAAGGGGGTGTTGCGGGTGGAACATTTATTAGAAGGGGGAGTTTTTCGAACATTTAATACTTTGCAAGAAGTATTCAATATTCCCAAAGCACACTTTTATAAGTATTTGCAAATAAGACATGCAAATGACACTACGATTAAGAATGGCTCCATGATACCACAACGTGATTTGGCGCTTCAACTTACTCTCTCTAGAGGAGAGAAGAAAGGGTTTATTTCCGCACTCTATGGACTTCTGTCGGATGAACAACTAGAATTCCACCCGCTATCCAGAATGCGTAGATGGGAGCGAGATATAGGTGAAATCTCAAAAGATTAATGGGAAGACATACTGGAAGCAATACCTTTATCATCTTTAAAGGGCTTCTGTCACTCCCCTACAGTCATTTTTCGGCGATTTATCAATATATAGTGCTCTTACTCTTTTTCGCTCAGTAGTTTCTTCATAAAACAGACTTTTATAATATGTAAATTATCTCTCTACCAGCAAGTAGGGCGGCTACTTGCTGGTAGCAGCCGCATCCTCCTTTCATAAAGACGCCCCCTCCTCATGTTGATTGACAGGGCCAGCGAGCGCTCTCGTCCTCTGGCTGGCCCTGTCTGCGTTTTAAATCTCGCGCCTTCGCCGTACCGGTCTTCAGTCGGCGCACTGATAGGAGGACGCTCGCTCGGCCGCTCCTTCCTCAGTGCGCCTGGTGTAGATGTGACATCATCGGCGCATTGAGGAAGGTGCGGCCGAGCAAGCGTCCTCCTCTCAGTGCGCCTGCGCCGACTGAAGACCGGTACGGCGCAGGCGAGAGATTTAGAACGCAGACAGGGCCAGCCAAAGGACGAGAGTGCTCGCTGGCCCTGTCAATCAACATTAGGAGGGGGCGTCTTTATGAAAGGAGGTTGCGGCTGCTACCAGCAAGTAGCCGCCCTACTTGCTGGTAGATAGGTAATTTACATATTATAAAAGTCCATTTTTTGAAGAAACTACTGAACGAAAAAGAGTAAGAGAACTATTTATTGATACATCGCAGTATAAGGATTTTAAGTAGCCAAAAAATGACTGTAGGGGGGTGACAGAAGCCCTTTAAGTGAGGGAGGGAAACTATCGCAATTATTCATATTCCACAGAGTGTACAAGACGCCAATATTTTTATACCGTCTGGGGTATAGATCGGATGCTAAGTGCCCAAGGTGTTCAGTGGACTCTGCAGATCTCTTACATATGTTATGGCAATGTATAGCATTATCACGGTTCTGGGAAAAAGTGTTGGAAAGCGTACAAAATGCGTACAGGGTACAAATACCAAAAGGACCCCAAGGTCTGTATCTTGGGGTATACTACAGAACTGACCACTGATAATGTAATTAAGATAGCGATAGGGCGTCTTTTATATGTGGCGAGAAAGTTGGTGGCGCAGCATTGGATACAAGCTGAGCCGCCGAGGTTTAATGAATATATAACCAAGGTTAATACCATGCTCTCATATGAAAGGATTATCTTCCAGAGAAGAGGTTGTCCGCCAAATTTGATAAATTGTAATAACCTTGAAGGGAATACGTGACTTCTACAAGGAATGATAGATAGAACAACCGACACTGGAATAGGAAGGGGGGGGGGGGGGGGTTGAACAGTTATATTGTAAATTTGTGTATTAGTGATATAGAACAGCAAGGGATGATCTATGCAATTAATATGTGGATTGCCTTAATTGTAAATTGAAAATTTAATAATGTAATGTTTATCAAAACGTTCAATAAAAAAAGATCTGATAAAAAAAAAAAAAGAAAAAAAAGAATATGAGCAGATAATATTGCCCGAAACACTTCAGAATTCATCCTGCTGCTTTTGTCAGCAGTCACATCATCAATAAATACAAAAGAACCAATTCCATTGGCAGCCATACATGCCCACGCCATGACACTACCACCACCATGCTTCACTGATGAGGTGGTATGCTTAGGATCATGAGCAGTTGCTTTCCTTCTCCAAACTCTTCTCTTCCCATTACTCTGGTACAAGATGATCTTGGTCTCATCTGTCCATAGGATGTTGTTCCAGAACTGTGAAGGCTTTTTTAGATGTCGTTTGGCAAACTCTAATCTGGCCTTCCTGTTTTTGAGGCTCACCAATGGTTTACATCTTGTGGTGAACCCTCTGTATTCACTCTGGTGAAGTCTTCTCTTGATTGCTGACTTTGACACACATACACCTACCTCCTGGAGAGTGTTCTTGATCTGGCCAACTGTTGTGAAGGATGTTTTCTTCACCAGGGAAAGAATTCTTCGGTCATCCACCACAGTTGTTTTCCGTGGTCTTCCGGTGTTGCTGAGCTCACCGGTGCTTTCCTTCTTTTTAAGGATGTTTCAAACAGTTGTTTTGGCCACGCCTAATGTTTTTGCCATCTCTCTGATGAGTTTGTTTTGTTTTTTCAGCCTAATGATGGCTTGCTTTGACAGCTCTTTGGATCTCCTCTTAAGAGTTTACAGCAACAGATTCCAAATGCAAATAACACACTTAAAATGAACTCTGGGCCTTTTATCTGCTCATTGTAATTGGGATAATGAGGGAATAACACACACCTGTCCATGGAACAGCTGAGAAGCCAATTGTCCCATTACTTTTGGCCCCTTAACAAGTGGGAGGCACATATGCAAACTGTTTTAATTCCTACACCGTTCACCTGATTTGGATGTAAATACTCTCAACTTAAAGCTGACAGTTGGCAGTTAAAGCACATCTTGTTCGTTTTATTTCAAATGCATTGTGGTGATGTATAGAGCCAAAAATGTTAGAATTGTGTTGATGTCCCAATATTTATGGACCCGACTGTATGTGGTCATTTTGCCTTCTCTATTTATTGTGGCTTCTTCCACCATGCTGTGCGGTCTATAGCTTCAGTCTTGTTTTGGATTGCTGGTGTTTGGATCTCTGTGGAGTTCCTGTGTTTCCTTAGCCATTTGAAGTTAAGTGTCTTCTTCCCCTTTTGGTAATTGTTTGGGTTTCCTTGTGTTGCTCTTTTTCCTGTCATTTGTTTTGGCCTGAAGGAGACTCCTGTTCATCCTACCGTTTGGAGGAACAGGTTGTCTCTTGTCCTGCCATTAGTTCCAAGGTCCTACAGGGCGAGTTAGGACCTTAGATTCCTGTGTATGAACTCACCCACCTCTGGGGTCAGTTCATATTTGCAGTCAGTCAGGACTTTGATTAGGGTTTTCTAGGAGGTGACCTGCTCCTTTCATTAGTTTCCAGGCCTGTTCCCTCTCACCCCTTGCCCTCCTACATTCAGTGTGGGTTTCCCTCCCACACCTAAGCATGACATCATGTATTCCACCTTCCGATACGTACTACTGGGCTCCAGCGCAGATCATCCACTTGTTCTGGGGGTACAGCAAGTGTTAAATTACATCACATATGGATTATACAAACACACATTTCTAATGACCTGAGCTCCCCTGTACAAAATTGATTTCTTTTACAGAAAACTTTTAATATAGCGTTTTTTGAGATATTTTGTTCGGCTAGTTTATCCAAAATTATTACAAGCCAAATAACTTTGTGTTACCAAAAAAATAAAACTTCTGCAAAAAACAAAAAAAAAACAAACAAGCCCTGATCTGGCTCTGAGAATAGAAAAGTAAAAAGGTTATAAATCTTGGAAAGAGGGGAGTAAATGGTTACTGAACGGGTTAAATCCACAGAGTTTTACTAAACATCATTCACTGTGCTGTACTTTGGAAGCAGATTTTCGAAGTGGATTCCACAGTGAAAATCTGCAAATTACATCAACAAGGTTTTCAAATCTGTTAACCAGTTGAATCTCCTAGCTTGATGAAGTATCCTTCCAGCACTGCTCTGCCTGCATTATGGTTCATGCACACGACCGTGATCGGCCTGGGAAACACAGTATGTTTGTCGCCTGCATCTCCCAGGCCAACCGCGGCTCCCCTGACCCTATCTGGTCACGGTGCAATTGCAGAGTGTTCAAATCATCATGTGAGTACACAGGAATACCCCCGCGATCAGATAGTGTGTGACTGTATCATAAATTACTATGATAAAGTCAGTTTGGGTCACGGAAGCCACAGCTGGCCAACGGAGATGCGGCCAACATACGGTTGTGTGCATAAGGTCCATAGAAAAATTCCAGCTCACCTTTAGTAGATTTAAGCAGTCCCTGGTGCACGGAACAGATAAGCAAGTCCTTTGGTAGAGAAACAATGATGAATGAAGTTCCAGCACTGCAAAATAATTGTTGTGTCGCTTGTCTCTTTTTTCGTGGTAGCAAAATTACAGCATGTGGATCAAACCTCACACTCCAACACCAGTTTATGCGTTTCAGACACTTAGGCCTTAGTCATATCCCAGGTAAATGTACATGAGACAGGTCCACTGTGGAATGATGCGGCATTCAGAACATAAATGCTGCAGGTTTGCTGCGGATTTCACCCTCAGCACTGCAATGGCTTGAAATTGACAAAGCAGTGAAAACCTACAACATGAATTGACAATCTGCAGATTTAAAATCGGCACGTTGTGTGGATTCTGTCGTGGACATTTTCTGCAGTGTCCAAATGAGTTTTTTTATTTTGTCAACTTAAAATGGTATGGGTCTACAGGAAAATATTAGTAATTTTTTTTTGCCATTGCCGTATCAGGACTGTCATCACTGCTGTATGCCTTTGCAAACCATCCTGCCGAATGTACTTACTACCCCTGCAGTGCAACTTACCCGTTTATATCTATCTTTAGCATCATAAAACCTGGTCCGTTTGAAGAGGTAGTTTCCAAACTGCCTTTCCGTAGTAGCCGTTTTCAGGACCTTTTCGATGGGGAATGCTGACTGTAGGAGCTGCAACAAAGAATTTTTCCTACTTACACTGCTTTTAATAAAAAATCCAAAAATAATATAGTGATTACCTATGAGGCATACCAGAGGTAAATTACAAAATTCATCAGATTCTGCTGTATCCAGGAAGTCCAATAACTCTATTTCAAAAAGAACGGTGGCAGTGGACGGTATAAGAGGAGGACATCCCATTTCCCCATACGCATATTTTGGAGAAAAAAGGAACCGAGACAGTTCTCCACGCTGCATGGTCAGCAGACTGATCTCCAAACCCAAGAGGGTGATGTCTGCAAGAAGTGAAACAAATGGAAACAATGAAATATAAAACTTCTATTAATCACACCGCTAATCATTTTATTAAAGGGTGCCCAATACATCAGATGATGGACTGCTATGCAGTCTGAGGGGTTTTCATTATGCTGCCGGTCATTTTACCAGAAAAAAAATAGCACTGCATGCTGCACCAGCTTGTAATAATAATAATAATAATAATAATAAAAAAATGTACTTATATAGCGCCACCATATTCCGCAGCGCTTTACAAGTTCATAGGGTTCATATACTAAACAAACAAAAAAATGGATAGTATGCAACTGAAGCACGAGGAGTCAGGGCCCTGCTCGGAAGAGCTTACAATCAATGAGGAATTGGGGGTGACACATAAGGTAGTTGATTGTGATAAGTAGGATTTCAGCCATTATTGAACAGATAGGAGTGGTGCCGACTGATCTGCTTGGGACTACTAGAGGATAAAGTTTAGCCCAGAGGAGTTGGTGGGGGAAGGTTTACTCTGGGAAAAATCATTTTAGGTAGCTTGATAAGCCTGCCTGAAATAGAAGATTACACTCACAGATAATCACTTTTCCATGAGCCCATGACAGCACCCCTGAGAGCCCGCCTCCATCCAGGACAGCAAACAGGAACTTCCGTGGAGAGCTTCTTAAGGAGGGACCCGGCCTCTATCCACCAGTTATTTGTGAGAACCTGTCCCAAAACATATACAACATCCAAAAACTCTTTTTGAATTATGATTTTTTTTATTTCTTTTTTTTGGGGGAGGGAATAAGTAGCGGGTGCTGTCATGGGCTCATGGAAAAGTGATTACCGGTGAGTGTAATCTTATATTTCCCTTATGCCCATGACAGCACCCTTGAGAGAAGACTAGAATAGAACCAGAATAGGGAGGGATAACCGCCTGTAAAACTTTCCTACCAAAGGATAGTTGATCCTTGGAGTCTAGATCTAGCTTGTAATGGCGGAAGAAAGTACAACGGGATTTCCAAGTAGCGGCCCTACAGATCTGCTCTAGGGAAGCTTTAGCTCCTTCTGCCCAGGAGGTAAAAATGGACCTGCTTGAATGTGCCCCGAATCCCAAGGGGCAAGGTTCCCCTGCCGAGGAATAGGCCAAAGAAATGGCTGCAACAATCCATCTAGATAGTGTTCTGGATGTAACTCTATCACCTCTGTTCTTTCCGGCAAACTGTACAAAAAGTCTAGAGGACTTCCTCCAGGGTTCAGTCATCTCCAGATACTTTAGGAGACATCTCCTGACATCAAGACAGTGTAACTTCCTTTCTTTTTCATTATTCGGAGTTTGGCATAATGAAGGTAGGATATGTCTTGAGATCTGTGAAAAAAGGAAACTACTTTGGGGAGAAAAGAAGGGTCCGGTTTGATTATTACTCTGTCCTCCAGGATCTTAGTATAAGGAGGAGAGGTGGAAAGGGAAGAAATTTCACTTACAAGTCTGGCAGAGGTGATGGCCACAGTCTTAAAAGTATAGTAACTTTATCGGCAGATCCTGTAGAGGTTCAAACGGAGGCTCCATCATACTGGACAACACTAAGTTGAGGTCCCACGGAGGAGCAGACATTCTGGATATTGGTCTGGTATGACTGACAGCTTTAAAAAATCTCCTCACCCAAGGATGGTTGGCTAAGGTAAAGTCAAAAAGGAGATTTTTTGTGAAACTCACCTGTAAAATCTTTTTCTCGTCTTTTCCATTGGGGGACACAGACCATGGGTTTAGCTTAGAGGTATTACTAGGAGGGAAACTATGCAAAAAAAGAAGCTCCTCCTCCTCGGGCTATACCCCCAGGCTCCTCCAGGAGGACTTCAGTCGTTGCAAAAGCAGTAGGAGAAGGAGAATGGAAAAACAAAATGGAAACCATCACACAGCACACCATGAGGCGTAAATGAAAAAAGGGGCGGGAGCTGTGTCCCCCAATGGAAAAGACGAGAAAAAGATTTTA
Organism: Bufo bufo; assembly: GCF_905171765.1. Taxonomy (NCBI): domain Eukaryota; kingdom Metazoa; phylum Chordata; class Amphibia; order Anura; family Bufonidae; genus Bufo; species Bufo bufo. Next base: position 131,596,632 of record NC_053391.1, on the reverse strand, counting down.
CAGGTGAGTTTCACAAAAAATCTCCTTTTCTCGTACATTCCATTGGGGGACACAGACCATGGGACGTCCAAAAGCAGTCCATGGGGTGGGAAAACAGAAAAAACCCAACACCGCCAGGAGAAGAAACGTCCAGCAGTCAAACAGGAACCACAGCCTGCAATACCCTGCGCCCAAGGACAGCATCAGCCGAGGCCAGCGAGTGCAACTGATAGAACTTCGTGAAAGTATGTAAGGACGACCAAGTGGCAGCCTTACACAACTGGGACGCGGAGGCGTGATTGCGTCTAGCCCAGGAAGCTTCCACTGCCCTTGTGGAGTGAGCGGTAATCCGAGACAGGGAACCTGGCCACGAGCGCGATAAGCCGCAGCAATAGCGGAACGGATCCACCGCGCCACAGTGACTTTGGAAGCCGCCAGACCCTTACGAGGCCCCTCGGGAATCACAAAGAGGGAGTCCGAACGACGGAAGGAGGCGGTAGCCCCCAGATACACCTTCAGGGCCCTGACGTCGTCCAGGAGTGGAGAGCACGTTCCTTGGGGTTTGCCGGAGAAGGACAAAAAGAGGGCAGGACAAGATCCTCGTTAAGGTGGAAGGGAGAAACCACCTTGGGCAAAAATGAAGGAACCGGCCGGAGCACCACTTTATCCTGGTAAAAAAATCAGAAAAGGCTCCTGGCAGGAAAAGGCGGCCAGCTCCGAAACCCGCCTGATGGAGGTTATGGCCACCAGAAAAACTACCTTCCAGGTGAGTAACACCAGCGAGACCTCCCTCAAAAGGCGCCGCCTGAAGGGCGCGCAGGACCAAGTTGAGATCCCAGGGGGGCAAGGGAGGAACATACAGAGGAACCGAATGCGCCACCCCCTGCAGGAAGGTTCTCACAGGTCCCAAAAAGGCAATGGACCTTTGAAAAAAGACAGCCAGGGCCGAAACCTGACCCTTCAAAGAACTGAGCGACAGCCCCACCTCGAGGCCGGACTGGAGAAAAGACAGCACCACTGGGACAGAGAAACGAAGGGGCGGAAAACCCGATTTCTCACAAAAGGTCAGATAGGCCCTCCAGGTGCGATAATAGATCCGTGAAGAAGCCGGTTTCCGAGCCCTGATCATGGTTCTCACCACCGCATCAGAGAACCCCCTCTTCCTCAGGATGGAGGTCTCAATAGCCACGCCGTTAAACGCAGCTGCCGTGAATTCTGGTGGAAGAGCGGTCCCTGAGACAGGAGATCCTCTCTGTCGGGAAGAGGCCACGGAACGTCCGCCAGCATTCGAGCGACGTTGGAGAACCAGGCCCGGCGAGGCCAATCCGGGGCGATGAGAATGGTCGGTATCCCCTCCGCCTCGATCTTGCGCAGCACCTTCGGCAATAGAGGAAGTGGAGGGAAGACATGGAGGAGGCTGAATCGCTGCCATGGAGACACCAGCGCGTCCATCCCGTACGCCTGCAGTCCCGAGCGCGGGCCAGAAACACCGGCACCTTGTTGTTGAGCCGGGACGCCATCAAATCCACGTCTGGACGGCCCCATCGGTGGCAGATGTCCTCGAACACCTCCGGATGTAGAGACCACTCTCCCGGATCCACCTTGGTGCGACTCAGAAAATCCGCCGTCCAGTTGTCGACTCCTGGAATGTACACCGCCGACAACACTGGAACATGAGACTCCGCCCATAGGAGGATGCTCGCCACTTCCCGCATCACTGCCCGACTGCGGGTTCCGCCCTGATGATTGACGTAAGCCACAGCCGTGGCATTGTCCGACTGAACACGCACCGGACGAGTTGCAAGGAGAGGAGTCCAGTGGGAGAGGGAGTGGAAAATCGCCCTCAGCTCCAAAACGTTTATCGGTAGACGGGATTCCTCCGTCGACCAGACCCCTTGAACTGTGAGGTTCCGGAGAACCCCTCCCCAACCGATGAGGCTGGCATCGGTGGTGACTATCGTCCAGGAGAATGGAAGGAAGGACCTCCCTGACGATAGGTTCAGGGGGGACTGCCACCAAGGGAGAGACGCCCAAACTTGCCGGGACAGGCGGACGGGAGCGTCCAGACCCCGAGAGGTCTTGTCCCAGAGGGCAAGGATCATCTGTTGTAGCGGTCGAGTGTGGAATTGGGCATACGGCGACCATAAGGCCCAGAACCCGCATGCACTCCCGAATGGTGGAACGCGGAGATCGTAGAAAGAGCGACACTGCCAGCCGAATCTGGGAGGACTTGGAATCCGGAAGAAACACCCGAGAAACCGAGGAGTCCAAGACCATCCCCAGGAAAGAGAGTCTCTGGGAGGGGCGCAGAGAGGACTTGGGGAGATTGATCAGCCAACCGAACCGTTCTAGGGATTGAACAGTGATTCGGACGCTGTCCTCGGCCTGTGGAAGAGACGGGGCTTTTATCAAGATGTCGTCCAGGTAGGGCAACAAAGAGATACCCCTGGTGCGAAGAAGCGCCATGAGAGGCGCCAGAACCTTGGTAAAAACTCGAGGGGCGGTTGCCAACCCAAAAGGCAAGGCGACGAACTGGTAATGACGACCCCAGACGACAAAACGCAGAAAACGATGGTGAGACTGCAATAGGGACGAGCAAGTAGGCGTCTTGAATGTCCACAGACGCGAGAAATTCTCCTGGAAGCAGAGAAACAATAACGGAGCGGAGGGACTCCATGCAAAACTTCCGCACCCGTAGAAACTTGTTGAGAAGTTTCAGATCCAGGATCGGACGCACCGACCCCTCCTTCTTTGGAACAACGAACAGGTTTGAGTAGAAACCTGTCCCTTGTTCTTTCGGGGGAACGGGGGAAATGACACCACGGTCCAGAAGAGAGGAGACCGGCAAAAGGAGGTCCGAGGCCCTGGCCGGATCCCCCGGAACGCGAGAAGGGAAAAAACGTTCCGGTGGACTGGACGCGAACTCCAACTTGTAACCGTACGTCACAATTTCCAGAGCCCAGGCGTCTTGAACGTGAGCCTTCCAAACCTGTTGAAAGGAGAGCAGGCGGCCCCCCACCACGAGGGGTGGGGGCACCCCTTCATGCGGAGGGCTGCTTGGGAGCAGGAGGACAGGCTGACTGCACCCGTGGTCGCTAAGAGGGCTGGGGCTTGAAGAAGGGCTTTTTGCGGGAGTCCTGGGATCCCCCGGCTGACGAGGACGTCGACGTCCTGGCAGTGGAGAAGCGACGAAAGGACTGGACCCGGAAACCTGAAGCCCAAGATCGAAAAGGGCGCTTGGTCCTGGGTTGAGGCAGATGAGTACTGTTGCCCCCCGTTGCGGAAGAAATGAACTCGTCCAACTGGGCCCCAAAGAGCCTGGACCCTTCAAAGGGAAGGTTAGCGAGGGAACGCTTGGATGAAGCATCAGCATCCCACACCTTCAACCAGACCTCCCTGCGCTGAATGACCGAGAGGGCCGAAATACGAGAAAGAGGGAGCCGATGTCCATCGAAGCCTCACAGAGATATTTAGAAGCCTGAGACATTTGGAGGATAAAATCCAGAGTGTCTGCAGGGGCGTTCTGCTCCGCTAGATCCTGGTGGTGGCGCTGCAACCACGCCGTAAGGGCTCTGGCGACCCAAGCCGATGCAAAGGCCGATTGCAGGGAAGCGCCTGCCAGGGAGAAGATGGACTTGGAAAGCGAATCCAGACGCCTGTCCACCGCATCCTGCAGAGAGGAACCGTCTAGGACGGGAAGGGCCGTGTTCTTGGCTAACCTGGCCACCGGAGGATCTACCTTAGGGGAAGAAGTCCACTTTTCCACTGTGTCAGAGGGAAAAGGGTAAAGCGTATCCATGCGCTTGGTGGCCGAAAATTTTTGATTAGGGCGGCCCCAAGCCTTTGATATGACCGCGGTGAATTCCTCATGAACGGGGAACACAGCTGACTCCGGTTTTTTGGGCGGAAAAAGGGAGAACTCCCGACTAGTGGAGGGAGGAGAATCCCCTTGGATATTAAAAGGTGTCACGGACAGCCGCCACCAATTCGGTTACCATGATGGAAAGCTTAGGCAGGGGTTCCCACTCCATGACTTCGTCCGATCCAGACAATTCCCCTTCGGATTTAGAGTCAACCGGGCATGCCTCAAGGCGGGGGGGGGAGAGAAGCGGAGTCATCCGAGGAGGAATGCTGCCGCTCACGCTGCCTCTTAGATGTCAGGCGCCCCCTGTGAGAATCATTGAGAGGAGATGGAGTGGTGGATGCTACTGGAGTAGTAGCTGTCATACGCTCCATAAAAGGACATGGCTGCCTTGGCAACTAAGGCCAGATCCGCGGCCGCACTAGACATGGCGGAAGCCCAGGCGGGTACCGCTGGTTCCGCAGGGGCAGAGGGGGGACTGGGCTGAGCAAGAGAAGGAGGCTGATCCTGTCCAGGAGCAGGGCACGAGTCACAGGTACCAGTGACAGAAAAAGGCAGAAGGCACACCTTACATGACCCCAGTGGAGCCTGAGAGGAGGCTTTGGCAGACTTAAGGGCCCCAGGTTTAGGCATGATGATATCCAAAGAGTAAAAGATCTCCTACCAGTTGCTGCAAGGAGAGCTGAAAGTCCTACCACCCAGGCAACAGCAGAAGTCTCCGGCGTAGAGAAGCAGGGGAGAGACACACGAAGCGAGGAGCTGCACGGCCGTAATCCAGCAGAGTCTCCGGCGTAGGGAGAGTCAGAGCGGGACGCCGAGGCTCCGCCCCCCCGAACGCGCCATCGCGGCGCGAAACAATTAATCATAAGTACACCCCTTCGCCCAACGCGGCGCAGCGGGGGTTAATAGATTGAGGGAGGAGCGGTCCACCGGCGGGTGCTGCGGAGAGCGCAGCGGCCATGGGCCTGAATTAATATGAGAAGCGCCATGAGAGGGGCGCCGATAATTGTAGGTGGGTAGGGGAACGCAGCAGCAGCAACAGCAGCAAGAATTCTACGACCAAAGGATAAGTCTTGATTTTTTTGAACATCAAGTCTATAATGGTTGTAGAAGGTCACATGGCCCACATGGCCGCTTTTCAGATCTGGTCTAAGGAGACCGAGGCCAACTCTGCCCAAAAGCATGACACAGCCCTTGTAGAGGGTAGCTCTTATTCCTGTAGGAGGAAGGAGATCCTTTTTAATATAAGTTGTTGCAATGACCTCTCTAGTCCATCTTGATATAGATGACTTGCTGGCCCCGTTTCCCCTGTTGGCACCTTGATATTGAAGGAAAAGTTGATCTGAGAGTCTGAAGGACTGTGGCTTTTAGGTAAGCCAACACAGTCCTCCTAACATCCAGGTTGTGGAAGTTCTTCTCTTTTTCGGTAGTCGGTTGTGGACAAAATGAAGGCAACGAGACTTCCTGATCACAGTGAAATCTAGAGACCACTTTGGGAAGGAACGAAGGGTAATGCCTTAGGATTATACGGTTGTCAGTATAGTTAGGTAAGGTGGTCTACAGGAAAATGCTTGTATTTCCCCAATCCTTCTCGTGGTGGTTATTGCCACTAAAAATACAGTTTTGTAGGTTAGTAGCTTCAAGGAAATTTTGTCCACTGGTTCGAACGGATGCTCCATCAATACGGAGAGGACTAAGTTTAGATCCCATAGTGGGATTAGAGAACAGACAGTTGGTAACATTTTTGTGGCCCCCCTAATGAAGCGCTTAATAAGGGGTGAGTCAGCTAATTTATTTTTATCTAAGAAGGCGCTGAGGGCGGATATTTGCACTTTTAGAGTGGCGGGTCGAAGACCTTTGTTCAAACCCGATTGTAAGAATTCAAGTATTTGAGGTATGTCGGGAAAAAGAGAATTTTTAAGGAAGGACAGAAAGGCTTTCCAGGTTCTTAAATACATTTTTTAGGTAATTGGTTTACGACTCAGCATAAGAGTGGAAATGACCTCATCTGACAACCCTTTCTTTTTTAAGACTGACCGTTCAACTTCCAGGCCGTCAGGTTGAGCTGTTTTAGTCCTGGATGATAAATCGGACCCTGATGGAGAAGGACATTAGTAGATGAGAGTCCAATAGAAACCCAAGGAAGAACTTTCTTCTGTCTGGGGACAGATTTGATTTTTAGAAATTTATGACCCACCCCAGGGTGGTGAAACAGTCCTGAACCAGGGAGAGATGGAGTCTGAGGAGTTCTTCTGAGCCAGATGCTATTAAGAAGTCGTCCAGATATGGTGTTATTAGAATTTTTTGGATATGTAGGTGTTTTATGACGTCGGACATGATTTTTGAAAACACTCTTGGGGCTGAAGAGAGACTGAACGGAAGGGCTCTGAATTGGAAGTGGCACAAATTTTCTCCCATGAAAACAACGATTTGTAAATATTTTTGATGGGGTGGATATATTGGAACATGGTAGTAGGCATCCTGTAAATCTATTGTTGCCATGAAACAATCTTGAGGGAGCAGATTTATGGTAGATTTTATGGTTTCCATCTTGAACTTTTTGTATATAAATCGACCTGTTTAGGGATTTTAGATTTATTATCAACCGAAATGACCAGTTTGGTTTTGGTACTAAAAAAGACTGGAGGATAGAACCCCTTTCCGTATTGATCTTTTGGGACCGGAAGGAGTACCTTCTTTTCTATTAAGGAGGAGATTTATGACTCTAGACCAAGTTGTTTTTGTAGAGTAACATAGTACATAAGAGGAGACAGCTTTTTGTTTATTGTGAACTGATTTAACGGATGGGATAAAAACTCCAGATTTAATCCTTCCTTTAGAGTGTTTATCACCCACGGGGAGGCATGGATTTGTTCCCACACAGGAATGAAGCCCGTTAACCTGCCTCCTACCCGACTTCTGGCATCATTGGGTGGGGCAAGAAGAACTTTCGGGGTTAAGTAGGAACCCTCTACCCCTGCCTTTTGAAGATTGCCCTCTTTCTTTTTGGGGTCCACTCTGGCCTTTCTTTGGTTCTGAAAGGAACGTCTCTGATGAAAGTACCTATTTTCCAGGGGGAATCCTTTCTTTTTATCAGACGCTTTTTCAAGGATGTCATCTAATCCAGAACCAAAATAATCTGTCCCCCTCACAGGGGATGGAACACAGGCGACTTTTTGAGCCTGAGTCCCCTGACCAGGATCGAAGCCAAATTGTTCTTCGGGCCGCGTTTGAAAGAGCAGCTGATCTAGCGCAAAGTTTGACTAAGTCAGCAGAGGCGTCCGCCAGAAAGTTGGATTTTTTTAACATGGGTAGGGATGCAAGGATTTCTTCCCTAGGGGTACCCGCAGCAATGTCTTCTTCTAACTGATTAAGCCAGATCGATAGAGTTCTGTGGCCGTACAAGTAGAGGCAATGCTAGGGCGTAGCATGGCCGTGTTAGTTTCCCAAGCCTTTTTTAGAACACACTCTGATTTTTTTATCTATGGGATCCCGTAGAAGGCCCATATCTTCAAACGGGAGAGAAGATTTTTTGGAGATGCGGGCAACCAGTGCATCTATTTTAGGCGTTTTGTTCCATAAATTAGTTTCGGACTCTTCATAGGGGTATTTCCTTTTAAAAGACTTTGTGACCGTCGTTCTTTTTTCCGGGTCTTTCCACTCTTTTGATATCAGAGATTTTATGTTGTTATGGATTGGGAATACCCTTCTACGTCTTTTTCCCAGACCCTGAAACATATGGTCTTGAATTGAATGTGACTCTTTAACATCTTCTATGTGCATAGTAGCATGGATGGTTTTTAGGAGACCGTCAGTTTCTTCTGGGAGAAATAAGGGCCTGCCTGAGCCATCCTCAGAAGAGGCCGAATCGGATTCAGAAACCAATTCTCCCTCATCAAGATCAAAAGGCAATTCAGAGGTATGGGATCTCTGGAATGTGGATGGTCGTGGAGATTGAGACGCAATTTTTAAGTCCACAGCCGTATTAACCTCCTCAATAATCGCTCTCAGGGACTCTAGGAGGGAGGGCGACTCCTCAGAAACAACCTTTTCTGTGCATTTCTGGTACAAGGGTTTTCTATTTTTTAAGGTAAAGGATTTCTTGCAAATAGCGCATTTTCTCCGTCCTGCTTCCTCACTGGCTGGCTTGGGAGTCATGGTCTCAGTGCCCTAAAAGAGAAAAATAAAGGGCAGTAGGACCATGACCCGATACTTGTACTTAGGGCCACCACCTCACCAGAGTGAAAACATTTTCCCATAACCATACTTCCCCAATAGTGATTCAACAGGGTTAGTTTACACAATAGGAGGTAGCATAATCATCCTCCAGGGGAGGAGGCTTACTGGGCTGAGGGCAGAGGCAGCGGGATCACCAGGCTTCCTAGCGGCGTCCTCCACTGGGGCGAGCATGGCAGATCCGTTTCCTGGCAAGCGGTGAGCGTGGGCTGGATGGCCGGCTTCATCGCAAATGCAGGCATCTCAGCCCTGCTCTTATCCCGGAAGTACGCCAAAATATCGCTAGATTCTCTTGCCCAAGGAGAATCTCGGCTGATTACATCATAGATCCTGCGCGATTTCCCTCTTCTCATGGGAAAATCGCGAGCCCAGGGATGCCTGCACGCAGGTCTTACTCTGAGCGACGGGAAAGGGAGGAACACACTTCCCCGGAAAACCCGTCCCCTGCACCAGCCCTCCCACAGTGGGGGATGGAAGGAATTACTTAAATTCTTTCATAGAATCCACGATTTCGGATTTCATCATGTTCTTGATACTTTGCATAAACGATGGGGACTCTTCTTCTACCATCTTATTAATACAGTGCTGGAAAAGCAACTTTTTCCTACAAGTTGCGCACTCCTTCCCACGTGTTTTAGAAGTCGCCTTCCTAGGGCTCTTTTTGATATTCTAGGAACAAAAAAACAGAATGGCCCTCTTAGAATAAGAATTTTTTAAGGAGAATGCTGGGGATTAACCCCCTTACCCCACCAGGAGTACCGCTCGTGTATCGTGGTTGTCATGGTCACCAGTGCGCTGACCACTCTTCTTCCATGGTACAGTCCAGGGATGGAGGGTCTTCCATAGACGAGGTCTGCAGACGTCTTTCTTTGGCTGGCTGGCACCCTTCCACCTGCGCACTGAACGGGGTTAAATACCCCAGGTATGGTCCTGTTGAAAAATCCGCCTGCCGCTCTTTACTTCCGGAACGCCGTGTGTGCCAAATACCGGAAGCGGCCATACGTCACTTCTGGTCTGGGCTTAATACGATAACAAGAGCCCCGCTCCGCCCCCTGCCTCTGTAATGCCAATAGGGGATGCGGCCTGCGAGAGGAAGAGGCCCCGGACCTCCTGAACACAGCCAGGAGGTTCCGGCGTGACAGCGGTACCTCCCGGTACAACTGGTACTGCGTGCAAATCACAACTCAGGATCAGGAAGGGTGGAATTCCAGACTTCAGGCGGCTCCTAGTGGAAGACTTATGCTGTACCAGGTAACTCCTATGGAATGGATATAAGACAAACACAGACGGGCCCTGCAGCCTTTGTAGCGCTCCACAGAAATGTGTCCTATCCATAGGACAGGAAACAGAAACTGGTGGATAGAGGCCGGGTCCCTCCTTAAGAAGCTCTCCACGGAAGTTCCTGTTTCCTGTCCTGATTGGAGGTGGGCTCTCTCAAGGGTGCTGTCATGGGCATAAGGGAAAAGATGTGTTTTTAAGGCACGTTTAAAAGGTGGAGAAGTTGTGGATTGACCTAGTATTCCGGGGCACAGTATTCCAAAGCGTAGGTGCAGCTCGAGAAAAGTCTTGAAGACAGGAGTGAGAGGTACGAATTATGGAGGCTATTAATCTTAGGTCGCTAACAGAACGGAGAGCACGAGCAGGGTGGTAGATGGAGATGAGGGAGGAGATATATGGAGGTGCAGCACTGTGGAGAGCTTTGTGGGTGAGGGTGAGAAGTTTGAACTGTATTCTGTGGTGGATGGGCAACCAGTGAAGTGACTGGAACAGACTAGTAGCATCAGTGTAGCGGTTAGATGGATAGAGGAGCCTGGCTGCTGCATTTAGAACAGACTGAAGGGGGAAAAGTTTAGTGAGAGGGAGACCGATTAGTAATGCGTTGCAGTGGTCAAGACGAGAATGAATCAAGGCAACAACAAGAGTTTTTGCGGTTTCCACCGTAAGAAAAGGGCGGATTCTGGCGATATTCTTGAGGTGCAGACGACAAAAGCGTGTAAGTGATTAAATATGGGGAACAAAGGAAAGATCAGAGTCAAATGTGGCCCCAAGACAGCGGGCATGTTGCACAGGAGCAGGGCCGATCCTAGGGTCACAGGCGCCTGGGTGCAGAAATATTTCTGGCGCCCCCACATGGGCGTGGTTATCTTACTAACTCCTCCCCTTTACAATGTTTCTATGGCAACAACTTCAGCCCCCAACTTCAGCCCCACCAATTTGCTTTGACAATAACTTAGTCAACGGCTTTGACAAGTCAAAATAAATGTCATGTGCCAGTAGCCAGAGCCCCCCCATATCATGTGCCAGTAGCCAGAGCCCCCCATATCATGTGCCAGTAGCCCCCCTTATGTGCCAGTAGCCCCCCTATGTGCCAGTAGCCCCCCTTATCATGTGCCAGTAGACCCCCTTATCATGTGCCAGTAGCCCCCCTTATGTGCCAGTAGCCCCCCATATCATGTGCCAGTAGCCAGAGCCCCCCCCTTATCATGTGCCAGTAGCCAGAGCCCCCCCCCATATCATGTGCCAGTAGCCAGATCCCCCCCATTATCATGTGCCAGTAGCCAGAGTGCCCCCATATCATGTGCCAGTAGCCCCCCATATCATGTGCCAGTAGCCCCCCATATCATGTGCCAGCCCAGTAGTCCCCCCTTATCATGTGCCAGCCCAGTAGTCCCCCCTTATCATGTGCCAGCCCAGTAGTCCCCCCTTATCATGTGCCAGCCCAGTAGTCCCCCCTTATGTGCCAGCCCAGTAGTCCCCCCTTATCATGTGCCAGCCCAGTAGTCCCCCCTTATCATGTGCCAGCCCAGTAGTCCCCCCTTATCATGTGCCAGCCCAGTAGCCCCCCTTATCATGTGCCAGCCCAGCCCAGTAGTCCCCCCTTATGTGCCAGCCCAGTAGCCCCCCTTATGTGCCAGCCCAGTAGCCCCCCTTATCATGTGCCAGCCCAGTATTGTACCTATATAAAAAAAAAAAAAAAAAAAATACACTTATACTTACCTCCAGCAATGCGATGCGATGCAGGCCGCCTCTTCCGTCTGTGTCCCTCGCTATACGGCTCAGGCGACGCGATGACGTCATCGCGCCGCCTGCACCGGCCTCTGATAGGCTGCCAGCACTAAGCCGGCAGCCTATCAGAGGAACAGGAGGGGACACACCTCTCCCTCCTCTGCCGCAGCACAGGCATCTGTATTGCCGTCCTGAGGACGGCAATACAGATGACTATGGAGATGAGCGCTTCCGCAATGGAGGCGCTCATCTCCTGCTCTGCCCTGCCGCCGGCCGCGGCCGCCCCCACTTGTCACCAGGGCCGCGGCCTTCAGGCTTGCCGGCCCACCGGGAAATTTCCCGCTATCCCGGCAGGCCAGTCCGGCCCTGCGCTCGGCGCCTTTCGGGTGACAGCGCTGGGGTGCGGGGCACCCACTGCACCCCGTGTAGGATCGGCCCTGCACAGGAGTTATGATAGTGCTGCAGACCGAAATTGAAATATCGAGTTTAGGCGAGTTAGTAGATGGGGGGGAAAGACAAGAAGTTCAGTTTTTGAGAGGTTCAGTTTTAGATACAGAGCTTTTCTCATAGAAGTGAATAAGGAGGTGATCACACATGTGCGCTATCTCTCCATTCAAATGGGGAGACCTCCATCTCTGGCAGTCCAACAGAAGTGAATGGAGAGGTGAGCACACATGTACACAAGAGCTCCATTCACAGAGGGAATTGGGCACCTCTGTTCTTGTGATCACTGGGGTCCCCAATCCCTGAAAGGATAACATTACGCTTTATGATATATTAGATGTAGGGGTGGGCGATATGGCCTAAAATCTATAGTGCGATATAAATGTAAGCATGTGCGATATGCGATATATTCTATATTTTAAACTTTTTATTTAATAACTATTAGCCTCCTTAGGGGCTAGAACCCTTGTCCTATTCACCCTAATAGAGCTCTATTATGGTGAATAGGACTTCGCACTCTCCCTGCTGCCCTGTGCATAGTGCACACAGCAGCAGGGAGCTGACTATGGCAGGCGGGGCTTGAGTAGCGTCCAGGCTGCTATGGTAACCGATCGGAGCCCCGCGATTACACTGCTGGGTCTCCGATCAGAAGCTGCCAACCTGGGGCCACTGCCTCCAATGATTTAATCGTGTGGAGGAAGGGGCCCGCAATTAATATAATACTTAGAAGAGGGGGAGTAGAAGGGAGGGGCTGTGGCCACTGCGGCATCAATGAATATAAAAAAAATAAAATACAAGAGAACTAAAGCTCATAAACGTCTAATAATGAAAAATAGTATACTTTATTCGTTACAAAATCAATTAATACCATAAAAAGGGGGATAAGGAGCAAGAACACCATCCCAGCAATACAGAATCTAAATATATGAACGTCACAATGACATACACAATGATTTGATAAAAAGAGAGTCCTAGTACAAAAAACGTCACAGCAAAATTACTGAACATGGAGCTACAGCAGGTGGTATCCCCAGAAGGTATTGTACCGTGTAACGCAGCAATTGACTGCTGTATACACCCACTGAAGCTATATCCTGACTAAATGAGACCAACCATAAGTATGGATGAAAATAGCACAGACTGACCAAAAGTAACAGACCGGAATGCCTGGGATGGCGTTACCCCGACGTGCGTTTCATACCTGACGAAGGTACGCCGAAATGTGCGTCGGGGTAAAGCCATCCCAGGCATTCAGGTCTCTGTTACTTTTGGTGAGTCCATGCTATTTTCATCCATACTTATGGTTGGTCTCATTTAGTCAGGATATGGCTTCAGTGGGTGTATGCAGGCTAAGGCCTCATGCACACGGACGTTTTTTTTGCGGTCCGCAAAACGGATTTCCGTTGTTCAGTGATCCGTGACCGTTTTTTCTTCCGTGGGTCTTCCTTGATTTTTGGAGGATCCACCGACATGAAAAAAAAGTCATTTTGGTGTCCGCCTGGCCGTGCGGAGCCAAACGGATCCGTCCTGACTTACAATGCAAGTCAATGGGGACGGATCCGTTTGACGTTGACACAATATGGTGCAATTGCAAACTGATCCGTCCCCCATTGACTTTCAATGTAAAGTCAGGAGTTAATATACCATAGGATCAGAGTTTTCTCCAATCCGATGGTATATTTTACCTTGAAGCGTCCCCATCACCATGGGAACGCCTCTATATTAGAATATACCATCGGATTTGAGTTAGATCGTGAAAACTCATATCCGACAGTATATTCTAACACAGAGGCGTTCCCATAGTGATGGGGACGCTTCAAGTCAGAATATACTAAGAACTTTGTACATGACTGCTGCCTGGCAGCACCCGATCTCTTACAGGGGGCTGTGATCCGCACAATTAACCCCTTAGGTGCCGCACCTGATTTTAATTAGAGGGGGGGGGGGGGGGGGGGGAGGCTGCACTGGCCACCAATGTTGGGGGGGTGATTTTAATTAGAGAGGGGGGGGGGGGTGGAGGGGAGGCCGCACTGGCCACCAATGAATATAATACTGGGGAGGGAGGGGGGCCGCACTGGCCACCAATGAGTTAAATAAATACAGGGGAGGGGGGTCTGCCCCCTCCTGCCTGGCAGCGCCTGATCTCTTACAGGGGGCTATGATACGCACAATTAACCCCTCAGGTGTGGCACCTGAGGGGTTAATTGTGCGGATCACAGCCCCCTGTAAGAGATCGGGTGCTGCCAGGCAGCAGGGGGCAGTCATGTACACAGTTCGTAGTATATTCTAACTTGAAGCGTCCCCATCACTATGGGAACGCCTCTGTGTTAGAATATACTGTCGGATATAAGTTTTCACGAAGTGAAAACTCAGCTCTGAAAAAGCTTTTATGCAGACGGATCTGCGGACCCGTCTGTATGAAAGTAGCCTACGGCCACGGACGCCAATCTTGTGTGCATCCGTGTTTTTTCACGGACCCATTGACTTGAATGGGTCCGTGAACGGTTTTCCGTCAAAAAAAATAGGACAGGTCCTATTTTTTTGACGGACAGGAAACATGGATCACGGCCGCGGATGAACAACGGTGCATTTTCCGTCAATGGGTCCGCACAAAATCACGGAAAACGGAACAACGGCCACGGATGCACACAACGGTCGTGTGCATGAGGCCTAAGTTTGTATTCAAGCATATTAACTATATTAATTGGTGGCCGAGTGGCCACAGTCCCTCCCCTCCTCCTACTCTCTGTTCTCATTGGTGGTGGAGTGGCCACAGTCTCTCCTCTCCTCCTACTCGGTTCTCATTGGTGGTCAGCGGCAGCCGCACACAGTGGGGAGGGAGGGACTCCCTCCTTCTCCACTGTGCCGACTCAGGATCACATGGTGCGCGCCGAGAGCGGTGCATGCCATGTTCTACCGCGATATGGCGATATAAAACAAAATCTCTATTCTTAGCCAAATTTATATCGTTTATATCGCATATCGTCTATATATCGCCCACCCCTAATTAGATGCATTAAGACTTTTCAGAGTCAATTTGCTTGTCTCTATATACTAGTAAAAATCACACTGTCCACAGAAGCATAGTTAGATACAAGCTCATTTTTACTACTGAAAGTCATAGTTTCCTATGCAGAATATTTTCCGAATGAGTCCTGCAATATAAGTGTATAAGTGACATCACTTCTCTCTAGAAATTAGTCCTAAATTTCCTAAATTCTCTCTTTCAGCTTAGGTCTGTTTTACATTTGTGGTAATGGCTATAATGGGGACGGGGGCGGAGCAAGAGGCTGCCGGACTAAAAGTACTGCATGTCCGACTTTTTTGTCCTGCGGCCTCTCTCCACACACTGCCGTGCTGCGCAGGAGCTCTCCCCCTCCCCCCATTGTCCCCATTATAGTCAATGGGGATGGAGCGACAGTCCGGCTGCACGGCGAAATAGCGGCAGGACGGATCGGGCAGGGTGAACAGCCTGTCTGATCCGTCCGGCCGCTAGTGTGAAAGTACCCTTAGTACTGCTGAAACTCTCTTCCTTCCACAGGTTAAGCTTGTTTCACATTTGAGGTAAGCAGATCCTGCAGGCTGTTCTGGACAGGAACAGCTGCTGGATCCGTGAATACCGGGCGCTACCAAGATACTGTCTGGCCCATTCACTATGATGAGGACCGGCGAAGATCCGGCCGCAGCCCAGCAAATATGCAGAGGATTGGCCGTACAAATACCACTGCATGCAGCGGTTTTTGTCCAGCCGCTTCTCTGCATATTTGCTGGGTCAAATCTCCGCCTGTCCCCATTTTAGTGAATGGCCCCAGACGGTATCTTGGTAGCGCCCGGTATTCACGGATCCAGCAGGCTGTTCCTGGCCAGAACAGCCTGCAGGATCAGCTTACCTCAAATGTGAAACAAGCCTAACCTGTGGAAGGAAGAGAGTTTCAGTTGTACTAAGGGTACTTTCACACTAGCAGCAGGACGGATCAGACAGGCTGTTCACCCCTACCGGATCCGTTCTGCCGCTATTTCGCCGTGCCGCCGGACTGTCGCTCCGTCCCCATTGACTATAATGGGGACAATGGGGGGGGGGAGAGCTCCTGCGCAGCACGGCAGTGCGCGGAGAGAGGCCGCAGGACAAAAAGTCGGACATGCAGTACTTTTAGTCCAGCAGCCTCTCGCTGTGCACGCCGTGCTGCACTGCAGCTCCGCCCCCCGTCCCCATTATGGTCAATGGAGACGGAGCGGCAGTCCAGCGGCACAGCGAAATAGCGGCAGGACGGATCCGACAGGCTGAACAGCCCGTCGGATCCGTCCTGCTACTAGTGTGAAAGTAGCCTTACCCCTCAGTCTCTCAGCCGATTCAGTGATTCTGGTTGTGATCATGTGACCACTCGGCTAGCTGCAGGCTCTTTCACTGAAGTCCTAATAAATGTGCTCCTGTGTCCTCCTATTCAGCTGCATATTGTATGTGCAGCTGAACGGGAAGAAAAGGAACATATCCTGTCGGGACTTTAGGGGAAGAGCAGACATCCAGTTGGGCAGCATGACTGAAAGGTAAGTACTGCTGAAACTCTTCCTTCCACAGGTTAGCTGAAAGAATTTAGGTAGAACCCAGAGAACCCCTTTAAAGGGCTTCTGTCACCCCACTAAACTCATATTTTTTTTTTTGTGTACTTATAATCCCTATCCTGCCATATTGCCATACATTATGTTAATAATAATTTTCATTCAGTAGATTTAGCAAAAAACTTTTAATAAGCCATCAGCCGCTTATTTGGCCATAAGCTGTTGCTCTCATTAGGTAGATGGGAGGAGGCCGCTGGCAGTCTCCTGTGACAATGGCTTATCTCTCCAAAAACAAAAGGATCAGGCAATTGAAATCCAACTTGCTCAATCCTTACATCCTCTCATAACTATCTTTGTGAGGCCCCCATGCACATTAGATGATAGCCAGGTTTAGCTAAATTGCATGTAATATGTATGGAGGGCTTCTGTCACCCCACTAAACTCATTTATTTTTATTTTTATGTACTTATAATCCCTATCCTGCCATATTGCCATACATTATGTTATTAATAATTTTCGTTCAGTAGATTTAGCAAAAAACATACTTTTATGATATGCTAATTACCTTTCTACCAGCAAGTAGGGCGTCTACTTGCCGGTAGCAGCCGCAGAAAACCGCCCCCTCCTTCTGTTGATTGACAGGGCCAGCCGTGAGCTCCTCCTCCGGTGGCCCTGTCAGCATTTAAAAAAATCGCGTGCCTGTGTTGATTCGGCGCAGGCGCTCTGAGATAAGGAGGCTCGCCTCCTCAGCACTCCCTCAGTGCGCCTGCGCCGATGACGTCACCGAAAGAGAAGACGTCATCGGCGCAGGCGCTCTGAGGGAGTGCTGAGGAGGCGAGCCTCCTTATCTCAGAGCAATTTTTTAAATGCTGACAGGGCCACCGGAGGAGGAGCTCACGGCTGGCCCTGTCAATCAACAGAAGGAGGGGGCGGTTTTCTGCGGCTGCTACCGGCAAGTAGACGCCCTACTTGCTGGTAGAAAGGTAATTAGCATATCATAAAAGTATGTTTTTTGCTAAATCTACTGAACGAAAATTATTAATAACATAATGTATGGCAATATGGCAGGATAGGGATTATAAGTACATAAAAATAAAAATAAATGAGTTTAGTGGGGTGACAGAAGCCCTCCATACATATTACATGCAATTTAGCTAAACCTGGCTATCATCTAATGTGCATGGGGGCCTCACAAAGATAGTTATGAGAGGATGTAAGGATTGAGCAAGTTGGATTTCAATTGCCTGATCCTTTTGTTTTTGGAGAGATAAGCCATTATCACAGGAGACTGCCAGCGGCCTCCTCCCATCTACCTAATGAGAGCAACAGCTTATGGCCAAATAAGCGGCTGATGGCTTCTGTATGTGTATGGCTGCCCTACACAAGTAACATCCGGTGTTACTACATAAAATATAAAAGAGTTTTTACACAGATATACTTGTGACTTATACAGTACATCCTGGGCTCACCTTGACCAAGCTTCATTAGTGGGGGGTTACGTCGAAAGCTATTATTTTCAAATGGTACGTCAGAATGTTCCAAATATCCAGTTAGCTTCACTGCAGAGGTAAGAACAAGGAACCGTGAACGTAAAACAGCAACTTATTGTACTTATTCCCTTGCCAGAAACAGACTTGAAGGGGTTGTCCTGACATATATATTAATGACCTATCCTCAGGACCCCCCAGCATCCCCACCGATCAGCTGTTTGAAGAGGAGGCAGGGCAGTTGTCCATGCGAGCGTGGCTTGCTGCTCATTATACTGCACTTCGTCTCAGATTTGAGTGAATGTAATTACACTACACCACCGCTCCACAGGAGACGAGGCATAGTGTAAAGACCAGGAAGCAGTACTTGCATGGGGCGCCACCTCCTGGTCAAACAGCCGATTGACAGTGGTGCAGGCTGTTGGACCCCTGCCGATAAGATATCAATATGTATGGCCGTACAACCCCTTTAACCGTACATTCATTTTTGCTGTGTTTTGCCACAAATGAACATAGCCAAGTCAGGCTGACAGCGACCCTGGCATAAGTGTATTGTGATGATATCAGCAGTCTGCTGTGACATTAAGGGTACTTTCACACTAGCGGTTTTCTTTTCCGGCACAGAGTTCCGTCAAAAGGGCTCTATACCGGAAAAGAACTGATCAGGCATATCCCCATGCATTCTGAATGGAGAGTAATCCGTTCAGGATGCATCAGGATATCTTCAATTCAGTCATTTTGACTGATCAGGCAAAAGATAAAACCGCAGCATTCTACAGTTTTATCTCCAGCCCAAAAAATTGAAGACTTGCCTGAATGCCGGATCCGGCATTTTTTTTCCATAGGAATGTATTAGTGCCGGATGCGGCATTCAAAATACCGGAATGCCAGATCCGTCCTTCCGGTCTGCGCAGACCGGAAAAAAGGTGAAAAAATGAATAAATTCCGGATCTGTGTTGCCGGATGACACCGGAAAGACGGATCGACATTTCAATGCATTTTTCTGACTGATCAGGCATTTTTAAGACTTATCAGGATCCTAATCAGTCTTACAAATGCCATCAGTTGGCATACGTTTTGCCGGCGACGGAACTGCTTGCCGAATCCCTCTGCCGCAAGTGTGAAAGTAGCCTAAGGCAGTATTATAGAACTGAGCCACCGCACTCAGCACTGCACACTAGCGCTGAGCGTGGACAGTCATCCTCCAGAGGTGGGAGCAGCGTTCAGTAAAACTGCTCAACCTCCTAACAATCCTGTTAAAATTGGAAAAACCCTCCCAAAAAACGAGATTTTTGTAAAACTTACCAGTAAAATCTCTTTCTCGCTCTTCATTGGGGGACACAGGAACCGTGGGTATAGCTATGTCCTCTAGGAGGCGTTGACACTAGTAAAAGCTGTTAGCTCCTCCCCTGGCAGCTATACCCCCTCCAGCCTGGAGAGAGCTTCAGTTTGTGAGAAGCAGTAGGAGAAGCAAGTAAACCAACGAAAAAACGCAGAACAGCAACAATGCCGAGAACCGAACCAGGTTCTAACCAGCAACAGCCACAACTGTGGCCGAACAACAATACTGGGTGGGTGCTATGTCCCCCAATGAAGAGCGAGAAAGAGATTTTACTGGTTTTACAAAAATCTTGTTTTCTCGCCCATATTCATTGGGGGACACAGAGACCATGGGACGTCCGAGAGCAGTCCACAGTGAGGGAAAACCACAGACCCATGGAGCAAGCGCCCCTGCAGGCAACTAAGAACTGCCACCTGCAAGACCATGCAGCCCAAGGCAGCGCCCGCCGATGCATAAGTATGCACCTGGCAACATTTTGTGAATGTGCGTAAGGACAGTAGCCGCCTTGCACAACTGCACGGCCGAACCTTGAATCCTCCAAGCCCAAGAGCGCCCACCGCTCTGGTGGATTGAGCCGTGACACCAAAGGGCGGAACCCTGCCCCGGGTGCAGAATGCTTCAGCAATGGCAGACGTGCAATTGCCACCCTGGAGGCCGCCAATGCCTTGCAAGGACCCTCCGGGATGACAAAAAAGAGGAGTCCGTATGCCGGAATGAACTCGAGGCTGGCAATAAATAGTCAGAGCCCCGACAACGTCCAAATGGTGTAACTCCCTTTCCCTAGGGTGTGAAGGTGAGGTACACGGTGATGAAAGGAGACCACCGTCGGGAGAAGGAATGAACGGGCAGGAGAACTGCTTATCACTGTGAAGAACCAGGAAGGTTCTCTCCAAGAGAGCGCCCCAACCCGGACACCTGTCTGATGGATGTGATAGCCACAAGAACACAAGAAAAAACTACATTCCAGGACCGGAGTCGGAGAGACATCTCCCGCAAGGGTTCAAGGGGGGAATTCCGGAGCACTGAAAAGACTAAGTTCAGATCCCAAGGTAGTAAGGGAGGACGGTACAGAGGAACCGTAGGTGCCATTCCCTGAAGGAAGGTTATTATGGGCCCGGGGTGGGTCAGAGGACGCTGGAAAAGGATAGAAAGCGCCGAACCTGACCCATCAAGAAACCAAGGGCTAAACCAAAAAACCCAGGACTGCAGGATCCACCCCTGCTAAAGGGAAGCGCTCCACGGAAACGGTAATTGGTCCACCGAAGTTCCTCGAGCCGAAGAGGCTTGGGGGGAGACTCAGAAGCCGGCTGATAAACTACCAAAAAAAAAAAAAAACGCCTTAATGAGGCCTGTCCAACCGCAAGCCAAGGAATCAATACATTGGATAGGTAGAAGTAGAGACGATATGAGAATCACCGGCGGTGAGGAGTTCCGTCAGCGACCGTGTATTGACGGTGTAGCAACGCTGCTCGACGGAAATTTCAGCCAGACCAAGATGAGAGAAAAGCTCCTGCCTCGAGGAGGAAGAATAGAAGGAAGGGGTGTTCCGTTCAAAGAACGAAACTCCATCAATGGTGGCAAGTCGTGACAGCACCCCCGCTCCGCGTGGCGAGTCTTGTAGTCTAGCCACGGAATGTGCAGTGAAAAGGCATGACTACCATCGGATTGACGTGGCAGTCAGTAGTCAAGTCTCAGGACCAACCGGTAGGATTCACCTGTAGAAGGAGAATATGGAAAACGTCACAGCCCAACAGTCGGTCCGGAACGAGACTGGAAGAAAAAAAACACAGAACCAATACCCTGCATCAACGTAGATGAGGGGAAGTAGTAACGTAGGAGCTACCAAGGTTTGCGGAGTGACCGTGAACCCTGAGCCAGAGAAAAAAAAAAACGGAAGGAAAAGGGGGCAGGGCGAAGCCCATTCCCCATCTGAGACTGGCACTACACAGAAGTATCCACCGGATGATAGTGGTGGCGCCATACTCCGCCTAAGGAGGAGGCCATGCAGCGTACGCCACCGAATTCGGCGTTAGAAGAATCCGTCACCTGACGAAGGAGCCAGAGTATGTAATGGCTACTCCAGGAACCCCATACCGTAGGAGCCGCAGCATGCCCCGCCAGCACAAACTGAGGGGCAGACTAGAGGAATCCGATAGAAGCCATGTTACCACACTGCCTCAGGGAAGGGCGTTGAACAGGAACAACCGCCAAGCCAGCGTCCGGGTGGAACCCCTACCTGAGGGGATGCCCCACTGCAGCGACTGCAAACGCTAGTACCAGCGAAAAAACCGCACCAGCGGAGGAGAACACGCTGCAAAGTCAAACCAGAGTGCCAGCACAACCCCTTCCCACATCAGGAATGGTGGATAGAGAATATAGAGTCAGTGTAACACTCGACTTGCTGGAACGTAATCACAATATTACGTGCCATGGTGTACGCACTACATATTGTTGAAGACACATATTGGAACAGTGGAGGACCATGGATATAGGGGACGCTAGGACACATGAGTGACGCTGGGCAACCCCGTGAGGAGAGAGGTTGTCATATTAATGCCCCAAACCGGCACCGAAGGAAAAGGACACAACGTGGAAACCGCCACATTATCCACTGGCGGCACCGAAATACCATTAGAAGAAGAGTACAGGGCACCAGCGTGTAACGATACTGGCTACGCTCCACTTGTAGAAGAAGCTAAGGCATCTATAGCCGTGGCGTAGTTGAAGTGCAACATCCAAGATGTGTACTCATTCCCCACGGTAGTGGATCACTTGTGGAAGGGGCAATGTTGCAATTATCCCACCAATGAAAGGGGGTAATGCTTGCGGCAAGCACTGCACTCAGTGGTAATGCAAGTACTCCACCATGAAGGGTGGCAATGCAGTAATGCATCTAGCAGGAACCGAATCCAAGCAGAGAGAGTACGCCTCTTTCGGAAAGGGCAAGGCATATGGAGAGTCCCATATCCATACCCCACGTACGTAAGGGGGTAAGACATACAGTAAACACTGAACCAGGGATAATGCCATAGCGCCACCTATGGAAGAGGCTAATGCATACAGTAAGTACTGACCCTACCACCTACCAAAAGGGGGAACGCCTACTGCCGGCACTGAAACATATCTAGTGCGGTTAGACCCCATTGGAGGGAGGTAATATCCAAGGGAGTACTGCATCCAGTAGTAGTGCAAATACTCCGCCTAAGGAAGGGGGTAATCCATACGACAAGTACTGCTGTCCACCTCGGACGCCATCTTGGAAGATCGCATCGGAATCACGGCAGAGACCGAACCACTGATCCTCCCCCCCCCCCCCTTCACCCCCCCCCCCCCCTTCAGACCGAACCTCTCCAGGGAGAGGAGAGTGCGACTGAGCATGACCCTAGGGAGGAAGGGTGGGGGTGTGGAGGTGACCGAGGAGGAAAATATCCTGCTCTGGCCCGTTGTGTGCAGTCTTAAAGGGCTTCTGTCACCCCCCCAAAAGTCATTTTTCATTTTTAGGCTAATCAAAATCCTTATAGTGCGATTATTCAATATATAGTGCTCCTACCTTTTTCTGTGCCTTAGTTTCTTTAAAAACCGCACTTTTATAATATGTTAATTAGCTCGCTACCAGCAAGTAGGGCGGTTACTTGCTGGTAGCCACCGCATCCTCCTTTCAAAAAAACGCCCCCTCCTCCTGTTGATTGACAGGGCCAAGGCACAGAAAAAGGTAGGAGCACTATATATTGAATAATCGCACTATAAGGATTTTGATTAGCCTAAAAATAAAAAATAAAATTTGGGGGGGTGACAGAAGCCCTTTAACTCTCAGAATCTTGTCCATGGCAGTCACAGGCTCGCCGGTGGGAGTTATCAACCCGGGGGTGAAATGGGAACTCTAGAGGTTCACTCACCGGATTGCGCAGGCGGTGCTTTATCAACCAAACGACCCCGGAGGGAGATTGGGAAGTCCGGAGATCCACCATTGGAGTGCGCAGGCAGTGCATATCAACCAAACGACCCCGGAGGGAGATTGGGAAGTCCAGAGATCCACCATTGGAGTGCGCAGGCAGTGCTTATCAACCAAACGACCCCAGAGGGAGATTGGGAAGTCCAGAGATCCACCATTGGAGTGCGCAGGCGGTGCTTATCAACCAAACGACCCCGGAGGGTGATTGGGAAGATCCAGAGGTCCATCATTGGATCGTGCAGGTGGAGGATTATCAACCAGACGACCCCGGAGGGTGATTGGGAAGATCCAGAGGTCCATCATTGGATCGTGCAGGTGGAGGATTATCAACCAGACGACCCCGGAGGATGGAATGGGAACTTTCAGAGGGTCTGCGCTGGATGGCGCAGGTGGAATTTATCAACCAGACAACCCCGGATGGTGGAACGGGAATTTTCAGAGGTTCTGCACCGGATCGCGCTGGTGGCGAATTATCAACCAAACGGCCCCAGAGGATGGATTGGGAATCCAGAGGTCCTGTACTGGAGTGACCTGGAGAATTATCAACCAAACGGCCCTGGAGGACGGATTGGGAATCCAGAGGTCCTGTACTAGAGTGTGATGGAGAACTATCAACCACACGACCCAGAGGATGGATTGGAAATACTTCAGCTGTCCTCCCTGGATCTGCGCAGGTGGAGGAATATAAACCAACGACCCAGGAGGGGGATTTGGAACTATGAGATGTCCTCATTTGTCCACTATAGGACACGGGCCCAGCCTGGTACCACACAGACAGGGTGGTCTTGCGGTGATGAGGCTGAGGGGGGCCCGTATGAACGCGCATATTTCTTCTTTTTTTTTTTATAAAACTTGGATGCCCAACATCAAGTGGGCAGAGAGACAGGAAGGGGTTAACTGTATAACTTGGAGGCACCTGTACTGAGATAGAATCCTCAGAATATCTGGTGCTGGCCGTCAGTGGCTGGCCAGAAAGGGTTAAGGTGTCCTGGAGAGGGCGGGGCCCAGCGGCTTCTGGGGGAGGGCGCACCCCCCACTCCTGTCAGGGAAGTCATTAACCCACTAAGAGCCCTGACACCAGCGGATCACAGATAGGGGAGAGCCGCCTTCGCTCCCTTCCCTATGTGTCCGCCGGTGCATGTTCCCGGTCTGCAGCGGGGGCGATCGGGTCTATGCAGTAGCGCACGGCGGACCGAAGCTGTCGGTCGGCCGGGGCGCAGAGGGACGTGAGTTAGAGCGCAAGAGCTCTCCTGCCGCTAAAAATATAATCCGTCACCGATTCCCCCCCCCCGCCGGAGGAGTTCACCCCGGACTGGGTGCGCGCTGACCGGAATGCTGCGGCGGCCGACATTGATCCTGGGGTTAACCCCTTCCGGAGCGGCTCTACAGGTGCCCGCTCCCGAAAGAGTGGAATCTGGTGGCTGCGGAATTGGACCGGTCTGGGGCTGAGAGGACAGCGCTCTCATCTGACCCCAGCACCCGGACAGCAAGGGAAGCACTGGTTCCTGCGCAGGGCCTCCCGCAGTGCAGCAGAACCTGCCTTGGCGTTATTAACCCCCTAGTGCCCGCGATAGCCAGTGCCTGCTCTGCCTAGGGGGGAGTGAGAGGAAATCCTGGTGAACCATAATAAGGCTGGTGCCTGTTTCCTGGTGCCCAAATCCTAGGACAATTGTCACCAAGGGGGAGGGAGGGATACTTACCTAGTCCAGTGTACTCACCTCTCTCATCCTCTTCTTTTCACCCTCCCTACGTGGGCCCATAATGGTACCTTCTCCAGCAGGGTCACCTCCTCAGCAGCTGGCACCGGAGTGGCAGGAGTCTGGTATGGCGGGAGGGTCTTCTCTTTGGCGGACCTAGGTGACCCCTTGGCTGGCGGGATGCAAGGGAGCGAGGCTGCCCTGGTCCACCTTGTCTTCTGTGGGGGAGGCAGCAGTGCGGATAACCGGCACTAACGCAACTCGACCCCGGGAGAACAGGCAGGTGAGGCATCCACTGTTTTCCCAACTGAAAAAGAAGGAAAAAAATAAACTAAAATAAAAAAATCTTCAGGAGATCCCTGCAGAGCAAAAAAAAAACCTGAAGCTCTCTCCAGGCTAGAGGGGGTATAGCTGCCAGGGGAGGAGCTAACAGCTTTTACTAGTGTCCACGCCTCCTAGAGGACATAGCTATACCCACGGTCTCTGTATCCCCCAATGAATAAGGGCGAGAAATGCCAATTAATTTTTTTATTGTAGATTTTTAATGTGTGTCTGCAGTAAATCTTGTTGGCGTACAACTCAGGGTGACACAATTGCATTTTTAACCCCTTAGTGACATAATACATTTTAGCCTTAAAGGGTTTCTGTCACCCCACAAAACTCATATTTTTTTTTTGGGATAGTTAGATTCCTTATAGGGCGATATAGGAGAATATAATAGTCTTACTTACTTTCATGCGGCCGATTCTTTATGAAACGAAGTTTTATAATATGTAAATGAGGGCTCTACCAGCAAGTAGGGCGTCTACTTGCTGGTAGCCGCAGCAGCAATCCGCCCCCTCGCCGTGTTGATTGACAGGGCCAGCCGGGATCTCCTCCTCCGGCCGGCCCTGTCAGTAATTCAAAAATAGCGCGCCTCTGGTCATTCGGCGCAGGCGCTCTGAGATGAGGAGGCTCGTCTCCTCAGCACTCCCTCAGTGTGCCTGCGCCGATGACGTCTTCTCTTTCGGTGATGTCATCGGCGCAGGCGCACTGAGGAGACGAGCCTCCTCATCTCAGAGCGCCTGCGCCGAATGACCAGAGGCGCGCGATTTTTGAATTACTGACAGGGCCGGCCGGAGGAGGAGATCACGGCTGGCCCTGTCAATCAACACGGCGAGGGGGCGGATTGCTGCTGCGGCTACCAGCAAGTAGACGCCCTACTTGCTGGTAGAGCCCTCATTTACATATTATAAAACTTCGTTTTATAAAGAATCGGCCGCATGAAAGTAAGTAAGACTATTATATTCTCCTATATTGCCCTATAAGGAATCTAACTATCCCAAAAAAAAAAAAATGAGTTTTGTGGGGTGACAGAAACCCTTTAAGGACCAAACAATATTTTCCCCCCTCTGTGTTTTAGCAGTTATAACTTTTTAATTATTTCTTCTTTATTTTTTTTTTCATTTTGCAGGATTAGTTGTATTGTGTATTTAATGACTTTTATTATTTTATTTTTAGCAAATTTTACATTATTTTGTGGAATTTTCACTGTGTGGTATAAATAACATCATTTTATTATGTGGATCAGTACGCTGATGATAATGCCACATATTTCTATATATTTTTACCATTTTTCCTTTCCTCCTGCAGGCTGTCAGCTCTGCAGCTGCTCCCTCATTCTCCTCCAGACTGACAGGGAAGAGGAGGGGGGGGGGGGCTGCTTTAGCTGCTCATATCTCTAGTTTGGTACCAGCTAGAGATATGGAATGCCAGGGCAGTATAACTACCCCACAAGTGACCCCATTTTGGAAAGAAGACACCCCAAGGTATTCCGTGAGGGGCATGGCGAGTTCCTAGAATTTTTTATTTTTTGTCACAAGTGAGGCCTCTTTCACACTTGCATTGTCCGAAACCGGCGTGCACTCCCCTTGCCGGAATTACACTCCGGATCCGGAAAAACGCAAGTGTACTGAAAGCATTTGAAGACGGAACCGTCTTCAAAATGCTTTCAGTGTTACTATGGCACCCAGGACGCTATTAAAGTCCTGGTTGCCATAGTAGGAGCGGGGAGCGGTATACTTACAGTCCGTGCGGCTCCCGGGGCGCTCCAGAGTGACGTCAGAGCGCCCCATGCGCATGGATGACGTGTCCAATGCGATCACATGATCCATGCGCTTGGGGCGCCCTGACGTCACTCTGGAGCGCCCCGGGAGCCGCACGGACGGTAAGTATGCTGCTCCCCCGCTCCCCTTTACCATGGCTTCCGGGACGCTATTCAGAAAAAGCTAAATGTCGGCTCCGGCAATGCGCCGAAACGACGTTTAGCTTAAGGCCGGATCCGGATCAATGCCTTTCAATGGGCATTAATTCCAGATCCGGCCTTGCGGCAAGTGTTCCGGATTTTTGGCCGGAGCAAAAAGCGCAGCATGCTGCAGTATTTTCTCCGGCCAAAAAACGTTCCGTTCCGGAACTGAAGACATCCTGATGCATCCTGAACGGATTTCACTCCATTCAGAATGCATTGGGATAATCCTGATCAGGATTCTTCCGGCATAGAGCCCCGACGACGGAACTCTATGCCGGAAGACAAGAACGCAGGTGTGAAATAGCCCTTAGCGGAAAATGATGATTTCTTTTTCTTACAAAGTCTCCTATTCCACTAACTTGTGACAAAAAATAAAAACTTCCATGAACTCACTATGCCTTGGGGAGTCTTCTTTCCAAAATGGGGTCACTTGTGGGGTAGTTATACTGCCCTGGCATTCTAGGGGCCCTAATGTGTGGTAAGTAGTTTGAAATCAAAATGTGTAAAAAATGACCTGTGAAATCCTAAAGGTACTCTTTGGAATGTGGGCCCCTTTGCCCACCTAGGCTGCAAAAGTGTCACACATGTGGTATTGCCGTACTCAGCAGAAGTTGGGCAATGTGTTTTGGGGTGTCATTTTACATATACCCATGCTGGGTGAGATAAATATCTTGGTCAATTGCCAACTTTGTATAAAAAAAATGGGAAAAGTTGTCTTTTGCCAAGATATTTCTCTCACCCAGCATGGGTATATGTAAAATGACACCCCAAAACACATTCCCCAACTTCTCCTGAGTACGGCAATACCACATGTATGACACTGTTTTGCAGCCTAGATGCGCAAAGGGGCCCACATTCCTTTTAGGAGGGCATTTTTTGACATTTGGATCCCAGACTTCTTCTCACGCTTTATGGCCCCTAAAATGCCAGGGCAGTATAAATACCCCACATGTGACCCCATTTTGGAAAGAAGACACCCCAAGGTATTCAATGAGGGGCATGGCGAGTTCATAGATTTTATTTTTTTTGCCACAAGTTAGCGGAAATTGATTTTTTTTTGTTTTTTCTCACAAAGTCTCCCTTTCCGCTAACTTGGGACAAAAATTTCAATCTTTCATGGACTCAATATGCCCCTCAACGAATACCTTGGGGTGTCTTCTTTCCGAAATGGGGTCACATGTGGGGTATTTATACTGCCCTGGCATTTTAGGGGCCCTAAAGCGTGAGAAGAAGTCTGGAATATAAATGTCTAAAAAAATTTACGCATTTGGATTCCGTGAGGGGTATGGTGAGTTCATGTGAGATTTTATTTTTTGACACAAGTTAGTGGAATATGAGACTTTGTAAGAAAAAATAAAAATAACAAATTTCCGCTAACTTGGGCCAAAAAAAATGTCTGAATGGAGCCTTACAGGGGGGTGATCAATGACAGGGGGGTGATCAGGGAGTGTATATGGGGTTATCACCCCCCTGTCATTGATCACCCCCCCGTCCGTATGTGTTTTGCGGATCCGATCCATGTATCCGTTAAAAACATACGGACGTCTGAATGGAGCCTTACAGGGGGGTGATCAGGGAGTGTATATGGGGTTATCACCCCCCTGTCATTGATCACCCCCCCGTCCGTATGTGTTTTGCGGATCCGATCCATGTATCCGTAAAAAACATACGGACGTCTGAATGGAGCCTTACAGGGGGGTGATCAATGACAGGGGGGTGATCAGGGAGTCTATATGGGGTGATCACCCCCCTGTAAGGCTCCAGTCAGACGTCTGTATGTGTTTTGCGGATCCGATCCATGTATCCGTGGATCCATAAAAAACATACGGACGTCTGAATGGAGCCTTACAGGGGGGTGATCAATGACAGGGGGGTGATCAATGACGGGGGTGATCAGGGAGTGTATATGGGGTGATCACCCCCGTCATTGATCACCCCCCTGTAAGGCTCTATTCAGACGTCCGTATGTGTTTTGCGGATCCGATCCATGTATCAGTGGATCCGTTAAAAACA
Source organism: Bufo bufo (assembly GCF_905171765.1). NCBI lineage: Eukaryota > Metazoa > Chordata > Amphibia > Anura > Bufonidae > Bufo > Bufo bufo. The sequence continues at coordinate 131,567,770 of NC_053391.1, read as the reverse complement.
TACGGACGTCTGAATGGAGCCTTACAAGGGGGTGATCAATGACAGGGGGGTGATCAGGGAGTCTATATGGAGTGATCAGGGGTTAATAAGTGACATGGGGGGGGGGGGGGGTGTAGTGTAGTGGTGTTTGGTGCTACTTATTACTGAGCTGCCTGTGTCCTCTGGTGGTCGATCCAAGCAAAAGGGACCACCAGAGGACCAGGTATATTAGACGCTGTTATCAAAACAGCGTCTAATAAACCTGTTAGGGGTTAAAAAAAAAAAAATCGCATCTCCAGCCTGCCAGCGAACGATCGCCGCTTACATTCCGATCCTGTGAACGCGTGCACCTGCGTGCGCGCGTTCACAGGAAATCTCGCGTCTCGCGAGATGACGCACGGATGCGTTCAGGAGGAATGAATCGACCGCCTCCAGGACGCATCCGTGCGTTAGGCGGTCGGGAGGTGGTTAATAAATCTCCCCCATTTTTTAGATTTTGTAATTCATTTTTTTAATTTCCATGTCACTATTTATATTAGAAAAATAAAAATAGGATAGATCATCAGTATCTGATCGGTGGGGCTCTGCCGATCAGTTGTTTAAGAAGGCACTGGCGTTCCTGTGAGCGCCTCTGCCTTCTCTGTGGTTACCAAGTACAGAACTATTATACAATATATAGTGGCTGTGCTTGGTATCGCACTCAGCCCCATAGAAGTGAATGGGCCTGAGCGGCGATACCATGTACGGAACTGTGCTTGCTAATCTGCCAGGTGTAAAAATGTTGCTAAATTTTGAGCAAGTGAGTGCAAAAGATATTGGGCAGACTAGATGGGCCGAATGGTTCTTATCTGCCGACACATTCTATGTTTAAAGTCGTAAAAACCCTATTTTGCAGCTTTTTGAAGCCAGAATTCTGGAGTGAAGGCATGATAAATCAGGGCCAGAATGTTTATTCTTTCAGACACCTCAATAGGTTTTAAGCACTTACAAATGACTGTAGCATCAGCAACAACCTTGTCACCGCCTCCGGCTCGTATAACCTCCTTTAAAACGCCTCTGTCTCCCGTTACATCCTGCATAGTCTGTGCCAGCTTCTCATATACAGACTGGAAGACATGCAAAGCAATGCCAAGGTGAACGTCAGGGTGCAATCACTTTACACCACCAAACTAACAACAGAAGATGTGAAGCCCGGCTCTCCTGACATGTCTGCTTTAGTAAACTGAAATATCACAGCAAGAGCTTTCCGTTGTGTCTCTGTTGTTCCTCCTGGAAAGGTATAAATAAAGTAAAGGCGTTGTCAAAGTAAAAAAAAAAAAAAAAGTCAGCCCGGTGGGTAGGGCGTAGTGGCAGTGCTGGAAGAGGCAGGGGATAAAATAGGTCAGTATATGTTCTTGTATCACAAATGCTGCATTTACTATTTTTAATAACTCAGACAACCCCTTTAACAACTGGGTGCCATTCCCTTTTTCAGTTGAGCAGATCCCTACATATTCTGACGCTGTGCCATCAGTGCTGCTGACACTTTCATTTTGTGTGGGGACGCAAAAGGAATCAGAATACCCAGCTGTCAATTTATTGATACATTTCCAGGAGGAATAACAGAGTAACAGCACATAGCAGATTTGTAAGAAAACATAATTTCATAACGTAATTTCCTGGAACAAATATGTCAGGAGCGTTCTTTTCAAACAACAGAGTCGCCTTTCCTTCAGTACAGCTCTGCCTTACTTCTGATTGATGGGGCTGTCTCATCTGAGACATTAGTGGAATATCGCTAGGATATACCACCAGTGTCAGACAGGTGGAGGTCCGGCCTCTGAGACCCACACCTATCTGCAGAACAAGATCCCTAAAAGCGAGTGGCTGCACATGCACAGCCACTGTACATTCATTTTTATGGGACTTTTGCGCACTCACTCCCATATAAAAGAATGGAGAGCACATTGTGCATGTGCTCTCCTTTACTTTCGGGGGCCCATTCTGGAGGCAGTCAGGTCACAAAAGGTGGGTGCTGCACCCATCTGACATTGATGGCACATCCTAGCAATATGCCATCAATGTCGCGATGCGTAAACCCCTTTAATCAAATATTAGGCCAGCACATATGGTGATTTTGCTACTGATGAAATCTTGACACATCTGATATGGATTTAAAGGGGTTGTCCCACAAAAAAATATTCTACAGTTTTCAAACCAGCACTTGCATCCGAATAATTTTGTAATTGCGAGTAATTAAATATGTACCATAGCCACTGAGCTATTCAATAAAGTGTATCTGTATAGCGCCACCTGCTGTTTGCTTTTTCTTATTTCTTTGTCCTGCTCACTGAGAAGGCCGCACATGCTCAGTTTCATCCTTCATCTCCCTCCTGAGCTGTGATAGGGAGAGCATGGACACGCCCCCTGAGCTGCAGCAGAAAGGACACTCCCCTTGAGCTGTCAGCTTGATATAAATCTAGCAGAGCAATGAATGGGAGATCTCTGGATCCATGTGAGGTACAGGGCTGGTTCTGGCTTTGTTAGAAATAGATTGCCATGTACTATATCATGTCTGATTTTCATTTTTTACTTTAGTCATGGGATAACCCCTTTAAGGCTTCCTGCACACGATGCAGGTGATCGCACAAAGATCCAAATTTTGGGCGAATTTATGTGCGTTTCTGCAACATATCTGCACCAAAATCCGCAATTTGCAATTGCGGTTTTCAGTACGGATTTGATGCGGTTTTGCCGCTGATCTCACCTCACCCTTCACCGAAGAAAGGTGAAATCCACAAACATAGCTGACATGCTGCAGATTTGGAAATCCGCACAATCCACAAAGTGTACATGGGATCAGCGTCATCTCATACACTTTGCTGGTTCTGTACTAAACTAAAGTTTTTCGTACAATGAAAACGTGTGGATTCCGCAACGTGTGCAGGCGGCCTAAGACCATTTATTCCCTTATCCTGATAAGTGTCTGACCAACAGGGGTCCAACTTTTTGGATGGAGCAGCAGTCACAAATACGTGTATGCAGCTCTTTTCAAACGGGAGCATGGGCTCCTGACCCAGTGATCAGCAGGGACCCCAGTAGTCAGACCCCCATCAATCAGACACTTATCCCCTCTCCCACGCATAGGAAATACGTTTAATGGGACAACCCCTTTAAATCTACTTCAAACAGGGGCGGATTGGCCATACAGCTTACAGGTAAGTGATTCAGTTGAATACTGTACAACAGGTGGCAGTATTCTGCGCTGCACTGTGGTATTTGGTTCAGATGGGGCAGTATATTGCTCTGAACTAGGTTATTGCTGGCCTTGCCTAATTATGTTGGCCCTACCTTCTGTCAGTTTGGACCTACCCACAGCATGGGGCCACTTTTACTTTCCAATCCACCCCTGACTTGAAATGCGTAAAGACTTAAAGAAGTTCTGCAGTTTAAACTGATGATCTATCCTCTGGATAGATCATCAGCATCTGATCGGCGGGAATCTGACACCCGGGACCCCTGCCGAACAGTTGTTTGAGAAGGCAGCGGCGCTGGCAGTAGCGCAGCGGCCTTCTCACTATTTACCGCAGGCCCAGTGACGTCATGACTAGTATCAACTTCCCTGGGCGCGAATAAGCTCTGTTCACTTGAATGGAGCTTAGCCGCGCCCAGGCCTTTGATATTAGTTGTGATGTCACTGGGCCAGCAGTAAACAGTGAGAAGGTCGCGGCACTCCTGGAGCGCCGCTGCCTTCTTAAACAGCTGATCGGCGGGGGTCCCGGGTGCCGGTCAGATGCTAATGATCTATGCAGAGGATAGATCATCAGTAGTGTTGAGCGAACTTGTGTTTTAAGTTTGGCGTCTAAAGTTCGGGTTATCGAAGAATCGCGTTATGGATCCCACTACCACGGACCATAACGGAATTTAGAATCCATAACGCGATTCTTCGATAACCCGAACTTTAGACGCCGAACTTAAAACACAAGTTCGCTCAACACTAATCATCAGTTTAAACAAACTGCAGAACCCCTTTAATCAAGGACACCCTCGGGTGAATATTGGTGTCTGTCACTTCCCTTCACATTAGAAATAGGTGCCAACATATGGCAGAAAATGGTTGAAAGTGGTCTAACATCTCTAGCGCACAGTCTGGGATCCTGGTGATCATCACACTGTTAGACCTCATGCACACAACGGTATGTAGTTTGCGCTCTGCAAAAAACGGATCCGCAAAAAATACGGATGACGTCTGTGTGCATTCTGCATTTTGAGGAACGGAACAGCTGGCCGCTAATAGAACAGTGCTATCCTTGTCCGTAATGCGGACAATAACATGTTCTATCTCTTTGCGGAACTGACATACGGAAACTGAATGCACACATAGTAACTTCCGTTTGTTTGTTTTTTTGCAGACCCATCGAAAGGAATGGTTCCACATACGGTCCGCAAAACAACGGAACGGGCGCGGAAAGAAAATACTTTGTGTGCATAAGCCCTGATCCACATTTTTTGCAGGTGGGATGCGGACCCATTCAATTCAATGGGGCCACAAAGGATGCGAACAACACACTGTGTGCCGTCCACATCCATACGTCTGTTCCATCCACAAAAATATACATGTCCTATTATTCTCTTCATTACGGACAAGGATAAAACTGTTCTATTATGGCCCCGATGTTTCGTTCTGCGAAATGCAGAACGCACATGGCCAGTATCTGTGTTTTGCAGATCCACAAAATGGGCAATGGTGGTGTGTATGAACCCTTAGTACACAATGGTATGGAACACTGGGCGGTATTACAGCTAGTCCTTGGCTATGGAGGGTGACTGGTTACAAGTAGGGATGAGTGAACTTGTGTTTTACAAGTTCGAGATTCGGGTTTTATTACAATTCCATGATGGATTCCGAATGAGTAACGGAATGCCTTAAAGAGGCTTTCCATTATGTCTTCCGTCATAGAATTCCGTTATGGCCCGTGGTAACGGAATCCATCATGGAATTGTAATAAAAGCCGAACCTCGAAATTGCAAACCACAAGTTCATCCCCAGTTACAAGCACTTCCATGCACCCACCATCTCCAAAACAGCGTCCGTTTTTTGCGTTTACATCCTGCCGTAATTCAGCGATGGCGACGTACTGCTAATCATCCAGGGGAATAAACAGGGTTCAAACTGTGGAGGAGATTTATCAAAACTCGTGTAAAGGGAACTAGCCAGAGCAACCAATCAGATTGATCCTTTCATTTTCAAAAGGAACACTGAAAAATAAAAAGTGGAATCTGATTGGTTTAGGCTACTTTCACATTAGCGTTTTTCTTTTCCGGCACTGAGTTCCGTCACAAGGGCTCTATACCGGAAAAGAACTGATCAGGCATATCCCCATGCATTCTGAATGGAGAGTAATCCGTTCAGGATGCATCAGGATGTCTTCAGTTCAGTCATTTTAACTGATCAGGCAAAAGCGAAAACCGCAGAATGCTACAGTTTTATCTCTGGCCAAAAAGATTGAAGACTAGCCTGAATGCCGGAATGCCGGATCCGTCCTTCTGGTCTGCGCATGTGCAGACCTTTAACCGCCTCCGGACCGCCTAACGCAGGATCGCGTTCCGGAGGCGGCTCACTTAGGCACAGTCACACATATACGCGTCATCTCGCGAGAGGCGAGATTTCCTGTGAACGCGTCCACACAGGCGCGCGCGTTCACAGGAACTGCAGGTAATCGAGTGGATCTGCAGCCTGCCAGCGGCGATCATTCGCTGGCAGGCTGTAGATCCGATTTTTTTTTTAACCCCTTAAAGGTATATTAGACGCTGTTTTGATCTAATATACCTGCTACCTGGTCCTCTGGTGGTCCCTTTTGCTTGGATTGACCACCAGAGGACACAGGCAGCTCTGTAAAGTAGCACCAAACACCACTACACTACACCCCCCCTGTCACTTATTAACCCCTTATAAACCCCTGATCACTCCATATAGACTCCCTGATCACCCCCCTGTAAGGCTCCATTCAGACGTCAGTATGTGTTTTGCGGATCCGCAAAACACGGACACCGGCAATGTGCTTTCCGCATTTTGCGGATCCGCACATTGCCAGAACTATATAGAAAAAGCCTTATCTTGTCCGCAATTGCGGACAAGAATAGGACATGTTCTATAGGCTCTACAAAAAACGCAGTGTTCGCCCGATCAGGCCTGATCTTGTGCGCACACTTGCGTTCAGTCCGCCCCACCGCAGTGACATAAAAAAAAATTCTGATCACTGCAAAAACACCGTAAAATCGCTGCGGCGCTATAAAAAGATCACTTTTGAGGGGCATGGCGAGTCCATAGAAGTTTTTTTTTTGTCACAAGTTAGCGGAAATTTTTTTTTTTTTTTTCTTACAAAGTCTCATATTCCACTAACTTGTGACAAAAAATAAAATCTCACATGAACTCACAACACCCCTCACGGAATCCAAATGCGGAAAATTGTTTAGACATTTATATTCCAGACTTCTTCTCACGCTTTAGGGCCCCTAAAATGCCAGGGCAATATAAATACCCCACAAGTGACCCCATTTCGGAAAGAAGACACCCCAAGGTATTCGCTGAGGGGCATATTGAGTCCATGAAAGATTGAACTTTTTGTCACAAGTTAGCGGAAAGGGAGACTGTGAGAAAAAACAAAAAAATAATCAATTTCCGCTAACTTGTGCCAAAAAAAAATAAAAAAATTCTATGAACTCGCCATGCCCCTCACGGAATACCTTGGGGTGTCTTCTTTCCAAAATGGGGTCACATGTGGGGTATTTATACTGCCCTGGCATTTTAGGGGCCCTAAAGCGTGAGAAGAAGTCTGGAATCCAAATGTCTAAAAATGCCCTCCTAAAAGGAATTTGGGCCCCTTTGCGCACCTAGGTTGCAAAAAAGTGTCACACATGTGGTATCGTCGTACTCAGGAGAAGTAGGGCAATGCGTTTTGGGGTGTCTTTTTTTCATATACCCATGCTGGGTGAGAGAAATATCTCTCTAAAATGACAACTTTGTATAAAAAAAATGGGAAAAGTTGTCTTTTAGAGAGATATTTCTCTCACCCAGCATGGGTATATGTAAAAAGACACCCCAAAACACATTGCCCAACTTCTCCTGAGTACGGCGATACCACGTGTGACACTTTTTTGCAGCCTAGGTACGTAAAGGGGCCCAAATTCTAAAGAGCATCTTTACGATTTCACAGGGCATTTTTAACACATTTGAATTTCAAACTACTTCTCACGCATTAGGGCCCCTAAAATGCCAGGGCAGTATAACTACCCCACAAGTGACCCCATTTTGGAAAGAAGACACCCCAAGGTATTTCGTGATGGGCATAGTGAGTTCATGGAAGTTTTTATTTTTTGTCACAAGTTAGTGGAATATGAGACTTTGTAAGAAAAAATAAATAAATCATCATTTTCCACTAACTTGTGACAAAAAATAAAAAGTTCTATGAACTCACTATGCCCATCAGCGAATACCTTAGGGTGTCTACTTTCCGAAATGGGGTCATTTGTGGGGTTTTTCTACTGTCTGGGCATTGTAGAACCTCAAGAAACATGACAGGTGCTCAGAAAGTCAGAGCTGCTTCAAAATGCGGAAATTCACATTTTTGTACCATAGTTTGTAAACGCTATAACTTTTACCCAAACCAATAAATATACACTTATTGCATTTTTTTTATATTAAAGACATGTAGAACAATAAATTTTGAAATTTTTTTATATAGAAATGTAGTTTTTTTAGAAAAATTTTACAACTGAAAGTGAAAAATGTCATTTTTTTTGAAAAATTAATAACAAAAAAATTAAAAATGTCAGCAGCAATGAAATACCACCAAATGAAAGCTCTATTAGTGAGAAGAAAAGGAGGTAAAATTCATTTGGGTGGTAAGTTGTATGACCGCGCAATAAATGGTGACAGTAGTGTAGGTCAGAAGTGTAAAAAGTGGTCTGGTCATTAAGAGGGTTTAAAGAGGACCTTTCACTAGTTTAAAAACTAACTATATAAGTGGGCAGAGCGGCGCCCAGGGGTCCCCCTGCACTTACTAGTATGTCTGGGCGCCGCTCTGTCTGGGACTCCCAGGCTATGAGCTGTGCGCTACGATTGGCCAGCGCTGCAGCAAGGGTCAACCCTAATACAAAAACTCCACCCAGTACAAAAGAGGGAGCTGCAGACACCGGAGCCTATACCGGGCGAACGGAGCGGTGCCCAGACATACTAGTAAGTGCAGGGGGACCCCTGGGCGCCGCTCTGCCCACTGATATAGTTAGTTTTTAAACTAGTGAAAGGTCCTCTTTAAGCTAGGGGAGCTGAGGTGGTTAAAAATGAGAAAAAAAGTTATACCGGATCCGTTTTGCCCGATGACACCGGAAAAACGGATCCGGTATTGCAATGCATTTTTCTGACTGATCAGACATTTTTCAGACTGATCAGGATCCTGATCAGTCTGAAAAATGCCTGATCAGTCAACCAAAATGTGAAAGTACCCTTGGTACTTTCACACTTGCGTTTTTTCTTTTCCAGCATAGAGTTCCGTCACAGGGGCTCTATACCGGAAAAGAACTGATCAGTTTTATCCCCATGCATTCTGAATGGAGACCGTTCAGGATGCATCAGGATGTCTTCAGTTCAGTCGTTTTGACTGATCAGGCAAAAGAGAAAACCGCAGCATGCTACGGTTCTCTTCGGCGAAAAAAACTGAAGACTTGCCTGAATGCCGGATCCGGCATTTTTTCCCATAGGAATGTATTAGCACCGGATCCGGCATTCAAAATACCGGAATGCCGGATTCGTCCTTTCGGCCTGCGCAGACCTGTAAAAATGTGAAAAAATGTACAAGACGGATCCGTCTGTCCGCATGACAAGCGGAGAGACGGATCCGTCCTTGCAATGCATTTGTGAGACTGATCCGCACCCGGATCCGTCTCACAAATGCTTTCAGTCAGCGGCAGATCGGCGGGCAGTTCCGACGACGGAACTTCCCGCCGGATCACACTGCCGCATGTGTAAAAGTAGCCTTAGGCTACTTTCACACTAGCGTTGTTTTAATCCGGCGTTCAATTCCGACACCGGAACTGCCCGCCGGATCCGGAAAAACGTGTGAAAACGGATTACATTTGAATCCTGATCAGGATTTTGATCACAATGAAAAAATGCATTGGAAAAAACGGATCCGCCATTTATGGACTTTAACTTTTTTTTCACATTTTTCGGGTTTAACATGCAAAAGCCTGATCCGTTTTGACTGAACACACAGTGCCAGATCCGGCGTTAATGCAAGTCAATGGGAAAAAGGCCTGATCCGGCGTTCAGTCAAAGTGTTCAGGCTTTTTGGCCGGAGGTAAAAATACTGCATGCTACGTTTTTCTGAAAAGCCTGATCAGTCAAAAAGACTGAACTGAAGACATCCTGATGCATCCTGAAGGACTGACTCTCCATTCAGAATGCATGGGGATAAAACTGATCAGTTCTTTTCCGGATTTGAGCCCCTAGGACGGAACTCAACGCCGGAAAAGAAAAACGCTAGTGTGAAAGTACCCTAAGGCCTCTTTCACACTTGCGTTGTTGGGATCCGGCATGCACTTCCGTTGCCGGAGGTGCCTGCCGGATCCGTAACAACGCAAGTGTACTGAAAGCATTTGAAGACGGAACCGTCTTCCAAATGCTTTCAGTGTTACTATGGCACCCAGGACGCTATTAAAGTCCTGGTTGCCATAGTAGGAGCGGGGAGCGGGGGAGCAGTATACTTACAGTCCGTGCGGCTCCCCGGGCGCTCCAGAATGACGTCAGAGCGCCCCATGCGCATGGATGACGTGATCCATGTGATCACGTGATCCATGCGCTTGGGGCGCCCTGACGTCACTCTGGAGCGCCCGGGGAGCCGCACGGACGGTAAGTATGCTGCTCCCCTGCTCCCCGCTACACTTACCATGGCTGTCAGGACTTTAGCGTCCCGGCAGCCATGGTAACTATTCAGAAAAAGCTAAACGTCGGATGCGGCAATGCGCCGAAACGACGTTTAGCTTAAGGCCGGATCCGGATCAATGCCTTTCAATGGGCATTGATCCCGGATCCGGCCTTGCGGCAAGTCTTCAGGATTTTTGGCCGGAGCAAAAAGCGCAGCATGCTGCGGTATTTTCTCCGGCCAAAAAACGTTCCGTACCGGAACTGAAGACATCCTGATGCATCCTGAACGGATTACTCTCCATTCAGAATGCATTAGGATAATCCTGATCAGGATTCTTCCGGCATAGAGTCCCGACGACGGAACTCTATGCCGGAAGACAATAACGCAAGTGTGAAAGAGCCCTTACACGGCTGTTATAATTCCCCCCTGTGTTTTTAAATCTGGGGCACAGAGGTCCAATAATATTTAAAAAATAAAAGCCGCCACGGTATCTGGCTGCCATGCTGAGAGCCAGTCTAGGAAAACTAGTGCAAGCCGAGCAGGGTCATTCGCCATAGCTACCAGAATATAGTAATATTGCAAACTTTTACTGGTTGCTATAGCAACTATCCCCCTCAGCTGTGGCTCTCCCTTAAAATAGCAATGACTCCAGGAGCATGTCGGGTGCTGCGAGTCCAGCAGTGGAGAGCAATGGCTGCCATCTTGTGACGCTTAGCAGAGGAAGACTAATGAGCTGACGCCCATGCGCACTGCTCTCACCAGCCCACGGCCGCATCGGCCCCGCGGAGCGCCAGCATGACTCTGCATTACTTTGGGAGAGCTTCCTTCGGCTTCAGCGTCCATCACAGCTTTCCCGCCACCACGTGACTTCACTAAGGCCCCCGGGTAGGCGAGCCAGCGTTCTCTAGTGCGTCAGTGTATAGTATCAGCCAATCAGCGCTGGCAACTGCTTAGCCAATCAGGAGGAGGGTCTTCGTGCCTTGTGGATCTGAGGAAGGTGATGTGTCAGTCAGGCCGAGGACTCCCGAGGAGTTCTTCTTATGTGTAGGGGTTCTAATGGCGGGAGCTCCACAGGGCGCAGTTTAGCGGCCGTTTTATAGATAAAACTATAATATAAAATTATGTTTGCTTAATATCACGTGGTAATGAGACAGAACCCTATAGTGGTCACCTATCACAGGCATACCTCCCAATTTAAATAATGTAAAGGAGGAAAACTAATGCCCGAGCCAAATTATTTTCCATTTGGGCTCATGCACACGACTGTTGGATGTTTTGTGGTCCGTAAATTGCGGATCCGCAAAACATGGATAGCCGTGTACATTCCGTATTTTGCAGAACGGAACAGCTGGCCCCTAATAGAACAGTCCTATTCCTGTCCGTAATGTGGACAATAATAGGACATGTTCTATTTTTTTGGCGGAACGGACACATTCATTTCCGTTTTTTTGGGGCCCCATTGAAGTGAATGGTTCTGCATACGCCCCCCCCCCCCCCCCATAAAAAAATTTAAATACAGAATGGACACATAAAAAAAAAATGTTCATGTGCATGAGCCGGATTAGACCCCTTTTAAATTAGGCCTCCAAGTGAGGGAGAAAATTCAACCATAAGGCCTCATGCACACGACCCAGTGGTGCCCGTGCTGCAGACTGCAATTTGGGGTCCGCGATCTGCATGTGACGGTCTGCACCACAAAAAAGTAGTGCATGCAATCCGTGCCTCCGTTCTGCACGCTATATTTTGGATTGCTGACCTATTCAAGTGAATGGGTCCGCATCCATGATACTGTGCGCACACAGCCGGTGCCCGTATACTGCAGACCCGCTGGAGGTCAATCACGCACATAAAATACAATATGGCCAACATTGTCATTAACAATCCTGTTTAGGCCCCCACTCAGTGATGTACAGGTGATGTCTCCTCTGGATGGAGTCCTGCACAGATCACGTCTCCTGACCACAACTTATTTTCCTGGAGAAGAAACTTGTGTAATCTGCAACCTGTACAGTTACCTTTAACCCTTTCCCGGCCACCCAGCGTAAATACACTTCGGGAGTCGGGTATTTAAAGATGAAGCCCGTTTACAAGCCCAGCAGGCGCCATAGCCGCCAGGTGCCTGCTGCTTTAGACAGCAGAGACCCGGGGCTAATGCATGCAATTGATGATAATGTCGATAGCAACACATTTAACCCTTCAAATGCTGTGGTCAAATGTGACCACGGCATCTGTGAGCTCAAAAAGCGGGAGTGCATGCTCCCAGCTGTGCAATAGCTCACCCTAGTAGGGATCAGGGGAGCCGCATGGTGTGTGTGGCAGTCTCAGTCCTGAATAATGTCACTGCAGCTATCTACCTATGAAGACCCTGCTGTGACAGGGCTCCATAGGAACATATAGGGTCATTTATCAAACTGGTGTAAAGTAGAACTGGCTTAGTTGCCCATAGCAACCAATGAGATTCCACCTTTCATTTTCCAAAGGAGCTGACAAAATGAAAGGAGGAATCTGATTGGTTGCTATGGGCAACTAAACCAGTTCTACTTTATACCAGTTTGATAAATGACCCCAATAGCGAAATTCTCATTGACTCCAATACTAATGCATTGGAGTCTGTAAGAGAAGAAATCTAATGATTGCTTGTTCAAGTTCCCTAGGGGAACTATTAAAAAGTGTAAAAGAAAAAAATGTAAAAAAATAATATATACGGTATATATATATTCAAATCACCACCCCTTTTCCCAAAATTAAAATAAACAATAAAAAAATAAAGTTCATAGGCATCACCACGTGTGAAAACGCCCGTACTATTAAAATATAAAAATATTTATCCCATATGGCAGGGCTGGTCAACCTGCGGCTCTCCAGCTGTTGTAAAACTACAATTCCCACAATGCCCTGCTGTAGGCTGATAGCTGTAGGCAGTCTTTGCATGCTGGGAGTTGTAGTTTTGCAACATCTGGAGAGCCGCAGGTTTGCCATCCCTGCCATATGGCATCATCAAAATCGCCAATTTGACTTTTTTTGTTACTTCACCGCCCCAAAAAAATTGAACAAAAAGTTGTACACACCCTAAAATTGTATCACAAAAAACTACAGATTGTCCCACAAAAAATGAGCCCTCACACCACTCCATAAACATTATAATAAAAAGTTATGGGGGTCTTAATATGATTATTATTAAAGAAAAAAATTACGGTACTTTTTACCAAACTTTTTTTATTTATTTTTTAGTATTAATGCACAAGAAACACTATATCAATGTGGCAGTGTCGTAATCATACTGACCCGGAGAATAAAAGTAACAGGTCAGTTGTAAAAACAAAACAGAATGAGGCAGAATTGTCCTTTTTTATAATTCCTCCCCATTTGAAATTTTTTTCCCGCTTCCCACTATATTTTATGCAGCCTTGGTGCCATTAGAAAGTACATGTCCCGCAAAAAACAAGCCCTCATACGGCTATGTTAATGGAAAAATAAAAACGTTATGGCTCTGGGAAGGCTGGGAGTGAAAAATGGAAAGTGGCCCAGTCCTAAAGGGGTTAAAGGGAATCTGTCACCCAAAAGGGTTGTTCAAGATAAGGATAACATAACTTTCTTCTAAACACCTGCCCTCGGAGCGTGTACAGTATTGCAGCTCAGCACCATTCACTTCAGTGGAGCTGAGCTGCAATAACCGGCAGAACCCATGGACAGGTGTAAGCAGCCGTGTTGCCATCATGCCAGCCAGGTAAGAGTCTGCGGTATAATGTGGGATCTTTTGAGAGTCTAGAGAAACCAGGGGCGGATTGGCCATAGACCCTACAGGGAAATTTCCCAGTGGGCCGATCAGGGGTGCACCTAGCCTTTCTGCTGCCTGAGGTGAAAACTGAAACAGCGCACCCCCCCCCCCCCTCCCCCAGTGCCAATTTCTTAACCTAACCCCTTTGCCACAATGAAAGCGCTCATTGCCCATGGCCCTTCTGCTGCCCCCCTCTTGCCCCTACCTGGTGCTGCCTGAGGTCTCACCTGGCCTCATTGGTGGTGCACCCCTGGCCCAGGGGCCACTGAAGCCCTCTTGATGGTCGCAGGCCAGGTACATAATGATGATCTGATGTTCAACAGCTGCAGGTGCCCTCCTGAACTCAGCTGTATTACCGTCCTCATGGTGGTGATACAGTTGAATACTATGGTGAGGGCGGCAGTATGTTGTGCTGTCCTGTGGTATTTGGTTCTGCTGGAATGGTATTCTGCACTTCACTACAGTCTAGCAAGCCCCGCCTACTTCGGTTGTCCCCACCTACTTGTTTTGGCCCGTCTTCTGTCAGTTTGAACCCACCTACAACATGGGGCCACTTTTAGGTTTTTTTCCAGGGCCACTTTAAGTTCCCAATCCGCCCCTGAGAGGAACTGTAGGTGAAAAGTATATTTGATGGAAGTTTGCATGTACACGGCCAAGTCTGTATTTTGTGGTCTGCAAACTGCGGATTTGCAAAATACAGATAACAGCTGTGCGCGTGCCACAACTTCTTTGTAGAAATACCTGTGTTTGTCTGCCAAACGGACAAGAAGCGTTAATTTTAACGTATATTTGTTTTCCCTTAGTCCTAACAGCAGCACAAGTGGGGAGTTCTCCCCTGTCAAACTGGTAGGACAGGTGGAATTTTTATTGATAAAAATTTTTACTACCAAGCTAATTAAACAATTAACCCACCCCCTATAAAGGGACGCCTGCCCTTCTACCAGTGCTTTATCACCAAGTACACAAACAAAAACTGGGTGGGAAATTTGTGTGCTGCTGTTAAGACTAAGGGAAAACAAATTTATGTTAAAATTAACGCTTCCCTTACGTTCTAACCAGCAGCACAAGTGGGGACCTAGCAAGAAGCAACAGACAAATTGGGAGGGTCCCACCATTTTCTTTTTTTTTTTTTTTTTCGTACGTTCAAATGCCACTCCCTCAGAGCACCTAGAATCTAGGCGGTAATGCTTCATAAAGGTGCTGTGGGAGCTCCAAAAGCTGCAGCACAGATTTGTTCTAGCGGAACCTGAGCTAGAAAAGCTTCATGGATTGCCTCTTACCCATCTACTCAAAGAGGGTTTAGAGGCTTTTAGACCTTTGCTCTTCCCTGACAAGGACAGCAGGAGGTGTTCGGATCTTCTGAAGTCCGCAGTTCTGTTCAGGTAGCTTCTGAGATTTCTTGAAATGTCCAAGGAATGGAGGGCTTCTTCCTCCGGAGATGAGGGAGAGGGATATAAAACCGGTAAGGTGATGGTCTGGTTAGTATTTCTGAATGATGGCACCTTGGGGAAAAAGGTCGGTAGAAACCTCAACAGAACTCTGTCCTGGAGGAAGAGGGTATAAGACTCAGCGGCTGCCAAGGCCTGAAGTTCTCCAATCCTCTTGGCCGAAGTTATAACCAGTAGGAATGTGACCGTCAAAGATAAAAATCTAAGGTCCACATTTTCCAAGGGTTCAAAGGGGGGAGAGGATAGCCCCTTCAGAACAACAGATAAATCCCATTCAGGGATAGGTCTCAGGATTCTAGGTTTTAATCTTTCGGCTCCTTTGAGGAACCTCCTGAGTAGGGAGTCTTGAGCTAAAGGTCTGCCTAAAAAGGCAGAAAGAGCACTGGTATGAACTCTGAACGTTGACGGGCTTAGACCCTTGTCCAGGCCGTCCTGCAGAAACTGTAAAATAGCTGAAAGAGGAGGATCTGAGGGTACTACCTCTTTAACAGCACACCACTGGAGGAAGACCTTGTATATCCTAGAGTAGGCTTTGTTTGTAGACTCCGCCCTGGAGTGTGAAATGGTTCTCAAGACCTCCGCAGAAAGCCCTCTAGCTTCTAGTAGGGACCTGTCAATCTCCAGGCTGTCAGATTGAGTCTCCTCAGATCTAGGCAGGGACCTGTGTCCTGATACACTAGGTCCTGCGTTAGGGGAAGTTTCCAATATGTGCCCTGACTCATCTTCATGAGCTGGGTGAACCAAGACCTCTTCAGCCAGAATGGTATTATCGCAATGACCGGGGTCTGGTCTTGTTTGATTTTCGTCAATACCCTTGGTATCATGAAAATTGGAGGGAATATGTAAGCCAGCCTGAACCTCCATGTTATGGACAGAGAGTCTATCCCCAGAGGCATTCAAGCGGGTCACCATCAAGTCGATCTCTGGAGTACCCCACCAGAGAGTGATCTGGGTGAAAACGTCTCTGTTCAATGACCATTCGCCTGGAACTGGCAGACCCTGACTCAGCCGATCTGCAACTATGTTGAGATTCCCTCTGATGTGAACAGCCGAAAGGTGGGATAGACTGGTTTCTGCCCAAGCAAGAATTAGACCAACTTCCTGGAGGAGAGGTTGAGATCTTGTGCCTCCCTGTCTGTTGATGTAAGCGACTACTGTCGTATTGTCCGAGCAGACTCTTACCGCCTTCCCGCGGCTAAGAGGAGCAAAATGGTAGAGAGCGAGACGAACTGCTCTCAGTTTTCTCAGATTGGATGAGAGAAGTCTCTCCTGCTGGTTCCAGGTACCTTGTACTGGATTCTTCTCCAGATGGGCTCCCCAACCTAGAAGGGAGGCGTCTGTGGTCAACGTGATCCAACGAGGTTGAATCAAGGACCTCCCATCTAATAGGTTCCTCCACCATCTGAGGGAGGAACGGACTTCGGCTGACAGGGTGTGAGTCTTGTTCTACCCCTTGGGGTTGCAATTCCAGACTGCTAACACTTCTTCCTGAAGTCGATGTAGGTGCCATAGGGCCCAAGAAACTTCTTCCGCAGATGCTGACATGTTGCCTAACATCTTCATGAGAGTTCTGATGGACACCCGCCGAGGTACCATGAGGAAATGCACGGCTGTTATCACTCGATCCTTCCTCTCTGGAGAAAGAGAGAGAGTCATCCGTTTGGAGTCCACAATAAAACCCAAGAACATCCTGGAGGTAGACGGAAGGATCTCAGATTTTTCCCAATTAATGAGCCAGCCCAAGCGCTGGAGAGACTGAAGAGCCAGCTGAAGATGAGATAAAAGAACGTCTAGAGTAGCGGCTTTTAGAAGCCAGTCGTCTAGGTATGGCACGATCTCTAGCCCTTGAAGCCTGAGTTGGGCAACAACCGGAGCCACAACCTTGGTGAAGGTGTGGGGAGCGGAAGAAATGCCAAAAGGCAGCACAGCAAACTCCTCCTGTGAGCTGGGTGAATAGGGATGTGAAGGTAAGCATCCTTCAGATCTAAGGTGATCACGCAGGTCTATAATCATGCGCCAATCGCCCGACGGCTTCGGGACTAGTCTGGTGTCTCCAGAACTGACGTACTAGACCAGTTCAAAACCTTACTCCTAGGAACTGATTTTCTGTGTGACGCTTCCACACAGCACCTGAAGTTAGCGGCTAACTTCAGGTGCTGTGTGGAAGCGTCACACAGAAAATCAGTTCCTAGGAGTAAGGTTTTGAACTGGTCTAGTACGTCAGTTCTGGAGACACCAGATTCCAGGTCTGACTGGATTCTGAGAATGCGGGACCGAAAAAACTCAGCGACCTCTGAGGAAGCAACTGAAGCAGAGGCTGCAGCTGCGGAATAGCTGCGCCTCAGAGTACATTCAGCCCTGCAATCTAATGGATCCTGAAAGTTGCTTCCATCATCAGAAGGAACTAAGGTCCTTTTAGATAACTTGGAGATCGCCATATCAACCCTCGGAGGCGGTACCCAAAGTTCTGATTCCGACCCCTGGAGGGGAAACATCAGCTTAAATCTCTTAGTGAGAACCGGACCTTTTTCAGGATGTTTCCATTCTGTTAGCATTAGTTTCCTTAAATTTCCATCCGCTTTAAAGGCCCTTGGCCCCCTAGAGGTGGACGGTGGAGCTTCCCCTTGCTCAACATCATGATCCCTTGATCGGATGGAGCGTAGAAGTCTTTGCGTCTTCTCGGCAGGAAAAAGGTAAGTGGCATCATCTTCATCCGAAGAGGAGGAACGGTCTTCTATAGAAATGATGTCTTCTGCCATTGGTACAGGACCTGGCGATGAAACTCTGGCCCTTTTAGAAGAAAGGGCACTTTTGATCTCCATAATGGAATTCCCCATAAATTCTTTCATCCAACTGAACATGTCACCCAAAGTGGGTTGCGTCGGGGAAGGACGGCATAAAGGACACCTATTATATTCATAGGAGTCCGGCATCGGCATCTCACAGTTGGCACAGGTTAGGTGCTTCTGTTTATGGGAGGATTTCCCATGCTGATCACCATTCGGAGACGCCATCTGAAAGAAAACTTTGAAGAGAGAGTAAGTACTGAACAACTCACTGCAGGGCAGAGAGGGAGAGTCTGGCGTCTGACTTATATAGCTGACAGACCCCCCACCCTAGCATGGCTCCCCCCCTCTGCAAGTGACCCACGGTCACTACCTTATAATTAAATTAAAAGGGGGCCCCCCAAATAGGGTATGAACCCTGCCAGGTAAGAACCTGCAAAGGAAGAAAAAAAAAGGGGGGTGCACGCAGCCAGAAACTAGGTCAGATGTACCGCGCGCCGACCCGGAAGTCGTCATCTGAACGCTGAGCGCGGCAGGACGGAATCCGCGCACGACATGCCGGTGATGACAGCGCCCTCTGCCGAAGTGCTGGGCTGTAACCCACAAGTGCGGGACTTGGCAAGTAGACTGGAGCTGCGTGCTCCATTCAGGATCGAGGCATCCCCGGCCGAATATAAAAAAAGGACAAAAAGGGTCCAAGTTGGCAGCAAAAAAGAAATATCAATAAGGTAACCGGCAGGTCCACCTGAACCTGTCCTAAGTCCACAGGACAGAGAAAAAAGCACTGGTAGAAGGGCGGGCGTCCCTTTATAGGGGGTGGGTTAATTGTTTAATTAGCTTGGTAGTAAAAAATGTTATCAATAAAAATTCCACCTGTCCTACCAGTTTCACAGGAGAGAACTCCCCACTTGTGCTGCTGGTTAGGACGTAAGGGAATAGGACATGTTCTATAATTTGCAAAACGGCCGCACGGAAGTGGACAGCACACAGATGACATCCATGTTCAGTCCAATTTTTTGTGGCCCCATAGAAATGAATGTGTCCATAAAAAAATGTTGTGTGCATAAAGCCTTGCTGCAGTCTTCATTTAGAAAACCAAATCAATGATAGGGTTAATAAAGCTGGTGTTCTACTAATGCCTGGTTCCTCGCAGTACCTCCCCGCCACTATTAGCTTACAAAACAACTGCGCCCGCCTCACATGACTGCTAGATAAGGAGCACACCAGTACAATACGTACATTCCCAAGGACCATGCTGGGGGCTCGCTGACCATACAGCAGGTATGCTCTTAAGATTAGGGGTAAACCATGTATTTCTCATAAATGTCACCAGTTTGTTATGTAAAGTTGATCGACAGATCACATATACATACACACTGGGAACAATGGAAGGAACTCTGGGGGCAAACTGCGAATGAATATTCGTAAAGAAGTCTGTCACTGGCGACTCTTGTTTCAAGGCCTCTGGTCTGCTGGCGGTACTGTTGCAATTGGGGGTCCCATGCTCCAATATATTTTTCAATATGTTAAAAAAATATTCTACATGTGAAATTAAGTGCTGCACGTGTACTGCTACTAGTGCTTTTTATGTGTAGGGGAAGTGAATAGAAGTTTTTTTTGTAATATACTTTCTTAGATGATTTTGTTAACTTCTATAAAAAAACAGGCTTTAAAGTTTTTAATTATCAACGTTCTAAATGAGCAGGAAATAAGGAAAATCCGTCTTTAGTGCGTATTGTACACCCTGAAGACTGCTCACTGTTACATGCAGAGGTAGGCTTATGCAGCGCTCTTTTACAAATTAAAGGTGTTTTCCGGGAGGAGAATATTGATTGTCTATCCTCAAGATAGATCATCGATATTTGATTGGTGGACCCCCGCCGATCAGCTGTTTGAAGAGGCCACAGTTCTCAGACCAGTGATGTTATGTATATCGGTCACGTGGCCTATGTGAATGTGTGAATGGACCTGGTCTGCAATACCAAGCACAGCCACTATACAATGTGCAGCGCTGTGCTTGGTATGTGTGTAAATCTTATTTAAAAAGGTTTTCCGTGATTTTGATACTGATGACCTACCCTCAGTGCCTTCTCAAATAGCTGATCGACGGGGGTGCCGGGAGTCACACCCCCACTGATCACATATTGATGACCTATCCTATCAATATTGTACTCCTGGAAAACCACTTTAATCCTTTAAACCCCATTAATCCTGATGACAATTGAGACTGAGGCTCCAAACTGGACCTTCGATGGAAATGAAAGAGACACAGGAATTTTTCTTCTTATAATCTAAATAATCTTAGAATTCCTCTTCATGTACTATTTTCCATTATTATCTATGGAGGTTATGCCATGTTTGTAATGTTCTGTAACAGATCCATATTAAGAAGAATGGCTTGTAATATAAGGCTTCCTGTCCTGGAAAACCAGTTGACGTGTCCGATCTGCCTGGAGGTGTTTAAGGACCCCGTTATGTTGCAGTGTGGCCACTCGTACTGCAGGCACTGCCTGTTGGGACTGATGAAGGAATCGCACATACACCTCCTATGCCCTGTGTGTCGGCAAGAAGTGGACTACAGCTCCTCTCCTCCTAACGTTTCACTGAACCATCTTATTGAGACCTTGAAGATACTGAGCGAGGAGCAAACCACAGCAGAGATGTGTCCTAATCATAATAACCCACTCTGCCTATACTGTGAACAGGACCAGGAAGTCATCTGTGGCTTATGTGGAACTATTGGGGACCACCGACAACACTCAGTCACACCACTGACCAGTGTGTATAGCAGAATGAAGGTAAATTTGACATTTTGTGACTTGCAATACACTGGAACACAACTTTTTACTTGCGGTAACAAATCAAAGTACTCTTAAGGGGAACCTGTCGACAGTGACCCCCCCCCATTCAGCTATTTCCATAGACACATACCTGTAGATCATCTGATTAAAATCATGCTTTTATTTTGTTGATCTGAGGCTCTATTCCGGAGTTATGATACTTTTTCTGAATATGCAAATTGGGCTTTTGGTGCAATGAGGACCAAACTGTTGCTCTTGTTGCACCCTACCTCCACTCCTTTCTGTAGCCAGTCCCCTCCCTGGCTGCTTTACCACTACCTGGCCCTGTTAGGTCTCTTGCACACGACCGTATGGCTTTTTTAATATTTTGCAATCCGCAAAAAACGGACCCGCAATAAATACGGATGACATCCGTGGGCATTCCGTAATTTGCGGAGCGGAACAGCTGGCCCCTGATAGAACAGTACTATCCTTGTCCGTTATGCAGACAATAATAGGACATGTTCTATCTTTGAACGGAAATACAGAAACGGAAGGCATACGGAGTACCTTCCATTTTTTTTTTGCGGATCCATTGAAATAAATGGTTCCGTATACGGACTGTATATGGAAAGCTAAAAACGTAACAGAATCGGAAAAAAAAAACGGTTGTGTGCATGAGGCCTTAATCAAAGCAGCCAGGGAGGGGTTGGCCACAGAAATTAGTGAAGCTTGGGTACAAGAGCAATGGTGACGCCCTGATTGCACCAAAGGCCTAATTTGCATATTAAGAAAATGTATCATAACTCTGGAAAGGAGCCTTGAAAAAACAAAAGCAAATATTGTTTTAATCAGGTGAACCACAGCTTGATAAGGAGGTCACTGGTGACAGATTCCCTTTGAAATAATTTTAATATAAATAGAACCTTACTTACAATTTTGTGAATAACAAAATCAGTAAGGCTATGTTCACATTGCGTTGCTCTACTCCATCCTAGAAGCAGAACCAAAAAAATGACAAAGTGCTGGATGTGACCCCAAAACCAAAGGTACCTCATGGACTCCATCAGTTATAATGGGTCCGTCAGGGAGACTGGCATTTTTCCAGACAAAATAGCCCAGAGGGAAGGGCGGGCCCAAGTTGCTCTGTGCACCTCTTTTCTAGCCCCTCCCTCTCCAGATGAGATGCCCATTTAGGAACCTGGCCCTGTCATTGAAGCAGAGGGAGGGACTGGCGAAGGAAATAGGAGGTGCAAGGGTGCACAGAGAGACTTAGGTCCGCCCTCTGTGCACTTAACTGCTCATTTGCATATGGATTAAAAGTACTTTTTTCCTAGAATGAAGCAAAGGATCACTAGGTGAAAGGTATCGTTACATTCAGCAGACCTAGCCCTACAAGGCAGAGTGCACAGTTTACCAGTGAATCTCCTGGTGACACACTGCCTTTAAAACTGCAGCCTATAGGAATTTTTATACTGTGATGATAAAACTATAACTATGTTTTATATCTTAGCCTAGCTCTACAGTTGAAGGCCCCATTCAACCAGTGTATGGGTTATGTATTCATTGGAGACCGTCGATCTTCTCATCTGTAGGAACAGTAACAACACACGCTGGATGTGTGCCTACAAAAATGGCCGACTAAAGACCTCTTCTCCCATGAGAAAAAGGATCTGGCATGTTAAAGTTCAACATGCCTGATCCTTCTTCCCCCCAACATCTTCTGTTGGAAGAAAGTCTATACACATTAGGGTACTTTCACACCTGCGGCAGAGGATTCCGAAAGGCAGTTACGTTGCTGGAACTGCCTGCCGGATCTGGCAATCCGGACCAAACATGGCATTTGTCAGACGGATCAGGATGCGAATCCGTCTGACAAATGCATTGCAATGCCGGATCCGTCTCTCCGGTGTCATCCGGAAAAACGGATCCGGTATAAAAAAAAATCTGCATTTTTAAAGGTCTGCGCATGCCGGACCCGTTTTGCCGAAACACTTAATGCCGGATCCGGCACTAATACATTTCAATGTAAATGAATGCCAGATCCGGCATTCCGGCAAGTGTTCAGTATTTTTGGCTGGAGATAAAACTGCAGCATGCTGTGGTATTTTCTCCGTCCAAAAAACTTAAAAAGGACTGAACTGATGCATCCTGAACGGAATGGTCTTCATTCAGAATGCATTAGGATAAAACTGATCAATATTTTATTTTTTTTACTTAAAGGGGTGGTGCATCTTTGGGGGGGTTGGCAAACCCCCCGTCTTATGCAGATCTGCATAAGGGAAACATACCTATCTGCTTCCCAGCACTGGCTCCCCAATCCTTCTCTCCCCAGCCTCGGCTGCTCCGCTGCGCTCCCAGGATGTAAAGTTCCGTTTTGACGCTGCTGCAGCCAATTACTCTTGTGTCATGTGACACAAGGGCAGCAGGACACTGCTGCGGCCAGCAACTGTCTCCAGCGGTGTCAAAACGTAAGTTTACAGCCTGGGAATGCAGTGGAGCAGCCATATCCAGGGAGAAAAGTAGCGGGGAGCTAGTGCCAGGAAGCAGGTAAGTATAGTTCCCTTCACAGGTCTGCCCAAGAGAGGGGGGTTGCCAAAAAACCTCCCAAAGGTTCACAACCCCTTTAAAATTCTTAACTTCTTGGGATGTGACAACAATTCATTAGTATTTGTTAGCCCAGAAGATCATGGTATCGCTGCCCTGTGCTGTTATGACGTTGCTTTTTTTCCAGTTGCCGCAGAATACATTATTCTGTCATGATGCTTTACAGGAAGAAGTGTCTGCACTGATGACCGAGCTGCAGAAAGAGAGAAGAGGTCTGGAGGAACAGATAAGCAAACTTACCAACAACAAGACCCGGATCTTAGTGAGTGGGGCGCATTAACCTGGGGTACAAGGACCAGAAGCAGCAGGGTTTTGAACAGATGACTTGTTTTTTTTCTTTTTCTAGTCATAATTTTTCTTGGGGGTCGGACAACCCCGTTAATTACACCCAATAACCTAAGGGAACATGCACATGAACGTTAAAAATGGCCGTGTGACGGTTGTTTAAGTAACGGACGTCACACGGCCATTTTTAGTACCAATTAAATTCTATGGGGCTATTCACATGGCCATTTTTTTAATGGCCAGTGAATGGTGGCGGTCAAAAAATAGGACATGCCCTGTTTTTGGCCGTTTTCATGACCAGACAGACCCTATTGAAATCAATTGAACAATTTTTAAAGGGTTTCTACCACCTCATTTGGACCTAATTAGCTGTCAGACACTAGCGATCTGCCAGTGTCTGCTCTACCTAACTATGCTATTCTAAGACCTTTCTCTGCAGCCGTTACACTAAAAAACCAACTTTTATTGCTATGCAAATGAGCCTCTAGGTGCTATGGGGGCGTCTTTTCAGCACCTAGAGGCTCCATCTACTCACCCTGTATTCCGCCCCGCTCGTCCGTCAAGCCCGCCCATTTCTAGATTGCCAGCCTCCATCTCATCCATTGGCCTTATTCTCGCGCCTGCGCCGTGTGCGTCTGTATTCGGCGCAGGCGCAGTGACTGTCTGACCGGCCGGGCGTCATCTGTTCGGGAGCGGTGCTGAAAAGACGCCCCCATAGCACCTAGAGGCCTAGTTTTTTTTGTGTAACGGCTGCAGAGAAAGGTCTTAGAATAGCATGGTTAGGTAGAGCAGACACTGGCAGATCGCTAGTGTCTGACAGCTAATTAGGTCCAAATGAGGTGGTAGAAACCCTTTAATGGCTGCTTAGACAGGAGTGCACCCGTCTAACCGCTGCTAAAAACGGGTACACTAGTTCAAAATGGCCTTTTAGGGGTTGAAAAAAAAAGTAGAAATCACTCACCTCATCCATTTGCGCGCACAGAGGCAGTCGCTCCTTTCTTGATTGTGAAGGGTCTGCACTCAGTGTGATGACGTCACCACGCGATCATGCTGGGAGCGTGCAGTGACGTCATCACGCTTAGCAGAGGTCCTTCACAATCAAGAAAGGACTGGATGAGGTGAGTGATTTTTTTTTTTGCTAAAAAAAAACATTACAGATGAGGACCACTATAAGAGACATTGGGGGCACTATGTGGGACATTAATCCTGCTAGGGCCACTATGAGGAACGTTGGAGGCCACTATGGGGGACATTATTACTGCTGGGGCCACTATGGGGGACATTATTACAGCTGGGGGCCACGATGAGGGACACTGGAGGACACTATGGGGGACATTATTACTGCTGGGGCCACTATAGGGGACATTATTAAAGCTGGGGGCCACTATGAGGGACATTATTTCTGCTGAGGCCACTATGGAGGACATTATTACTGCTGGGGCCACTATGGGGGACATTATTACAGCTGGGGGCCACGATGAGGGACACTGGAGGACACTATGGGGGACATTATTACTGCTGGGGCCACTATAGGGGACATTATTAAAGCTGGGGGCCACTATGAGGGACATTATTTCTGCTGAGGCCACTATGGAGGACATTATTACTGCTGGGGCCACTATGAGGGACATTATTACTGCTGGGGGACATTATATATATTGAGGGCACCGCAGGGGCTGGGATTTTATTAAAAAAGCCAATAAAATGCATCAGTTTTTGATGGCCATTTTTAACGGCTATAAAAAACAGATGCAAAACAGCCATTAAGAACGGACAGACAGACAGAAAATAAATGGTTGAAAAACAGCCGTGACAAATTGATAGTTTGTCTGTTTTTAACAGCTATGTGTGTGTGAGAATTGCTCCAATTACAAGCTTCAACATATCTAATAGCTTGCGTGTATTCACCAGCACACATGGCAGCCTGTATTTTATGAATGGTAATGTAGAGGGTAACGCAGACAAAAAGCTGATTTTGTACTCAACTGTAAAATGTGTACATGTACACACATGGACAAAATTGTTGGTTCATAAAGGATGAAAAACCCACAATAGTCACAAAAGTAATAATTAGGAATGAGGGAATCGACTTCGGATGAAACGCTCTGTACAGTAATAGAATGTATTGGCTCCGATGAGCCGAAGTTATTGCTTCACAAAGTCTTGCGAGACTTTGCGCAATAACTTCATAAATTAATTTGTACTGGAAAAAAACATTTCCTTGGAACCAAACTAATGAAACTGGCCTGGACAAAAATGGTGGTACCCTTATGCCTCGTTCACACGTCAGTTTTGATCAGTGATTTCCATCAGCCAAAACCAGGATTGGAGCCTCCCCAGACATAAGGTCTAAGGCTGGGTTCACACATGAGCGTACTGGATGGAACGCTCTGTATGCGTGATTCTACGGGCGTCTCACATACGCGGCTCCTGTGCAAGCGAACGCCCATTGTCGCGCGTTCCTGGAAGTCTATGTACGGGAACGCGCGACACTACGCCCCAAAGAAGCTCCTGTACTTCTTGGGGCGTAGGGCGTTTTACAGCGCGTTCGTACGCGCTGTAAAACGCTCAGGTGAGAACCATTCCCATAGGGAATCATTGGTTCTTGCCTGTTGAGCGTTTTACAGCGCGTAGGAACGCGCTGTAAAACGCTCAGGTGTGAACCCAGCCTAAGGCTCAATTCACACCTGAGCGTTTTACAGCGCGTTCCTACGCGCTGTAAAACGCTCAACAAGGAGAAACCAATGCTTCCCTATGGGAATGGTTCTCACCTGGGCGTTTTACAGCGCGTACGATCGCGCTGTAAAACGCCCGACGCTCACACAAGTTCGGTAGCGTTTTTTTGGGCGCTTGTCGCGCGTTCCCGTACATAGACTTTCGGGAACGCGCGACACTGTGTGCACACTTGTCTCTGTATGCGCGCTTGTAAACGCCCGTACAATCGCGCATACAGAGCGCTCGTTTCAGAACGCTCAGGTGTGAATTGAGCCTTAGGGAAAGATCTGCACCTGTTCTGTGTTTAGAGCCGCACCTGGTTTTGGCTCAAAATCACTGGCTGAACACTGACATGTGAATTAGGCTTTGAGGCTTTAACTTAATATTTTGTTGCACAACCTTTTGAGGCAATCACTGCAATCAAGCAATTTCTGTAACTCTCAATGAGACTTCTGCACCTGTCCACAGGTGTTTTGGCCCACTCCTTGTGACAGACTGCTCCAGCTGTCTCGGGTTTGAAGGATGGCTTCTCCAGACTGCATATTTCAGCTCCTTCCACAGATGTTCAATAGGATTTAGATCAGGGCTCATAGAAGGTCACTTTAGAATAGTCCAATGCTTTGCTCTTAGCCATTCTTGGATGTTTTTAGCTGTGTGTTTTGGGTCATTATCCTGTTGGAGGACACATGACCTTCTACTGAGACCAAGTTTTCTGACACTGGGCAGCACATTTCGCTCCAGAATGCCTTGATAGTCTTGAGATTTCATTAGACCCTGCATAGATTCATGACACCCTGTGCCAGATGCAGCAAAGCATCCCCAAAACATAAGCGAGCCTCCTCCATGTTTCACAGTAGGTACAATGGGGCACATTTATTAAGGCCAGCGTTTTAGAAGCCGGTCTTAATAACCCCTAAACCTGGCGGTGGATCCGACAGAGTTATAAAGAGTCGCCGGCCTCTACATAACTTCGGTGGATTCACCGTCGCTTGTAAATGTAAGACAACTTCTTAGCTGTCTTACATTAAGACCATTTTCTACACCTAAAACAGGCGTTGAAAATGGTAAATGAGACCGGCCTGCGCCATAAATACGCCTCATTCGGGGGTATTTCTATTTGATAAATGACCCCCAATGTTTTTTTCTTTGTATGCTTCATTTTTGCGTCTTTGAACATATAGCTGATGTGATTTGCCGAAAAGCTCCAGTTTTGGTTCATCTGTCCAAAGGACATTATCCCAGAAGTTTTGCGGCTTGTCAATATGCATTCTGGCAAATTCCAGTCTCGCTTTATGATTTGTTTGTAACAGTGGTTTCCTCCTCGGTAATCTTTTATTAAGTCCACTTTGGCTAATACAGCGACGGATGGTGCGATCTGACATTTATTATTACTTTCGTCAGTTTCAAGTTACTTCAGTGACCATTGTGGGTTTTTCTTTGTGTGTGTGTGTATGTATATATATATATATATATATATATATATATATATATGTGTGTGTGTGTGTATTTGTATGCAATTTCACGACTGGACTATACTAGAGATTATAATTTCTATATATACTGTACAATATTACATTTAGGAATACTTTGACTAATGTGAACTACAGTAAGCTATAAGATATTGCCTAGTTAAGGCTACTTTCACACTTGGGTTTGGTGCGGATCCCTCATGGATCTGCACAGACGGATCCGTTCAGATAATACAACCGCATGAATCCATTCACAACGGATCCATTTGTATTATCTTTAACATTGCCAAGACAGTTCCGTCTTGAACACCATTGAAAGTCAATGGAGGACGGATCCATTTTCTATTGTGTCAGATTGTGTCAGTGAAAACAGATTCGTCCCTATTGACTTACATTGTGTGTCAGAAAGGATCCGTTTGGCTGAAAGCAGCGTTTTGGTGTCCGCCTCCAAAGCGGAATGGAGACGGAACGGAGGCATTCTGAGCGGATCCTTTTCCATTCAGAATGCAAACTGATCCGTTTTGGACCGCCAAAGCCAAAACGCCAGTGTGAAAGTAGCCTTAGAAGCCCATCATTGTGAGAACATACATGCCTGCCCTGCCAGGGTGATGTCTGTAGCATCATCTGCATTTCTGAATAGCTCTGCACAGGTAGTCATTACCATTATATACATTTTATCAGTGTCCGCACCTGGCAGGCATACACCTTAGATAGCGGTTTGCTGAATGCTCATCCGACTAAGGGATACTCCTTCGAAAACACCCCATTCCCCATACACATGTATTCTCGGCCAAGCATGGGTGCAATCTCAATTGAGAGAGAATAAACTGCTTCCAGCTGCTGCTAAAAAATCTGGCATTGGCTTATATCCCCTGAGAACAATAGGATCGGGCATGTTGAAATCCTTTCCTTACTGATTCCTTTTTTAATGCCACACCTGCAGTTTTGGGAGAGTTGGGATACTTCAATACACGAAAGATGTTTGCCGAGTCCTGCCAAAATCAGCCCCCCATTAGTGATAGGTAGCCTGTATGTGTTATTCCATTACATTGTACTGCAGATATTGTTCATACCACATATATATTTCACCTTAAGGTTCATTTGCATGGAACAATTATTCCGTCTTTGCATCTCCAATGCGTGCAGATAACAAGATCCATTGGAGGGGGGTTTACAACCAATGGCACTGATCTGCACCAGCAAGTAATTTTTTAATGGGAAATGACATAGGTGTCTCCCAAAAGCTAATAAGACGATGTACAAGAGGCATTATTGTGGGAAAAAACACATTTCTCAGCTTATATTTACATTTGAGCAAAAAGTGTCCAGTCCAAAAATATTCATACCCTTCTCAATAATCCATAGAAAAGCCTTTATTGGCTATTACAGCAATCAAACGCTTCCTATAATTGCAGACCAGCTTTTTGCATGTCTCCACAGGTATTTTTGCCCATTCATCTTTAGCAATGAGCTCCAAATCTTTCAGGTTGGAGGGTCTTCTTGTCATCACCCTGATCTTTAGCTCCCTCCGCAGATTCTCAATTGGATTCAAATCTGGACTCTGGCTGGGCCACTCCAAAACGTTAATGTTGTTGTCTGCTAACCATTTCTTCACCACTTTTGTTGTGTGTTTTGGGTCATTGTCATGCTGAAATGTCCACTGGTGCCCAAGGCCAAGTTTCTCTGCAGACTGCCTGATGTTGTCATTGAGAATCCTCATGTATTGCTCTTTTTTTCATGGTGCCGTTTACTGTGATTAGGTTCCCTGGTTCATTGGCTGAAAAACACCCCCAAAGCATAAGGTTCCCACCACCATGTTTGACAGTTGGGATGGTGTTCTTTGGGTTGAAGGCTTCTGCTTTTTTACGTCAAATGAAGGAAACATCATTGTGACCAAACAATTAAATTTTTGTTTCATCTGACCATAAGGCCTCATGCACACGACCGTTTTTTTTTGCGGTCCACAAAAACGGGTTCCGTTTTTCCGTGATCCGTGACCGTTTTTTCGTCCGTGGGTCTTCCTTGATTTTTGGAGGATCCACGGACATGAAAAAAAAAGTCGTTTTGGTGTCCGCCTGGCCGTGCGGAGCCAAACGGATCCGTCCTGAATTACAATGCAAGTCAATGGGGACGGATCCGTTTGACGTTGACACAATATGGTGCTTTCAATGTAAAGTCAGGAGTTAATATATCATAGGATCAGAGTTTTCTCCAATCTAATGGTATATTTTAACTTGAAGCGTCCCCATCACCATGGGAACGCCTCTATG
Source organism: Bufo bufo (assembly GCF_905171765.1). NCBI lineage: Eukaryota > Metazoa > Chordata > Amphibia > Anura > Bufonidae > Bufo > Bufo bufo. The sequence goes on along the minus strand of NC_053391.1, from coordinate 131,537,748 downwards.
TTAGAATATACCATCGGATTTGAGTTACATCGTGAAACTCAGATCCGACAGTATATTCTAACACAGGCGTTCCCATGGTGATGGGGACGCTTCTAGTTAGAATATACTACGAACTGTGTACATGACTGCCCCCTGCTGCCTGGCAGCACCCTGGGCTGTGATCAGCACAATTAACCCTTGGCCTATTGTAATATCATTGGTGGCCAGTGTGCGGCCTCCGTCGCCCCCCCCCCCCCTCTATTGTAATATCATTGGTGGCCAATGTGCGACCTCCCCTCCCTCCCTTTATTGTAATATCATTGGGGGCCAGTATTCAAACTGGGGAGGGAGGGGGGTCTGCCCCCTGCTGCCTGGCAGCCCCTGATCTCTTATAGGGGGCTATGATATGCACAATTAACCCCTCAGGTGCAGCATCTGAGGGGTTAATTGTGCGGATCACAGCCCCCTGTAAGAGATCGGGTGCTGCCAGGCAGCAGGGGGCAGTCATGTACACAGTTCGTAGTATATTCTAACTAGAAGCGTCCCCATCACTATGGGAACGCCTCTGTGTTAGAATATACTTTTGGATATGAGTTTTTCTCTGAAAAAGCTTTTATGCAGACGGATCTTCGGATCCGTCTGTATGAAAGTAACCTACGGCCACGGACGCGGATGCCAATCTTGTGTGCATCCGTGTTCTTTCACGGACCCATTGACTTGAATGGGTCCGTGAACCGTTGTCCGTCAAAAAAATAGGACAGGTCATATTTTTTGGACGGACAGGAAACACGGATGCAGCTGCAAAATGGTGCATTTTCCGATTTTTCCACGGACCCATTGAAAGTCAATGGGTCCGCGGAAAAAAAACGGAAAACGGCACAACGGCCACGGATGCACACAACGGTCGTGTGCATGAGGCCTAACACAGAAGACCAGACGTCTTCTTCTTTGTCCAGATGAGCTTTTGCAAAGGCCAAGCGAGCTTTTGTGTGCCTTATCTGGAGAAGTGGAACCCAGCAGTGTGCAGTGTCCGTTGGATTGTCTGCCTTGAGACATTGCCACCAGCAGAGCCCAGATTCACCAGGATGACCTTGGTGGTGATCCTTGGATTCTTTTTCACCTCTCTAACTATCCTCCTGGCCAGCACAGGTGTCACTTTTGGCTTCCGACCACGTCCTCTGAGATTTTCCACAGTGCGGAACATCTTGTATTTTTTGCTTAAAATGTAAATAAAAGCTGAGTAATGTTTTTTTCCCACAATAATGCCTCTTGTACATCGTCTTATTATCTTTTGGGAGACACCTATGTCATTTCCCGTCAAAAAATGACTTGCTGGTTGAATAAAAGTAACTTTAAGTCAAAATTTGCCTGGGGTATGAATAATTATGGACAGCACTGTATATGGAGATGAGCGATCACAGCAGCGATTGTTCTTCCCCATACAGGGGAGGTGATTGCTTCATGGAAATGCATCTCTCTCCTCCTCTTATGAGCTGACAAATAACAGGTATAAGAATAGTTCTTTCCTGATAACTGCCTGGACAGTTGTCCTGTGTAAATGGGATTTTAGTGCTCAATACCTAAATGACTGGTAGATTTGTAGATTCATTAGGTTGTATTTCCAGTTGGAACTTTCCATTTCACCGTTTCCTGTTATTTAGCAGAATGCCTTGTTTGTGCTAGTATAACGTGAGCTCATTGTGTGCTTTCTAGAAGTTTACACAATCGTGCTCCCACATGGTGATTAGGTTACAGTCACACTGAATCAGGGAGGTAAGTGTCCTTGTGGCTTGTCCTTCATAGGGATTGAGATAAGGCTGCTCTGGTACATTAGCAGAGGTCCTACACACAGACTGACTCCCCCTTTCTAAACTCAAGACTATAGAAGAACAAGCAAATCAATGACTCATGTCCTGTGCTAGCTGATATCATTCATAATATCATCTCTGGGCACGTGGTCACTTGAGGAAAGCAGTATCCTCATAACAGCGCATTTAGTTACACCTAGATTACCTTTATACAGGGACAGGTGGAAATGAATGGATCTACTGAGATCTGTGGAAAAAGCTGATGATCTTATGGCATCTGCCCCAATGGGAAAGAAGGATCGCTGGGTATGATACATTTCAGTCTACCTGAGCCTCTAAATGTGTCTGGAATCACCTCATTCACCAATTAAACAAATAAGCATGCTCGGCTGAGCTGAGTACGCATGTTAATAGTGGAACTGCAAGAAATAGTAGTCAGCCGACAACTATTTCATGTGTATGGCTGTCGGACCTCAGAAATGTCACTAGTCCTTCATAGTTCTGCCATCCTCTTATTTGACAGAAAAAAATGTGTGTAGCTGCAACTTCTGCTCCCCTTAGGCCAGATACACATGAGCAAGTTCAGTGCGCGAAACTCAAAAAGTATGAGTGTGAGGTCCCGTTCTGACCTCCGCTCCTCCGACAGGATTACACAGCATTATGCCTCATTCACACGTCAGTGTTCGGTCAGTGATTTCCAGCAGTCATTTTGAGCCAAAACCAGGTGCGGCTCTAAACACAGAACAGGTGCAGATCTTTCCCTTATACCTTATGTCTGTGGAGGCTCCAATCCTAGTTTTGGCTCACAATCACTGACCAAAACACTGACGTGTGAATGAGGCTTTATAATGATTTATAATGCTGTGTGTCCCTCCGAGACCTGGAATGTATTCTATTACACTGATGGCATTATGTCAGTGTAATTCAGTAGATTTCAGGACTCTTAGGGTCACAAAGCAGTATAAATCGTTATAAGGCCTCATGCACACGACCGTAAGTCAGGACGGGTTCCGTTTTTCCGTGATCCGTGTCCGTTTTTTCTTCCGCGGAGGATCCACGGACATGAAGAAAAAGTCGTTTTGGTGTCCGCCTGGCCGTGCGGAGCCAAACGGATCCGTCCTGACTTACAATGCAAGTCAATAGGGACGAATCCGTTTGACGTTGACACAATATGGTGCAATTGCAAACGGATCCGTCCCCCATTGACTTTCAATGTAAAGTCAGGAGTTAATATACCATAGGAGTTTTCTCCAATCCGATGGTATATTTTAACTTGAAGCTTCCCCATCACCATGGGAACGCCTCTATGTTAGAATATACCATCGGATTTGAGTTAGATCGTCTAAACTCAGATCAGACAGTATATTCTAACAGAGAGGCGTTCCCATAGTGATGGAGACGCTTCAAGTTAGAATATACTAAGAATGTGTACATGACTGCCCCCTGCTGCCTGGCAGCACCCGATCTCTTACAGGGGGCTGTGATCAGCACAATTAACCCCTCAGGTGCCGCACCTGAGGGGTTAATTGTGCGTATCATAGCCCCCTGTAAGAGATCAGGTGCTGCCAGGCAGGAGGGGGCAGACCCTCCTCCCCTGTATTTAACTCATTGGTGGCCAGTGCGGCCCCCCTCCCTCCCCTGTATGTAACTCATTGGTGGCCAGTGCGGCCCCCCTCCCTCCCTCCCCTGTATTTAACTCATTGGTGGCTAGTGCGGCCCCCCTCCCTCCCTCCCCAGTATTATAATTATTGGTGGCCAGTGCGGCCTACCCTCCCCCCCCCCCTAATTAAAATCACCCCCCCCCCCCCATCATTGGTGGCCAATTTTAGAAGCATTATACTTACCTTCGCTGTCTGTGACCGGCCGTGCGCTCCTCCTACTGGTAAGTGAAAGGTCTGTGCGGCGCATTGCTTATAGCACAGACCTGTCACTTACCAGTAGGAGGAGCGCCCGGCCGGTCACAGACCGGCCACGGATCACGGACGCGGATGCCAATCTTGTGTGCATCCGTGTTTTTTCACGGACCCATTGACTTGAATGGGTCCGTGAACCGTTGTCCGTCATAAAAATAGGACAGGTCATATTTTTTTGACGGACAGGAAACGTGGATCACGGCCGCGGATGAACAACGGTGCATTTTCCGAGTTTTCAAGGGACCCATTGAAAGTCAATGGGTCCGCAGAAAATCACGGAAAATGGAACAACGGCCACGGATGCACACAACGGTCATGGGCATGAGGCCTAATGCTGTGCAATCCTGTCAGAGGAGCGAGGTCTGAACGGGACCTCACACTGACACACGCTGCGAGTTTCACATGCTGAACTCGCTCATGTGTGTCTGGCCTTATAGCTGCCGGAGGTGTGCTTAATTTATGACGAGGCGCACACCTCGTCATTAATGAGGTGCATCCTGTGGCAGCGGCTAGAGGAAATCAAAGACCGGCATAAAACGCAGTTCTTTGTAAATGACCCCCACTGTCTTATATCTGAGTTAAAGGGAACCTGTCACCGGGATTTGATGTATAGAGCTGAGGACATGGGTTGCTAGATGGCCACTAGCACATCCGCAATACCCAGTCCCCATAGCTCTGTGTGCTTTTATTGTGGAAAAAAAATGATTTGATAGATATGCAAATGAACCTGAGATGAGTCAGAGCTTGAAAATATGACTCTTCTCTGGTCACACAAGTAAGATATGACTCTTTTATGTTAATTTGCATATGTATCAAATCACTTTTTTTACACAATAAAAGCACACAGAGCTATGGGGACTGGGTATTGCAGATGTGCTAGTGGCCATCTAGCAACCCATGTCCTCAGCTCTATACACAAAATCCCGGTGACAGGTTCCCTTTAAGGTATTTCCAAGACCCAAACAACACCACCATGGGAGAGCGCAACATGTGACTGAGATTAGCAGGCGGAGAGAGGTACTGGTACAATTCTAGGGGTGTGGTACACACACCTGCAGTGACAGAGGGTAATACACTGATTATTTACATAGGAACTCACTTAGAATAATCTCTCCCAGATGACTTTGAAACTTTACATGGTTGCCAACTTTCCCTAATTTCCAGGGACATTTCAAGGTTGCAGAGACTTATTTCTCTCATCCTGTATATAGATTTTAAGGAAATGTCGATATATTTTCCAGCAGTTTAACACCACTTTGTTACTATCCTGCCGGGTGATTGTATCATATACAGCTTTACTACTTTTGTATAACAAACTCTGGTTGGCATGATGTAATACAATTTTCTCTACAAGGCTTCAGAGGATTGGTAACCGACAGCTCATAATTTTTGGGCGATGTTCACGCCCGGATGCTGTGCAAGTGTAGTAAATGCAGCACCCGGACTGCACAACTGACACATTATAGTCTATTCATATGTGTGATTATGCACCATTTAGGTCAGATTTATAGGTCCGACGATGCATGGCCTCAGTCTGCCACGACATCTGTCGGTGTCGCTATAAAGAATTGTCCTTGCCCATGATGTAATCTGTGATAAGATGATCAGTGAAGATGTCCTTCAAGGATCCGTGTGTCTGTTTTTTGCTCTCCGTGTTTCACGAACACTGTACAGCTCAAAATAAATTTTCATGGCATCTCCTCCTAATGGTCTGTGAAACGTGGATGAAACACTGATGGCATCCATGTTTTTCATGGATCCATAGACTATAATGGGCGTAATGGATCCGTGAACAGACAAAATAGAGCATGCTTCCGTGTTAAAACCACGGACTGTGCTAAAACACGGATGTGTGAATACACATATTAACATGAATAGGTACATGTGCTGTCTGTGGAGAACACGTACAGCACACGTCCATGATTCACTGGCATGTGAATGAGGCCTATTGAAGGGGGTTTAACAACTCTCAGAGCACTCCTGCACTAAGAACGAAAAGTTACTAATAGCTAGGATTCCTAATGCAGGCCTCTGCTTCACAACTCAGGTTGGCTGTTAACCTTTTGATTGCTGCTGTCATACATACTTTGGGGTGATCAAAGGGGACACCCTCTTACAATAAGGTCACTGGGTTTCCCCCAGGGCTGTCTGTGCAGTAGGCTTGCTGTTAGGCCTCTTTCACACAACCGTATGGCTTTTTCAGTGTTTTGCGGTACGTTTTTCACAGATCCGTTGTTCTGTTTTTTGTTTCCGTTGTGTTTCCGTTTCCGTTCTTCCGTATGGCATATACAGTATAGAGTAATTACATAGAAACAATTGGGCTGGGCATAAAATTTTCAATAGATAGTTCCGCAAAAACGGAAGGGATACGGAAGACATACGGATGCATTTCCGTATGTGTTCCGTTTTTTTTCAATGACCCATTGACTTGAATGGAGCCACGGAACATGATTTGCGGGCAATAATAGGACATGTTCTATCTTTCAACGGAACGGAAACGAAATGCATACGGAGTACATTCCATTTTTTTTGCGGAACCATTGAAATGAATGGTTCCAAATACGGAACAAAAAAAAACGGGCCGTAAACGGGAAAAAAAAAGCGGTCGTGTGAAAGAGGTCTCAGGCTTGTGATGTCCTAACAACAGCCTGTGTCATAGAGAAACAAGGGGTCATTTATTAAAGGGGTTTTCCAAGATTTTCATGCTGACTGACCTATCCTCAGGATTGAGGTGAATGGGGCTGAGTGCGATACCATGCAAAATCGCTATATAATGTACGGTACTGTGCTTGGTAAGCTGCGAGAAGGCAGTGGCACTCACAGGAGCTCCGCTGCCTTCTCAAAACAGCTGATCGGCAGGGGTAACGGGTTTTGGACCCCCACCGATCAGATACTGATGTCCTATCCAGAGGATAGGTCATCAGTATAAATGTCCTGGAAAACCCTTTTAAGGGCTCATGCACATGACCTTTTGCCAGCCGGGCCCGTGCTGTGGACCGCAAATTGCAGTCCGCAATGTAGGGTCACCGACTGTGGGGCCGCCGCATGTGGATTGCGGACCCATTCACTACTTTTTTGCGGTGCGTTCCGCACCGACCTTCCGGATTGCGGACCCGTTCAAGTGAATGGGTCCACATCCGTGATACGGGCCCCAGACATTCTGGCACTGCATTTTGTGGACCCGAAATATGCGCCCGGCCGGCACACGGTCGTGTGCATGAGCCTTAAAGGGTTTCTGTCACCCCACTAAAGGGATTTTTTTTTTTTGGGCTAGTTAAATTAGTTATATAGCGATATCTGAAAATATAATAGTGTTCCTTACTTTGATCCAGCAGTTTAGTCAAAAAACGAAGTTTTATCATATGCAAATTCGGTCTCTACCAGCAAGTAGGGCGTCTACTTGCTGGTAGCTGCTGCAGAAATCCGCCCCCTCCTCTTGTTGATTGACAGGGCCAGCCGGGATCTCCTCCTCCTCCGGCCAGCCCTGTCGGCATTTCAAAAATCGCGCGCCCGTGTTGAATCTGCGCAGGCGCTCTGAGATGAGGAGGCTCGTCTCCTCAGAACTCCCTCAGTGCGCCTGCGCCGATGACGTCTTCTATTTCGATGATGTCATCGGCGCAGGCGCACTGAGGGAGCTCTGAGGAGACGAGCCTCCTCATCTCAGAGCGCCTGCGCAGATTCAACACGGGCGCGCGATTTTTGAAATGCCGACAGGGCTGGCCGGAGGAGGAGATCCCGGCTGGCCCTGTCAATCAACAAGAGGAGGGGGCGGATTTCTGCAGCAGCTACCAGCAAGTAGACGCCCTACTTGCTGGTAGAGACCGAATTTGCATATGATAAAACTTCGTTTTTTGACTAAACTGCTGGATCAAAGTAAGGAACACTATTATATTTTCAGATATCGCTATATAACTAATTTAACTAGCCCAAAAAAAAAAAATCACTTTAGTGGGGTGACAGAAGCCCTTTAAGACCTTCATTTTTCGACTATCTTTTTCTTTTACGCCGGCGTTGCTGCCAGAAGATGTGCCTAATTTTTTCTAGCCTAAAAGTTGTAAATTAGCCCTAATTTTACGCTCCTTGAAAGTGGCGTAAAAATGCGCATGTGACAAATATTGTCGCACGGGCATATAAGAAGTTGCAAAATAGGAATAGTGTAACAAATTGATGCCAAATAGAAGCATAGAATTGTTAGTAAATGACCCCCCACAGAGCATAATGTATTAGCATAGAGTATGCTGATACATTGGGGTAGATTTATCAAAACTGTTGTAAAGTAGAACTGGCTTAGTTGCCTGTAGCAACAATCAGATCCCACCTTTCATTTTTCACAGCTCCTTTGGAAAATGAAAGGTGGAATCTGATTGGTTGCTATGAGCAACTAAACCAGTGTTCCTTTAGACCAGTTTAATAAATCTCCCCAATTATGTGTGAAATAAAGTTATAAAAATAGTAATTCCATGATGGTATTAAAATTTTTTTTTTTAGAAATAGTATAATAAAAAATGTCAAAAATCTGTGAAAAAAATGGAAATTAAAAATGTTATTTGGTATTAAACACATTTTATTGTGCACACATTAAAAAAAACTTCACATATTAGGCTACTTTCATACCTGCGTTAGGTGCGGATCCGTCTGGTATCTGCACAGACGGATCCGCACCTATAAATGTAAACGATGGTATCCGTTCAGTACGGATCCGTCTGCATAACTTAGTCAAAAAAATTCTAGGTGTAAGGCTGGGTTCACACGGGCGTTGCGGGAAAATGTGCGGGTGCGTTGCGGGAACACCCGCAATTTTTCCGTGCGAGTGCAAAACATTGTAATGCATTTTGCACTTGCGTGAGAAAAATCGCGCATGTTTGGTACCCAAACCCGAACTTCTTCACAGAAGTTCGGGCTTGGGATCGGTGTTCTGTAGATTGTATTATTTCCCCTTATAACATAGTTATAACATCAGTTCTGAATACAGACTGCATAGTAAACTAGCGCTGGAGGGGTAAAAAAAATAATAATAATAATTTAACTCACCTTAGTCCACTTGATCGCGTAGTCCGGCATCTCCTTCTGTCTCCTTTGCTGAACAGGACCTGTGGTGAGCATTCATTACAGGTGAAGGACCTTTGGTGATGTCACTCCGGTCATCACATGATCCATCACCATGGTAAAAGATCATGTGATGGATCATGTGATGACCGGAGTGACGTCACCAAAGGTGGACTAAGGTGAGTTAAATTATTATTTATTTATTTTTTTAACCCCTTCAGCGGTGTTTTGCTATGCATTCTGTATTCAGAATGCTATTATTTTCCCTTATAACCATGTTAGAAGGGAAAATAATAATGATCAGGTCTCCATCCCGATCCTCTCCTAGCAACCGTGCGTGAAAATCGCACCGCATCCGCACTTGCTTGCGGATGCTTGCGATTTTCACGCAGCCCCATTTACTTCTATGGGGCCTGCGTTGCATGAAAAACGCAGAATATAGAGCATGCGTGAAAATCACCGCTCATGTGAACAGCCCCATAGAAATGAATGGGTCGGTATTCAGTGCGGGTGCAATGCGTTCACCTCACGCATGGCATCCGCGCGGAATACTCGCCCGTGTGAAAGGGGCCTAAGTCAAACGGATCCGTCCTGACTTTACATTGAAAGTCAATGGGGGACGGATCAGTTTACAATTGCACCAATATTGTGTCAATGTGAACGGATCCGTCCCCATTGACTTACATTGTAAGTCAAGACGGATCCGTTTGGCTCCGCACCGCCAGGCGGACACCAAAACGCTGCAAGCAGCGTTTTGGTGTCCGCCTCTAGAGCGGAATGGAGGCGGAACGGAGCCAAACTGATGCATTCTGAATGGATCCCCATCCATTCAGCCTTGAAACGGATCTCACAGGCGGACCCTGAAACAGCAGTGTGAAAGTAGCCTTAGGTATTCATGTGACCGTAATAACTTGAAAAAATCATTTATAAGGTTATTTATTGTGAAACATGAACAGCTTATAAAATAACCAAAAAAAACTCCAATAATTGCTTTTTTTCTATATTTCCATAACAAAAAAATCATAAATTACACTATAATTTAAACTTTTCCCCCTAAATGGAAAAAATGTGGCTGGTCATTAAAAGGGTTTTCCAAAATGTTATAACTGTGGATAGGTCATCAGTATCTGATCGGTGAGGGTCCGACACCATTTATATTGATGACCTATCGTCGGTATAGGTCATCAATATCTGATCAGCAGGGGTCTAACACCCGGCACCCCTGCCGATCAGCTGTTTGAAGAGGAGCGAGGCTTCCTCTTCATCACACTGCACTTTGTTTCGGAAGTGCAGTTTAAGCACTCACTCCATTCTCTTGAATGAATCAAGTGCTTCTAATTACACTACGCCACCACTAAAGACAAGACAATACATGTAATGACGAGGAAGTGCCACCTCCTGGTCAAACAGCTGATTGGCGAGGGTGCCAGTAGCCGGACCCCCGCCGATCTGTTTTTGATGACCTATTCTGATAATAGGTCATCAATATAAATGGCTTGATATTAAGGGGTTAAAGAGGTTGTCCATAAAAACATGGCTGCTTTCTTCCAAAAACAGAAATTATCCTCTACAAAATAAAATTTATAGTCAGCCACTCAGACCATAGTCAGAGCTCCTTTGAAAAATGAAAGGTGGAATCTGATCGGTTGTTATGGGCAACTAAGACATTATTATTTTTTTTTTTTTACTTTACACCAGTTCAACGGCAGAGTTGCTGAGTGATCAAGTTGGGCCCATGGAGCAACAAATCTACATGATAATGGCAATCACATACAGTGCCTACAGAATAACGAGTGCTGTCTTTCTTTGCAGAATGAATCAGACGTGTTTCAGCGATTAATCTGCAAGGAATTCCGTGAGCTCCAGCGATACATTGCGGAAGAAGAGGCCCATTTTGTCAAGCTGGTATCCACAAAAGCTACAGAACTCATCAATTCCATTGAGATCCAGTTACAGCAAAGAAATGAGATTCTGAGCATTGTACAAGACAAAGAGAAGCAACTGGAGAACCTGGGAAATGAGAATCACTTGCATTTCATCCAGGTGAGACATTGCCCTTCAGGTCTGTGTATTACAGGGTAGAAAGACGAAGGACCCGCACAACTACCAAAACCCTGAAGTATCATGGTATCGCAATTGCACTGGTTTTCTCACTGATGTCAATGGCCACATTGGGGATTCTGTGTCTTGCTGTAACCACTTCTTCACATATGTCTGGCTATCCGGCCCCGTTTCCCTCCGGGGTGGTGCAGAAAATGTCAGAGGGAAACTAAAGCTAGAACTTATCCCATAGTTTTCCCTGGGAATGTTCATATTCCTCTGGCGCATTTGTTGCGATGCCAAATACACCAGACAGAAAAACCCTGTATTCTACATTTTGCAGTCCAGCGCTATCAGGCTACAGATGCCGGACCTGAAGTGCACATACACATATATCAGTTGTGTCCGGCACCAGAAACCCCCCCTCCTCTACAAAACTGATATATGTACACCTAGCCTAAGTTTTAAAGAGGACCTTTCACCTGTATAAACTATAAGAACCGAGTATGCGGCCATATAGAGCGGCGCCCGGGGATCTCACTGCACTTACTATTATCCCCGGGCGCCGCTCCGTTCTCCCGTTATAGGCTCCGGTACCTTTGCTTCTTAAGTTATAGTAGGCGGGTCTTCCCTTGTCCTGTGGGCGTCTCCTTCTCCTAGGCTGCAGCGCTGGCCAATCGCAGCGCACAGCTCACAGCCTGGGAGTTTTTTTTTCTCTGTGTATCACAAAAAATCCAAACCTTACATAAATGTAAGACTACTTTCACACTGGCGTTTTGGCTTTCCGTTTGTGAGATCCATTCAGGGCTCTCACAAGCGGTCCAAAACAGATCAGTTTTGCCCTAATGCATTCTGAATGGAAAAGGATCCGCTCAGAATGCATCAGTTTGCCTCTGATCAGTCACCGCTCTGGAGACGGACACCAAAACGCTGCCTGGAGCATTTTGCTGTCCGCCTGACAAAGCGGAGACAAACGGATCCGTCCTGGCACACAATGTAAGTCAATGGGGACGTATCCGTTTTCTCTGACACAATAGAAAACGGATCCGTCACTCATTGACTTTCAAAGGTGTTCAAGAGGGATCCGTCATGGCTATAGAAGACATAATACAACCGGATCCGTTCATGACGGATGCATATGGTTGTATTATTCTAACTGAAGCGTTTTTGCAGATCCATGACGGATCCGCAAAAAACGCTAGTGTGAAAAGTAGCCTAAATGAGAATTACAGAAATCGTATTCACATTTTGCTTTTGAAAATCACATGTCTTACAGGGCTTTGCTTTTACAAGCAGTACCTATAAAAAAAACATCTCTAAGAACATGTTTTTACCCCTTCCCAAAATCCACCATACATAGATTTTTAGTCTACTTTCACACTAGCGTTTTTGCTGGATCCGGCAGGGTTCAGCAAAAACACTTGCGTCATGATAATACAACTGGCTGCATCTGTTATGTGTTCAAAAAAACGGATCCGGCACCATTGACTTACATTGTGTTTCATGCCGGATCCGTCTTGCTCCGCACCCCGTGATGGGATGGTAATGCAACCAAACGGAACAGAATGCATCCTGTTTTTTTCCATTCTGTTCAGTTTTGTCCCCATTGACAATAAATGACAGATCTTAATACTGGAAAGGAAAACCGCTGATGTGAAAGTAGCATATTTGTAAAATTCCTGTGTGTGTACAGGCAGGTAAAGCCCAGGCCTTACAGCCAGGCCCGTAGCCCCGCAGTTCCGTCCCTGGTGTATGGGTAGCTTTCTGTGGCTTTGTGGTGTACTTTACAGTAATAATGTATTTTCTCCATTAGAAGTTACTCATACTTACTACTGCTTTCCACTGCCCCCTAGTGGTCATTTAATCCAATAAACTACCGTAGAAATTGATGAAAAATGGCTTAGGCTACTTTCACACTAGTGTTTTTTGCGGGTCCGTCGTGGATCTGCAAAAATGCTTCTGTTACAATAATACGACTGCATGCATCCGTCATGAACGGATCCGGTTGTATTATGTCTTCTATAGCCATGACGGATCCCTCTTGAACACCATTGAAAGTCAATGAGAAAACGGATCCGTCCCTATTGACTTACATTGTGTGTCAGGACGGATCCGTTTGGCTCCGCTTTGTCAGGCGGACAGCAAAACACTGCAGGTGTCTGCCTCCGGAGCGAAATGGTGACTGAACGGAGGCAAACTGATGCATTCTGAGCGGATGCTTTTCCATTCAGAATGCATTAGGGCAAAACTGATCCATTTTGGACGGCTTGTGAGAGCCCTGAACGGATCTCACAAACGGAAAGCCAAAACACTAGTGTGAAAGTATCCTTAGGCTACTTTCACACTAGAGTTTTTCCTGGATCCGGCAGGGTTCAGCAAAAACACTTCCGTTACTGATAATACAACCATCTGCATCCGTTATGAACGTATCCGGCTGTATTATCTTTAACATCGCCAAGACGGATCCGTCATGAACTCCATTGAAAGTCAATGGGGGACGGATCTGTTTTCTATTGTGTCAGATTGTGTCACTGATCCGCCCCCATTGACTTGCATTGGGGGTAATGCCGGATCAATCTTGCTCCACATCCCAGGACGGAAAGCAAACTACAACTTGTTGCGGTTTGCTCTCCAGTATGGGAACGCAACTAAACGGAACGAAATGCATATTAGAGCATTCTGTTCAGTTTTGTCCCCATTGACAATGAATGGGGACAAAACTAAAGCGTTTTTTTCCGGTATTGAGCCCCTATGACGGATCTCAATACCAGAAAACTAAAACGCTAGTGTGAAAGTAGCCTTAGAGATAAAGAGGTTAATGTTGCCAGATAATAATGCACTAGATAAATAATGGCTTTTGTGGGAAAAACTACTGTTTTACTTTGTAAAGCAAAAAATCCCAGTGTCCAGCTGCTGGCAGCTAGAAGAAGAGAGATGGGAGGGATCCTCGGGTGTTCTGATCTATGTGTTCATTCACACTCATGTTCACACTGCAGAGCATGTAAGCAGGGAATTTCGTAAAAAGGTTCATGCTGTTTGCCCTGTTGCAAAGAAGCCTTGCTATTAGACCTTCTTGATGTTATGCCCTGTGTGCCATGACAGATTCCAATGAAATGAAAAGCTAACATGTACATGTTCTGTATAGATGGGGACATGTCCCATGGAGGCCCCATACTGATTGTAGCTGACAGTCAGTGATAATAGTGATTGTTATGCTGATAAATAACTATTTGCTTCTTTTTTAAATATCTTGTAACTACTTTTGTTTCTGTTGACAGAACTATGCCACAGTGACATCCATGTGAGTAATACAATTACCTGGAACTTTTTAACATGAAGCAAGTGACTATTAAAGTAAAGTTATATTTTTCTCTCGCAGTTGTCAGCCCCCGCTCCCTCGCTGTGCCGACACTTCTTATAGTGCCGTGTCCTTTAAGCCTGGATTCCGACAAGATGACATTAAACTGACAGTCTGGAAGCGCCTGCACCGTCGGATTCTGCCTAGTAGGGATCTTCAAGTACATTGAATAATCTACAAGAAATGAATATTCTATTACAATTAAAGGGGTTTTCCAGGATTTTGATAACAATGACCCATCCTCAGGAAAGGTTATCAGTATCTGATCGGTGGGGGTCCGACACCGGGGACCACTGCAGCCTTCTTCTTGCTCACCAAGCACAGCGTCGTACATTGTATAGCGGCTGTGCTTGGTATTCATGCTCAGCCCCATTCACTTTAGTGGGGCTGAGCTGCGCCTCGGCCACGTGACCGATGAACGTGTCGTCACATGGCCTAGGAACAGCTATGAGAAGGCCACGACGCTCACTGGAGCTCCGGTACCTGAAACAGCTGATCAGCGGGGGTCGGACCACCATCGATCAGATACTAATAACCTATCCTGAGGATAGGTAATTAGTATAAAAATCCTGGAAAGGCTCTTTAAAGAAGCCCCCACACAAAAATGTTATTCTCTGGCCTGTTAGAAAGGTACAAGATGTTATCTGTAGTGAAGGTAATCTTTTTTCCCCTGTGGCTGTAGTGAGTAATCTACTGAGCACTGACACCATATGACTGACACTCTGACTCTCCAACTGACACAGCTAGGGGCGGACTAGCCATAGACCCTACAGGGAAATATCCTGGTGGGCTGATGGACAGGGGGCCGCCAGAGCACTCTTCATTGCTGCCTGCAGGTACATAACAATCTGATGTGCTCAGTATTAATTAATGGTAGGAGCATCAGGTCCTTAGGCACCTGTATGGGAGCCCTAGGTCCCCTCATGAATTCAACTGTATTGCCATCCTCAGGACAGTGATACAATTGAATAGCCGTATTTGGTTCTGATGTGGCAGCATTTTGTGCTGGACTATAGTATTGCTGGCCCTCCCTACTTCTGTTGCCCAACCTTCTGTCTGTGGACCCACCTACAACATAAGGCCACTTTTAGTTTTTTTTTCCAGGGCCACTTTAAGTTCCCAGTCCACCCCTGGACACAGTGTCTGCCATGTTGACAGGAAGTTTCTCCTATCATTCCTATGTGACTCACATGGAGTTTCTTATAGACATGAACAGAGAAACTGACTTCCTGTCCATACATGTTGAAGAGTCAGAGTTGGTCACATGACAAAGCTGAGGACCAGAATGAGGTGGATAACTCACAAACATAGCCACTGGTATACAGATTACATTCACTACACTCATGGACATTTTTAATGAGCCAGAGAACAAAATGTTTTGTGTGAGTGCTTCTTTAAAGGAGTTTTTGCGTTAAAAAAGACAAATGTATTAGAGCAGTGATAACTTGTTTGGCTAACCAAAAAAAATAATCTGTTTGCAAGCTTCAGAGCACAGAGGCTCCTTCATCAGGCAGCATACAAATCTATGAATGAATACAAGTGAATTACCTGTATAGCACCTGATGAGGAGTCTCTGTGCTCTGAAAGCCTTTTGGTTAGCCAATAAAGTATCACTGCTATAATACATTTGTCTTTTTTAATGTATAACACATTACATCACATTGATTTTTGTGGCTAACACGGTGCCACACTATTTTTGCTATACATCATAACTAACATTGGTAGGGATCTGCCCAAATGGCATTCCCCTCTGTTCCCCCACTATCAGCATTTAAAGGGAAAAAAATAATAAAAATGAAGCAACACAGGTTCACTTGTAGACTGTAACTATGGCGGTGCATAGGTCGTTACTGGAGCTGCATACATGAAATATTGTTTTTGTGGGAAAAACTACTGTTTTACTTTGTAAAGCAAAAAATCCCAGTGTCCAGCTGCTGGCAGCTAGAAGAAGAGTGTTGGGCCAATGAAAATTGGTTGAGAAAGTGTGCTTAGCTTTTAATGAAAGTTCAAGTTTTGTTGACCACAAATCGCACCCCCCAACAGTACTTTTTACAAGGGCCAATTTTCTTAAGAATTCCATCACATGCTGTTAAGCTAGACATGTCGACTGCTGAAGGTAAATGCACACAGTGGTGTCACTGCACAGTTATGACTTAAAGGGGTTCTACAGTTTGTTTTAACTGATCATCTATCCTCTGGATAGATCAGCAGCATCTGATCGGCGGGGGTCCGACACCCGGGACCCCCGCCGATTAGCTGTTGGAGAAGGCAGCGGCGATCCAGCAGCACCGCGGCCTTCTCACTGTTTACCACTGGCCCAGTGACGTCACGACTAGTATCACTGGCCTGGGCGGGGCTAAGTTCTGTTCACTTGAATGGAGCTTAGCCCCGCCGAGGCAGTGAGAAGGCCTTCTCAAACAGCTGATCAGCGGGGGTCCCGGGTGTCGGACCCCCGCCGATCAGATGCTGATGATCTATCCAGAGGATAGATCATCAGTTAAAACAAACTGTAGAACCCCTTTAAACATGGATAGTGCAAATAGTCATATCCCACCACAGGAATAGCAACCACAGTGAAGCCACGGTACAAAACACAGTCATGTGATGGCACAGAGCAGGGACGCTCAACCTGCGGCCTTCCAGCTGTTGTAAAACTACAACACCCACCCTGCCCTGCTGTAGGCTGATAGCAAGTATGCATGATGGATGTTGTAGTTAAGAGGGCTGGAGGTTGCTCATCTCTGCTCTAAGGCATCTCATGTTCAAAGCCTTTCTTGTCAATAGGTTCCCTTTAAAGAGGCTGTGCCACAAAAAAATATTCTATAGTTTTCAAACCAGCACCTGGATCTGAATACTTTTGTAAATGCATGTCATTAAAATTGTAGTATTGCCACTGAGTTATTCAATGAAATCCTTATGTATAGCGCCACCTGCTGTTTGATCTTTTTATTTCTCTGTCCACCTCACTGAGAAAGCCGCACATGCTCAGTTCCATCCTTCAACTGCCTCCTGAGCTGTGATAGGGAGAAAGCTACAGCAGAAAGGACATACCCCTTGAGCTGCCAGCTTGAAACAAATCTACCAGAACAATTGAATAGGGAGATCTCTGGGTCCATGAGAGATACAGGAATATACACTGCTCAAAAAAATAAAGGGAACACTTAACCACCTCCGGACCGCCTAACGCAGGATTGCGTTCCGGAGGTGGCAGCGCTGCGCAGAGTCACGCATATACGCGTCATCTCGCGAGACGCGAGATTTCGCTCAAAGCCGACCCGCGCATGCGCATCGCGGGCCGGCAAAATTAAAAGAAGTATTTCGTCACCAGCCTGCCAGCAACGATCATTGGCTGGCAGGCTGGCGATTTTCAAAAAATCCAATCACAAGTCATATAACAGATCATATTAGTAAATATGATCTGTTATATGGCTTGTCTGCTCCTGTGCTGGTCCTTTTCGTCGGTTGGATCCAGCACAGGAGCAGACTGAACTGTGAGTACACCAAACACTACACCTTAGCCCCAGATCACCCCCCTGCACCCCAATTAACCCTTTGATCACCCCTTTGATCGCCCCTGTCAATCACTAGTGAAAGGAAAAAAAGTGATCAGTGTAAACTGTCACTTTTTTTTTTTCACTGGTATTGGCTGTTAGGTTTTAGGGATAGTTTAGGCCCCTTGGTTAGGTAGTTAGCGTCAGTTAGCGCCCACCCCACCGCACCGCAGTCACTTTTATTCGCTGTTTAGCGTATCGCTAATCAGCATTTGTACTTTTATAGTATCTGTAAGTGATCAAAACTGATCACGGTCAGATCTATAATAGTATTAGTGTCACCTTAGGTCGCCCTCCACCCAAAACGCAGTGTTTGCCCGATCAGGCCTGATCGGTCGCCCACACGTGCGTTCACCCACGCCCGCCCCACCGCAGTGACAAAAAATATATATTTTTTGATCACTGCACATTCATTTTACACGCACTGCGGCGATAAAAAAATCAGTTTTGATATTTTTTATCAACCGCAGCAGCCTCCGGTACTTCGCTAGCCTCCCCTTTGTAAGACAGGTTTGCTTTTTTTCTTGGGTAGTCTCAGGGAATACCCCTAAATTTAGTAGTCCAAGATGTCAAACAGGGGGTATTCTTCTGAAGAGGCCTACAGGATTCTGACCCAGTCGGATGAGGAGTGGGAACCCTCATCTGACGAATCTAGCGGGTCAGAATATGAACCTGTGGAAAGCAGTGGCTCTCTGACCCAAAGTTCGGACGAGGAGGTGGAGGTCCCTGGCAGCACCAGGCGTACCCGGCCCCATGTCGCTAGACCACAGGTTACGCAGGATCCGCTTCAAGAGCAGCAGAGTGGGGCTGTCGCTGCCGGATCACGTGGTGAGGCATACACCAGCAGCGCAGCCCTTCCTGGACCTAGTACCAGCACTGCCGTACAACCTGGTGAAGTAGCGAGCACCAGAAGGGCAGTTGAAGCTGGTACGGTGGCACGTGCACTAGTTACCCCGTCGCAGCCACCGCACAGACAGGCCCGTAGAGCCCCTAGAGTCCCTGAGGTGCTGGCAAATCCTGATTGGCAGTCACCAACTTCAGCCGCACCAGTAGTTCCCCCTTTCACCGCCCAGTCTGGAGTTCGGGTTGAGACGGCTCAAATCGGTTCGGTCCTGGGATTTTTTGAGCTGTTCTTGACTGCGGAGCTCTTGGACTTAGTCGTGGCAGAGACCAACCAGTATGCCACACAATTTATAACCGCAAACCCGGGAAGCTATTATGCCCAGCCTTTCCGGTGGAAACCAGTCCAAGTTTCCGAACTTAAAATTTTTTTGGGCCTTCCCCTCAACATGGGCCTGACAAAAAAGCATGAATTGCGGTCATATTGGTCAACGCACCCAATTCATCACATGCCCATGTTCTCTGCTGCTATGTCCAGGACACGATTTGAGACCATCCTCCGTTTTCTGCATTTTAGCGACAACACCACCTCCCGTCCCAGAGGCCATCCTGCTTTTGACCGGCTCCACAAAATTCGGCCCCTCATAGACCATTTCAACCTGAAATTTGCGGATTTGTATACCCCTGAGCAAAACATCTGCGTAGACGAGTCCCTAATACATTTTACCGGGCGCCTTGGCTTCAAACAATACATCCCAAGCAAGCGTGCCCGGTATGGGGTCAAATTGTATAAGCTCTGTGAAAGGGCCACAGGCTATACCCACAAATTTCGGATCTATGAGGGAAAAGATCAGACCCTGGAGCCGGTCGGTTGCCCTGACTACCTGGGGAGCAGTGGGAAGACAGTCTGGGACTTGGTGTCACCCTTATTCGGCAAGGGGTACCATCTTTATGTGGACAATTTCTACACAAGTGTGGCCCTCTTTAGGCATTTGTTTCTAGAACGGATTTGCGCCTGTGGCACCGCGCGAACTAGTCGCGTGGGCTTCCCCCAACGGCTTGTAACCACCCGTCTTGCAAGGGGGAAGAGGGCTGCCTTGTGTAACGAAGAACTGCTCGCGGTGAAATGGAGAGACAAGCGTGACGTTTACATGCTCTCCTCCATTCACGCAGACACGACAATCCAAATTGAGCGAGCAACCCGTGTCATTGAAAAGCCCCTCTGTGTCCACGACTATAATGCGCTCATGGGAGGGGTGGACTTCAATGACCAGATGTTGTCTCCGTATTTAGTTTCCCGCAGAACCAGACGCTGGTATAAGAAGGTGTCTGTATATTTGATTCAATTGGCGCTGTACAATAGTTTTGTTCTCTACAGTAAGGCTGGGAGAACAGGATCCTTCCTCAAATTCCAGGAAGAGATCATCGAGAACCTCCTTTACCCAGGAGGTTCCGTGGCCCCATCCACCAGTGTAGTTAGCCGTCTACACGAGCGACATTTCCCCAGTGTCGTTCCTGGTACCTCAACCCAACCGTCACCCCGAAAAAGATGTCGTGTCTGTAGCAGGAGTGGAATAAGGCGTGACACCCGCTATTTCTGTCCTGACTGTGCTGACCACCCTGCCCTATGCTATGGAGAGTGTTTCCGGAAGTACCACACACAGGTACACCTAGCATAGGGATTGCATCTCACAGGACAGGCACACAGGGCTATTAGGGCCCATTCACTCACAGCTGCTGCAAACCTCTCCTTTCACCTGGGATAAAGTGCATAACGTACTTCGCCACATCTTTGGGCGATTTGCGCTTTGCACATTGTCCCATGGGGAAGGAGAGGTTTGTTCTATAAAGGTAAAAAAAACTAAACAAAAAAAAAAATACCGGTAAGTAAAAAAGTTAAACGTTCAGTTAAAAAAGTTTAAAAAAAGTTTCTATGTTCTGTTCAACAGTTAATAAAGTTATTGCTTTGCGGCCTGGTTTTTTCTTTTTTGTTTTGTTTTTTTTACCTTTCAGGTGGACCAACCGATCGACTAGCTGCAGCACTGATGTGCATTCGGACAGAAGCATTGCGCTGCTGTCAGATTACACGCAAGTCGGTGTATGCGGCGCTGCAAGACGAGATTTCTCCTCTGCAGTAAAAGATACGTTTGCCGAGGCATATGAGCTGAGGAGGTGGCGGTGTTCATATACTTTGGCAAACACTTTGTATATATAAAAAAAAAAATCCCGGCAATGATTTATTCATCCACATCGATTGATGTGAATGGAGAAATCTGGTTTGCCAGGGCATACGAGCTGAAGTGGGTATGGATGTTGGGCGGAGCTCCTATGTCCTGGCAGACGCCTTTCCCCTCCTTTTTCTTTTTTTGGCAGAGATTTTTTCATCCACATTGATCGATGCGAATGAAGAAATCTGTGCCGTTCATTTTTTTCTTTCAGCCCAGAGGCTGAACGGAAAAAAAAAATCTCATTACCCGTATGCTCAATATAAGGAGAATAGCAGAAACTCCTAATGCTGGGCATACATGTAATGATTGCGGAGACCCTCAAATGCCAGGGCAGTACAAACACCCCACAAATAACACCATTTTGGAAAGAAGACACCCCAAGGTATTCGCTGAGGGGCATATTGAGTCCATGAAAGATTGAAATTTTTGTCCCAAGTTAGCGGAAAGGGAGACTTTGTGAGAACAAAATCAAAAAATCAATTTCCGCTAACTTGTGCCAAAATTATTTTTTTTCAATGAACTCGCCATGCCCCTCATTGAATACCTTGGGGTGTCTTCTTTCCAAAATGGGGTCACATGTGGGGTATTTATACTGCCCTGGCATTTTAGGGGCCCCAAAGCGTGAGAAGAAGTCTGGTATCCAAATGTCTAAAAATGCCCTCCTAAAAGGAATTTGGGCCCCTTTGCCCACCTAGGCTGCAAAAAAGTGTCACACATCTGGTATCTCCGTACTCAGGAGAAGTTTAGGAATGTGTTTTGGGGTGTCTTTTTACATATACCCATGCTGGGTGAGATAAATATCTTGGTCAAATGCCAACTTTGTATAAAAAAATGGGAAAAGTTGTCTTTTGCCAAGATATTTCTCTCACCCAGCATGGGTATATGTAAAATGACACCACAAAACACATTCCCCACCTTCTCCTGAGTACGGAGATACCAGATGTGTGACACTTTTTTGCAGCCTAGGTGGGCAAAGGGGCCCACATTCCAAAGAGCACCTTTCGGATTTCACAGGTCATTTACCTACTTACCACACATTAGGGCCCCTGGAAAATGCCAGGGCAGTATAACTACCCCACAAGTGACCCCATTTTGGAAAGAAGACACCCTAAGGTATTCCGTGAGGGGCATGGCAAGTTCCTAGAATTTTTTATTTTTTGTCACAAGTTAGTGGAAAATGATGATTTTTTTCATACAAAGTCTCATATTCCACTAACTTGTGAAAAAAAATAAAAACTTCCATGAACTCACTATGCCCATCAGCGAATACCTTGGGGTCTCTTCTTTCCAAAATGGGGTCACTTGTGGGGTAGTTATACTGCCCTGGCATTCTAGGGGCCCAAATGTGTGGTAAGGAGTTTGAAATCAAATTCTGTAAAAAATGACCTGTGAAATCCGAAAGGTGCTCTTTGGAATATGGGCCCCTTTGCCCACCTAGGCTGCAAAAAAGTGTCACACATCTGGTATCTCCGTACTCAGGAGAAGGTGTGGAATGTGTTTTGGGGTGTCATTTTACATATACCCATGCTGGGTGAGAGAAATATCTTGGCAAAAGACAACTTTTCCCATTTTTTTATACAAAGTTGGCATTTGACCAAGATATTTATCTCACCCAGCATGGGTATATGTAAAAAGACACCCCAAAACACATTCCTCAACTTCTCCTGAGTACGGAGATACCAGATGTGTGACACTTTTTTGCAGCCTAGGTGGGCAAAGGGGCCCACTTTCAAAAGAGCACCTTTCGGATTTCACAGGTCATTTTTTACAGAATTTGATTTCAAACTCCTTACCACACATTTGGGCCCCTAGAATGCCAGGGCAGTATAACTACCCCACAAGTGACCCCATTTTGGAAAGAAGAGACCCCAAGGTATTCGCTGATGGGCATAGTGAGTTCATGGAAGTTTTTATTTTTTGTCACAAGTTAGTGGAATATGAGACTTTGTATGGAAAAAAAAAAAAAAAAATCATCATTTTCCACTAACTTGTGACAAAAAATAAAAAATTCTAGGAACTCGCCATGCCCCTCACGGAATACCTTGGGGTGTCTTCTTTCCAAAATGGGGTCACTTGTGGGGTAGTTATACTGCCCTGGCATTCTAGGGGCCCAAATGTGTAGTAAGGAGTTTGAAATCAAATTCTGTAAAAAATGACCTGTGAAATCCGAAAGGTGCTCTTTGGAATATGGGCCCCTTTGCCCACCTAGGCTGCAAAAAAGTGTCACACATCTGATATCTCCGTACTCAGGAGAAGTTGGGGAATGTGTTTTGGGGTGTCTTTTTACATATACCCATGCTGGGTGAGATAAATATCTTGGTCAAATGCCAACTTTGTATAAAAAAATGGGAAAAGTTGTCTTTTGCCAAGATATTTCTCTCACCCAGCATGGGTATATGTAAAATGACACCCCAAAACACATTCCCCACCTTCTCCTGAGTACGGAGATACCAGATGTGTGACACTTTTTTGCAGCCTAGGTGGGCAAAGGGGCCCATATTCCAAAGAGCACCTTTCGGATTTCACAGGTCATTTTTTACAGAATTTGATTTCAAACTCCTTACCACACATTTGGGCCCCTAGAATGCCAGGGCAGTATAACTACCCCACAAGTGACCCCATTTTGGAAAGAAGAGACCCCAAGGTATTCGCTGATGGGCATAGTGAGTTCATAGAACTTTTTATTTTTTGTCACAAGTTAGTGGAATATGAGACTTTGTAAGAAAAAAAAATCAAAAAAAAAAATCATCATTTTCCGCTAACTTGTGACAAAAAATAAAAAGTTCTATGAACTCACTATGCCCATCAGCGAATACCTTAGGGTGTGTACTTTCCGAAATGGGGTCATTTGTGGGGTGTTTGTACTGTCTGGGCATTGTAGAACCTCAGGAAACATGACAGGTGCTCAGAAAGTCAGAGCTGCTTCAAAAAGCGGAAATTCACATTTTTGTACCATAGTTTGTAAACGCTATAACTTTTACCCAAACCATTTTTTTTTTACCCAAACATTTTTTTTTTATCAAAGACATGTAGAACAATACATTTAGAGCAAAATTTATATATGGATGTAGTTTTTTTTTGCAAAATTTGACAACTGAAAGTGAAAAATGTCATTTTTTTGCAAAAAAATCGTTAAATTTCGATTAATAACAAAAAAAGTAAAAATGTCAGCAGCAAAGAAATACCACCAAATGAAAGCTCTATTAGTGAGAAGAAAAGGAGGTAAAATTCATTTGGGTGG
The DNA here is from genome assembly GCF_905171765.1 of Bufo bufo. Classification (NCBI taxonomy): domain Eukaryota; kingdom Metazoa; phylum Chordata; class Amphibia; order Anura; family Bufonidae; genus Bufo; species Bufo bufo. The sequence goes on along the minus strand of NC_053391.1, from coordinate 131,513,744 downwards.
TAAGTTGCATGACCGAGCAATAAATGGTGAAAGTAGTGTAGGTCAGAAGTGTAAAAAGTGGCCTGGTCTTTCAGGGTGTTTAAGCACTGGGGGCTGAAGTGGTTAAACAACACAATATAACTCCAAGTCAATCACACTTCTGTGAAATCAAACTGTCCACTTAGGAAGCAACACTGAGTGACAATCAATTTCACATGCTGTTGTGCAAATGGGATAGACAACAGGTGGAAATTATAGGCAATTAGCAAGACACCCCCAATAAAGGAGTGGTTCTGCAGGTGGTAACCACAGACCACTTCTCAGTTCCTATGCTTCCTGGCTGATGTTTTGGTCACTTTTGAATGCTGGCGGTGCTTTCACTCTAGTGGTAGCATGAGACGGAGTCTACAACCCACACAAGTGGCTCAGGTAGTGCAGCTTATCCAGGATGGCACATCAATGCGAGCTGTGGCAAGAAGGTTTGCTGTGTCTGTCAGCGTAGTGTCCAGAGCATGGAGGCGCTACCAGGAGACAGGCCAGTACATCAGGAGACGTGGAGGAGGCCGTAGGAGGGCAACAACCCAGCAGCAAGACCGCTACCTCCGCCTTTGTGCAAGGAGGAACAGGAGGAGCACTGCCAGAGCCCTGCAAAATGACCTCCAGCAAACCACAAATGTGCATGTGTCTGCTCAAACGGTCAGAAACAGACTCCATGAGGGTGATATGAGGGCCCGGCGTCCACAGGTGGGGGTTGTGCTTACAGCCCAACACCGTGCAGGACGTTTGGCATTTGCCAGAGAACACCAAGATTGGCAAATTCGCCACTGGCGCCCTGTGCTCTTCACAGATGAAAGCAGGTTCACACTGAGCACATGTGACAAACGTGACAGAGTCTGGAGACGCCGTGGAGAACGTTCTGCTGCCTGCAACATCCTCCAGCATGACCGGTTTGGCATTGGGTAAGTAATGGTGTGGGGTGGCATTTCTTTGGAGGGCCGCACAGCCCTCCATGTGCCTGCCAGAGGTAGCCTGACTGCCATTAGGTACCGAGATGAGATCCTCAGACCCCTTGTGAGACCATATGCTGGTGCGGTTGGCCCTGGGTTCCTCCTAATGCAAGACAATGCTAGACCTCATGTGGCTGGAGTGTGTCAGCAGTTCCTGCAAGACGAAGGCATTGATGCTATGGACTGGCCCGCCCGTTCCCCAGACCTGAATCCAATTGAGCACATCTGGGACATCATGTCTCGCTCTATCCACCAACGTCACGTTGCACCACAGACTGTCCAGGAGTTGGCAGATGCTTTAGTCCAGGTCTGGGAGGAGATCCCTCAGGAGACCGTCCGCCACCTCATCAAGAGCCATGCACAGGCGTTGTAGGGAGGTCATACAGGCAAGTGGAGGCCACACACACTACTGAGCCTCATTTTGACTTGTTTTAAGGACATTACATCAAAGTTGGATCAGCCTGTAGTGTGTTTTTCCACTTTAATTTTGAGTGTGACTCCAAATCCAGACCTCCATGGGTTGAAAAATTTGATTTCCATTTTTAATTTTTGTGTGATTTTGTTGTCAGCACATTCAACTATGTAAAGAACAAAGTATTTCAGAAGAATATTTAATTAATTCAGATCTAGGATGTTATTTTTGTGTTCCCTTTATTTTTTTGAGCAGTGTATATGTACTATATGATGTCTGATTTTCATTTTTTACAATAATCATGAGATAACGCATTTAAGGTATTTTATGAACTTCCAGAAAAATCTTATACTATATGTATTTTTAACAATCTGCTTACCTTCTGTTCTTTCTGTAGCTCCAGAGGTTCTGAAACTAGACCCCCTCACAGCGCATCCACTTCTGGAGCTGTCCAGAGGAGATACCGTGGTGCAGTGCAAGTCACTCGCTGGCCGTCGTGGCAGCAATCCAGAGGGCTTTGAAAACAGCAGCTGTGTGCTGGCAACCCGTGGCTTTTCCACAGGCAAGCATTACTGGGAAGTAATCGTTGGCGCCAAACAGAAGTGGAGAATCGGCGTGGTGAAGGGCACAGTAAGCCGTAAAGGAAAGATGATTCGATCGCCAGAAGCAGGAGCATGGCTCATTGGCTTTAAAGAAGGACGTTATTACGAAGCCTTCACATCTCCCAGTGTCTATCTGCCCATCCAAACCCGTCCGCAGCGCATTGGCATTTTCTTAAATTATGAGAAAGGGGAGCTTACATTTTATAATGCAGACAGCCCGGATGAACTGATACCTCTATATACATTTCGTGCCGAATTCCACGGAAAGCTTTACCCTGTTCTGGATGTTTGCTGGCAAGAGAGGGGAACCAATCCTCAACCTCTGATACTGCCTATGTCAGCAGCCATCAAAGCTCCATGATTGTGTTAACAGTTCACCTACAGTTGCAAGAAAAAGTATGTGAACCCTTTGGAATGATATGGATTTCTGAACAAATTGGTCATAAAATGTGATCTGATCTAAGTCACAACAATAGACAATCACAGTCTGTTTAAACTAATAACACACAAAGAATTAAATGTTACCATGTTTTTATTGAACACACCATGTAAGCATTCACAGTGCAGGTGGAAAAAGTATGTGAACCCTTGGATTTAATAACTGGTTGAACCTCCTTTAGCAGCAATAACTTCAACCAAACGTTTCCTGTAGTTTCAGATCAGACGTGCACAACGGTCAGGAGCAATTCTTGACCATTCCTCTTTACAGAACTGTTTCAGTTCAGCAATATTCTTGGGATATCTGGTGTGAATCGCTTTCTTGAGGTCATGCCACAGCATCTCAATCAGGTTGAGTTCAGGACTCTGACTGGGCCACTCTAGAAGGCGCATTTTCTTCTGTTTAAGCCATTCTGTTGTTGATTTACTTCTATGCTTTGGGTCGTTGTCCTGTTGCAACATCCATCTTCTGTTGAGCTTCAGCTGGTGGACAGATGGCCTTAAAGAAGACCTTTCACCAGAATAAAGTATCTAAACTGACTATACAGACGTGTAGAGCGGCTGCCCAGGGATCCCCCTGCACTTACTGTTATCCCCGGCGCCGCTCCGTTCTCCGGTTATAGCCTCCGGTATATTCATAGTTAGGCTCCACCCAGTGGAACCTGCCGGCGTCTCTTTCTCCTATGCTGTAGCGCTGGCCAATCGCAGCGCTCAGCTCATAGCCAGGCTATGAGCTGAGCGCTGCGATTGGCCAGCGCTACAGCATAGGAGAAGGAGACCGCTGCAGGTTCCACTGGGTGGAGCCTAACTATGAATATACCGGAGGCTATAACCGGAGAACGTAGCGGCGCCCGGGGATAACAGTAAGTGCAGGGGGATCCCTGGGCGCCGCTCTACACGTCTGTATAGTCAGTTTAGATACTTTATTCTGGTGAAAGGTCCTCTTTAAGTTCTGCAAAATGTCTTGATAAACTTGGGAATTCATTTTTCCTTCGATGATAGCAATCCGTCCAGGCCCTGACGCAGTAAAGCAGCCCCAAACCATGATGCCCCCACCACCATACTTCACAGTTGGGATGAAGTTTTGATGTTGGTGTGCTGTGCCTCTTTTTCTCCACACATAGTGTTGTGTGTTTCTTCCAAACTCAACTTTGGTTTCATCTGTCCACAGAATATTTTGCCAGTACTGCTGTGGAACATCCAGGTGCTCTTGTGCAAACTGTAACCGTGCAGCAATGGGTTTTTTTTGACAGCAGTGGCTTCCTCTGTGGTATCCTCCCATGAAATCCATTCTTTTGTAAGTCTTTAGCTGACACTCTAGGATTCTTCTTCATCTCATTGAGCAGTCTGCGCTGTGCTCTTGCAGTCATCTTTACAGGAAGGCCAGTCCTAGGAAGAGTAGCAGCAGTGCTGAACTTCCTCCATTTATAGACAATTTGTCTTACCGTGGATTGATGAACAGCAAGGCTTTTGGAGATACTTTTATAACCGTTTCCAGCTTTATGCAAGTCAACAATTCTTAATCATAGGTCTTCTGAGAGCTCTTTTGTGCGAGGCATCATTCACATCAGGCAATGCTTCTTGTGAAAAGCAAACCCAGAACTGGTGTATGTTTTTTTTATAGGGCAGGGCAGCTGTAACCAACACCTCAAATCTCATCTCATTGATTGGACTCCAGTTGGCTGACACCTCACTCCAATTAGCTCTTGGAGATGTCATTAGTCTAAGGGTTCAAATACCTTTTTCCACCTGCACTGTGAATGTTTACATGGTGTGTTCAATAAAAACATGGTAACATTTAATTCTTTGTGTGCTATTAGTTTAAGCAGACTGTGATTGTCTATTGCTGTGACTTAGAAGAAGATCAGATCACATTTTATGACCAATTTGTGCAGAAACCCATATCATTCCAAACGGTTCACATACTTTTTTTGCAACTGTATTGCATTCCGAATATTAGGGCTTGTACAGGAAGAAGTATATTAAAATCTAACTCTACAAATTTATGTTAAAGGGAACCTGTCATCAACTTTATGCTGCCCATACTAATGGCAGAATAAAGTAGAGACAGGTGAGCTGATTTCAGCGGTCTGTCATTTATAAGTAAAAAGTAAGTGGTTGCCGAGAACCAACATCACAATCATTGCAGACTGGGCCTGGAAAAGAGTCCTGGACACCTGAGAAGAGTCATGGTTATTCATGAATTCCTGCTCTCCCTGCTGATGACTGACAGTCTTCTACCAAGTTTTCTCCCTTTCTCTCTAGGAGAGAACTGCCAATCATCAGCAGATGGGCGAGAGAGCAGGAGATTAGGAATAACCAGGACTCTTCTCAAGTAGTTTTGACTCTTTTCAAGGCCTGAGCTGCAATGATTGTGATGCAGGTTCTCAGCAACCACTTAATATTAGCTCATGAGTGACACACCACTGAAATCTGCATTTCTGTCACTATATTGATATATTTTGATATACTGATTAAAATATATTGGCTAAGAGTCTCAGATTTTATTGCATCAGAGTGAGGGCTTAGTCCATATATAATGCTTGCATCTATTTTGTTGCATTATTATCTCTTTTTTTTGTGATTTTTTTCATAAATGTAGCCAGGGACATCCGCATATTTATTTATCATATTGTGCAGGATGTGTTTATCTTTTTCTGTGATTTACCCTCAGTATAGGTCACTAATAGGAGATAGTCGGGGATCCGACTCCTGGCACCCCCGCTGATCATTTAAATAGACGGCGCTGTGCTTGGTAAGCTGCTCCACTGCCTCACCGGAGCTGATCCTGAGGATAGCCCATCAGTATTAAAATCCCAGAAAACCCCTTTCATAGATCACATACAAACACAGAAGATTATATCAGAATTGCAGCCAAGCAGATGAGTCTCATCTAGGTACCCCATATACTGTAGATCGCACTGCTCTTTAGGTAACATAAAACCATCTATATATGCATAGAGCCTGGTCTAGGAGAGGGCCTGTCCTGTCCCCTGTCCTGACATCTCTGTTCAGTAACTTGCATTCCCCCTGTAATAACAATTCTGGACCATCTCTTCTTATGACTCTATGTTCTGCCATTCCTTTATTATTCCTGTTAGAAGTTCTGAATGAATTACTAGCAGTTTGCAATGAAAGTCTAGATGGGTGTTACCAGTTGGGGGTCCCTGCACAGTCTGACACTCAGTCCTGATTGGATAGTGTCAGACTGTGCAGGGACAAATCCCCAACTTGTAACACCCATTTGGACCTTCATTGCATATTGCTAGTAAGTCATTCAAAACTTCTAGCAGGAATAATAAAGGGATGGCACATCATAGAGTCATATGAATAGATGCTCCAGAACTGTTCTTACATGGGCAATACATGTTATTGCTAAAACAGACGTGTCAGGAGAGGAAGCAGGTTCTCTGCTTATGGGACTGATGGTGTATACCACTTTTTATGGGCACATTAGGTACAAGTTAGTGATCGGGCTCGCACGCCTTGTGTGGAAAAGGTGGTATTCATAAACTGTATCTCATTTGGGTGAAGATCTGAAGCTAAATTTACAAATGTTGCTGCTCCACAATGTGATCAATGCTGTACTGTAACCTATAGCTAAACACGATAACTCCATCAAGAACTAGTAATGTCCGCACATAGAAGAATGTCATTCCTGCATCTATATCTTGTGGACACTACCGCTGTAATAAATAGCAGTAAAGAAATGGCATCTGATTATAAAACCAACAGAAAAGGATACCGCTGTATAGCACAATCTCTGTATATATTTCATGATATACACCACTGTTAGGAAATCAACCTGTCTGTAAAATGTGTAATATTCACTGTAATATAAAGGCCATTCATAATTAAAAACAATGGTGTTATTCACTGAATTTTATGGGTTTACAGTTGATTTCAATGGGAAAGGCAGTCGCTAATGATGACTAGAGGTTGTCAGGCTCCGTTTCCTGATAGGTGAGGGTGTTTATAGCATAAATGTCTAAGATATGAACACCCCTTTAACAATCTTATGTATGGGTTCTGGCAGACCATAATCCATTGTCTGGAAATAAGTGGATTGGCTGTACTGGAATTTTTTTATCCAGTCCCCGTTTGCTTATGCACAAAACTGCAATCAGAAGTGGACAGGACGTAGCTATGGCGGCTCCCTAGTTCAAGATAGAATCACAAGTCACAGTTTTTCATGCACATTTTCTGAGCAAAGTCAGGAGTGGATCCAAAAAGAAAGAAAAGTATTACAAAAAAACAGATACATGTCTACTCCTGTGTTTGGCTGAAGAAAAAAAATGCACGTGTGATTCCAGAGCACTGGCCGTACGTTAGCCAATATTAATTAATTGGCCTAAAGGCCTCCCGTGTCTCTGGTTATCCCATTCAAAGCAGAAAATTAAAAGGGGCTGTTCCATTAAAGGGGTTGTCTGGTTTCAGAGCTGGACCAGGCCATATCCCCATTTTCACCCAGGCAGCCCCCTAACATTTCATGCTCCTATGCTCTCCTTTGCCCAGCGCTGAATCTCAGCTTTTTATGGAGATCCGGTGATGTACCGGGCTCTCCATAGGGACTGCTAGAGGGAGGCTTCCACCTAGCAGTGAGCCTGGTGATGTCACCGGCACTTATGGGCAGGCTTTAGCGTTGCCCTAGCCTGAAAAACAGCTAGGGCAGAACTAAAGGCGGCCCATCAGTGTCGGTGACGTCCCCGGAAACACTGCTAGGCAGAAGCCTCCGTCTAGCAGTGTGACGGAGCTCCGATGCTCATGTTAGAGGGGCCGGAGGGGTGAAAATGGGGATATGTCCGGGTTCAGCTCTGAACCCGGACAACCCCTTTAAGATATCTTATTTCCAATTCATCAGCGAGAGTCTGACCACTAGGTCTGATCACAAGATCAGGGGCCCATGTTCACCCATTTAAATGGAGCAACGGCCACACCCGAGTGCTGCCGTCCATTGCTCTATAGGACTCCCTAAGATAGCCAAGCGCTTGTACTCGGCTGTCGCCAGCATTCCCGTAGAGTTGGAGTGGCAGACATGCATGCGTGTCTGCTTCTCCGTTTAAACAGGGGAGCACAGGTCCCTGTTCTCATGGTCAATAGGAGACCCAGGGATCAGACCCCCATCAATAAAACAGCTGTCTTAAAGGGGTTACACCATTATTGATGTAAAATATGAAAATCATACATTCTCTAGTACATGACAATACCATTCTAACAAAGCTAGAACTGGCCCTGCACCTCACATGCATCCAGAGATCTCCACATTCATTGCTCCAATTGCTGTGTTAATTATCTTCAGCCTGGCAGCTCAGGGGTGTGTCCTTTCTTAGGTAGCTCTCTCTCTCTGTAAGGCCCCTTTCACATGGGCGAGATTTCCGAGCGGGTGCAATGCGTGAGGTGAACGCATTGCACCCGCACTGAATCCGGACCCATTCATTTCTATGGGGCTGTGCAGATGAGCGGTGATTTTCACGCATCACTTGTGCGTTGCATGAAAATCGCAGCATGCTCTATTTTGTGCGTTTTTCACGCAACGCAGGCCCCATAGAAGTGATTGGGGCTGCATGAAAATCGCAAGCATCCGCAAGCAAGTGCGGATGCAGAGCGATTTTCACGCACGGTTGCTAGGAGACAATCGGAGACACGGTTGCTAGGAGACAATCTTAAAACAGAATGCATAGTACAATAGGGCTGGAGGGGTTAAAAAAAAAATATATTTTTTTTTTTTACTCACCTTAATCCACTTGTTCGTGCAGCCCGGCTTCTCTTCTGCCTTCATCTGTGAGGAAAAGGACCTGTGGTGACGTCACTGCGCTCATCACATGGTCCGTCACATGAACCATCACCATGGTAATGGACCATGTGATGAGCGCAGTGACGTCATCAAAGGTCCTATTCCTACTGCACAGCAAAGATGAAGACAGAAGAGAAGCCTGGCTGCGCGAACAAGTGGATTAACCACTTCCCATCTGGGCCCTTTGCCCCCTTCCTGACCAGGCCAAATTTAGCAAAACGGACATATCTCACTTTATGTGGTAATAACTTTGGAACGCCTTTTTTTATCCAAGTCATTCAGAGATTGTTTTCTCGTGACACATTGTACTTCATGATAGTCATAAATTTGAGTCAAAATATTTCACCTTTATTTATGAAAAAATCCCAAATTTACCCAAAAATTTAAAAAAATCGCAATTTTCTAAATTTCAATTTCTCTGCTTTTAAAACAGAAAGTGATACCTCATAAAATATTTATTATTTAACATTCCCCATATGTCTACTTTATGTTGGCATCATTTTGGAAATGTCATTTTATTTTTTTAGGACGTTAGAAGGCTTAGAAGTTTAGAAGCAATTCTTCAAATTTTTAAGAAAATTGCCAAAACCCACTTTATAAGGACCAGTTCAGGTCTGAAGTCACTTTGTGGGGCCTACATAGTGGATACCCCCATAAATGACCCCATTGTAGAAACTACACCCCTCAAGGTATTCAAAACCGATTTTACAAACTTTGTTAACCCTTTAGGCGTTCCACAAGAATTAAAGGAAAATGGAGATCAAATTTTTAAATTTCACTTTTTTGGCAGATTTTCCATTTTAATCAATTTTTTTCTCTAACACATCGATGGTTAACAGCCAAACAAAACTCAATATTTATTACCCAGATTCTGCGGTTTACAGAAACACCCCACATGTGGTCGTAAACTGCTGTATGGGCACACGGCAGGGCGCAGAAGGAAAGGAACTCCACATGGTTTTTAGATGCCATGTCCCATTTGAAGCCCCCTGATGCACCCTTACAGTAGAAACTCCCAAGAAGTGACCCCATTTTGGAAACTAGGGGATAAGGTGCCAGTTTTATTAGTACTATTTTTGGGTACATATGATTTTTTTATCATTCAATATAACACTTTATGGGGCAAGGTGACCAAAAAATTGGTTGTTTTAGCACAGTTTCTATTTATTTATTTTTACAGCGTTCACCTTAGGGGTTCAGTCAAGTGACATTTTTATAGAGCAGATTGTTACGGACGTGGCGATACCTAATATGTATACTTTTTCTCATTTATTAAAGTTTTACACAATAATAGCATTTTTGAAACCAAAAAATTATGTTTTAATGTGTCCATGTTCTGAGAGCTATAGTTTTTTTATTTTTTGAGAGATTTTCTTATGTAGGGGCTCATTTTTTGCGGGATGAGGTGACGGTTTTATTGGTACCATTTTGTGGGACATACGCGTTTTTGATCACTTGGTGTTGCACCTTTTGTGATGCAAGGTGACAAAAATTGCTTGTTTTGACACAGTTTTTTTTTTTTTTTTTTTACGGTGTTCACCCGAGGGGTTAGGTCATGTGATATTTTTATAGAGCTGGTTTTTACGGACGCGGCAATACCTAATATGTATACTTTTTTTTATTTGTTTCACTTTAACACAATAATAGCATTTTTGAAACCAAAAAAATTATGTTTTAGTGTCTCCATGTTCTAAGAGCTATAGTTTTTTTATTTTTTGAGAGATTTTCTTATGTAGGGGCTCATTTTTTGCGGGATGAGGTGACGGTTTTATTGGTACCATTTTGTGGGACATACGCGTTTTTGATCACTTGGTGTTGCACCTTTTGTGATGCAAGGTGGCAAAAATTGCTTGTTTTGACACAGTTTTTTTTATTTATTTTTTACGGTGTTCATCCGAGGGGTTAGGTCATGTGATATTTTTATAGAGCTGGTTTTTACGGACGCGGCAATACTAAATATGTCTATTTTACTTTATTTTTTCTATTTTAATTTTTTTTTTTTTATTCCTAACTTGGGAACTTTTTTTTTTTTACATGTGAAACTTTATTTTATTTTATTTTTTCAACCCTTTATTTTTTTTTATTTTTTTTTACACTTTTCGTCCCCCATAAGGTCATACAAGACCTCTGGGGGACATTTGCTTCACTTTTTCTTTTTTTTTTCACAGTTGATTTCTCCTGTAACTGGGGCTGAGATAGTAGCCCCAGTTACAGGACAAATGCACCCCTATAGAGGCTGTACAGCAGCAATCCTGCGCTGTACAGCCTCACAGCAGGGCTGATCGAGGTCTCTGAGAGACCTCACACAGCTCCTGCACTCTCCGGTCCCGGCGGTCACATGACCGCCGGGCCGGAACAGGAAGCGCACAGCGCTTCCTGCTCTGCAGACACAGCGCTCGGTGAGCGCTGTGTCTGCAGCGATCGTGAAGGCAGGGACACCTGGGAACTGTCCCTGCCTTGTGTTAGGGTTGCCCTGCTGTCACTGACAGCGGGCAACCCGATCAGCAGCTGCACGATTAGCGTGCAGCTGCTATTTCTGACAGGACGTTCTAAAACGTGCTGTCAGAAATAGACGTCCACCCATAGGACGTTTATATCCTATGGGCGGACGTGAGGCGGTTAAGGTGAGTTAAATTTTTTTTTTTTAACCCCTCCAGCCCTATTGTACTATGCATTCAGTATAAAGAATTCTATTATTTTCCCTTATAACCATGTTATAAGGGAAAATAATAAAATCTACACAACACCTAACCCAAACCCGAACTTCTGTGAAGAAGTCCGGGTTTGGGTCTGGGTACCAAACATGCCGATTTTTCTCACGTGCGTGCAAAACGCATTACAATGTTTTGCACTCGCGCGGAAAAATCGCGCATTTTCCCGCAACGCACCCGCATCTTATCCGGGCCAAAAACATGACGCCCGTGTGAAAGAGGCCTAAGGCCTCCTGCACACAAGCGTGACGGATTAGGTTCAGATGCGTTCAGTGAAACTCGCACCATTTTGCAAGCAAGTTCAGTCAGTTTTGTCTGCAATTGCGTTCAGTTTTTTCCGCGCGGGTACAATGCGTTTTGATGCGTTTTTCACGCACGTGATAAACAACTGAAGGTTTACAAACAACATCTCCTAGCAACCATCAGTGAAAAACGCATTGCATCCGCACTTGCTTCCGGATGCAATGCGTTTTTACTGAAGCCCCATTTACTTCTATGGGGCCAGGGCTGCGTGAAAAAACGCAGGATATAGAACATGCTGCGTTTTTTTACGCAACACAGAACTGATGCGTGAAAAACGCTCATGTACATAGACTTATTGAAATTAATGGGTGAGGATTCAGTGCTGGTGCTATGTGTTCACGTCACGCATTGCACCCGCGCGGAAAACTCACACGTCTGCAAGGGGCCTAACTGCCACAGCTTCCAACAGAACATATGGCTAATGGCAGTTGAAGATTTAAACTGAGAGTGGGCGACCAGCTCAGTGAGACGGACAAAAAAAATAAGGAAAAGAACAAACAGCAGGTGGTGCTATACAGACACATTTTTGGAATAACTCAATGGCTAAAGTACATTTATAATTACATGCAATTACAAAAGTATTCAGACCCAGGTGCTGGTTTAAAAAATGTAGAATATGTTTTGTGACACAACCCCTTTAATGGGAGATCCCTTTTAAACTCTTAAAATGAAGAAGTGGCAGTGTTCCACTGAAGTCTATGGAAATAGACAATGCAGCACACCCCTTTGTGGTACGACCACGCACGGTGGGTCCACAACAGATTTGCCTATGTGGAAAATCCACAGTATATCTGCAGGAATTCCATAGCAGCAAAAAATGATGCAGATTTTATGTTGAATGTGTTGTGGTCAGGTTATGTGCACGTTTTGTTGGGAAATTTTCCACAGCTTGTATATATTTTGTAAAATCCCATACAATTTGGTGGTGGTGTAAATGAAGCGGATATTTGGAACGCAGTTCTGCTGCTGAAAATCTGTATCATATATGCCTTAGGACCATATCCTTAAAGGGGTTGTGCAGTGTCAGGATATTGATGACCTATAATCAAGATAGCAAAAAAGCAAGTGGAGATAGTATACCAAAATATCAATTTATTATCAAATATAAAATATGGGGAAAAGACAGGATGAAAAACAGTGTACAGAGAAGCAAAGGGCAGTTTGCACGACTGAGTTCACATGTATATCCACACAGCAATAAGCATTAGGTGGCTACCAGGTAGGGGGGCTGTAGTTCACGGACACCCAAATCTGCATGATTAATATAAATAATCCCAAAAATGGGCCATATAGTATGTTTGCAGAAAGGAAAAGAAAATAGCTAGATGTCCGTGAGTTACACCACACCGTCCGAGGATCATAGACAACAGAGACTGACAATCCAATACAAAATATCTACAGTCTAATCTGTGACTCAATTCCAAGGTATAGCAATGATCTAAAAAACATGAAAGACCTGATATGGATGTAATAAGGGCCATATATAGGTATCAAGCTATGCTACACACGGGACGTACCTGAAGACATGACAGGAACACAGGAGGATACTAAACCCTAAGCGCAAGACCTCGACGCGCGTTTCACCTCTGCGGCTTCGTCAGGAGGTACTAAGTAATAGGGAAGTAGGGTATATATAGTCTACAGAAAGTGGGGAGGGGGGGGAAGGTGGGGTTTACCTGGGTTGCGAACACCTGCGGTCCAGTGGAGCGGGCGCGGGAACACCATGGTCCACGGAGCCATCTCTCAGCGCGTCCCCGCCCGTGTACCGCACATGCGCGGCGCATACAGGCATCATGGAGCACGTTGAGATGACGCCGTGCAGCGCATGCGTGGTCTGCGACCCAATGGAACGCAGGTGACCCGCAAACTCCAGCGGATGGATCCTGTTAGGGAGGACTGCAGAGGTAACTCAAATCACATGATGAATGAGGATAATAGCAATCCGGGAAGAGATAAAAGAGTGCTTATACATGGGGGACATCCATATTAGGCCTATGACCATCTCCATATATCGCAATACAAATTGGATAAAGCAATCATACAGCAATCAATTCATATATCATATGGAATTGTGTCTTAAGTCTCCATAATAACATGATGATATAAAACATAATCAACCATAAATAAATTTCTATGTGAAAAAGAGGAATATATATTGATAAAAAATTATTAATAAATAATCATTAAATAAAGTATATAATCAACACCATATTGATCATGAAAAAGAGAGGAGAGAAACAAATACCAACATAATTCATAAATATCATAATTAATGTGCAGCTCAAATTCATAATCATCAATGCATAATTTACACTAATGCTTACTATACTGAAACCCAAATGGATTGATCAGTCTATCCTGTGTATACAATGTTAAAAATAAATATTATATGGAATTAATTAATCCTAAATAAATGATAAGTGCATCCTATTCATACAATCTGTGATAATATGGCTTACACCCCAACAAAGGAGATGATCGCATAATAGTGGTAACATATCTACACTGAAAAAATGCTAGGCGCATATCTCTCCCATAAAATGTATACTAAACATCAAACGATGGGGCGAGAGTGACAGGGGCGACCCCAACGGCGGCAAAAGGCCGCCCCTGGGGTCGACCGTGACACTTACGACCCACCATCCATAAAAATCTTAACAATAGACCATGCAGAGACCATCGCCCCCAAAATTAAAAGCCGTGAACTAACAACAATAACTTCAATGGTAGTGTGGGAGAGAGACACACACAATACACATAATCTTGCATATAATACATTCTCCTATATGTATGTTCAATGTTCATCTCCAATCTTGTCATTCATCCTGAACACATCCTCCCTTGGTTGGTTGCTGGATCCATCACCACCATATCCCAGAGATAAGGAAATAGTGAATCTCAAAGAAGAAGAAGAAGGAAAAATATTATAATAAAGAATAAATAATACCCGTATAAAAAACATACTATACCCTACTGATTAAAATTCGCGCTTTTCTTATAGGAAGGAGGAGAAGCTGTTGGATTCATTGAGGCCATACGGGGTGACAGTATCTAGGGTCACTATCCATCTGGTTTCTCTGCGAAGCAGGGCTAATTTGACATTACCACCTCTGGACCCTAGATTGATTCTATCAATACCTCTCACTTTGAGACCCCGTGAGTCAGACCCATGGAATCTACGGAAATGTCGTGGAACTGCTTGTAATGTGTCCCAATCTTTCTTGGGTACTTCCGAGGCTGCATGAATCTTACTGATATGTTCCAATACCCGGACCTTAAGGGCCCTAGTTGTCATACCAATGTAAATAAGATTGCATGGGCATGTAATCAGGTATACCACTGCCTCTGTGTTGCAAGTGATGTTATGTGCGATCTTAAAATTCTTTTTCCCAGAGGAATCACAGAAGGCAGTGGAACGGACCATGTATTTACATGCCACACATGATCCACAAGAAAATGATCCCCATCTAGGGCCCTTACTACCAAATATGCCTCCTTTTGCCGCCGTTGGGGTCGCCCCTGTCACTCTCGCCCCATCGTTTGATGTTTAGTATACATTTTATGGGAGAGATATGCGCCTAGCATTTTTTCAGTGTAGATATGTTACCACTATTATGCGATCATCTCCTTTGTTGGGGTGTAAGCCATATTATCACAGATTGTATGAATAGGATGCACTTATCATTTATTTAGGATTAATTAATTCCATATAATATTTATTTATTTTTAACATTGTATACACAGGATAGACTGATCAATCCATTTGGGTTTCAGTATAGTAAGCATTAGTGTAAATTATGCATTGATGATTATGAATTTGAGCTGCACATTAATTATATTTATTATTTATGAATTATGTTGGTATTTGTTTCTCTCCTCTCTTTTTCATGATCAATATGGTGTTGATTATATACTTTATTTAATGATTATTTATTAATGATAATTTTTTATCAATATATATTCCTCTTTTTCACATAGAAATTTATTTATGGTTGATTATGTTTTATATCATCATGTTATTATGGAGACTTAAGACACAATTCCATATGATATATGAATTGATGGCTGTATGATTGCTTTATCCAATTTGTATTGCGATATATGGAGATGGTCATAGGCCTAATATGGATGTCCCCCATGTATAAGCACTCTTTTATCTCTTCCCGGATTGCTATTATCCTCATTCATCATGTGATTTGAGTTACCTCTGCAGTCCTCCCTAACAGGATCCATCCGCTGGAGTTTGCGGGTCACCTGCGTTCCATTGGGTCGCGGACCACGCATGCGCTGCACGGCGTCATCTCAACGTGCTCCATGATGCCTGTATGCGCCGCGCATGTGCGGTACACGGGCGGGGACGCACTGAGAGATGGCTCCGTGGACCATGGTGTTCCCGCGCCCGCTCCACTGGACCGCAGGTGTTCGCAACCCAGGTAAACCCCACCTTCCCCCCCCTCCCCACTTTCTGTAGACTATATATACCCTACTTCCCTATTACTTAGTACCTCCTGACGAAGCCGCAGAGGTGAAACGCGCGTCGAGGTCTTGCGCTTAGGGTTTAGTATCCTCCTGTGTTCCTGTCATGTCTTCAGGTACGTCTTGTGTGTAGCATAGCTTGATACCTATATATGGCCCTTATTACATCCATATCAGGTCTTTCATGTTTTTTAGATCATTGCTATACCTTGGAATTGAGTCACAGATTAGACTGTAGATATTTTGTATTGGATTGTCAGTCTCTGTTGTCTATGATCCTCGGACGGTGTGGTGTAACTCACGGACATCTAGCTATTTTCTTTTCCTTTCTGCAAACATACTATATGGCCCATTTTTGGGATTATTTATATTAATCATGCAGATTTGGGTGTCCGTGAACTACAGCCCCCCTACCTGGTAGCCACCTAATGCTTATTGCTGTGTGGATATACATGTGAACTCAGTCGTGCAAACTGCCCTTTGCTTCTCTGTACACTGTTTTTCATCCTGTCTTTTCCCCATATTTTATATTTGATAATAAATTGATATTTTGGTATACTATCTCCACTTGCTTTTTTGCTACGACATTGGACATTGTTCAGGTGGAATGTTTTGCTGTCTGGTTTAGGCCTCATGCACACGGACGTTTTTTTTCACGGTCCGCAAAAACGGGGTCCGTAGGTCCGTGACCGTTTTTTCGTCCGTGGGTCTTTCTTGATTTTTGGAGGATCCACGGACATGAAAAAAAAGTCGTTTTGGTGTCCGCCTGGCCGTGCGGAGCCAAACGGATCCGTCCTGAATTACATTGCAAGTCAATGGGGACGGATCCGTTTGACGTTGACACAATATGGTGCCATTTCAAACGGATCCGTCCCCCATGACTTTCAATGTAAAGTCTGGAGTCCCTTTTATACCATCGGATCTGAGTTTTCTCCAATCCGATTGTATATTTTAACTTGAAGCGTCCCCATCACCATGGGAACGCCTCTATGTTAGAATATACTGTCGGATATGAGTTAGATCGTGAAACCTCATTTCCGACAGTATATTCTAACACAGAGGCGTTCCCATGGTGATGGGGACGCTTCTAGTTAGAATATACTACAAACTGTGTACATGACTGCCCCCTGCTGCCTAGCAGCATCCGATCTCTTACAGGGGGCCGTGATCAGCACAATTAACCCCTCAGGTGCTGCACCTGAAGGGGTTAATTGTACTATCATATCCCCCTGTAAGAGATCAGGGCTGCCAGGCAGCAGGGGGCAGACCCCCCCCCCCTCCCCAGTTTGAATATCATTGGTGGCCAGTGCGGCCCCCGCCCCCTTTCTCCCTCTATTGTAATAATTCGTTGGTGGCACAGTGTGCGCCCCCCCGCCCCCCCCCCTCTATTGTAATAATTCGTTGGTGGCACAGTGTGCGCCCCCCCCCTTCCTCCCTCTATTGTAATAAATCGTTGGTGGCACAGTGTGCGCCCCCCATCGGCCCCCCCTCCCTCTATAGCATTAACAACATTGGTGGCCAGTGTGCGGCCTCCCATCTCCCCCCCCCCCCCCCCCGATCATTGGTGGCAGCGGGTTACTAGCAATAGTACAATAGTAAAAGATTCATACTTACCTGGGAGCTGCGATGTCTGCTTCCGGCCGGGAGCTCCTCCTACTGGTAAGTGACAGTTCATTTAGCAATGCGCCGCACAGACCTGTCACTTACCAGTAGGTGGAGCTCCCGGCCGGACACGAACATCGCAGCAGCCGGTAAGTATGAATCTTCTACTATTGTACTATTGCTAAGTAACCATGGCAACCAGGACTGTAGTAGCGTCCTGGTTGCCATGGTTACCGATCGGAGCCCCAGCGATTAAACTGGGACTCCGATCGGAACTCCGCTGCCACCAATGATGGAGGAGGGGGGGGGGAGATCGCACACTGGCCACCAATGTTGTTAATGCTATAGAGGGAGGGGGGGCCGATGGGGGGCGCACACTGTGCCACCAACAAATTATTACAATGGAGGGGGGGGGGGGCGCACACTGTGCCACCAACGAATTATTACAATAGAGGGAGGGGGGGGGGCCGCACTGGCCACCAACCTATTATTACAATAGAGAAGGGGGGGGGGGGGGGGCGCACTGGCCACCAATGATATTCAAACTGGGGAGGGGGGGGAGGGTCTGCCCCCTGCTGCCTGATCTCTTACAGGGGGCCGTGATCAGCACAATTAACCCCTTCAGGTGCCGCACCTGAAGGGTTAATTGTGCTGATCACGGCCCCCTGTAAGAGATCGGGTGCTGCCAGGCAGCAGGGGGCAGTCTTGTACACAGTTTGTAGTGTATTCTAACTAGAAGCGTCCCCATCACCATGGGAACGCTTCTGTGTTAGAATATACTGTCGGTTCTGAGTTTTCACGAAGTGAAAACTCAGCTTTGAAAAAGCTTTTATGCAGACGGATCTTCGGATCCGTCTGTATAAAAACTAACCTACGGCCACGGATGCCAATCTTGTGTGCATCCGTGTTCTTTCACGGACCCATTGACTTGAATGGGTCCGTGAACCGTTAGCCGTGAAAAAAATAGGACAGGTCATATTTTTTTCACGGCCAGGAAACACGGATCACGGATGCGGCTGCAAAACGGTGCATTTTACGATTTTTCCACGGACCCATTGAAAGTCAATGGGTCCGCGAAAAAAAACGGAAAACGGCACAACGGCCACGGGTGCACACAACGGTCGTGTGCATGAGGCCTTAGACAGAGAGGTTTTTTGTAGGTTTAATCCTATAATCAAGATAGGTCATTTTTGTCAGATTGGCAGGGGTCCGACTCCTGGCGCCCCCAACGATCAGCTGGTTGAAGAGGTCGCGGCGCTTGTGCAAGCACTGCATCTTCTTAAAGGGGTTATCCAAAATGCTCCCCCATATGCCCGGGCCCCTCACACGGATTCTACTTACCTGGCTCTCCGCTCCGAATCCCCGCACGGCCGCCGCTGCTTCTCCATGTGCACGGATGAAAACATCCGGTGTTGGGATGGGGGAAGGGGTCAGCCAATGTCAGGCGCTGACGGGGACGAGCCTCCCTAGTGTCACCTGCGATACTAGACTGGCTCGTCCCCATCTGCCATTGGCTGGTCCCCCCTCCTCTCCCGACACCGGATGTTTTCATCCGCGCACGGGGAAAAGCAGCAGTGGTGAACTCTGCCTTAGGCCTCATGCACACAAACGTTCCGTTTTTTGCGGTCCAAAAACAGCGGATCCGCAAAAAACTGAAGCCGCCCGTGTGCCTTCCGCAATTTGCGGAACGGAAGACCCATTTTAGAAATGCCTATTCTTGTCCGCAAAACAGACATAAATAGGACGTTCTATTTTTTTTTGCGGGGCCACGGAACGGAGCAACGGATGCGGACAGCACACGGAGTGCTGTCCGCATTTTTTGCGACCCCATTGAAGTGAATGGGTCTGCATCCGAGCCGCAAAAACGGTGGCTCGGTTGCAGACCCAAACCACGGCCGTGTGTATGTGGCCTTAGGTTACATTCACACAAACGTACCTTGTTTCCATTGTTCGTTCTGTTTTTTTGCGGATTGGATGAGGACAGATTCATTCAATGGGTCTGCAAAAATGCGGACAGCACCGTAGCCTCGCAAATAAAATAGAACATGTCCTATTCTTGTCTGTTTTGCGGACAAGGATAGTCATTTATAGGCCTTAG
The DNA here is from genome assembly GCF_905171765.1 of Bufo bufo. NCBI lineage: Eukaryota > Metazoa > Chordata > Amphibia > Anura > Bufonidae > Bufo > Bufo bufo. The sequence goes on along the minus strand of NC_053391.1, from coordinate 131,494,322 downwards.
GGTTGTTGCGGGTATCGAAATTTCGATACCCAATCGATACTTTTGTCCCGGTATCGATACGATACCGGGATTTCCGTTTTTTCGATACTGGGCTGCGCTTCTGCGCAGTCTAGTATCTCTGAACATGAGCGCGCTGCTATCGGCGCGCTCATGTTCTCTCTCAGCAGCACGGGGAGAAGGAAGCTGTCCTCCCTCCCCCTGTGCTGCTGCCGCTGCCACCAATGAGAAGAGAGGGGCGGAGGAGGGGCGGCAATGAGAAGAGAGGGGGTGGAGGAGGGGCGGCAATGAGAAGAGAGGGGCGGAGGAGGGGCGGGCGCACTGCGCCCCCAATGATAGGATTACTATCGGAGCGATGGGAGGAGACATCAGCTTCACTAGTGGGCGTTCCTTTTCCCTGCGCTGCGATTGGACAGCGCTACAGCCAGGGAGAAGGAACGCCCACTAGTGAAGCTGATGTCTCCTCCCATCGCTCCGATAGTAATCAGCAGCATGTGGAGCAGGAGAGGAGACAGTAATGGGGCACTGCGGGCGAACGGAGCGGCGCCCAGGACTAAATGGTGAGTGCTGAGACATCGCTGGGCGCCGCTCTGTGTGGCCTAATAGTGAAAGTCTGGACTCATACAGTAGTCAGTCTTTAACACATACAGGAGGCGGGTGCCGGCAGCAGAATCGCATTGCCGGCACCCTGCCCCTGACAGGGAGCTGCGATCAGCGGCAGTTAACTGCCGCTGATCTGCTAGTACCCGCCTCCTGTATAAAGGGGTAAAATCATTGGTGGTGCAGTGTGCCCCCCCCCTCAATCCCCCCATCCCATTAAAATCATTGGTGGCACAGTGCGCCGGCCCCTCTCAACCCTCCAGTATTAAAATCATTGGTGGCAGTGGCCACAGGGACCTCTCCCCTCCCCCTCATTGGTGGTGCAGTGGCAGCTTCTGATCGGAGCCCCAGCTGTGTAAGCCTGGGGCTCCGATCGGTTACCATGGCAGCCAGGAAGCCCTGGTTGCCATGGTAACATCCCTGATGCTGTGTGCACAAAGCACAGAGCAGCAGGGACAGTGTGGAGTCCTATTCACCCTGATAGAGATCTATCAGGGTGAATAGGAAAAGGGATGAAAGATCCCAGGTTCTAGCCCCTAAGGGGGGAAATAGTTATTAAATAAAAAGTGAAAAAAAAAAAACCACTAAAATATGAAGTATAAATCACCCCCCTTTTCCCAATTTCACATATAAAATATATAAATAAACATATTACATCGCCACGTCAGAAAAGTCCAAACTATTAAAATATAAAAAAAAAATCTAGGTGGTGAATGCCGGAACAGAAAAAATAAAATAAAAACTGCGCGATTCGCCATTTTTAAAAATGAGGAATGCACGTGGCTTTTTTTGTTTATTTTTTTCGCGTGGTATCGAATGGTATCGAGTATCGCAATACTTTTTCATGGTATCGAAACCGAATCAAAAATTTGGTATCGCAACAACTCTAATAGGCCTCATGCATACGGGAGTTTTGCACCCCGCAATAGACAGGCAGCGGCCGTGTGCGGCCCGCATCACTGAAGCGGACCCATTCACTTGAACTAGAATAGAACATGTTCTATTTTTTTTACGGTGCGGACGGATCACGGACCCATTCAAGTTGAATGGGTCTCGATCTGTCCCGGCCCGCCGCACGGATGTTGCAAATTGCGGTCCCCAATGCACAGAACAGCCGCACAATGGCCTTGTGCATGAGGCCTTACAATGGATCTGCCACAAAAAAATGTCATCCGTTTTTATTGCGGATCCACAATTTGTGAACCGCAAAACACATACGGTCGTGTGAATGTAGCCTTAGTCTATTCTGTGGCCCCACCACAGACAAGAATTTGGCATTTCTGCAGGAGTAAAATATGGCGGATGTGTGGCGGTTTTGCGGAACCGCGATTTGTGGAACGAAAAACACTTACAGCCGTGTGCATGAGGCCCCTTGTTGCAGCAGTGCAGTGGAATCACAATTGCTCTGTACCATTCAAGTGAAAGGGAGAAGTTGTTATAACACTGCACTGCTGCAGATAGGGAGCTCCTGCGCAGGTAAACACTGCAGAGGACACAGCGCAACCGCAAATGTGCTTTTCCAAAAAGAACAGCTAACGTTTTTAGGGACAAATTGAAAAACCACCGAGAATGATACATGTCCATAGCTTAAGAACTCATTATTATTTTACAGTTCCCAATAAATACTGGGTGGCAGCCTAGGCAACAGCCGGAGCACAGATTGGCGTACCCTCAGCTTTGGCTGGGGGTTGCCACTTGTCCCAGTCCCTTGGTTACCTACACCCCAGAATCCGATATTTTAACTTGAAGCGTCCCCATCACCATGGGAACGCCTCTATGTTAGAATATACCATCGGATTTGAGTTAGATCGTGAAACTCAGATCCGACAGTATATTCTAACACAGAGGCGTTCCCATGGTGATGGGGACACTTCAAGTTAGAATATACTGAGAACTGTGTACATGACTGCCCCCTGCTGCCTGGCAGCACCCGATCTCTTACAGGGGGCTGTGATCCGCACAATTAACCCCTCAGGTGCTGCACCTGAAGGGGTTAATTGTGCATATCATAGCCCCCTATAAGAGATCAGGGGCTGCCAGGCAGCAGACCCCCCTCCCTCCCCAGTTTTAATTTCATTGGTGGCCAGTGCGGCACCCCCCCCCTCCCTCCCTCTATTGTATTATTTTATTATTTTCATTGGTGGCCAGTGTGCGCCCCCCCTCTATTGTATTAATATCATTGGTGGCCAGTGTGCGGCCTCTCCTCTCCCCCGCCCCCCCCCCGATCATTGGTGGCAGCGGAGAGTTAGAAGCATCATCCTACTTACCTGCGATGTCTGTGACCGGCCGGGAGCTCCTCCTACTGGTAAGTGACAGGTCTGTGCGGCGCATTGCTTAATGATCTGTCACTTCCCAGTAGGAGGAGCTCCCGGCCGGTCACAGACAGCGCAGCTTCTAACTCTCCGCTGCCACCAATGATCGGGGGGGGGGGGGGGGAGAGGGGAGGCCGCACACTGGCCACCAATGATATTAATACAATAGAGGGGGGGGGGGGGGGGGCGCACACTGTGCCACCAATGATAATACAATAGAGGGGGGGGGGGGGCGGGGGGGCCGCACACTGTGCCACCAATGAAAATAATACAATAGAGGGTGGGCGGGGGGGGGGGCGCACTGGCCACCAATGAAATTAAAACTGGGGAGGGAGGGGGGTCTGCCCCCTGCTGCCTGGCAGCCCCTGATCTCTTATAGGGGGCTATGATATGCACAATTAACCCCTTCAGGTGCAGCACCTGAGGGGTTAATTGTGCGGATCACAGCCCCCTGTAAGAGATCGGGTGCTGCCAGGCAGCAGTCATGTACACAGTTCTCAGTATATTCTAACTAGACGCGTCCCCATCACTATGGGAACGCCTCTGTGTTAGAATATACTGTCGGATTTGAGTTTTCACGAAGTGAAAACTCAGCTCTGAAAAAGCTTTCATACAGACGGATCTTCTGTGTGAAAGTAGCCTACGGCCACGGATCAAGGACGCGGATGCCAATCTTGTGTGCATCCGTGTTCTTTCACGGACCCATTGACTTGAATGGGTCCGTGAACCGCTGTCCGTCAAAAAAATAGGACAGGTCCTATTTTTTTGACGGACAGGAAACACGGATCACGGATGCAAAACGGTGCATTTTCCGATTTTTCCACGGACCCATTGAAAGTCAATGGGTCCGCGAAAAAAAACAGAAAACGGCACAACGGCCATGGATGCACACAAAGGTCGTGTGCATGAGGCCTAAGGCACTGGTTCACAGCACCGACCATAGCAGTGCATGGCTCAGTGATGTTTTTCATTGACCCATGGTCAGTAAAAAAACACCAATGTGTGAACAGACGCATGAAAATCAATGGGTACGGCCTCGTTCCGTCCATAGCTTAAGAACTCATTATTATTTTACAGTTCCCAATAAATACTGGGTGGCAGCCCAGGCAACAGCCAGGGCACAGACCGGCGTACCCTCGGCTTTGGCTGGGGGTTGGCACTTGTCCCAGTGCCTTGGTGACCTACACCCTGACACTGTGCATCCCCTCTAAGGCCGGGTTCACACGAACGTGTGTGACCCGTGCCTGTGAAGCGGCCCGCAAATAGCGGGCCGCAATGCTTGTTCGCCGGCCGTAGGTCAGCCGCATCGGATCGCGGACCCATTCACTTTAATGGGTCCGCGATCCGGCCGTTCCGCGAAAAGATAGGACTTGTTCTATCTTTTAGCGGAACGGAACAACGGGTAGTAACCCCAGGAGGCACTCCGTAGTGCTACCGAGGGGTCCTGTCCCGTGCGGCCGTTCCGCGATTCCGGATTAGCGGACCCATTGAAGTGAATGGGTCCGCATCCGTGATGCGGAATTCACACGGAACTGTGGCCGAGTATTGCGGCCCGCGATTTGCGGGCCGCAATACGGCCACGGGTCACGCACGTTCGTGTGAACTTAGCCTAATAAGGCCTCATGCACCCGGTCCGCAAAAAATGGAAGCCGCATGTGTGCCTTTCGCAATTTGCGGAACGGAACGGGCGGCCCATTGTAGAAATGCCTATTCTTGTCTGCAAAACGGACAAGAATTTTTTTTGCGGGGCTACGGAACGGATGCGGACAGCACACCGACTGCTTTTCGCATCTTTTGCAGCCCCATTGAAGTGAATGGGTCCGCATCCGAGCCGCAAAAACTGCAGCTCGGATGCGGACCAAAACAACGGTCGTGTGATGTCCGTGGAAAATGCGGAAAGCACACGTCAGTGAAAAACAGAAACGTGAACGCGCCAAGAATTGACTGACTGTACAATATGGGAGCGGTTACCGGGCACCGGGCAGACACCTCGAGAAGCTAAACCAAGAGCAGGGCCTCGTGGTACGAAATAAAACCCAAGGCACGAACTCAGCTGCGGTTTCTGACATGTTATTTATACGAGGCGGATTTTGTCGCGGTCAAAATCCATCATATGAACCTATCCAAAGGGGCTGTAATAAGGCTCAGGGGTCCCGGGTATCACAGGATGAGTCCGGCTCAGTCACCGCACAGGGCGCAGCCGCCACTGCTGTAGCCGTCAAGCGAGCCCTCTGCTGGCGTCGTAAAGCAGCGCACTGTATGGCAGCAGGAAGAGGAGACACGTGTGTTGTGCCTGCGACCCCCGGGAGGAATCATGGCTCTCTACCAGACGGCAGCAGGGATCCTGGAGAAGCTGCAGCGAAAGGAGGGGGCCGTGAAGACCTTCGTATATGACAGTGGCTTCAAGGTATAGACTGCATGTAAGGAGATCGTGAAGCTGAGTGTACAGTACATAATATGTATAGATCTCCGTGGTATATGTGATGGTATGTGTGCCCCCGTCTGTACTGTGCCTGTATGAGAGGTGCCATACTATGGATTAGTATCAGAGGAGGTGAGGTGCTGGGTTCTCTGGGACTAATCCAGGACTGTAATATTGACAGCACAATAAGGAGACAATGAAACAAGAGCTGCCAGTGTAACCAGTGAGTGGTACAGCCCCCCAACTGTGCTAATCTGTGGGGTCCCCAACAGCATTATAGACTCGGAGAACCCCTTTAGTTTTCTTTCTGTTACTACACGTGAAAGGTCAGTGACCGCGCCTGAGAGACTCCCCTTTATGGCCTATGTATTTATGTACTCGGTTCACACCTGTCCAGCATCTGTTTCTTACATCTAAGGGCTCGTTCACACGAATGTGTGCTGCCTGTCTCCATATTGCGGACCGCGTTCTACACCGTTCTGTGGCCATTCCGCATCACGGATGCGGACCCATTCATTTCAATGGGTCCGCAAATCCGGAGATGCGGAACGGAACACTACGGAGTGCTTTCTGGGGTTCCGTTCCATGCTTCCGCACTGCAAAAAGATAGAGCAAGTTATATCTTTTCGCGAAACGGACGGATCGCGGACCCATTCAAGTGAATAGGTCTGCGATCCCCGCGGACGGTGCCCATGCATTGTGGACCGCAATTTGCAGTCCACAGCACGGGCTTCACACGGTCGTGTGACCGAGCCCTAAGGGTTACATCACCTTAACCAAAAGCCCCATTTGCCGTCCTGTTGCTGCATGTAATATATGCATGGTCTGAGTGTCAGTGTGTCAGTTATATTCTGGAGTTTTCTTCAGTCTACTTTCACACTCTCACGTTTTGGCTTTCCGTTTGTGAGATCCGTTCAGGGCTCGCACAAGGGGTCCAAAACAGATCAGTTTGCATTCTAATGCAGTCTGAATGGAAAAGGATCCGCTCAGAATACATCAGTTCAGTCTCCCTTCCACTTTGGAGACGGACACCAAAACGCTGCTTGAAAGTCAATGGAGGACGGATCCGTTTTCACTGACACAATCTGGCACAATAAAAAAACGGATCCGTCCTCCATTGACTTTCAATGGTGTTCAAGACGGGTCCGTCTTGGCTATGTTAAAGATAATACAAACAGATCCGTTCTGAACAGATGCAGACGGTTGTATTATGTGAACGGATCCGTCCATGACGGATCCGCACAAAACGCAAGTGTGAAAGTAGCCTAGCCGTAATGTTTCCTTATTCACCTACAGAACGTGCGGCAGTTGTATGCCCTGCTTTGTGAGACGCTGCGCTACTCGCAAGTGATAGAAGAGATCATCAGCAGTTCAGAACTGCATTGTGGAACAAAGAAATTGCCAATGAATTTGGCTAAAGTAAGTAAAATAGACAACTGAAGGCTTGGTCTACAAGGGGTTGTCCAGTCTCTTTTTATGGTTTTATATCCTGTGATTGCTCATTTACTAATATACTGTAATTAGCTGACCCTGTCCATACCCCTCTCTGATACTTCTGCGTCTTCCAGGTTCCTCCTGGTCCTGGCTGCATCGCTCCCCATGTATTTACAGTCATGTGAAAAAATTAGGACACCCTTTGAAAGCATGTGGTTTTTTGTAACATTTTTAATAAATGGTTATTTCATCTCCGTTTCAACAATACAGAGAGATTAAAGTAATCCAACTAAACAAAGAAAACTGAAGAAAAGTCTTTTCAAGATCTTCTGTAAATGTCATTCTACAAAAATGCCTATTCTAACTGAGGAAAAAGATAGGACACCCTCACATGTATTCCCTCTTAAATTGGCTCAGATCTCACACAGGTATATCACACCAGGTGCACATAATTAGTAGATCGTTACTCTGCATGTTGAATGAGGCTTGCCCTATTTAAACCTCAGACATTTAGTTTGGTGTGCTCCTGACTGTTGAAGTGAGAGTGAGCACCATGGTGAGAGCAAAAGAGCTGTCAGAGGACTTCAGAAAAAAGATTGTAGCAGCCTATGAGTCTGGGAAGGGATTTAAAAAGATCTCAAAAGATTTTGAAATCAGCCATTCCACTGTCCGGAAGATAGTCTACAAGTGGAGGGCTTTCAAAACAACTGCCAACATGCCCAGGACTGGTCGCCCCAGCAAGTTCACCCCAAGAGCAGACCGCAAGATGCTAAAAGAGGTATCCAAAAACCCTAAAGTGTCATCTCGAGAACTACAGCAGGCTCTGGCTACTGTTGATGTAGAAGTACATGCCTCTACAATCAGAAAGAGACTGTACAAGTTTAACTTGCATGGGAGGTGTGCAAGGAGGAAACCTTTGCTTTCCAAGAGAAACATCGAGGCCAGACTGACATTTGCCAGCGATAAAGTTGACAAAGACCAGGACTTCTGGAATAATGTTCTTTGGACAGATGAGTCCAAAATTGAATTATTTGGACACAACAGCAGAGGACATGTTTGGCGTAAACCAAACACAGCATTCCAAGAAAAGAACCTCATACCAACTGTGAAGCATGGAGGTGGAAGTGTCATGGTTTGGGGCTGCTTTGCTGCAGCAGGACCTGGTCAGCTCACCATCATAGAATCCACGATGAATTCTACTGTGTATCAGAAGGTGCTTGAAGAACATGTGAGACCATCAGTTAGAAAATTAAAGCTGAAGCGGAACTGGACCATGCAACATGACAATGACCCAAAACATACTAGTAAATCAACCAAAGATTGGCTGAAAAAGAAGAAATGGAGAGTCCTGGAATGGCCAAGTCAAAGTCCAGATTTGAATCCCATTGAGATGCTGTGGGGTGACTTGAAAAGGGCTGTACGTGCAAGAAACCCCTCAAACATCTCACAGCTGAAAAAGTTCTGCATTGAGGAGTGGGGTAAAATTTCCTCAGACCGATGTCGAAGACTGGTAGATGGCTACAAGAACCGTCTCACTGCAGTTATTTCAGCCAAAGGAGGTAACACTCGCTATTAGGGGCAAGGGTGTCCTATCTTTTTCCTCAGTTAGAATAGGCATTTTTGTAGAATGACATTTACAGAAGATCTTGAAAAGACTTTTCTTCAGTTTTCTTTGTTTAGTCGGATTACTTTAATCTCTCTGTATTGTTGAAACGGAGATGAAATAACCATTTATTAAAAATGTTACAAAAAACCACATGCTTTCAAAGGGTGTCCTAATTTTTTCACAAGACTGTACATGGGTTGGGAGCAGAAGACCTCATCAGATCTCCTGTGTTCTCCGGCACCTGTGCTGTAGACATCCTCCACAAACTGCACAGGTGCCAAAGAATGGTTCTTACAATTCTATCTGGACGGAAGAGCAGAAAGGGTGTCAACTTTTACCTCTGCCCCTTTCACGCGCGGGTGCAATGCGTGAGGCAAACGCATAGCACCCGCACTGAATCCGGACCTGTTCATTTCAATGGGTCTGTGTACATGAGGGTTGTTTTTCACGCATCACTTGTGCGTTGCGTGAAAATCGCAGAATGTTCTATATTCTGCGTGAAAATCGCATCTGCAAGCATGTGCGGATGCGATGCATTTTTCACTGATGGTTGCTTGAGAATGTTGTTTGTAAACCTTCAGTTTTTTTATCGCGCGCATGAAAAACGCATCAATGCGCATTGCACCCTCGCGATAAAAACTTAACAACTGAAGGCAATCGCAGACAAAACTCACTGAACTTGCTTGCAAAATCGCGCATTTTTAACTGAACGCATCCGGACCAAATCCATCACGCTCGTCTCCATGGGGCCTAACACTTCTAGTTTTCAGACTTCTCTATGTTCCCACCAGCTTGTGGATCTCCCCTGGTTGCGTCCTATAGAGGTCTGCCCATATCTGCCCAGGGATAGAGCAGCCATTCTGCATTATCTCCTTATTCATTTGCAGACGCAGTTGTAGTACCTAACCCTGAAAGAGAGAGATCCTTTCTATTATTTCATGCATGAGGCCAAAATAAAGGAGTTATCCCATCTGGACAACCTCTTCCCTACAGGAGAACCTGATGGTTATGAGATGTTCACCATGGATCTAGTAAATAAAACCCATGGAAGTTGGCCGTTTGCATGGAAAACCGCTAGTGACAACAACTTTCTCTTGCATCTGCCTCTGCGGGAGATGTGGTATAACATGGTGGTCATTTGAATACTTAGTTGCACATGTCGTAATGGGACAAGCCTTTTTAACTTCTCGGTGAGGAGGTTACACTTGATGTAGGGTGAAGGAATGAGGTGGTCAGTGCAGTTTGTCTTTCCATCTCAGGTGCTGGTGTATGACTTGCTTTTTGGAAAAGGACTTCAGTGCGGGGGCCGATGGAAATCGACCATCCTAGCGCAGCGGGCAAGACTACATGCAGAGCTTGCCAAACTCAAAGTCAAGAAAAAGGTCAGCAGCAACCAGGACTTGGTGACATCAATGGGTGGCTCACTTGATGGTACGTAGTGAAATCTGAAACTAGTAGGTGCTAAACCTTTAATGTGTACCTGTACTTTCAAAAAAGTTTTGATGTGATAGGTTCGAATCCGACCATGGGCAACATCTGCAAGGAGTTTGCATGTTCTCCCTGTGTTTGCGTGGGTTTTGTCAAGGTACTCCGGTTTCCTCCAACACTCCAAAGACATCCTGATAGGGACCTTACATTGTGAGCCCCATTAGGGACAGCTTGATGCTAATGTCTGTAAAGTGCTGCGGAATATAGTATCGCTATATAAGTGCATAAAATAAATGTGGCATATCAAAGCTTTTTTATCAGGGGGGTCCGAGTGCTTAGTCCCACCAATCGCTAAAACAAAGAGTAATGGTGCATTTGCACTGTGCTGACGAGCAGACGATTGTTGGGAAGGAAGCGTTCCTTCCCGCTAACTTGCTGCTCATCAGTGGAGGTGAAGAGCTTTATTTACATGCAGCAGTCACCTCCACTGTATGAGGATGAGCGATCGTTACTGCTATAACTGGTCCTCATCAGAGGTCATAGACGCCTGTTCAGGCTACTTTACTCCCTGAAAAAGGTCTAATGCGTACCAATCCGCCTTAGGCTTTTCCCTGCCTTTCATCAGCGCAATGACCAATAACAAAGCTCTGTACAGCAAGGGGCTTTGCTATTGGTTGGTTTGGGCGGACTGCTGGAGCGGTGAGCTGTATGGGGAGAGTAGGGAGAGCGCTGTAACATGGAGTGTTGCTGAAGAGGAGTGGAGGACAACTACAGCTGAGCCCGGACATTTAGATTGACGCGCACTTCAAGGTGACAGCGCAGCAACACGCCTGATGTTCTTTAGACTTGTAACGGTTGCCTTGCATAAATATCCACCTCTTAGGCCACGTTCACACCACCACTATTTATTTCTGTTGAGCAGAACAATGAAAATAAAGGTGTTGGATCGGGCACGTAAGGGTGCGTTCTTTTGACATTTGTTAAACGTATTCAGTAACCGATGCCGCAGACAGATGTCATACGGATGTGGCATCCGTCTGATGTAAAAAAATTACAGGACTCTGCAGGATGGGAAAACGTAGTGTGACAAGTGTTTCAATCCTGCAAAGTCCATTAGAAAAATGTATACGTTTTTTTTGCACAATGGTGATGGAGGCCACAGTATGGCATCTATCTGAGGCATCTGTTAAATTCCTTGTTTTTCAGGGCAGCAGATCCCTGTTCACACAGCCCGGAAATGATGATGATTGAGGTGTCGCATGAAAGATCATTTCACCCGATGAACAAGTGTTTTGCTTGTTCGCCTGGAGATTTGCGGCATTACACAGGCAGATTATCGGGAATAAGCATTCATAGTAACGTTCGTCCCCGACAATTTGGAAGTGTAAGCCCTCCCTTAGAAGCACTCGCGCAGATCGCCTCCTCTCTACACCTAATGGGTTCCACAGAAAGTCTATGACGCGTGTCTACTTCTTCTTCAGCAGCAGGGAGTGACAGCGTTCTGTGCGAGCGCTTCTGTCTCCTCGTTTTAGTGATTGGCGGGGGTCTTAGCACTGATCATCCTTTTGAAGAAAATCTTTGGCATATCAAAAGTTTTTTTTTTTTTTTTTTTTTAGTACAGGTACATTTTTAATATGTGTATGGTGCCGGTCTAAACATTTCTCTCATGATAGGCCATTCTTTGCCACGCTATGTACGTGTCAACACACTGAAGACCTCCATGGATGATGTCATAACTTACTTCAAGCGTAAAGGTTATACTTACCTGGGCAAAGCTCGCAGGTCAGTTCACTGCTACAGGTGCTTTCTAATAATAGCCAAATATGTGTCCATGAGGCAATACACAGGAGGCATAACTAGACTCGTGGAGTTTCTACTGACCTCAGAGTCTCCATTGCCACTTGAGCCACTCTGGAGACCTTCTGGTGTCCTCGATTAGGCGCAGCTGATGAAATTTAGTGCTGGAAATGATGAATGAAGTATGATCTTTAAATATCATCTTGTCTAGCATCAAGGAGCTGGTTGATTTTGCACAGAAATCTAGGAAGTTGTTCCTTCAGGATCTTCACATCCCCAACCTGCTAGTTTTCCCACCCAGTACAGACTTTCACAAGGACTCCTTATACACAGCTGGACACCTCATACTGCAGGATAAGGTGAGCATATGTGCTGCTTATATCTACAGAAGAAACGCTCGCCATCCCCGCCAGCCATGTTACTGATCATACTGTGCTCCTCCAGGCAAGTTGTCTCCCAGCGTTACTTCTGGACCCTCCTGTGGGGGCCTGTGTCATTGATGCTTGCGCTGCCCCTGGAAACAAAACAAGTCAGCTGGCTGCCATAGTACAGAATAAGGGGTAAGTAGAGCCTGGAAGGTAATGTGTAAACTAGATGGAGGAACGTACAGCTACTCTAGTGTGTAGTTTGGGTAGATCTCTACATCTCAGTGCAGTAGACCACTAATGAGGAGTTTATCCGATGACCTTTCAATAATTCCAGAAAAGTCTTTGCCTTTGACCTGGACACAAAACGTTTGGCAACGATGAGTACGCTGCTCCTGCGTGCTGGAGTCACATGTCAGGAACTGGCCAACCAGGACTTCCTTACAGTCAATCCGTGCGAACCAAAGTACCAAAAAGTCAGTCACATCTTGGTGGATCCATCATGTAGTGGATCAGGTAAGTGCTGAATTTTCTACAGGAAGCTACAAATGGGGTGCTTTTTTTGGCGTTGGGGTCCATTTGGGACTTTTATTTTAACTCCTTTTTATTTTTTTATTACTCATTTGGCTTTTTTCATGTATGGTTTTTTTTGTTTTGTTTTTAATATACCATTTTATAGTCCCTTTTTATTTTATTTTTTTCTTTTCTAGTTTTATTATGGTTAAAGCGGTTATCTGAGATATTTTTACTGATCGGTGGGGATCCAACAAAACACACACACCCCCCCCCCCCCCCCCCCATAGATACTTATGACCTATCCAGAGGATGTCTTTACGTTTCACATATGTGTTTTGCATTCTAGATCTCAAAACGCTTCAGTTTTGTCCCCATTCATTGTCAATGGGGACAAAACGGTACAAGCCAGATCAGGATACATTCCGTTCCGGTTTGTTCCGTTTTTGTGACCGGTCTGTGAAACTGAAGAAACCGGATCCAGCACTAAAAGCAATATAAGTCAATGGTGCCAGATCTGTTTTTTTTGTTTTTTTTTGGATCTGAAAAACCCCCAGATCTGGCTCCCATTGACTTACAATGTTTTTAATGCGGGATCTGGTTTCTTCCGTTTCGATTTAATACAACCGCATCTGAGCGGAAAGGATGCATCTGGATGTATTAAATCAAACTGAAGCTTTTTCCATTCCGGCTTTGAGATCCTCTGCTGGATTCTCAAAACTAGAATGCAAAGCACATATGTGAAAATATTCTTACCCAGAGCATGTGGCATTTTGGGAAAAGAAAAGCCACTGGCGCCTGATGCGCATGCGCACTTAGCTCAACGAAGCTGCTGCCAGGAGTCAGCGGCGCATCAGGCTGAGCCTAGTGCGCAGGCGCCGGATCTAGCAGAGGGACGGGAGGATTGCGGAGGCGGGGCTGAGGTGAGGAAGGCGGCGCTGGGCACCAGACGGCGAGGGGTGCGGGCGGGCACCCTGGGGTAACGTAAAACCCCTTGGGCACCTTAGGTAGGTGAGTGACAGCTTATAAAAACCATTTTTTTGCGCTAATAGAGCCACAAGCAGGTTTAATAAGGGCAGTTTAGGATTCATGTTATTAGTACGGACCTGGCCATATGTTTAGCTTATAGGGCTCAAATCTCATGACAGAATCCCTTTAAATATAAAAAAATAAAAATTAAATCTTGTGCTTATTTCTATTGGGATCCTCATTGACAGTGTGACGTCTGTTTCTCAGGTATGCCGGATCGGATGAGGGTCCCCACAGATGAGGTAGGGTGTGACCAGAAAGAGAGGCTGCAGGCTTTGTCAGCTTTCCAGAAGCGGGCTGTATCCCATGCTCTCAAATTCCCTGCGGTGGAGTATGTCGTGTACTCCACCTGCTCCGTACACCAGCAGGAAAATGAGGATGTGGTGAAGGGCATTCTGGAGCAACACCCAGACTTCAGGTACACGGTCTCAGCTTGTGGTATACAGCGATTATCATGCTGCAGAAATATTACAATGTCCTTTCCTTGTCCCTTACAGGTTGGTTAATGTTCTTCCTTCATGGCCAGCGCGGGGGCTGAACACGTTCCCTGGTTCAGAGTGTTGTCTGCGGGCCTCTTTGTCAGAAACGCTGACTAATGGATTTTTTGTAGCGCTATTTCAGCGCAAGTCCCCAGAGGAAAAAAGGTAGAAGAAAATAAAGTATATATATTTTTATAAATCTTGAGATCTCTGAATAGTGATGCAAAAATCTGAATGCATAGCACCTCTCTGATAGCTTTCTGTTTCCCCCATTAGTTATATTAGTGATCATACATAAAGATTATTGGTAGCCTTGTACTTTTTTTCTTTTTCCTGGACATCCTATGGCAAGTTGTGCTGCCTATGGACTACAGGAAACAAAAATTTCAGGCAAATACATTTTCATTTACTGCTGCTCTGATTCTAATTAATGCCCACCGGTGGTCATTTCTACCAGTCTGGAACTTATTATGGGGGTGAAGCACAAATAATTCTTGGTGACCCTAGGTATGGTTTATTTATCATTGTAGTAGGTGGTATGTTTTATTATATGAATATTTTTGCTGAACTTCCAGGGCATCTGAAGAACTGAATCCACCAGTTCTACCTGAAGTAAATGGCTCAGAAGGAGAGAGTGAGAACAGTGAGATGAAAAAAGCCAAAGAGAAATCTTCTAAGGTCCAGTCTAAAAGGAAGTCTGATTGTATCATTCAGGATTCCTTCAGCAGCACAAAGAAAAAGCGTAAGAAGAAGAAGAAGCGTAAAACAGACCAATCCTGATGTTTTTACCTGGGGCTGTGTACTTTGAGAATGGATTTGAGACTGTTCTTAAAAAAAAAAAAAAAAAAAAAAAAAAAAAAAAATCGCACTACCTTCAGTACTTAGAAGGTACCATTATATAAATCAACCAAGAGTTGTTACTACTTCTCTACTGCTTGGGGACCAGAATAATGGAATGCCAGTGGATTGCTGTAGATACAACTGCTGCTTTATAGCGGACTGCCAGATTAAAAGAATCTACCACAGTAGGTTGTCAGTTATGGGTTCTTTGCACGGAACAAATTGATAAAAACATGCTTTCCCTAAGGGCTCATGCACACAAACTTATTTTTTTTTCCGTGTCCATTCCGTTTTTTTTTGTGTTTTTGTTTTTGCAGACTATTTCCGGAATCATTCACTTCAATGGGTCTGCAACAAAACAGAAGTTACTCTGTGTGCATTCCGTTTCCGTATGTCTGTATTTCTGTTCCGCAAAAAATAGAGCATGTCCTATTATGGCCAAGGATAGTACTGTTCTATTAGGGGCTAGCTGTTCCATTCCGCAAAATACAGAACGCACACAGATGTCATCCGTATTTTTTGCGGACCGCAAAATACATACGGACGTGTGCAAGAGCCCTAAGAGTCAGGAGCTCACAAATAACAGGACTCCCGTGCTTGTGCATTACTTCGAGTGGACTCCAGTGGTCGGCTCGCAGTGGAGCTGCTAAATACTTATTTTAGCAAAGCGAAAGAGTTAATTCAAGTAACTGACCCAGCGTTTTAAATCCGGTTCTCTGTCACCTCATATAGGATAGCATAAAACTGGTGACAGATTCCCTTGAACATAAAAACATGATTTAAACAATAGGTCATTTTCTGATATAACAGTCATTTCATATTTTTTTTTCTGTGTAGGGACAGTGAGTGTAATACACTTTATTAGGGAAATGTTTTTATTTTTATTTTATTAGAAAACTGTAAAGTCTACTCTTTAGCTAAAAGGAGAATCCATCTTCAGCATCTACTGAACACTGGCGCTGCCCAATAACTGTATGATGCAGAGGCGTCTCAGCCTGCCTCTGGCATCCCTGCCTCCCTGAATGTGTTATGAGACTTATGTGACCCTTCTCAGCAACATCTCTAGTTATTGTTGGGCCTCTTTCACACGGCCGTGCTGCGGTCCGCGATACACGGGCACAGACCGTGGGGCAGCCGCATGCGGAACACGGACACATTCAGTTGAATGGGGTTCGCGTTCCGCAAAAAGATAGAACAAGGAAGCACTCCATAGTGCTTCTGTGGGGTTCTGTTTCTCCGGATTTGCGGACCCGTTCAAGTGAATGTGTCTGCATCTGTGATGCGGAATGCACACGGCTGGTGACCCGTGTATTGCGGAACCGCATTACGGCCACGGGAGCACTACCGCTGTGTGAAAGAGGCCTTAGGAAGATGGCAAGAGAGGAGTGGGGCTGCAGCATTTAGCACTGACAGTAAGTATACAGGAACATAGTACACTTATTGTCAGTGCTGACACTGCAGCATCACTTCTCTCCCTATCTTCCACGTGTGTGTCTGGTTAGCGCGGGGGAGGAGAGCAGGACTGCAGCGTACAGTTGAGACAGTAAGTGTACTATGTTCCTGTATACTGTCGGCAGTGAACACTGCAGCCCTGCTCCTCTCTCTGTTTTCTTAGTGCTAACTAGAGACACACTGGAAAGATAGGCAGAGGATAGAGCAGGGAGACCAGACGGTTCAGAAGCCTCTGTAAGAGGAAACTTTACATACAATTTTCCAATAAAAAATTTAACATATTTCCCTAATAAAGTTTATTACAAAACACAGGCAATATGGCTACAAAAAAAATGAAATGACAGTTACACGTGAAGGCTAAAGTCACGATTGTACGGTAATGCATTTTTATACATTCGCATTCACAAGGAACTATGCATAGTAAATCCAGAGGGCGGCAGAATACTTTTGAAGTATGCCAAAGTGTATATTATATGCATAACATGGTGTCTGAGCTGCAGGCTGCATGTTATAGAGCAGGAGGAGCTGAGCAGACCGAGTAAAACTTGTATTTTATCCCTGTAAGTTCTTGCTCATTCTGGGCTTTGATTTCAAGGAGGCCTTCCTATCATTGACAGCCTTTCCTCTGATTGTGTATACACCGCTTTCAATCACTGATGGGACCGCCTCAGTATTGTAATCTTGAAAAAAAAATCCATTAACCCCCCCTAGGGTCTGAAAGATGGAACAAAGAAAGTTTAGATAAAAGTTTTTAGTTTTTTTTTTCTAACTAACTTTTCCCTTCTGTCCCTGCCTAAAGGTGCCTCTCCTTCACTGACCCTAACCTACCTGGAGGGCGATAGGTGCAGGAGGGTGATGGATGCCGATTAGGGGGGGACTCAGGAGCTGGTGCTGCCGGGTGCTCGTGCAGAACAGGAAGAGGAGGGGAGAGAGGAGCGCAGGAAGTTTGAATCTCGCGCCTCTCTCCCCTGCACCAATCAGCACCCTGGACAGCAGCATTCAGTACCAGGGCCAGCACCGCCTCTCCAAATCTTCGGACTGTGATTGGTGGTGTATAATCACGCCACCGATCGCAGTCTTTTTCCGGTTCATCGGGTCACCGGAGACCCGAATGGACCGTAAACGCAGCAAACCGCAGGTCTGAATTGACCTGCGGTTTTCTGCGATCGCCGATACGGGGGGGGAGGGTGTCAAATGACCTCCCCCTGCGTTGTTACAGGATGCCGGCTGAATGATTTCAGCCGGCATCCCGTTCCGATTAACCCCCGCGGCGCCGGAATCGCGATTTAAAGTTAGGACGTACCGGTACGCCCTGCGTCCTTAAGGGGTTAAATCTTGTAAAATGAGAGGTGGGCCCCAATGGATTGGAATTTTATTTCCAGCAGATCTCACAAATGCATGATTTGATTGAGATTTTAGAAGCTAAGTCAACAGATGTGCATGGTCCTTAAACCATTCCTGAACAATTTTTTGTAGGATGGCATGAATGCTATTGCTAGGAATGAGCGAATCGACTTCGGATGAAACATCCGAAGTCTATTCGCATAATACTTCATAATGCTCCGTACACTATTAGAATGTATTGGCTCAGATAAGCCGATGTTACTACTTCGCGAAGTCTCACGAGACTGCTAAATAACTTAATAAATTAATTACTACTGTAAAAAAACATTTCTCGAACTCTGGTTTGGTTTCAAGTGGTACATTGAAACCGAACCCAAGTTTGGGAAATGTTGTTTTACAGTAGAAATACATTTATGAAGTTATTATGCGAAGTCTCGTGAGACTTCGCGAAGTAATGACTTCAGCTCATCTAAGCCAATACATTCTAATACTGTACGGAGAGCTTGCTCCGTATTCAAACTAAGTATTATGCGAATCGACTTCGGATGTTTCATCCGAAGTCGATTCGCTCATCCCTAGCTATTGCCATCAAGGGTGTACTTGGTCTGCAATAATGTATAGATAGAAGGTACGTGTTAAAATGCCATCAGTGGGGCGTGGCTTCGGCATGGCTAAGTGAAGACGCATGCACACAGGGCTCCGGGTCCACCTTCACCTGAAGTGCTGGGAAACCCTTTCTTACCTCTCCTGCAGGGCCATGACAAAGAAGAGGAGGTCAAGGAGTCAGTCGGTGGTCCCTCCCGAGCAATCCATAGGCCGATACCTGCGCTCTGGATCATCGGAGCTGGCGCAACCAGAGGCCTTTAAAATGGCGGCCTCGGCAGCACCGCTTCTCAGCCGCGCTCCACGGCGCTTCCATACAGGAGATGGAAATTAGTCCTGCACAACCAGCTCCTTCCTCTTATGTTGATGGAGAACACCAAGGCACACATGGAGGCAGCAAGCAGGCTCAGGCCTCAATATCACCCCAGCTGGATGGTGACCAATAGATGGACCCCAGGGCGACAGGCCAAACTGCACCACAGGTACCAATAAACGCTATAATGGTGTCTGAATCTCCACCCCTCAGCCAGGGCACACCAGCTGTATTCGCTGCACCCTTATCACCACCAGCCACTTCATATAGGGGCTCTCCCCCTCCATCTTCATTAGACCGCACACTAACAGAACTCTGGAAATGGTGAGGGCACTACCCACTAAGTCAGACCTAGAAGCACAGGTGGCCCACATAGAAATGAAACAAGCCCTTCAAGCAGTACATTACACAGTACAGTCTCTGAATGACAGAGTTTCCATACTTGAACAACAATACTCCGCCTCAGCTTCTGCGATGTCTGCACTTTCTGCCATCATGGACACTCATACTACTCAAATGAAGGACTTTTCACTCCACCTAGATGATGTGGGGACGCCGCAATAATCTTAAAATCCGGAATCGGTCCCTGGCGACCTATTATACGACACAGTGGTAACCATTTTTAACAAAATATTAGACAGACCAGTGTATACCGCAGTTGAATTAGACAGAGTACACAGGGTGGCAGGCCTGAAGAACCACGACCCAGCTAGACCACGTGATGTAATCTGCAGGGTGCATTTTTACAAGGTGAAAGAAGACATACTCCTCGGAGCTTGGGAGAAAAGAGAGATCCTCCATGAAGATGCACCGGTTACCATACTACAGGACGTATCACGTCTGACCCTCTATATGTGCAGGCTAGTCTGTCTTCTGTTAGTAGCTGCAAAAGAATCAGGGGCCTCATACCGTTGGGGCCACCCCAGGGGACTCTCCATGACTATCCATACTCCGGAGGATCTTCCTGAAGCTTTTAGCTTTCTGAACGTCCCGCCGGTACCAGTTCCAGATTGGACCATGCCACCGCAGCTTCAGGCCCTAAACTCGAGCAGTGGGAGGAACCGCCCATCACTACCTCGACGCTCACCGACAAGTCGTCATGATTCTGCCTGGACCCACACACATCATCAAGTATTCCCTCGCTGATACTGTGGCTAAGTGATGTTATAAAGGAGACACCTCGCTTGGATTAGGACAGTCTCCCCAGAGAACTATACAGTGTATTCTACTTAGACGGGGGACCTTATTCTTGGGGGTGGGGGTCTGGTAATGGTGCTGGGGTCACTGGACTCTTCATACTCGATGCTGCCGTTCCTCTCTTCTCCTCACCTATCTGCCCAGGGTTTTCCCCAGTTGATAGTTTCTGTTTTTTCTTTTTAGGGTTCGGACCTAGGAGGTCCCTCTGATGTTTCTCTTTAGTCGGCTAGCCGTTCCAACCTCCCCCACTAGGGTACTGAGCTTCGTGCCTTCCAGGTGAAATTTTTTTATTTTTTTGCCGGGTTGGACAAACCATAGTTAAACAGAGGTTTATCTCATTTCTAGATTTTACTTTAGAGACCTTATCTCTTCTACAATTTACTCCAACCTTTTTTCATCACTGTAATCCTCTCCCTCTTACCTTACCTCCCACTCTCGTCTTCCTCCCTACCTCCTCCACCCCCCCCCCTTTTTTATTTTTTATTATTATTATTACCACTATGTCAGATGTACTAATAGTTTCTCTCAACGTCCAGGGCCTGAACATTCCAGAAAAGAGGTCCTCCCTTCTCGGGTTTTTGTGAAAGAAAAGAGCACAAATCGCATTTATACAAGAGACCCACTTCCGCTCAGACGGCATCCAGTCTCTTACCAGTGTCCGGTTTCCCCATGTGTACCATTGTACCTCCCCAGACTCTGAGACCAAGGGAGTGTCCATCCTCATTTCCAACTCCATCTCTTGGGAACTGATCGATATCTGCACTGATGGAGCGGGTAGATATCGCTTTGTGAAAGGTAGGCTGGCTGGCACGGTGACCAATCTAGCAACAATATATGCCCCAAACACAGGGCAGGTCAGATTTTTAGACAAGACACTAGCCCCCCCAGATGAAGTTGTGGAGGGGATAACCTCACATTAGACCCTACTACTGACTCCTCTAAAGGTCACTCATACCTACCTCATTCCACACAGTCCAGACTAAGGGAACTCCTGCATAACCACCAACTGGTAGATGCCTAGCGTCTTTTACACCCGACAGACAGGGACTATACATTCTACTCCAATCCCCACAACTCATACTCCAGATTAGACTATTTTTTCCTGCATCACACCAGGCTGGAACAGCTAACTGGGACACAGATTGACCCAATTGCCTCTGAATCCCGACTCTCCACACCAGAGCATGGCACTGGCATATGAATGACTCCCTATTACAGGGGTGGCCAACCTTACAGACACAAAGAGCCCAAAAAAAAAAGAAAGGTATGACTACCAGGAGCCACAAGCTATACATTTACACACGAGTCACTGAATTTTTCACCCTACAAGATGCACCTAGGTTTTAGCAAAGAAAAATTTGCAAAAAATATATTTTTCATCTGATCTGAGGTCTGCTAAAAAATATTTTTTTCTTATTTTTCATTAGCAGAGAAAAAAAAAGAAAAAATATATTTTTCCTCAGACCAGACTCCTAAATCAGATCCCCAATCCTCATCTGACCGAAAATAAGATCCCCAAACCTCATCAGGCCTCTAAAATGAGACCCCCAATGCTCAGATCAGACAACACAAAATCAGACTCCCAGTGTCAGACGTCAGACTTTCAGTGCTCAGATCCCCCCCCCCCCCCCCCATGCTCGGATCTGACCCCCATGCTCGGATCTGACCTGCCCATGCTCAGATCTGTCCCCGATTGCTCAGATCAGGAACCCCCCCCCCCTCCTCCATGCTTAGATCAGAACCTCCCATGCTTGGATCAGACCCCATGCTCAGTTCTATCATTTTAAAAAGTCTATTCCCTCTCCTGATCAGGCACTGGGCTCCTGCTCGGGCACCTGCTTCTCTGCAGGTCTGACACGCTCTCCACTGTGACCTGATGAGCACAACGTCAGGTCATAGTGCGTGTCTCCACGTACTAGGTTTTCACACTGTGTGGATCAGGATGTACTGGAGAGTGAGCTGGAGCTGCAAAGTAGCAACAGTGCCCGATCAGGAAAAGAGATCTGAGCATGGGGTGGAGAGTGAGCCGGCCTGACTGCTTCCTGGCTCCACAGCTAGAGCCGCGGGTTGGCCACCCCTGCCCTATTACAAGACCTACAGGTCACAAAAGAGATTCGGAAAGACTTGTCTGACTATTTCTCACTTAACACCACTCCAGACAGTGATCCTCTCACTGTGTGGGAAGCACATAAATGCTATATTAGGGGCACATTCATCAAGTTAGGAACCCGGATTAAAAAAGAAAGAACAGCAGTGTTATCTGGACTTATATCTAAAATATATGACCTGGAATGCCTTTATAAGTCTACACTAGATAGACACCTGGGAGCTGAACTGACACAGTTACGAGAGCAGGCCCGATCCTTGTGCCTGTCCAGGTCAAAAGCAACCTTAGCAAAATGCCGCAGATACTACTACGAACACGGAAATAAACCCGGCAGAACCTTAGCGAGGGCAATGCATAAGAACAGGGTAAACTCCTATGTACCCTTTCTCACTGATAATACAGGTCAGCGTGCAACTTTGCCCCAAAAGATTACTAAAACTTTTAGATCGTACTATCAATCCTTGTACAACTTACAATCCCCCCAAACCCAGAGTCCTGAAACTCACGTACAAGCCATCCACGAATACCTGTCATCCTCGGGACTAGGTCACCTACCGACTGAAGCAATTGCCACATTGGACGCTCCCCTGTCTCCTGCTGAATTGGCCTTAGCCATTAAGGACTTTCAGACGGGCAAAGCCCCAGGCCCAGATGGCCTGCCCTTAACTTATAAAACCTTTACCGACATCTTGTCTCCGCAATTCCTGTTTGCCTTCAATTCACTCGCCTCGACCCGCACCTTACCATCCAACACACTTCGAGCTCATATCACGGTAATTCCAAAGGAAGGAAAAGACCCATCGCAGTGTCAAAGCTACCGACCCATATCTCTTATAAATGTTCATTTAAAATTATTCTCCAAGATCTTGGCTATCCGTCTTATCCCACACATGCAAAATCTCATTCACTTAGATCAGACTGGATTCATGCCCTTGAGGGAAGCTCGAGACAATACCACCAGAGCTATAAATATCATATATAATGCGATTATGACTAAACTCCCCATGTTCCTTCTCTCCACTGATGCCAACAAGGCATTCGACAGGGTCGATTGGACTTTTATGTTCGAAACTCTGGGCCATTTGGGATTGGGGAAGACGATGATGGCCCGCATCCACAACTTATACTCAAACCCCTTCGTGTCATACAAGGTGAACGGTCAACTTTCAGTGCCATTTTTGATACGCAATGGTATGAGGCAGGGCTGCCCCCTCTCCCCCGTGATCTTTATTTTTTGTCTGGAACCACTACTAGGTCACATAAGAGCCAGCCACGACATAACTGGAGTCCAGGGAGTCTCGCACAAGATAGCCGCCTATGCGGATGACCTTTTCTTCCTCACACGCCCCCATATATCTTTACCAAATCTTTTGAAAGAACTCAAAATGTATTCACCGCTATCTAATTTTAAGATAAATTTCCAAAAATCAGAGGCCATGAACATCACCCTCTCTCAGAGCCTTGCTGTGGAACTAGCAGACAACTTTCTATTTAAATGGTCTAGATCCTCAATAAAATACTTAGGTATACACCTAACCTCAAACCTCTCCAATCTCTATTCAGCTTACTATCCTCCCCTTTTGAGGACTATAAAAGCAGACCTTGACCGCTGGAACAAAGGTATCTTCACGTGGTTTGGACGGATTTACATCTTTAAAATGAATGTTCTTCCCAGAATATTGTATTTCTTGCAGGCTATGCCCATACATATTCCCCGATTGTTTTTTCATACATTATTGTCTACTGTAACACGATTTATATGCGAGGGGAAAGCACCACGAATAGCCCGTTCAAATCCTGTTCAGACCCAAACACTACGGATGCTTGGGTCTACCTGATTCCATCTCTTATCACCGAGCCACGCATCTGCTAACGGTGGTTGATGGGTGTTGACATCAGCCGAATAAACAATGGATAGCGACAGCAATTATTTTTACCCACCCCACTAGCGGCTACACCCTGGTTAGGATCCCACATACCATTAGCAGCACGCACTTACCCCACCATTGAATGGAATACCGGACATCTCGCCAATGTTTCCTATTCTGGGTAACCCCATGTTCCCTCCGGGATTAGATCAGGGACAGTTCCTAAGGTGGGTGAAGGCCAGTAAGTTCAGAGCACATCACTTTACCATGTCCAACACCTGGCTTTCTCCTCAAACACTTAATGATATCTTGGACCCAGTTAATCTATTGAGTTGGCAATCACATTAGCTACATTTCCTTGCATCGTTACCTCCAGCATCCACATACGTAAGAAACAAAACAGACTTTGACCAAATATGCGATGCGAAGGTGGTAATCAGACAAGCGCTGTCTAGATTGTATGGCCTACTCATCTCTCCGACCAATCAATGCCCTCCTACCTATATCCTCAACTGTGAACGAGACCTAGGGCTCACCTTCTCAACGGAACAGAAAGAACGTCTTTACACATTAACACATAAGACCTCTATAGCCAGCAATGTACAGGAAACAGGTTTTAAGGTCCTATCCAGGTGGTACAGGGTCCCTACCAAGTTACATTCTCTCTTTCCTACAGTCTCCCCGCTATGTTGGCATTGTGGGAGAAACAGAGGATCGATTTTACATGTTTTTTGGGAGTGTCCTGAGCTAGCCAGCTTTTGGCATGAGGTGTGGCGCATCGCGTCTAAATTCACTAATCATGCTCTCCCCAAGACACCGGCATTCTTCCTACTCCATCATAGCGAGATCCCCATGTCAACATACAGGAGGTCGGTGGTACGACATATGGTGAACGCCGCAAGAGCATGTATCCCTTGCATGTGGAAACAAAAATCTGCTCCCACAATAGCAATGTGGATCAACAAACTTCAGGAGGTCATGAGAATGGAGGACGTGACAGCATCTCTAAGAGGTACAGTATTGAAATTTCACAAAACATGGCAGCACTGGAATACACAACATTATTGACAGCATAGAATCCAGAAGAGTTTTTTTTTTTCTCCCC